>NW_027287205.1:85366989-85966989 GCF_022747635.1 Hetaerina americana | reverse complement strand
TACTCACGTTTTTATGGCCGGGGAAAAATCTGTTAGCCATCGCCTTCTGCGTAAGAGGAACGGATTTTATGAGATACATTTATTTGCCGATGCCCTGCCTTTTTTGATCGTGAATTTCAATCCATTCTTCCATTAAATGTCATGAGTTGGAATCCAAGAAGTCTGCTAATTAATATCAAATAAGTGTTTCATCTCGCTGCTCGTAATAATTTGCATGATTTGCGATGGAAGTCCTCGTTTTTGTGTCACAGTCACGGGCTCGATAATTAAGTACGAATTTTTGCGCGTATTTTTAATTCTGCCTTATATTTATTTTTTATCGATTCATAATTATTTGACATTTAGTTAAAGTAGTTAAGAAATAAAGTAAGTCTGCATCCAAAGTTGATTAGCGTCTTATTCGAAATCTACTGAGACCATGCTGTCTTTTGTAACTTATTCTTGGATTTCTAAGTCAACCTTTGTTTCTTAAAATTGTGCTAAAAACCCTGAGCGTAGCATATTAGCTCTTTCTCTTCTTTTTCCATCAGACGCCTCATCTTAATATCACGCGTTTTCGGTGACCGCGCGGATTCCACGCTGTCTGTGTTCAAGACTCCACTTCATGGCGAGCCGTCATTCAGTGGAAGCCAGGAAGTCGTTCGGGGTTACCGCGGAGGTCCCTTTGCGGCGCCAGAGACGCCGGGGGGCGGGGAGGGGGGAGAAGGGAGGCGTCTAAGTGGGAGAGCGTGAAAGGGAAAGAGGCAGGACGAAAAAATTGGATTTTTTTCCATGGGCGGACTAAGGATGGAGATTCGAGAAGAGAGCTTTTTTACGCTTCGTAGGGAGGCGCATTTCGAGGCACTCCAAAACACTTCTTCCTTAAGATTTTTATCCAATTTATGCTCATAAACTTCATCACTCTCCCTTCCTAACTCTCTTCCTCCCCTCCATCCCGCCGCAGGGATCGCTTTCTCCCCCGATATCCCCCTCCCTTTCTCCCCCCCCCAACCCCTTCCCCTCTTGTCATTTCCTCTTCCCATTTTTAAGGAAGCCCTTCCTTTCTCCTCCTCACATCCACGAGGTCGTCTGAAAGCGTATCTAACGCGTAATCTCCCTTTATAATCTTTCCGAGACTTTACTTTCATTAAGTGGAAAATCATATTTTCCGCAGTAATTTTTTCATTCCCATCTTCCTCCACACGCTCTTCTCCGGCGCGAGTGTATTTACCCAAGCATATGCTATATTTTAACAGCTGCAGAAAGTCGAGAAACTATGTTTTCTGTATTTGATTGAATTTCAAATATGGAGCACCTAAGTATGACATACGATAGCCGTGCTTCCGCGGGGATCTGATTTAACAGGTCGTCGCCGTAATGGTTTGCTTTAAGTGAGCGATAGGGATCAGGTGAAAATTATGAAAAAAATAAAGTTGCACTTTTCCACAGATTTATTTGCGTTTCAGTTCATCGGACCATCTATGACGATGAACTTCCTCTACATATCGCTTGGATCTGTTGAGTGTAAGTGAAGGGGATTGTTTAAAATAGTACTTATTTTTAAGAACCCTTTCGATTCATTGTACATTTACTTATAACTAGCACCCTTTTAAAAACATCTTGTAGAAATTGAATATTAAGACAAATTTGTTTTTATTTTGGAGGTATGACGTAGTTATTCCGGCGAATATTAAACGTTTGAGGAAGTACGTTCTTTGATTCGAAAAATTTTAATTTCATTCTTAAGATGAATATTCAAGTCTAAAAATACACTATCGACGCCACGTTCCTCGGTAAATTTAATTCGCAATGAAATTCGTTTGTAAAAAAGGGTTAAGATGCAAATGACGCGAAATTCTGGTCCATAGAAGACTTGGCTGCTGTGCGCCGTCAGCAGGAAATAGTTTTAGCTGCGAGGGATTTATTCTAAGAACCGATCGAGTTGGTCCATGAAAGTAAACCAACATTTAGTTGATATAACCTGCAATTTAATGAGGAATGATTTATTGTGAACATACTTTTAAAAGAAATAATTCACAATATGGTTGACCGTGGCTTCTTTATTAATGAAATCAATTGCTAAGCTGTGTACGAATCGGAGAGGCAGGGAGACTTCAAAAGACACCGATTTGGAATCTGGGACTCAATCGCGGAAACTTAATTTACTGTTGACAATGAAATTTTTATTTTTAATTTTGGTTTGAGTAGCGTTATCTGTGCTTTTGAAGTTCTAAAGCCATGGGCTAAAGTATTCACTCGTATAGGAGATCGAGAAAACCATAGGTCGAATAGCTATAGCAAAGTTATGAGTTTGAGCCATTTCTTATAATCTGACATGATCCTTACAATGAGTATCGGGAACGGTTCCAAAAATCAAAATGAATTGTAGTTATCATTGCAAATGCTGAATAATCTTCAAAATACATTCCTTGTATTCCTTGTGGCGCGTCTGCCACTCGTTAAAAGCCCTCTGGAAGTCAATTTCCGGAATACTGTTGAGAGCCTTTGTCGTCGCCGCTTGAACCGCCTCGATGGAGTCGAACCGATATCTTTTGAGCTCCTTTTGAGCTATCCTTTGAGGTAATAATGTTGTCGAGAACATCTTCATCTTTCTGCACGCGCGGGGCTCGCCCTTCATCCCCTCTCGGTCATCTTTGAAGGGTTTTTACCACGTAAAAAATGCAGTTTGTGACATGCTTTTATCATTGAATACCTCGAGCGAATCATGCCCAGCGTCTTCGTACCCGATTTCCCCAGTCCAAATAAAATTGTAATGGCGTACCGCTGTTCAATCGTTCGCTGCAATTTGCGCTTGCACCGAGTCACTCGACAGGGGTCAACGATAAACACGATCTAGCCTGAATGAAAGCTTGCAGGCGATTGGCACTTGGCGCGTGTTGAATGTCAGACCCTCACCACCAAGCGTGCGCGGTGCGACGTACAGTCAGATTTGGAAAAAATTGTTCCGATACTTTTCACCCATACCATGTTAGTCTTCTACTGCCTGTAAAGACTTCTACCTCGGTCGAAAATCCTTCCCTTCCGCTCCTCAACCCTCCTTATCCGTTACTTCTCACAATGTTTGGTGTTCCCGATGGGGCTTTTTGACTCGGCGCGTGGGGAGGGGGGGTTTGCCCGCCTGGGGTAGGTGGTTGTACACCGTTGTTTCACCTTGAGGCAGACACGCCTTTACCTCGGCGATTCCCGCTGATTCGATAACATCGAAGCCTGCATGTCAATTGTTTCATTTGCGCTCGAAGCTGGTGACAGGCTTAAGCGAGAGAAGACGCACTCCTCTCTATCCCCACGCTGTTTGGAGTTCTGAATGGCCCTTTGATAGTTCGCCAAACACCCTCCCCCCCAGTGACGTAGCGGGAACTCTTTTATGGGAATTGTGTACGGGGTCAGACGCACAATATGCTTCAACTCCATGCCCTGTTCCAACTAACCGGGGGAAATTACACGGACATTAAATTTTAACGGAGTCATCCGCTAAATGTGTACTACCGTGAAAATCATTCGTAAAATCTGAAAATCGAATGAGAGGGATAGACTCCTGGTCAAGGCGAACGATTTTTTGCACTCCGAAATTGTCGCATTGTAAAACTTATTCAGTGGATGACTCCGTCAAAAGTTAATATCCGTGCAATTTCCCGTAGTTTCTTGTAATTTGTTAAAGGTGAAATACCCTCAGTATGTAAAGTCAGCTTGGTCCCTTGGCCTGGTTGGCATCGCGCACGGCCTGTGAATATGAATACTCGACATTTCATCACCATCCCCTGTTCCTCTGAACCACCCTATACCTCGGAGTTTAATAGGACGCCTTGTTCAATTGCTCCCGGCTAAACTTTGTGGAAGTTCATGTTCATTAAATGAAGAACAAACGTATCTTTCCACTGTTCTTTATGTACGTACAACTAGTTTCAACGCTTAAACGTCATCATCAGGTCACCTGACCTGATTATGCATTGCCGGTATTGCAGTGATTCGTTGTTTATCTCGGTTATTTTCTACCTCCCTTCACTCTGAACCAAAATGCGTGTTCTTTTCTGTTCACGCCACCTCTCTTTCCGAGCATCCTCACCTCTTTACTGTCTTCAGGATCCCATTGCCTCCCAACATACCATGCCTCTACCCATCCCAACGTCAAACTTCTTCCTGAACCCTTTTTTCTTCCCATACTTTATTCTCCCCGACCCGTATTTCATTGATTTCTAGACCGTTAATTTCACAAATTCCCAAAATCACATCACCAAAGCCTCCTATTTGTTTCTTGTCCTCTTGCCTCGATGGTCAACTTTCCGAGTCGTACTAAAGAACGCTCCGTATCAAGGTTTACAATGGTCTTCTTTGCACATCTTTTATTGTCATTCCCGTCGCAAACTCCCTTCTTTTAGTGCGATTATTAGCGGGAAACACCCGCGAAGTTATGCGAAATTACGTAAGAACCTCACAATCTTCTCCGTGTCGTGAAATCGGTCGACTATGCCATCGTAGCTATCGCACAATCATTTCAAACGTCAATTGCTTTGGGCAAAGGAATATGAAGGCACTTGGACGTAACGGAATTTGATTCTATCTATCTATCATGTGCTCAGGGTTAACCGACGTTTAATCCATAGGATCAGACTTTAAAAAAATTTATTGAAAACATACAATTAAAATTTTTGAGTTTTAGGAGAATGTTTTCTTGTAAATTTCCGTTCCACATACCTATAATGTTCTTCACTAGTGAAATAAAAGTAATTAAATGAGTGCATAATAATGGCGATTCACAAATGTGTGTGGATGGTGAATCATGCTAATCGATGACATTTTAAAATAGTGCCAAGAAAGCGGCTCATTCTTGGTAACTTTGAGAATAGTAATGTGGAGAAATGTGGTGAAGTGAAGTGTAAAGAAGCCCTTGCACCATTAAATGATCACAGAGGCATGGGAAGAACTCGAGGTAGGAATGAAAGTGGGCGGGGAATTCGTAAAATCAGTTAGGTTCGCTAATGACCAAGCTTTAGTTTGTCAGTCAGCCAAGGGGCTGCAAGCATTGCTGATTGAATTGGAAATTCAGTGCGACAGGTATAGGATGAGAATCAATATTAATAAAACAAAGGTTATGCGATTTTCTAGAACGATAAAGGCCAAGCTTAACATTAAAATAGGAGGACAAAAACTACAGCAGGTAGAACAGTTTACGTATATCGGCAGTGTTTTGGACCAACACACTGAGACTTGGAGGATAGACGTAGACTGGAGGCGTTTGAAATGTGGGTGTGGAGAAGAATGGAGAAGGTGAAATGGACAGAGAAGAAAACAAATGAGGAAGTACTTGGAATGGTGGGCGAAGAGAGGGGTTTGCTGGGAGCAATCCTATGGAGGCAGGAAAAGTGGATGAAGGGGGTGTTGACCGGCAGTGGGATGTTGAAGACTGTGATAGAGGGGAGAATGTTAGGCAAACGTGGATAAGGGAAGGAACAGGATAGGGATGTTGGACGGGATGAAGGAGGATGTAAGTACTCAGAGATGAAGAAGGACCTAATATAGAGTAGGATGCTGGATATTTTTTTATGCTAGGAGTCACAAAATATTTATTTAGTGGCTGCGTCTATCCAAAAACCTACCTTAACCGGTAGAATACCTAATAGTAATAATAATAATTAAAGATATATTAAGTATGTTGCTACAAATGTAACACCGAGGTAATGTCATTTTCTCCAATAGCAAATGTGGCGGTGCTCCCTCGCTTTTATCAAAGCGGGATCCTCTCTCGCGATTGAATATGCAAGATGGTGCACGTTTCTTGGAAGAGTAGCCATTTTCTCTGCCCGCCCCCACCCAACACCCCCCCCACCTCCCCTTTTCCGGACGCCACAGTGAAAGCATGTATTTCAGGATCCAATATCTCTTCTTTATCTCCCCGGCGGTACGCCCACGCACGGTGCCCGCCCCCTTCCGCAGCCTCGCGTTCTTCCCAGTCTCTGCTCCCCTCCCCCTTTGAGTAGCGCCTCGGGAATTAAATGGGTACCACGAAAGGAGCGTCGATCCATCGACGTCCCAGCCAAGGAACTACACTGCATTGCTACATCACGTGAGGTTTTTTTGACCCTACGATTTGCCGAATTAAAACAGCATTAGTTGTAGCATTAAACCATTGTGTAGTTTCCGCCAACTCTTTCCTTTATCCCTCGCGGAAATCCCAATTACTCCCTAGCCTCTGCCACTCTCTCTCATCTCATTCTCCCCTCTCTATTAAAGTCTTCTGACATCGCCGCTGAATATGCCGCCCTGTGTACGCCTTTTCTGCTTTCCTTCAATCGCTCCCGACAAACTTACTTTGTCAACCCACTCATGCTGTGCCTAGCACTGCTTCCTTCAATTTCCATTTCGTCCGTTTCAATATTTCCGTTCTTCACCACGCAACCGTATCCCAATCGATCCCAATTCAATCTTATTTTTTTGTTCCAACCGCCAGGTTTCACAGCCATATAAAACGCTCTGATCATTTAATTCTTTTTTATTCTCTATTTACGTCTTTACCTAACGTCATTAATGTAGTATCCTTATTATTTTGTGCATCTCTATCTACGTAGGTGTAATCTATCTGCTTCAGTTAATGCCCAGGAGTTTTATTGTGAAACTCATCCGTCCCATTTTCTGAGAACCTTATTACCCTACCTTTCTCGTTATTGATACCATCCCATGCATAAGGAATATTGAACATTTCAAAATTTCATGCAAGTTTAACATTTGCGTTGCACTTTGAAGTCGATGCACCCTCTCAATGTCTTCAAGGAGGTTTTCCATCGAATCGGATGCTGCCGTGTCTTTCGCTGCTCTCTGCATTCGCCGGAATCCTCCCTCCCTTCCTCCCCTTCCCTCCCTCTCGCTCGCTCGAGATCCGCTCCGCTGGAATGAAATTCATCTCAAACTTCCCTTCGCCTCGCCACTCCAACCACCCTTCCCCACCCCCTCCGCCCGCCCGCACCCCCATCCCTCTTTTGGGGGTTGAAATCACTCCCACCATCGCCGCCCCATAGGTATTTCTTCGCCTTGTTCTCTTTTAATTCGTTTCCTGCGCCCGAAGAGTCAATTATCCTAAAAGACTTTTTGAGTACTGACCGCTCCCTTCTGTTCGGGTATCTTCTTTTTAATTACTTCAAGAAGGAATTGAATCGTTCGTATTTTGTGTCGAACGGGCAATAGTTTTTCAAATTATCTTCCCCGGTCTTCGGAAGCGCACTTGAGTTATGGGGTGGCAAAATGTTAATGGTTTCTCCCGCCTGTCATTTTGCAATGGGCTAAGATTACCTCTTGTAGTCGAAAAGTCCTCACTCTCGTTTGTCATAGTAAATGGGTTTAAAAGAGATCACACCACGGGTATCTGTGGTGACACCTCAGTCAAGCACCTATTTTATTTGTCAAAATATCTTCGGAAATTTTTGTTTCAAACTGAGTAAGGAGGTTAACCAAGGACTCGTAAAAACTTTGATTTGGAACATAGTTATTTACGGCGCGGAAACATGTTCACTGAAGTAGAATGATAGACGTAGATTGGAGGCTTTTGAAATGTGGGTGTAGTGAAGGATGGAGAAGGTGAAATGGACAGAGAAGAAAACAAATGAGGACGTACTAGATATGTTGGCGGAGGAGAGAGGTTTGTTGGGTGAAATCATATGGAGGCAGGAAAAATAGATGAAGGGGATATCGACCGGCAGTGGGATGTTGAAGACTGTAATAGAGAGGAGAATTTAAGCAAACGAGGACACAGGGATGAAGAGGGACCTGATTTAGAGTAGGTTGCTGGATTGTGTTTTGTAGGGATCACGATATATTAATTGGAAGTTGTGTCCATCGAAATCCTACCTTAACCGGTAGATTACTATATAATAAATCTATGAAAACTCCTCGGTGCTTCTCATAGTATTCCTTTAACTACTGTGGGTTAAACGTGTTGGGTTGACTTGACCAGAACGCTTCAATGTTATGCATTCCAATAAAGGAATGAAAGTGATTCATGTTGAACGTAAATATGAATTTATTTACCATGGGTAATTTTTTTTAAAACTCCGCATTTCCCAGCTTGATTGGTTTTTTTTCCCGACTGGGTTTCAAAATATTGTGACAAATCTCGGTGTATTTGAAAATTCGTTGAGACCCGGATGATGCATCAAAGCATATATTTTCAATGGAAATCGAATGCTTATGTATTTTTTCCCTTTCCGATGAAGAAATTGCACAAATTTAAACCCATGCCTGTGAGTATTAACTAAGGGTTAAGTGTATCGGTGGAATGTAAATTTAGCTTCAAATTGACAAATATACTATTTAAAAAAAGCATTGCCTCAAAGCTTCGCAGGGGTAGCCCTACGAATGGCAGATTTTCTGTGGAGAATGATCCCATTTCGGTACCCTTTTCCGTAATAACTCCGGTTAGCCGCCGCTCTATGTATGTCCTCATTCGCCCCGCGTCCGTGAGCTGGGCCTTCATACCCTCGGGCACATTTCGAATTAAAAATCCGGCGTTGGCTTTTGCATCACGATTCCATTTCGTTTCGCGAGATGCTTTTGTTATTTTTTTCACCAACATTTTCTAATGGATTTGCATTCGGATCCAATTCCCCCTCCTCTGACGTGATAGATTGGTTTTTGAAGTAAATAAAGGCGTGCGTTTAGACCTTTGGTCAAGGGTGTTGCTTCGGCGACGACCCTCTCCTTGTTAATCTTTTCCCCGCCCGCGACTGTGGCAACCCGCCATTGATTTTCGCACTTTTCCCCATGTTAGGGTCGAAGGGAATGAAAGAATGAGGGAATCCTTTCTCTTTCCCTCTCCATCACACACATACACCCTCTCACCTTTCACCTTTCCCTCTTTCGCACCGCCATACCAAAGGGAAGCAGAAGATAATGGTGTCGCTTAAGAGCCCCTTCAGCCCCTTACCGCCCCGAGTATTAAAAACATTTTTGCGAAAAAATCGCATATTTTCTCTTTCACCTCCCCCTCCCACAATCGAGCCACTTCCGGTTCCCTCATCCCGTCTCCCCTTTCCTCGTATCCCCCTGCCTCCCTCCTAATCCCTCCTCAGGGCCTCCCTGGAACGAATGGGCGCCCACATTAGCGCGTAAAGAGCATTTGCACAGGGAGATTTATTCGCTCCCCCTCTCCCTCCCCCCATTCCCTGCCTCACCCCCTCCCCCTGCTTCATCCCCTTCCTCCCCCCTCCCTCCTGCCGGACTGCTGGACAAGGCTTATTAAGTCAACAGCCCTCCGCCCGCTCAAGCCGCCACCGGCCGGACGGCGGACTTTTCGCAATGGGGTTAACGCCTCTTTTTTTTCTTTCTCGCCTCCACTCACTTCAACCCACCCCCGCGTGCAAACGGTTGGCTAAAAAGTGCCGGCTGGAATTCATTTCAATTCCTTCCAGTTTCATTGTGACCCCCCCCCCCCCTTCCCCCCCCCCCCCCCCCCCGCAGTCAGTTGGGCCATTATTCTTCCCCGTCCAGGTGGGGTTGTTTGTCCAGGTACTCGCAGCCCCGAAAAGAGTATATATTGAGTCCGAGGGAGGGGTTGGGGACTGTTGTTAATAGGGTTTGGTCGGGGGGAGGGAGGGGGAGCAATTATATTGGGCTTTCATAGCTGTCACCCTTTGTTGCTGTTCCCCATTATATTCTTTAATTTTTTGCGTGAATTTGAGGTTTGATGGATTCTCGTTGGCGGCGCTTAAATGGTGGTGGTTTTTGGAAGAGCGATTCCCTCTCTCCCTCGAGGGCATCTCTCGGCTTGGCTCGTAAATTGAAGGATGAAGACGACAGCTTCATGAGCCAGCCGGACGGGGTTTGATGCGAGTCGTGTCGCTTCGTTGCGATTCAGGAGTCGGTGCCGTGAATCGTGCGATAAATCACTCGCGTGCGCGGAATGTGTGGAGAGAATGGTCGCAGCTTGGATTTTCGAGTTTGGTGGGGAATGGCCGCCCCGCGACCACTTGGGGGTCCCGTGGCGTGAACCCAGCTTATTTGGCTAATGCTGGTTATGCGGACCCCGGGCATCGATTGTAGCAAAGCCGAGGGGAATGGCATGCTGGAGAGGGATCGGGGTATTTGGTTTCCATCGAGGCGAAGATTGTGAAAGGAATTCATTAACGACATTTTTAATTAATGTTGCATCCATTGTCTCTGGTATACTTAACGAGATATCCCAAATTGTTGGTCCACTCAGGCGTAAGTGCGGGTCTTATGATCCCCTTATGTATTTGAATTAAAAATTAAAATTGAATGACGTAACGAAGAGCAATTTGACGAGTTTTCCTGGATTGCAAGTTTTATAGAAGAAGGTTGGCAAGATTACGGGCCCAAAGGAATAATGCCGAAGTGAGTGCTTGGCAATTGTTTTACAAGGACGAGGGAGTTTGTGCCTGGAGCCTTTAGCAAAGATAAAAGTATGATATTAGTGAAATCTTAGGTGTGGAGCGAAGTTTTTTACGGCTTGGAGACGCTAACACAAGAGTAGAGGATGGAGACTTGTTATTTGTGGGTGTGGAGGAAAGTGTAAATGGCGGAAATAAAACAAAAAAATGCCAGGCGTTGTAGGCAAGAGAGAAGGGAAGAAAATTAGGTTCAGGTTTTATTGAGAGATAATGATTATTGAAGGCTTGGGATAATCGAGGTACATGGACGGAATGAAAATATGGCATGTACTTGATTAAAATTATGTGTACTCGTGTATTTACTTTCAAGAAAGGGAGTAATCTGAAAAGTTGACTGGATGAAGCCGGAGCCGTGGATCTCGGAGGAAATATTGTACCGGATTGAAAAAAGTTCAGGAATGCGGGAATTAAAAGGGATCATTGTATTATCGCTTGATGTCATGAGACAGTAATCTAGGAACACCGATCTTAAGACTTAAGCTATATTCTTTTTGTATTTGCACTGTGGACACCAGTCTCGAGGTAATGCGACGGTAGTATTTTTTTCGATCTTGATGTTAGCATGTTCCCATTCCAACTTCCGCCGCTAATTTTCACGAAAGTTTTCGACGTCCTTGGGGGGAGGGGGTTTCCCTTCGCCCAGTGGACCACCCCCTCCCCAAACTCCGTTTAGCTCGAGGAGCTTGTGCAGCCAGTCGCGTCTGCACTTCGCCCTTCATCCTTGTCCCTAGTCGATTCCCTCGCGGGCCCCCCCTCCTCTCCATTCCATCTCATCTGCTCGCCTCTCATTCGACCCTCGCCTCCCCCCCCCCGTCCTTTGCCTCTCAAATAAAACTCGCTCCGGGTCAACTACTTGCTGGCATTCCACGACGACCTTTTCACTATTATTATCTTCATCACCATCGGTTGTTCTGCCGTGTTCCTCGCAGTGCACCTCTATGCCTTCCTGTCGTTAGTCATTCTTTTCATTTCTTCGTGTCTTCCCCCAATCTTCATCATGTCTCTTCATAATATAACTCTTCCTCCCTCGCCCTCTCTTTCCTTCCATCAACGTCTTCAACAGGCAACGTCTTCCTCAATTAATTCCCCAACCAATTCATCTTTAGTTCCTTGATTATCTCTGCCAATTTTCCCTCTATTTCAATTCTTTGTTCCACCTCTTTTGTCTTCACTCTGTCCTCTCATCCCTTCCATCTTCATCCAAATGAACATTTCGAAGGCCTCTATATTCTCTTTACTTCATCTTTCATCAAAGTCCATGTCTCTGCTCCGTACAAGATCACACTCGAGATGTAATATTATGCCAATCTCTTTCCCGGTTCATTTTTCAAAGGTCCACCTTGTAGTTTCTTCTTATAATTAAATCCTTTTTTTGCCATAGCTAATCTTGATTTGATTCCCATGGAGCAGGTCACATTGATGGCTCTTCCCAAATACCAAAACTCTTTACTTTATCGATCTAGTTATGGTCAATAAACCTTCTAATCAGCCAAAAATTATAACTGGACACAAACCGTGTTTCATCACCTGAGCATAATTTGTAGCTCGGAAAACATAAAACATAGCTTCCGTATATATTGATGGAAGTTGGATCGTAGTCTTCCGTGGCGTTCAGGGTTCGTGGATGTCTCCATTTTCCGGGTTCCCGCCGCGTTGGTTGTCGTCAACCATGACAACCAACGCGGCGGGAACCCGGAAAATGGAGACATCCACGAATATTGATGGAAGACCCATTGCTTTTCCACCTATAATTTTTTTATTACCATCTAGGTTTCGTTGCAGCGTAACATCTTCCCATTCAATGCGAGGAGGCGGAGAGAGAGGATGAAGGAAGGAAGGGATACGAATATGTAGTTCAAGGGATCGGAAGTGCGGGAGAAACGCCTTATCGCACCTCGATGCATGTGCCAGTTGGTGATTGCCGGGCGGATGGAGGAAGATGCCCCTTACGAATGTCCATTGGCAACACTCACGCGACCTTGTTCAAGTCTACTCCTGAGCGTTGAGCTCCCCTTTCGTTATTCTGAAAATATAAATTGCTATCTTTAAAATCACAATTTTAGCTATAATGATGACCTCGTTGAATAAAGGTTTTGGGAATCCACTCACTTCGTTAGCAGTTTGATTTTAAGCCGTTGTTGTGTGAAAGTTATTTGAGAATATAATATGTTAATGAGAAACCTCAAAGGGAGCGTTAGAGCAACCAAGGAGAAGGCTTATCAGACCCTAGTAAGACCAATTTTAGAGTACGCTTTTCTTGTATGGGACCCTCATGAAGAAGGTCATATTAAAAAACTGGAAAAGGTGCAAAGAAAGGCTGCCCGATATGTACTGGGGAAGCATAGGAGGATGGAGAGTGTGTCTGACATGCTAGAAACGCTGGGCTGGGAAACTCTAGAAACTAGAAGGAAAGTAAGCATACTTTGTAGAATGTTCCGAATTCTGAAGGGGGAGAAAGCTTGGGCAGATCTTAGGAAAGAGGCGGGGAACCCAAATTTTATAGGCAGAAATGATCACAAGTTTAAGGTAAAATGCCGGGCACAGAGAACAAATAAAAAAAAAATTTCTTTTCTAAATAGAACAATTGTTGAGTGGAACACCTTACCTGCAAAAATATTCGAGCCCTTTCCTAACAGAGTGTATACTTTTAAGAATAGATGTGAGGTATATATGTAATAATTTGATTGATGTGTGGTGTATTGTATTATATGTAATAGCTTAATTTTTTTTTAATTTATCTTTTTTTTCTTGCTGATTAATGGCTGTAAATGGGATGGGGATTCACTTGTTTTGTTAAAGAGATTTGTGTTTTGAAGTCTGATTTTATCTATTATCTTTTGCGATTATTTGGGACTTGTGTGCCACCTGACACTGTCTATCAGCACATGTGCATTTTTAATAATAATAATTTGATATAAGATAACTCCCCCCCCCCCATGTGGACTCGACCTTGAATGGCGAAGAGAAGCTTCCTGCCTCCAGGTCAGGAAGCCAATGCGTAAACCTCGTTCTATGAGGCTGCTTCAATTGCCTCCCAGGGATTTTTCCCCGCAGAGCGTTTGAGCATTTCCTGAAATACTTGTCACGTAATCCTCAAGCATTCTTTGAGATCGGAGACAATTCGGAATGGCATCATTATTGGCGCAAGAATAAAATTTTGTTGGTTTGTTAGCTCAATGTTGAATGCACATTGATAACAAGTTTTATTGATTTGTCTCCAGTATTGCGTTATTGACAGCCATTGCAAGTAGCAACGTAATCAATTCACCTACACCTGCTTCTGGCAATGGAACACGTTTCCTACGAAGTTGTGTCTTCGTATTAGAAAGAGCGAAATCTCACGAGTAGCTTGGTGAGGATGTAAAACACATCTCGCGTCGATTTTCGCGAATTTGCAGAATGCAAACAAGTTTCAACTGTAATTTTCCTGCTTCCAACTTGTGAATGTCACTAATGAAAGTTTTTAATATTTCTAATTATTTTCTAATAAATATTATTCGACGATTGTTTCTCACAATGGCCACCTAAGTTTTTACCCAATGTTTACTTCCTGAAGCTCTGTGGCGAAAGTAGTGTAAATAGTAATCGGAGGAGGCGACCAAAAGCAAAGGTCATTTGCGCCATTGGGAATCGGTGAGCTGTTTGGTAGAGGTGGGATATTCAGTAAGTGGAGGAAGGGTGGAGGGAAACCCGGCATCGGCATTAGCTAGCTCTTAACGCAATGTGTCCAGGGGTCATAAAAAATGTAACGTCCCAACCGACGGACGGCGTACTCCACCCTCTCCACGAAGTATACCGCGATCAGGGACCGGGATAACTCTGGAAAATCCTGACACCTCTGAGATATGACCCCGGGCTCTCATTAATCATTTTATACCGTCTTCCAGCTCTAGTTCCAGGGAAGAACAGGCTGTCCATAAGCTTCCAGTAGCATTATTACATGTGCCCCCGGCTCACTATTTGTTCATGAGCATGTTTTAAAATTCAGCGCATATCCCTGACGCAATGTCTAGTCAAGCGAAGGCCTTGATGCAAGTTTCATATGTTTTCGAACAGTTTTGTTATCCTTCGGGCTCAAATGGTGTTCTCTCTTTCCCCTTGGTCACTGCAGGGGGGTCATTGCCTCAGAAACATTTGAACGGGTGGGACTGACCTCCCGTTTATTGTCAGTTACAGCGAGTGGTATATGCGTCAGGGGCTCGAGCAGTTAGGGGGCAAGAAAAATATGGTCATTAGTTACGTTTAGCCCTTTTGATGATACTAATTTAAATTCCGGTAACTTTACCGAGAGACGTGCCCGATATGGAGAACTAGCTGCAAATACTGTCACCACGTGCCGAGAATGAAAAGGGGCGTGGTAGTCCAGTGGGTGGTCTGCTGATCTACTGACCAGGGGGCTCGTTTTCGATTCCGTGTTAGACCTCTGTCTACTTGCCTCACGCAATCGTTGCTCTTTTCTCGGACAGCAGATCGCTCTTATAAACCATGTGCGGCACTGGTGAAAGGAAAACCCTCCCCCTCTTTACCCTGACATCTAAATTTCGCACGCCATACGTGAACTCGGGTCGATTACTGTGGATTTTGAATTTAATTTTTTCGAGTAATGTATGTATATGCTAACGACACCTAGGCGAATGAAATTTTTTGGTAACCTAGAAGTGTGCTGTCATAACCCTAGGGTTTTTATACCAACAATTTAAGCATTTTTTATGACCCATCCGAAATGACTAATGGAGTTTTTTCTTTTAATTTCAGGTAGGAATGGTTTGCTTTCGCCATTGGGGTTGTAGCGGATAAGAATTTTCTTAATTATTCTTCATTCTTGGGCCTAAATAAAAACCGGTGGGTAGTAATCGCTCCTCTGCATCTAAGAAAAAGGTTGGTATCCATCTTGACTGTTCGTTATTAAAGGCAGATTGCTAGGGTACTTTTAACAGATTTTTTTCTGAACTGCTCTAGCGCAACCTGGACGTAAATGTAATCACTATCTAATGCTGTTTGGTGTTCCATTTTCCCCGCTGTTATATTTATTGCTGCCCACAGAGAATGTGAACCCTAGGGTTTTCATGATATGTTGGTTTTTGTTTTTATGTTCTGGCTCCTTTTCTAATGAGTTGGTACTCCAGTGTAATTTGGAATTTATATAATATTTAATGTTTCTGAAACTTTATTTTTTATCCTAGCTGTTATTTTGGTAGGCACTCCCGTGAACCGACTGCAAATACGTTCATTGTTTCCTAAACTTAATTAGTTGAGGTCGTTAATGTGATGACATTAATTTCTAACGTCGAAGGTAACATCGTCTATGGAAATTTTTTCATCTTGTCACCGTTAAGAACACAATTAATTAAATATCCGTGGCAAAGAATCGTAATTTGAGAAAAAACTAGTCAGATCTTTAGTCAATATTCCCTCCGTCGGCGGGCTCATCTAATTTCCCCCGGTCTCTTTGACACGCCTACAATTAAGCCCATGGTGTTTTTCGCTCCGTTAATTCTTTCGCATTAAAACATCTCCTCAACTCCTCCACCCCACCATTCGGGGGGATGAATCGGGGGAGGAGGAGGCCCCGCGGAATATTACGCGAATCCGCATTATATAGTCCCGTTCAAAAAATATATATATATGAAAAAATCAAGAAGGAAAAATCCAGTTGAGACCATTGTTTTAATTTCATTAATATAAAACGTTTTAATCTAGATAAAGTGGAATTCGCTATCCTTTCGGTCTTTGTTTTCCTTCCTTCTTCGCTGACCCCACGGTTTTCTTATCCGGCGGATGCCCCCTCCCCCTCGCCGCGTCCCCGCCCACCCCCGAAGGCGCCCGGAGCCCCTCTCGACCTTTGCGAATGGGCCAGCAGCCAGCCGTGTGGCCCCGTGACCTCGCATGTGGTCAGCGCCCGGCCGCGTGTCGGTCGGTGCGTTCCAACACCCACCCACCGCCATTATGCCTCCCCTCCTTAATTCCACTTTCAACTGTTTTTCTTGTTTTTTTTTACTCCACGGTGGCGCTTCGCGAGCTTTTGTCCCTCCCCTCCCCCCATTGTCTCGGACAATAATCCGAGCCACCCCTTTTATCTCGTTGAGGTGAGCGCGTTTATATTCCTCCAGCGACGACCATACTTCACCATCACCGCTGCCCCATTCCCGCCCCTTTACGTATTTTTTTACTTCGTTAACTTTTGTTTTCCAAAGTCCCGAAAAACCGTTCCATTGACCCCCGGTTTGGGTTGGCCGGCACCAAAACCGTATTTCCCCCTCCCCACCCTCCCCACACCCCGCCACCCCCCCTTCCCCAACCCCCCCACCCCCACCCCCTCGCCTTTTGTCTCGCGGGGGGGCGTTTTGCTCCTCTCAAGATCTCTCGAGGGGAGCAGAACGCACCTTGTGGCGCCGCCGTCGGTCGGACAGGGAAGGAGGGGAAAGGGTTCGGGGGTGTTGGAATAGAGGGAGAGGCGTGAGGGCCGCTCGTTTTAATTATTCTCCTTTACGATTTTATTCACAAGGTTTGTGTTAAAAGTATCGAGAAAAGTTTTGGAAAATTTACATTTTTTTGAGATATTGCTGCAATTTCTCAAAATTTTTCAAAGTACCTCTTCCCTTGAGAGCGTCGACGCACTTTTGCCAGAGTGGCTTTTCCACGACTCGGAGGCTCCCTGGAATGGCGGAGTCCGGAAGGTGCGTCAGGGTACGCGTGCAAGTTTCTTCGACGGCACTTAGGGTCCCGTGGTGGTTCACGTCTTCCGTAGACCATCGTACTTGCAGGCTTTGGTAAAAACAAAAGCTATAGGACCAACTGCGGTGATACCCACGAGACTCACATTAAATAATTGGGGATGATCAAACTAAAAGAGAACATAATCAGTTTGCAGACACTTGGAAGAAGAGACAACGGCATTTTCACTGGAAAAAACTCTGTCATGGCAATCCATAAAATGAGTGTAGTCCCACGCGGTGGGTTATGGTTCGATGCCCTGGGGCACGGAGACGCAGATCTAGTTACAACACTTCTCATTTCCATCATGGCAGGGAACAAATACATGAATTCATGAATACTGGTTCTTTGTATGGTAAGAATAGCATATGAAAAAAATCTCTAGAAGATAATACGCCTTAGTTTCAAACAACCTGCCAGGCAATTTTCTTAATGAGTTAAAAATGTAATCATCTCTCCGTAGATTAAATATGAGACTCACGCAGCAATTTAATAAGCGCTGTAGTTATGTCTTAAGTTCCGTTAATTCATGATAATGAAAACAGAAGTAATTGAGGCGAGGGAATATGAAGGAAGATTTATAAGTCGTGCACGGATGTGAAAATGCTTTTATGAATTTTGAGGTCACGTGTACTTTATTGCAAATACATGCTCTTTCCAGAATATTTTGTTGGTCCGCTTAATCCTTTATATTTGAACACTCTTGCCGTTCCCTTCCAGCGTTTTCAGCCGTGGGCGTGCGAAAGAAATACGAAAGTAAGTTTGGCAGAGTAGATGACTTTTGGCGAAGTTTTACATGCAGGAGAAGAAGGTGCTGTTTGGAGAGGGGGGCGAAGAGGAAGGTAGAGAAAGGGGGTTGGGGCTAAATTGAGAGGCATTATTTGTGAGAGGGATATTGACAAGGTCCTGATAGAAAGGAGAATGTTGGGTAAGTGGAGTAGAGAGGGAAGGAAAAATAGGCTTTTTATACGGCAGGAGAATAGGTTTAAGAGCGGCAAGAACCGATGTTGTGGGCTTAAACTTGGGCGTTTACGCAGTACGTCGCACGTAACACATATTAGATATTGACCACCCAAAATGTATGTTTATTACAATGGCTGAAGATATCCGTCCGACCGACTGATATATTTTGTATATGAATTTGAAATCCTTAAGGGCAAGAACTGTTGGGTTTCCGCGAGGTGTTACCAGTGACTGATCTCGAAGGAGACATTACTCCCAAGATGAAATTGATGAAGCTTTTGTGAAGATCGAAACATCTCCGAAGTGCGTGTACCTCCGCAAAATTTCTAAGGAAGAGTGACGTGCATTAATTAGTCTCTAGAAATCAAAGTGAGGAATGCCTCATGAAAGTGTGAGTTGGGAGGCTATGTATTATTAATATTATTCATAGATAATTATTACTTATTTATTTAGCACAGCCACAAGGTCCCAGTTATTTGGAGTCGAATAAAGTTTTTCATTAAGAATAACTAGGGGAAACAACCCACACCCAAGTCATAGCTGGAAGAGAACACGTGGCCTGGAATGAAACCCGCGACCACTATGTTAGCGAGTAGTGAGGACGTTATCTGGTCGTGTCAGTGATATTAATTGTGGTCTACTGGTCAAGGTGGGCTTTTGATGGGCCCAGGGACTAAACCCTGCTACACTCAGCTCTTCAAAACGACACTGAACCTCATAACCATTTTTCAAAACCGCATACGTACTTCCTCTACCTCACCACATTTTCCCCTCTATCACAGTCTTCAATAATACTCCACTGCCACTCAATATGCCCCTCTCCCACTGCATCTTTCTTCATGAAATTTATTCCAAAAACTCTCCCACCACCTTCTACCATGCCCCTCGCTTTAATTGGAAGAAACTGATAAATTATTTTCATAAAACTACTGAATCAACGATTCGTGAAACGTCCACAATCGATAATAAACGTAGAGTAATTGCTAAAAAGAGAGCATCGAAAATGTGGCAAAATACACCGAGGTCAAGGGTCGACGCGATGACCCGGAATGTCCCCGGACACAAAAGTCATAATAAATTCCGTCCTTGGATTAATTGATGCGCGGAAGTGAAATTTTCAGATGATTTCATTGCTCTCACCTTGACAACAGTCTCCGCTTTGCTTCTTAATCAACCTTGTTTACTCTATTTGGGGTTTGCGTTTGCTGTTAACACTCTCTGCGAAAGTTGAAGCGTCTCCCATGCTGCAGAAAACGTGTTTTTCGCCGAAAAGTTTTCAATCAAATGACAGCATACACTTGAGGAAACATTTTCCATCAAGCTTGAAATTGATGTTTTTTCTGTTTTTGTTGTCTTCGGCGTAGCTTTATGGAATTTGCATAGCACATTGAAATTAAATTATTTACTTTGTAATTACACACAATTTTTTGAAAAATTTTAACAGTAACTGTACTTGTTAAAATAGGTGATGTCAATAAAGAACGTTACACGCCAAAATACACTAACGAAATTTAGTTTATTCACTCTAACTTGAATGCTTAACTTAGCTATGCTACTCCTCGATTATCCATTACCTTGGTTTTCGAGTTCTTAATCGTCAATCCGTGCCTTTCCATGTCCCTCTAAAGTACTAAAAAACTGCAAACTCTTGGGTGTCACTATTGACCATCTGTAAAACTGATTTAATCACCTCGCCGCCCACTTTTATTCAAGTCCTCTCAACGCTACCGCTGCCCATATGTCCGTTTATTGTGCAGCTCTCTGTGTATTCCTATCTTCATGACCTTGCTAATGCACCCATCTTTCACACAGCTCTCTCATGTCCAAATTTTCAGTTAATATGCGATGTACCGCACTTTTCGAAATGCCTACTATGTCTTCTAGCTCGTGCACTTTCAGTAGACGGTCATCCGATATCACCTTGTGGATTTTCTTCACCGTATCTGGAGTCGTCGCCTCATTTGGTCGACCAATGCGATGCTCGTTTTAACAGCTCGTACGGCCTCGTTTAAACTCTGCTACCCAATAATGTACTGTTGTAAACGAAGGAGCAGGCTCACCCAGAGTAGAATCCAGTTCAGCTTTAATATTGGTTTGTCTGAGGCCTTTCAAAAAGAAGTATTGTATCACATAACAATGACCAATTTTCTCCATTTTCACAAATTCACCGAAAACGTTCACAATTAATGGCTGCCAAACAAATACTAACCAACGTAGAGTCTTCAAACTTGTAACACATACTTTAGAGACTGCATGATTTCTGATACGGCGATATTTACAAACAACTACCGCCATCTGTAGGCCAGGCAGGGTACTTCTGGGCCTTCCCATGTATTAGGCGTTTCTTTCCTGGCGCGTTCTCAATTTTCTCTTCTAATTGATCGTACAAACTGCATATTTCTCACGCTCGCAGTTACTGAGGATCGGGATGGTGCGGTTGCTAACGTAAAGACTCCCCACCGAAAGGGCCCGGGTTCAAATCCTGGAGACAAAAAATATTTTTCGGTTGTATCCCGATCCCTACTTGAGGTGCTTTGTGGAGAGCACTTCGAGTGAGTACCACGTCCGTCGGATGGGACGTTGTTATACTGCGGACCCCTTGGTGCATTTCCTTATTAAGAGTAGGCTAATGCCAATGCCGGAATTCTCCCCACACCTCCTTTCTCATGCATTTCTAATTGCGCAAATGACCTTAGCTGACGGTCGCCTCCCATAAAAAACTACTAAACCCGGTGCTATTTGTCCACATGTAAATCAGGATTACCAGTAAATTGGTCCCCTAAGACTTTATCTCTAACAATATAATTCTCTCGCTCAACTGCTCTGTTTTCACTGCCCTTCTCCCAAGTCCTCTTCTGAGTCCTCTTTTCCCCTGCATTCAGCTCTCTTGCGCCAGGATATCGTGCGTTGCCCGCGGCGACGTGCAATACCTCGCTCAGTGGGCCGCGTCCTGTAGTTGCCAGGACTTATTTTAATAATTGCGGCCTTCATTGTTTCATTGGGTAGATAAACGAGGTAGTTTCCTGCCAACTGCCTCAATAGTGTTTTTAACCTGACACCATCACTTAAATGACCACACCTACCGAGGTCATGCTTTTGTCAGGCCAGCGCCTGCTTTTACATCCGCAACAGACGCTGCGCGGGCTAACTTTCGTCTGGCTCCTAATCTTCGACCTATCTGGCATGGGTGACCCTACCAGGAGCCTTATTATTACTCCGGCCAGCACAGTTCTAAGGGCCATCGGAACGCACAAGCCCTTCCACCACGTCAAGATTGGTAGTCCATGGGAGGTAAGTGTGACCGAATAGCCTAAATATTGCAGCAAGTGTAATAGGTTATTTTTATCAATTAGTTATTTCGAAGAAAAATGTAATCACAAATTTAATACTTTGGATGAATATCCGTCATTTTTACGGTAAAGTGCACCGCTGCGTAACGTCACATTAGAACTGAATCACAGCGATCCGCATTGATTTTGAAAAAAAATTAAAACTATCAAAACGTATTTCACCAAGAATATAACAAGTGATAGTAAATGATAAATGACAATCTTGTGAAGTATTCTGCAATAGTTGATGTTCATCTTGCCAGTAAATGTTAACACCCGATATTAATCAACCTGGGGTCCATTGAAAAGAAGCCGAACACACCTGTCAAACGCCTGGCAGTTTTATAAAGGATATTTTATATTACGGTCCAAGGAAATAAAAAGTCAATTGAAAAATGTAAGGTATTTGGAATGGAATCGATGGCGGAACTCTCTTCTGCACTTAGACTCGATGGAATGGTTTAAGTTTCTTAGTTTCAACTTTTAAATTTATTGGAATGGGGTCAAGCAACGTGGTTAAAGTTCAAGATCGAGACAGGTAACTTCCATTCCTTATTCTCGTGCGAGTGCGCAAGTGAGCTTGGTTCGATTACATCAATTATCGGGGGTGAAGATGGGTACGAAGAAAGGTCTCGTGGAAGATCCGCGAATGTCGTATTGTGATTGCCGCTATTTCGCCTCTCGTCTCGAAGCGACTCAATTGGTGGGCGGGAGGGGAGGTCGCAGTTCACCCACTCCAGCGATAATTCAGTTCCGTTGGGCGCTGCTGAAATAGGCAGGAAGAGAGAGACGAGAGGTGAAGACGACGTCCCGATCGCCACACGCTTGGGAACACCAGGGGAGCGTGTGGAAACGCTGCTGCGTTTGAGGCGAGGTCTGTGAACAACTGGTGATGGAAGGACAGGCGGCGAGGGGTGGTGGGTTTGGGGGGGGGCGCCACCGTAGTCACTTCCAGGGGCGCCGCCTTGCCCGCAATTAGCTTCGCTTACTCGGCCCTTTGTTTCTTCCCCTGGGCGTAAATGGCGTCACGTCACCAAGCTCGAAGCCATTGATCCAACTTGCAATTTGGACTGACGGGGCGCATTCTCATAAAGCGAGACTGAAATATAAGCATAGCACATGAGTGAGTAAATGGGTCGAGAATCCTTCGCACTGAAAATGAGTTCCAGCGAGTTAACTAAATCTGCAAAGGCGCAGGGGGGCGTGTGATTTGACGCGACTATCGGTTTCCCGCTTATCCACGTGCACTTTGCCGCCAACATTTTAGTAAGCATATTTCAGTCGCCTCTGGGAAAGAGTATGATGTCTCTCTAGGTCATAAGGGTAAACTACGAGTTTTGAATTACTCCCGAGGATCCTTGATGCGAAATGGGAAATATGAAATGGACACAATGCAAAGCTGGTTTTTGTGTTTTTCAAATTAACCCCAGGTGTTTCATATTACGAACGGCACTTGTTTTGAAGGTCATTCTCTAGTTACAAGTGACGATTTAGAGTACAATGAAAACACTTCTGTTTATTATTTTGGTAATTCCACTCGACCATCGCTGAAACAGTTGAATCTAATGCAAAATGTGATTATATCATATGTGTGTGATTGAGCGAAATATGATTATAGACTATAATAATGAGGACGTTGAGTCAGGAGAAAAGACTGGTAAAAAATTTGGAATGGAGCGTAGTTATGAACGGCGAGGAAACGTGGTCATTGAAGGAGGAGGATAGACGTAGATTGGAGGCTTTTGAAATGTGGGTGTGGAGAAGAATGGAGAAGGTGAAATGAACCGAGAAGAAAACAAATGAGGAAGTACTTGGTATAGTGGGCGAAGAGAGGGGTTTGTTGGGAGAAAGCCTATGGAGGCAGGAAAAATGGATGAAGAGCGTATTGATCGACAGTGAGATGTTGAAGACTGTAGTAGAGGGGAGAATGTTAGGGAAACGAGGAATGGGCAGGAATAGGGGACGGGAATGCTGGGCGGAAAGATGAGAGGAAAAACGTACACGGAGGGAAAGAGGGACTTGTTGTAGAGAAGGATGTTGGGTTGTGTTTTGGTGAGAGAGACAAGGGAATTGCCGCTGTACCGAATGCTAGCTTGTTTCCATCCAAAACCTACCTTATCTAGTCGGTTGCCAATAAGAATAACATCTAATCGCATAAGGTCATAAAAAATGGCAGAAGGATGAGGACGAGCTTTAGAAAAAGTTTTGGCCATTGCGTTAAAAAATTACCTAATTGTAACCGTAGAAATGCTAAAAATTTGGAGATAGTTTTTACTTGATCATTGATCCTAATTGGCCGAGAAATTCATTCAGCGTATGTAAAAAATTTGAACCTTCGAAATCATGAGTATCCGCTGGGAGAAAGCTTAACGCAGAGAGGAAATGACGTGGCTGAATTCTTGTGTTTTCGGCGGACGTTAGTTATTGTAATAACCGTTGTCGCAAATATTGGGTAAATAGATCATTGGCTAATTTAACGCAAAACGGATTTTTTCAGCTCACGTAGAAGTTGTCACATTCCCATAATTATTTCTTATAAATCAAGGAATTTCACGAGCCAAAAGTCATAAATGCTGATTCATTTGGTTTTTTCCCCAGACTCGCTACTTTGGATTGATTCGTTGATAAGTCGCGTCTTTTTAAAAAATAAATATTTCGATTAATATTTGTTGTGCTTTAAATAATGCAGGGACTTAAAAGAATATTGGCAAGTAAACAATTCTGTGTTCCAACTGGTATTGTCGTCCTAACCTCTCGACGGGAAAATTCCCCTTCGCCCTAATCGTGGCAGTATGACAGACGATGGCGAACTTAAGCCGTCGAAATGTCAGTTCCATCCACCCCAGATCCAGTGGAAAATTTGAGAATACTCAATTCCATAAATTCTCCGAGAAAATCTGATGTAAATGATTACATGCTTTAATATTGGTATTTTGGCTGATATTATTTTATTCAAATCCATGTTAAACCGACCTCTGAGCACACAGTCACCGGCTCAAAATGTTTTGGGTTTGAAATTGTAGTGTTAAATATTTTGTACCGAATCGCATTGTATTTGTAGCTCGTCAAGGATAGGACTCTGCTACAAAAATATGGAACGCACTATTTCGGCTCGTCCAAAAGAATCCTCATTGGCTTAAATTTATCCATCTCTGTATGACGATTTTTTAAGGTAATCTACCGGTTAAGGTAGGTTTTTGGATGGACACAACTACCAAACAAATATTTTATTACTCCTAACAAAACACAAAATCCATCATCCTACTCTATATTAGGTCCCTCTTCATCTCTGAGTACTTTCTTCCTCCCTTCATCCCGTCCAACATCCCTATCCTGTTCCTTCCCTTTCCTCTTTTGCCCAACATTCTACCCTCTATCACAGTCTTCAACATCCCACTGCCGGTCAACACCCCCTTCATCCACTTTTCCTGCCTCCATAGGATTGCTCCCAACAAACCCCTCTCTTCGCCCACCATACCAAGTACTTCCTCATTTGTTTTCTTCTCTGTCCATTTCACCTTCTCCATTCTTCTCCACACCCACATTTCAAAAGCATCCAATCTACGTCTATCCTCCTGCTTCAATGACCACGTTTCCGCACCGTACATAACTACGCTCCGTATCAAAGTTTTTACGAGTCTTTTCTTAACATCCTTACTCAACGTCCCCGTCATCAACTCCCTCCTCCTTGTGAAAACCTCTTTGCCTCGCGCAATTCTTCTCCTTACGTCCCTAATACTTTGACCGTGTTGCTCCAAAACACTACCGAGATACGTAAACTGCTCTACCTGCTCTAGTTTTTGCCCTCCTATTTTAATGTTAAGCTTGGATACTTACATATAAATGAACACAGTGAAGGAAGAAACTCCAAAGATTATAAATTTTAGGAAGATGCAGGAAATAAAAAGTGAAAAATTAGAGGACAAATAAAGCAGATGGGAGCGATCATCTAGCCAGATAGTGCCTGTGATGAAAATGGGCTGGGATTAGAGAAATTAAGGGCGTTAAAATGGGAATGCGTTGAGTAAAGAGTCTTTACGAAGAGAAGGAAGTTGTCACTGTGACAAGAGTGAAGCACTAAAGAAAATACAAATGATACGGAACTTAGTTTTGTGCGCCTCGGAAATATTCCATAATGATATTTGTGTGGGAGACTTTCGTGATGTGGCTCTGGGCTAGGACTGAAAATGTGAACTAGACCGAAAGGTAAGTAAAACGAAGCCCTATGGCATATAAGGAATGAGAAGAAGTGATTGCGAAAATTTCAAAAAGTGGACGTGGGACGTGATTGAATGGTAATCATATGCGACCTCTCAAAACACCCGGTACGTTGCATAGCACCCACGCCTTGGTAATCGACTCAAAAGTGTCCGTGAAGGATCTGCAGAGTTTCACGCAGAATTCCATGTAAAAGCGGTGCTGCTTCAAAGAGCTCATTTGCGCGGATTCAATTTTTCGCTGCACTCCAAGAACTACCCTTCGCATAAACGGCTGTAACTAATCAACAAAACAAGATATCAACAAAGTGGTTGAAGGCGATTATTCGGGAAGTTTTTGCGGACACAGCGCCTCCAAGCGGATCAAAAAATAATCAAACGGAGGCGCGCTATTCAAAAAGTTCGGAAAGTTTTTGAACACACCTCCTAAAGAGGAGATAGCTGGGTAAGCTAGGATAAGTAAAGAAAAGATTAGGAATCCGTGGCGATGAGGGGGAATCGGTAGGGAGTACTTAGAATTGATCAGTTGTTTATGAGTTGTTTAAGGGTGTGCGGATTCAGATTAAGTGCCGTATCAGATCAGATGCCCACCGAGCTGTGACAGTTAGCATCATTCCCCAGGGCTCCAAAAATCCCTCCGTGAGCGGTAGGCAACTCATAATATTAGTAATAAAATGATTATTTTCGAACCGTCCTCTTCGATAGGCACCAGAGTCACTCTATTTGGGAGACGTTGCATTTGGGCATGCTCTCCCCGTTGGAGGTCCCCTGCTCTAACTTTGCCTAAATGGAGGATTGGCCCCCCCTCATCCTTGGCACGGAGGGCGGCGCTCGCAAAACCCACGCTCGGAGGACGATTCATGCAAATCTCGCGCGCCTAACCCCCTTCCCTACCCCCCCTTCCCCATCCGCGACCCAAAAGTCCTCGTTTTCCCTTTCACTCACATCCATAATCATTTCCCCTTCCTCTACCTGCCCTCCAATTTCACTTCACAGCATCGCAGCGGATCCAGTGGCCTCTGCCGTCGCCCCATTATACCCATACACCCCCACGTGTGCACGAGCTAAAACCCCGCTTGCGACTCACGCACATTCCTCCCCCTCCCCCCGCCCCTCGTCTACAATCCTTCGACCCCCCGGGGGAAGATAATAAAAAAAGGGTGGCGGATAAAATAAGTAGTCCCCCTCCCGAATTTCCACCCCCTCCCTGGCCATTTTTATCCCTTAATGCCCCCTCGCGATCCGTCGCACTTTTCCATTTCCCGAGGCCCCGCACTGAAAAGCGCACGCACTCCGTTTCCATCCCCCCCCTCGCCCCCGCTTGCCTCAGCGAGAAGATGGCTGCCATTTATTAAGCCCCCCCCCTCCCCCCAACTCGAGAATCTGCTCGCGTCGCAAGAAATGTCGCCCGACCGCCTCGCGAAATGAGGCTTTGAACTTCCCGCGCGCTTTTCCAGCCCCCCCTCACCCCCTCCCCCCCGCTTGGGGGTGCAGAGCCGAGGGCAGGTGGTGGGGGGGGGAGGGAGGGTGACGATTGAAGAGAAGATTCATGAATGGATCGCCCGTAATGAGCGATTCATCACCTTGAGCCATTTGTATTTAATCATGTCCTTCGTTCGACAACCGAAAGGGGGGGGGGAGGGAAGAGTGATAATTTAGCGCTCCGTTGTCCCGGAGTGAATCTTTTATGATGATCGATTTGCCCTTGTGCATCAAATGAATTAATCGTGGCTTTTGTTCGGGAGCTGACGGGAAAGGTGATGATGTGGAGATGTTTCGTTCATGAATCAATCGTCCAGTATGAACGAATCATCGGGGAGGTTGAATTGAAGTAAATCATCGCGTGCGTCAGATAAGTTCAAAATTGATTGTGCGTCCATTCGTTATCATCATCTTAAATGATTTGTCTTTTCAAGAGAGAATGAAATTAGCAGTCAGGGGAGACTTGGTGGAGTAATTTGATACTCATAGAATAAGGCTCGGTATGTTGTTTTGAAACAGAACACACGCAAACATACGAGGTCTGTGGGCAAAAGCAGTTGGACTGAGTCGGCTGAAAAATTGAATTGCCAGGATTGATACACTCACTCAAAAGCCCTTGAAGCAGCAATCCTTGTACGCCACTGCCAGCGGGTTTTCCACGCCTTCTGGAAGGCGTGCCCGGAATGCTACCAAGCTCCTTCATCACGGCATGTTGTAACGCTTCCACTGGACCGTGGTCACGTACTTTCAGCACGGATTTGAAGAAGAGGAAGAAGTCTGGTGGGGCGTCGTCTTAAAAATTTGGATCCTCGCTCACTTGGCCGAGAGGCTCTTGGCAGATCCACGTGCGAGTTCCTTTTTGTTCTTCTTAAGAGCACCCGCGGCACCAAATCCTCACGGCTCCTTTCTCGTGCACATTTTTTCCGTCACCAGTCGATGCACATCACTTCTAGGGATGCCAAGGTCATCATAAGCCATGGGAACCCTTAATCGGTGGTCCCTGTCCAACAAAGCCTTCACTCGAGCCGTATTTGTGTCACTTTTTGAGGCCGAGTAGTGTCCTGAACGTTCGGCGTCTTCAGCCTCGTCTCTACTCTCCCGGAACAACTGGTGACAACTCGAAAGCACCCTATCTACACATGGCGTTATCACCATAAGCTACCTTGAACATGTCATGAGTCTCCTTCATGGTTTTTGCCAGTTTCGCGCAAAATTCGATGGTGTAACGCTATTTCCATTACCGGTTCACGACGGAGCGTAATAAGGTCACGTTAAAGAAGCTTCGAAAACGAACTATCAGCAATCCGCTAAGGCTGGGAGCCAACTGACACCGGCCTCCAGTCCTTCCTGAGACTCCCCTCCCTCGAACCTATTCAGCGAAACCGCATCCATCTACCCGGGATAGTTCATGCTACTTTTGGGACAGACCTTATACTACCTTGAACAAAAAGTTCCCGGAATAACCACCGTGTGGCGCTCCCATCGTTCCGATTTGAGTTCTGTTTTTTTGTTAAATTGGTACATCTGTTGTTGATATTCCCTTTAAATCTTAGTGTCATAACTTGACATTTGCAAAAGTTACGTAGCCAAGAGTACATCTATCTCTGTGTGTGTTGGCGATTTTTTACAATTTCAGAAATGGATTTAAATTTGCAACAACGAACTTGTATTAAATTTTGCGTAAAAAACGGATTTAGTGGCGCACGGACGTTGGAAATGTTGGAAAAGTGTTTCGGCAACGATTCTCTAAAAAAAACGGTCGTTTACCAGTGTCACGAGCGGTTCAGAAGTGGTCGTGAGTCAATCGAAGATGATGAACGACATCGACTGACATTGGCAGACCATCGACATCGAAAGTCGGTGAAAAAATTGATAAAGTAAAAGAAATGTTGGTCAATAACCGCAAATTAACCATCAGAGAAATAGCGGAGGACTTGAACATTGCCTATGGATCCGCCCAAGACATTGTGGTTAATGATTTGGGTTTCCGTCGTGTAGCAGCAAAGTTGGTGCCAAAAGACCTCAATTTCATGCAAAAAAGAGACCGTGTTGACGTCGCAAAAGACATGATTTGCGAGGCTGAATCCGATCCCACATTCATCAAAAGGATCATTACTGGAGACGAGACGTGGGTTTATGAGTACGACACGCAATCCAGACATCAGGCAAGTGAATGGCGTTCACCAAATGAGCCGAGACCAAAAAAACCACGTCGTTTTCAGTCAAAAAAGAAGGCAATGCTGACGGTTTTCATGGATTACAACGGTGTAGTGCATCATGAATTTTTGCCAGAAGGCCAGACAGTAAACAAAGAGTATTATTTGGGCGTTATGAGACGTTTGCGTGAAGCAATTCGCCGAAAGAGACCAGAAATGTGGGCAGAAAACTCGTGGATTTTGCACCATGATAACGCACCGTCGCACAGTGCTATCATTATTCGTAATTTTTTGACGAAAAATGCAACAAATACCATCCAACAGCCACCGAATTCACCTGATTTGGCTCCCTGTGACTTCTTTCTGTTCAATCGAGTTAAAAAACCATTACGGGGAACGCGTTTTAGCAGCCGAGAGGAAGTAATGGAAAAATCGCAGGAAGCACTGATGGACATACCGAAAACCGACCGTAACTTTTGCAAATGTCAAGTTATGACACTAAGATATAAAGGGAATATCAACAACAGATGTACCAATTTAACACAAAAAACAGAACTCAAATCGGAACGATGGGAGCGGCACACGGTGGTTATTCCGGGAACTTTTTGATCGAGGTAGTATGCATAAGTGCAAACTAACATGTTTTAAAGCTACTATCACTCACTACTTATCTCTGTTCCTAACACTCATATATTCCCCCAAATCGGTACTCACACAAGCTGGAAAAACAATGAACATTACTTTTTAATTAATTCCGAATTCTTTGTGAATTCTTATTATTAGGTAATCTACCGGTTAAGGTAGGTTTTGGATGGACACAACTACCAAAGAAATATCTTTCCCTCCTAACAAAACACAAAATCCATCATCCTACTCTATATCAGGTCCCTCTTCATCTCTGAGTACTTCCTTCCTCCCTTCATCCCGTCCAACATCCCTATCCTGTTCCTTCCCTTTCCTCTTTTGCCCAACATTCTCCCCTCAATTACAGTCTTCAACATCCCACTGCCAATCAGCACCCCCTTAATCCACTTTTCCTGCCTCCATAGGATTGCTCCCAGCAAACCCCTCTCTTCGCCCACCATACCAAGTACTTCCTCATTTGTTTTCTTTTCTGTCTATTTCACCTTCTCCATTTTTCTCCACACCCACATTTCAAACGCCTCCAATCTACGTCTATCCTCCTGCTTCAATGACCACGTTTCCGCGCCGTACATAGCTACGCTCCATGTCAAAGTTTTTACGAGTATTTTCTTAACATCCTTACTCAAAGTCCCCGTCATCAACTCCCTCCTCCTTGTGAAAGCCTCTTTGCCTAGCGCAATTCTTCTCCTTACGTCCCTACTACTTTGACCGTGTTGGTCCAAAACACTACCGAGATACGTAAACTGTTCTACCTGCTCTAGGTTTTGCCCTCGTATTTCAAGTTTTATATTGATGAAGTAACGTTTGGCCTCCAAAACTTCAATACTCATTGTCAATTTCATGGGTGGAGGTAGGATGTTGAAAGCAGATATAGGTGGGAGAATGCTCTGTAAGCGGTGAAAATAATGAAAAGCATTGGTTTATATGGACGCCCAGTTACTCAAAATGTTTTTCCGGTATGGTTCGAAATGTTCGGACCTCGGCTATAACCAAAATCGCAATGGAGTGCAAAAGGAAGCCTTGGGATATGTATTAATCGAAAAACATGAATAGAATTTTTCATGATGTGTTCTGAAACGAACCATATCATTTTTCGCCGATTGCACTGAATTAATATCCGTTATCCTATTCCGGTGGTTTATCGATCGCCCCAGTCGTAAGGCCTCGTAATGATCACGGATTCGTGACTTTAGCTCGTGGTGGTAATTTGGTCCACGATGATCTATCCGAAAGACTTAGTCGTCGGTTTAAGCCCAGGCACTTAAATAATCTGAATGACTCGAATCCCCTTCAAGGGGAATCCCCTCCATTCCGTGCCCCACCCTTCTCCTCCCCCTCCCCCGGCGCCATTTCTTCTTTCTCACCCACTCTTGTCCACCCATCCCTCGTGTTTACTGATGGGACCGAAATTCTTCTTTAACGCGCCGTGAGGTCAATTTTTGGCCGGAATCGCCCATAATCAGGGAACCTTACAGTCATTAATCCTAGCACGGTTATCTGAAAAAATAATCAATGCGATTTTATTTCGATATATTGCAATTATTCCGTATAATCAGGGTATGATAAAAATCTACGACGATAAGGGAACAGTATTTTTTTTAACTCTGTGATTTGTGCGTGATCATATTTTTATCTGACCCTTGCTTTATTCTCGTTACTAGATCAGGTGCAGGTCGTCTGTCGTGCGTCCGCAGGTATTTTTGAGTTTAATGCGATAGTGCAGGTAAACTGTTGCGAAAATTATGTTCAACATTCCAATTATTTCGCATTTAACGGCTTAACATTTTGGGGTTGCATGGATGTCGTGGCATCAACCCCTGCCGCGGGAACGAGGGGTGGCTTACTGCGGCGTATCATGCAGATGTGTATTCCTCGCGGGGGTGCGCTTTTTGGATATTGCTGCTCGAATCGGCTATGTTCACCTGGGCGCGTGCCCGAGCCCAAGTTAATGACGCCGCACCCCCCCTCCCCCTCCCCCCGCGGTTTCTTTGAATTATTCAGATCGACACGTGCGTATGTTTAAATCCGGATCCCAAACGCGCGGATATCCGTCCTGTAAATAAACCCCCAGTTTGAACAGAGGGAGCGGTAGTCTATGCACATTGTACTTTAAAATGGTCAGTGAATTTGAATTGCATGGCTTATCACCCACTCCTCAACGAAAAGCACTACTTAATGCATGTAATTCATGGTTTAATGCGCAGAGACACCTTACAGAGAATGAGATCGTTTAATGTTTGTCTTCAGCTGTGTGTGCTTTGCCTCGAGTGGAATAAATGCCAAATGCAAAATTTGTATTCTTTCACACTCGGTTCTTATTCTTTTCCAGGGTGGTGGAATTGCTATGCGTTATTGAATTGCTGATGTCGCGCGTAATATTTTTGCAAAAACACTTTCTATGCGGTTCGCTTGTACATCTCAGTACACTTCAGCTCATGTAAGGAATCGTCGGAAAGTGCCACAGGCAGGCTTGTAGGTAAATCAACCAATCGTTCCTACGAATCGGAATTCATTTTTAAATCAGTTTCAAAATGCAATGCGGGGAAGAGCGTCAAGAAAGTCTGTGATAGCCACGACTTAAAATGTTCATGTTAAATGTTTTGGCGGCGCATAAAGAGCACATTATATTATTATTTCTAGTGCTATGTTGGACAAATTAGTTCTAAAAGTGTTTTTTTTTAAATATGAAGTGCAATTTATGAAGCGGAAAATTTGTGATTGTTGAAGAAGCAACAAATTTGTTTATTTAAGAGGGAAATGCATGAACCGTACTCCATTTAACTTTATTAGGTAATAGATGACCTCATGTTAATGCTAAATATCGGCCATTATCCTCAGCGCACTTCATATTTGTGAGGAGGAAGAAATCACTGCTCACTTTTCTTTTTGGCAAATAAATAAGGGGAGGAAAATGCATTAATAAAATTGACTCAGAATAGTGAAGGAATGAGGAACTTAGTCGAGAAGTCATTGTTTGCATCTTGAATTTGGGAAGGAATTTCTACAAAGTCGAATGGACAAATTTATTAAAAGTATTCCTGGAAAAGAGTAATCGTGTTGAAACTCTGACATGAGTCACCGGCTTTTTTAATTTAAAAGAAGAGTAGACGGGAAGAGGATCATGGGAAATTCTAGGGATGGAATTGGAAGTTAACTAGGACTTCATTAATTCTGGGCTATGGCGATGATATTTTATTAAATATTTAGTCAAAAGTTTCCTTTGGCTGTTGAACAGATAAAAAACATCAGTCGGCGGATGTTGCTAAATCTTTGGATTACGAAAATAATGAGATTTTCAAGAAGTAGGAAAGCTAGGTTAAACATCAAAACAGACGTCAATTGATGTGGAGCTGGTGGAACAGTTTTCGGATCGTCGTCTTGAATCAATCCACCCGTAAGGGTTAGTCTAGGGTATTTTTCGTTCAAACATTAATGTGCAAAGGTATCTATTTTATTTAGGTAATCTACGTTTAAGGTTGGTTTTGGATGGGCACAACTACCAAACAAACACTTTATTACTCCCAACAAAACACAAAATCCATCAACCTACTCTATATCAGGTCCCTCTTCATCTCTGAGTACTTTCTTCCTCCCTTCATCCCGTCCAACATCCCTATCCTGTTCCTTCCCTTTCCTCTTTTGCCCAACATTCTACCCTCTATCACAGTCTTCAACATCCCACTGCCGGTCAACACCCCATTCATCCACTTATCCTGCCTCCATAGGATTGCTCCCAACAAACTCCTCTCTTCGCCCACCATACCAAGTACTTCCTCATTTGTTTTCTTCTCGGTTCATTTCACCTTCTCCATTCTTCTCCACACCCACATTTCAAAAGCCTCCAATCTACGTCTATCCTCCTGCTTCGGTGACAATGTTTCATCCCTGTACCCTCCAGTTCCGGCCCAGGGTGCCTTGCCCGGTTCGAGTCCCGGGCAAGGCACTCTGGGCACCTGGAGCTCCACCTTTGTGATTTTTCGGGTATCAGATCTTCCTGGGAAACCATAACCGGCACAGGGAAAGGAACTGCCCCCCCTACCCTGATATGTGAATTTCACACGCCGTCGGGCTTAGTACTCGGTGAACTCCACCGTCACCTACAAAACCTTGACCAAACCCGACCTTGGGGTCGATTACTGCGTTTTTGGTTTTTCATTAGTCCTGGGGGAAAAGCGTTGCACTGCTGACCGGAGGGGCCCGGGTTCGATTCGAAAAATAGCGAGTCTCTTTTTTCTGTGTTTTTTCTTTGTCCACTACTGCTAAGTTTTATACATTACGTCCGTGAGACTGTCAAAAAGTGCTATATATATTGTGCGTATTGCAATCATCCTTCGTCGTCTTCCGCCAACGTGCTGCCTCTTTGGTCCCTGTGCTGTAAGTCGCAACCACCTTTATCTGCGATCTATCCCTCCTTTCACCACCCTTATTTCCTCTTCCAATTACTTACTGCCCCTATCACATTTACACCTATCCTATCCCCCGTCGCAATGCTGCCCCTCCAAACCCTTCGCTTCCGAATTCTCTTCCCACCTTCCCCTTCCATCCATCGTTCCAGCCCTCGTATTCCCTTCAGTTCTGTCCCTCTCTTCCTTGATGAAGGTGGCTACGACCTCCGAAAAATCGAAAAATATTGAGTCTCTTTTTTGTGTGTTTCTGTGTTTTTATCGGTGTCCACTAGTGCTAAATGTTTTCCATTATATGTATGTATGAGGCTTTACTTAGAGAAAATGTTTTGTATACTTTATTTAAGAGAAAATTTACAGGAATAAATATACTCTTTTTATGAATATGAGGGTGAGATTATGAGATGATACTGTTTATGATTATTACTGATTTATACGAAAACAGGGACTATATACACAACTGTTTTTAAAAATATTTGGTATTTTTTATCGTTTTTCCTCTTGCTTTGTACGATAATCATTTCTGGATTCTTCCGGGTATCTAGTTTGAATTTGGCGGCCACTGAACATATTGCTGGTAGTGATAAGGGCCTTAGGAATTTTTAAAAAGCAGCCGAATTCCATCCCTTTGAATAAGAGATAATTCTGCCAAATTGGAGAGGATTCCCGAGCAGGTCCGTCAAAAAGAGACCAGCAGGGCCTAATATGAATTGAAGCGATGCGTAGTTTCGTAACTTGGTCTCTTGGAGAAGAGGAATAGCGTAGATTGGGTGCCTTTGAAATGTGGATCCGGGGAAGTGTGTAGAAAATTGGCTTTACCTAGAGAAATGCAAACGATATGGCGTGAAATCCGGTCGGGGGATAGAAGTAACTATTCAAGGATGTTCAAACAGTAAAGAAAAGTTGGGTGACGTGCTTAGATGACGGAGGCTGTAATTGAAGGCAGAATATTGGATAATGAGGTTAAAATTAAGCTTTTGAAAGCGGGCGCGTATGGTGTTGTGGCTAATTTGTGAAGTATTTGATCCAGCGTTATCCGCGGCACGGTAAGATATTTGCCAGAAATCTGTACTCATCAAATTGAACTCGCGAAAAAGGAGACTCCTGAAGAGACCAGGTTATGGCTGACGCGTGAAAGTCATTGCTGAGCCCTGAGTGAAATTAATGGAAATAAATTAATAAATTGAAAATTTTGAATTAATTTATCGAATCATAGTGATTTCAGCATTGTAACTCTCATGTATATACTGTAGAGTCGCAGGTAAATTGTTTCATTGGTGATCGCGTAGTTGAAGTAATATGTCATGTCAATTCTAATATTGGACCGGGATTAATTGAGCAAAAACCGGTAATATTATCAAATACCACTAAGTTTCCCATAATGCGGCTCGTAAGCGGTGAAATTGTGCAAACGCTATTCTGATATATCTATTAAAATGAAAACTGAGGTTAAAATCCTTTTATATCTCCGCATTAGATGTGAGTACTTAAAAAATGAATTTACTGTCGGTTGTTATCATCCAACGCAGGATGTACTCAGCGGGGATTATTTAGTACTAGCGGATATTTTTCGATTGAGCTTCCAGTCCGTTTTTGTTGAATTGAAATTGAGCCTCGGGGTCATAACATGCATTTTGGGAATAGAGTCCCGCATTGGCTCAAAAATGTTTGGTAACCTGCATCGTTATTTCTTCCACGTGTAATTGAATAGTCGTTAGTTGAATTGAATGGAATGAAAATTTACCCCTTTCAGCTGAAATGCATTCAAGTTTTCCTATTTGTTACTTAAAAAGAAACCTAATGCACTTTGTATAAAATCCTACGGCAGCAATCCTCCCCCCAATCCTCCATTAAACTCTCTGCGCGAGGCCCATTGATGCACTCTGGGGATCCCGAGTCCATTGATACATTTCGCCATTGTTACACTAATGGTGCGGACCATTGTGGCCATAAATTTGATTTTTGCCCCGGTCCCATCGCAGTGTTCGCGGGCTTCAATTTGTGTCCGGTCGAGTGGGGGCAGGGGGGGAGGGGCGGCGGAGGCGGCTTAGGTCGTGGGTAAATAACACTCGATTGCCGTTCGCAATTCCCATACCTCCAAAACCGCCCTTTTCCCCCCTGTGGGAACGCACGGCCATTCCGGCCACCCCCTTCTCCCCCAACCACCCACCCACCCACCCTTCACCCATTTATACGCCGCCGCCGCCTTCATACTCCGCTTCGTTATGTGAACGGTGGTTGGGCCTCGCATTATGCCTCCAGCGTCTCGGTGCCCCCGCTCCGGCGAGCGTCGGAGGGAGGCAGTGGTGGAATGGTAAGGGAGGAGGCGGCGTCCGTATGAAATGGCGTCCATCCACTTACCCCCACTCCCAGGGCTGGCCGTGCATAACCCGCCCGGGAGTGCGTGAGGGTCTCTCTCTGCCTCTCTTGTCCCCTCCCCCCAGGGCTGGATTGAAATTTGTGTTTCCTTCGCTCGCTCTACCCCCCCCCCCCCCCCGATGGATTTCGGCAAGGCTTTCGCTCTCGGGGGTAGTGAGTGAATTGACCGCGATTAACGGGCGCTATGAAGGCGACAAGACTAGACTTTGGCAGGCTAGGCGATTCATCCGAAAACTTTACGTGCGTCTCTCTTGCTCCACGGGTGCAATTTGAGTATGGCGATGGACTGTTATGCGCTGGGAATTTGGGAGAATAATTAGACTCAGGGTTGTCCACTCTAACCCGTGGTTTCCGTGCACGGAAGAAGAGACATTGGAATTTCTTGAATTTCGTTGGAGGAATAGGGTGTTTCAATTTATGAACTGATTGTGGACATAGTATACATATACGTGCATGATGCGGCAGAATAACTTTCTGATTTATAGGGAAATCCTAATTCAATCAGTAAGTTATGCTGCCGCACTCTGTTCTATTTTGTAATCGTAAATGTAAGCCTTGTTGATTATACAATTTCCTGGACATGAGGTGAAAGTTTAGAACTATTTGAAAGCATGCAGGGTGCGTTCCAACAGTAATGAAATTGTATTTCTTACGCCTCTCTCATTGGTCGAAGTGGGATCAAATTACTTGGAGTAGGTGAGGGGGACGCTAAGCTTTGTTACAAAAACGGTCTCAATGCTCTCCAAGCTGTGGAAGCGGCAGGACGTCAGTTATTGTGAGCCTCTGCGCGCCGACCGCGTCACGAAAAAAATGGAATCGACGATCAAGCAACGTTACGCGATTACTAAGTTTTATGCTAAATTGTATAAATATTTTGAGGAGGTCAACAAAATGTTTCCTGAGGCTTATGAAGCCTCTGCTCTGTCCCACTCACAAGTTAAGAGGTGGTTAAAGGCCATTAAAGAGGGCCGGGAAGAGATTCACGGCGAACAACGCTCTGGGCGGCCGTCAACCAGCAAAAAAACATCAACCAGCAGTCAACGACTACAATGTGGCTCGTGTTCAGCAATTGTTGGAATCTGGCCGTCGATTGAGTATCAAAATGGTTACCAATGAACTGAACTTGTCGTCTACTGTTGTGTTTCGCATTCTTACTGAAGATTTAACGATGAGGAAAGTGTGCGCCAAGCTCGTGACGAAGGTGCTTGCCAGAGCGCGCTACGAGTCCGCGAGTTCCTGGCCAAACACCAGGTGCCGACGTTGCCCCAGCAGACTTCTTTTTGTTCCCTCGGATTAACCCTCAGGCAACCCTGAAAGGAACCCGTTTTTCGTCCATAGAAGAGTTCCAATCAGCCGTGACGAAGACCTTGCGAAAGCTCCCCGAAGTCGTCTTCCAAGGCGCGCACCGGTCATGATAGAGTCGCTGGAAAAAATGTTTAGAGGCCCAAGGGCAGTACTTTGAAGAATTTTAAGTGTTTGTGGAAATCTCTTCAATAAATAATTTAAAAAAATAATTGTAATTCCTTTGGAACGCACCCTATAATAATGACGATAATGCGTCCAAAATGAATTTTCGATATGTTTTGTCTTCACCGCTGAATGTATTGGATAGGAGCAACTAAGGAACACAACCCGAAAACTTGCGTTCATGAAAAATATGGGAATAAAGTCGATTTAAAAATTTCAATTGGAGTGTAATTTAGATGTTGGTAAGAACTCCCCCTGAGTACGGTTCGAATATGTGATGCGGTTGAACATGTGCTTTGAAAAAACAGGATGCAGGGAGAAGAGCTCCCCGTTTAGCGGAGAAGCGTCTTGATGGAACAGAGCCATCATTCATAGGTCATCCCTTTCTTTAGCAGGTTCAGCCACTTTCTTCTCCACTGCCGGCTCTCCTCTGTCATTCTCTTCGTCTCACGGCAACGCATTCCCCTTCTCAAGTCATCCGGCGTCCAGATTCTTACTCGTCCCCTTCTCATCTCTCTTTCTCTTTCAACCACACCCTCAATGGCGTTCCTCGGAAAACCGTCTCCTCCTAACATTTACCCCTACCCCGTTCGCCTCTTTCTTATTGTCCCCGAAAGACTTCTCTTTCTTTTGTTCTTTTCCGAAAATTCCTCATTTATTACCCTATCTTTCCAAATGATCTTCAAAAGGAATGAACTAGCAGAAAGGGTATCATTGTTGACATGGATAACTTAGATTGCTGGGCACCCATACCATGGAGATTGCATTTGTGTCGTAGATAATGGGGGTGATGGAGATCGCAGTAGTTTGAAGCTGACACGAAGGGGATAATTTCAGCCACGCTTCACCGTGGGTGGGAAGAACAAAGCGCGTATTTCAAGGGGATATTGAGTACCGACCAGACCGGTGTATACGGAATCCTTTTGCCCTCGCACAAATCGTGAACACAGCAGGAGGAAGCACAGCGTACTGCAAATCGAGCTCCCTCTCAGTATAATTGTTTGGAACACCAGGAGTCGCGAATTACCATAAATCCTAAAGGAATTGCCGCCTAGAGTTCGCTACCGCGCGCCATGGTAACAAAGTTTAGTGTTATGCGTGAGGTGTACGTATGCCCTGTGGGATAAAAGAATCTTTGCTGTTTCTTTTCCATTGGCTGCATTATTTTACGGAGCATAATTTTTTATTGGTATTTTACCGGCTTAGGGTAGGTTTTTGATGGGCCATCGAACTAAAAACTATCGCCCTCATTTCCATTTAGCTGAAGTTGTGCAAAATATCCTTTGGCACGAGATCGCGCTTCACTACTCGCGGGATTTTCTATGGCAGCGCACATTTTAACAGTTCGCAATGTGAGCAAAGTAGAAGAGTCGCAGTCTACACAATACAACTCTTGGATGCGAACTGAGTGTAGGGACGTTTAGACACCAAGATGTTGGCTCTGGTCCTGCCCACCCACACTAGGCCGAAGCGTAAGTTACTTTCTTGACAGTCCTCGTATTAGCGCCCGTATATTTGGTTTATTATTAATTGTTTCTCGATTAGTTTTTAAAATAGTAGCATACCAATGCAAGGAAAAAAGCTTTTGTTTTTGGTTTTTCCCGAGGACATTCGCTTGCGAGAGGGTTTCACAGTTGCCCATGGCTCCCAGTTCCTTTTAACTTTTTACGCTTGGCAATCCGCTAACCTCTCGCGGGTCCGCCCCGCCGTCCGCGGGCCCTCTGCCGGCGTGCTCGGACGGACTGCGGGCGACGAGGGAGCCGTGCGCTCTCCTCTGGTTTATTTCGAAGGGGTTTCTGCATTAATCATCATCACGAGCGTGTGTTTTTCCCACCCCTCCGCCCCTTCCCGCCTTCACGCCTCCGTTGGCACATCCAGCCAATCAGCAGGGCCCATTCTACGCCCCCCCCCAATTCTCTTTCCTTTCTCTCCCCCCCAACTAATCTGACATTCGGAATTTTTGCGCACCAAACGGATTCTCGACCTTGGGAAGCATTGAATCCCTCCCCTTCTCCCGCCACCACCTTCCAACCACCCCACCTGCTACATACGCCCTTTGGTTGTTTTATATTCTGCAATCATTCCGTTCTCCTCCTGTCGACGCGTGAGAACCATTTCTCAGGATACTATACTATAGAACTGGGAGAAACATGAGAAATCGGGGATTATTAAATAATAATGTGAATCCCGCCAAAGTCGTTTTTTTTAATTAACCTGGTAATGTATTGTGAGTTGACAATTGAAAACTTTGATGGACAGCGTATTGTTGTACGGCCGGGTTCAAACATGCTCGCTGGGACATGTGGATTGGATAAGAGTTGACGGAGGTGGAGGATTGGAGGGCATTGGAAATATGTGAAATTGACGGAAAGAAGAATGCGAAGAAATGATTGAACGTGTCGAGGGAGGAGTGAAAATTGTCGGGAAGAATTCAAAGGGGGTAGGAAAAGTGTTTAAATGCGAATGTGCTGCGTGGCAAAGGAATGTGACGAATGTCTTGCAATCGGTAGAATATTTAAGAAGATTAAGTTGAACAGAAAGTTTAAAAAAAATCGGCATTCTGGGTTTAGTTCCCACAGGTCCATGGAAAATGTATGCAGTTCAGTACGAATGTTAGCCGAGATAGGTTTTTTTATCCTCTTACTTCCAATTGGACTATTTAACAGATATTAATCATTTTTCAAAATCCCAGGGAAAACTTTTGCTGATAGAATACCTCTCAAACTCATTGAAAATAAATTAGTTTCTGTAGCAATTATGAACTTCTGCAGCGGAAATTCGAATCAATGTTGTTTTTTCCGACCTCACCTGTGCCTTCGCGCGACCTCAAAGAGAGGGGAGCTGTCTGTCGTTCACAAGTATCGCTTCTAATAATTTTGGCCACCTTTCCTGATACATTATTCATTGTATTTCCAAAAGCGAATGTAAGTAATGAAAGTTTGCGTTCTGAGTGTCTTTTCAATGGCAATAAATGTTAAATCCAATAAATCAACCCACACACAGATTGCCAGTGGTGTAAAATATAGGGGAATCGGGATGGTGGCTAACGTACTTGCTTCCCACCGAGAGGACCCGGGTTCGAATCCTAGAGGTGATATATGTTTTTCAGCGGAATCCCGATCCCTACCTGAGGTGCTTTGTGGAGATTACTTTGAAAGAGTACGCCGTCCGTCGAATGGGGCGTTAAACTGCGGACCCCTTGGTGCCTTTCCTTGTTAAGAGTAGGCTAATGCCAACGCCGGGTTTCTCTCCACTCTTCATTCTTACCTGTCCATCCCGAATGGCGTAAATTACTTCCGCTGTCGGTCGTCTCCCCTAAAACCACTACTAATACTACTACTAGTGGGTTTAGATTGGAATGGAGTACGATATAATGATCCTAAGAATTTACAGTTATCTGATTTAGCTATGAAAATATTTGTGAAAACAATGGGGCTAGTTATTGGCCTCCCCCACTCTTATAATAACGGGGTGATAATTTAGCATTGATGTGCGACTGTTAATTATATACATAGGTTGGTTTTAGGCGTGATCTTGCTCAGCACATTTGAGGATTGGGAGCAGGGCGAGAGGAGTTGTGCGGGAGGACGGGAGGTGCGGGCGGGTAGGCGTGGAAGTGAAGCAGTCGCGCGCAGAAGAAGTCGCCGTGGGTGAGATCGGATTTGGGTGGTGATTGCAGCAAATGGTGGAATTCTATTCCAGCTGTCTGAGCAAAATATCTTGGATAACTCACGGGCGTGCCTTGTAAACAACTAAAAGTTGCTCCCATTGTTATAATCCCCTCGGTAATTCCCTCCCCCCCCCCCGCTGCCGTTCCACAAAGGGATATTTTTTTCGCCTTCGTTTGGCACAAAATCGTCCCCCTGGTACCCTAGGCTGTTTTCGTATTTATTGCATTTCCGCCTCGCTACCGTGTTACTCCATTAACTCGGCTCGAAAATTCCCTTTCATGCCGGCGTCCGTGGTCATTAATCGATAGTGAGCAGTTCTTACAGTGTCACGTTAATCTTATTTGGAGTTCTTTTGTCCCGGCGGGTCGTGCATTGTGCTCACTGAATTTCACTTGGCGCTGTCGCGCGTGAGACCTCGCAGTCGACGAGAGCGGGTTTTGCGTTTTTGAATCGACGATGGAATTAGGCGATTTAATCGGCTAATATCTGAATGGGTGGCATTTCATTACGGGCATAAATGGCTCCCTGTCGTGCTCTGCTAGCAGCTTGTGACGGGCATCGCTCTCTCATTGGCGGGCAACTCATATGGTCCGCCCGCCACCTATTTGTTTCCATGGGATCGACTCATTCTCTTTTACAGATGAACGGAAATGGCGAGACTAGACTAGACCTCCATTTCAGTTCCCTTCTTCCCTCTCTATCGTGATTCAGAACTATAGCTGATGTACCAAGCTCGCCTAGCAATTGATCAGAGCTCTGCTGCTTGTGATCCGTCCTGTGGTTTAGTCCATTTGTTGCTGTCAATTAGGCGCACTTTTTTGTTCGATACTCTATCTCTGTACAAAATGAATGAGTTTTTTATGCGGCCTTGTTCTGCACGGCGTAATAATACCCGGGGAAAAGTTCTTCTCTCAGCACTTTGTGTGTCAGCCATCTTATTTTTCCATCAAACCTCATTATTTGTGTTAATACCCTGATGTGATTTCTGATGTGATTTTTATTCTCTGTTCTACAGTATAATCAATGAATTCGTTGAAACATTCGTGGTCAACGCCATTTAAATTATATCATTTAGCGTAATATACCGTACAATATAGGTTTTTATGTACTCGGGGACTGAGCACTCGAAACTAAAGCGGCACCAATTACTACAACGCCATTCATTGTAATAAACCTCGGTTCATTGCCGCATATTTTCTTCTCCCATTCATTCTACCCACCATACCTGTTCTTTTCCTTCATCCACTAATCGTATTGTGCGTAAAATCTAAATGAATATTGCAATATGTAAATTGTCGAGGAGACGTTGAATTTAGCCGTTTATTCGCCTCGTTTTTGCTTGTGTCGTCATTTCCCTTTGCATCTCGCCCTCAGACCCAAGCGTTTCAAAGAATCTGGCTCACTGTTTCGGATAAATCTTCGCGAAATAAGTGTATTCGTTCCGTAAATTCTGAATATTCATAGTGTGGTCTGGAGTGAAGGGGGACACTTGAGATAAGCGTAGCCCCTGGTTGCGATGATCTTGCGAAAACATTTTCAAATGAAAAACTGTGTTTTTCATTTTTCAATTGTTTTCAAAATAGAAAATGACCATTAGGTATCCGAAGGCATTATTATTTTTGTTGTTTTAAATACCCCTTCATAGAGGGAGCGCAGGTAACAATAATTTAAAGCGCATTTCCTGACTTCAGTAGGTTGGCTACATGCAAAATATAAGTGAAACGTAAGGGGTAGCTTGTGTTTACTATTCAATGGGCCATATTTAGAATAATTCAAGTATTAAAATAAATATTTTTTTAATGCACTAGATTTGCGTAGAACTCTCAAAAGAAGTACATGTGACAGGTGGATGAATGCAATGCTATTCTGGCGTATCAGCTAATTCCTTATTAGCGCCGCTTGATTGTATTTTGCCTAGTTAGTTCTCTCGGCGTTAGCTGCGTGGTTGGGTAAAAAATGAACAATATATAATTACAAATTCAGCAGTCCGAAACCTAATAGTAAATGTCCTAGTCTATTACTAACGGATCTTAATCAGCAGAGGTAACAAGGCTTTAAGGCTAGACTTTGACCTTTTAATGTTCCACGTCCGAGTACTTTCACTTTTTTGTCCGACTTAATTTTCTTCTTCCGTTCTATAAGCCTTCAGCCTCACTTGATGAATTCTGAAAACCTATTCTCTTCCTCCCTTCTTCCCTGCTGACATTAAATTCTCCCTTCCATTATGACCTTTGACATATATATATATATATACATCGTCGCGCACTTTTTCTACCTTCTTAGACATTCACATGACCACTTCCTCTGTTTTGTCCTGCTATGTGATTAAAACTTCTCTTTTTTCATTATCTCTACCCGATATATTTTCTCAATTTCTTCCATACGTACTCCTTAGTCACTTAATCTTCACTTATCCTCTTAAGACCATGATTCGAAGCCAAACAGAGCTACGCTCCATGTGAATATTACTCTCAACAATTCTCTTCTTCGCTTCTTAAACAGACTCGACGATAAATGTATGGTGCATTCTCTGGGAAAGTAGATTGATCGTACTTGTGCAAAGACTTAAATTTCTTCAAAATGCTCACCCCCTACATCAGTACACAACCGCGAAGACGTGTCTGCCACGCCTGGAAGGCACTCCTCGACGGGAACGTCTCTCATGAACGTTGTAACATGCTGTTGAATGTTTTTCACTGTCTCACAATGCTTTCCTTCCAGTTCTCGCTTCAGTCGGGGAAGCAAAAAAGTCTCACGGAGCCAAGTCGGGACTGTAAGGGGGCTGGGGGACCACCGGGATGGTGCTCCGGGCCAGGAAGTTGGTAACGATGACGGACGCGTGGCTGGAGGTATTGTCATGCCCGTCTCCAACGCAAAGCTCAAACGTGCCGGGTTACAAATTCGAAATACACACTTCGAGACGTGGAGGCACTTCTTTCCGCTCAGACTACTCGGAGCAAACTAGTGACCGGCTGCTTTGGAAGGTCAGACCACCCCTCACGTATGCCAACCGGGTTAACCTCGCGTCACCATAATATCGTGCGCATTACTTTTATAATAGACCATGAATACGGGCAGTAATATTGATGTCCCATTCCGCCTGAGAAAGTGTCATACCGCATTCTGCATGGAGCCCGTAGCAACCGATGTGAAGACCCACCACAGATTGTTACTGACTGCAGAAGTCTTTTTGCAGTTGTGATGCAAATAAATGGTGTAAATTTACGGGAGTTTTTTTGTGCAAATAAAATGAGAGTCGCTCCAGATACGAAGTGAGTGAGAGATTGTTGAGAAAACTTACGGAATTTCATAGTTCAGTGTGTAGAATTCAAGACGGAAGTCCAGGGTTCGATTCCAGGTGCCGAATCTGGGCTCAGCTTGACCTGTTTGAGTTTTGTGATTTTCCTGTGCATAAAAGGGAAAAATTTAAGCGAATTTCCCTCTTAGTATTTCTTCAGTGTTCGCATTACGTGAGCTGTACTCTCACCTAATGAAGTAACAGTTTTAATTGCAGTGGGGTGGAATAATATCAGGGGTCTCCAGTTAACTTATAATACCAAGGGAATCATTGGGAAGTATCAGTGCAGACAGAGCAGGAATTATTATATAATATTAAGTATTATGTTAGAACTCTGTATCCCGCCATCTCAGGAAAATCGCCGATAATGACGAAAACCGGAGTAAGTACCTTGACAGTTGTATCCGGACGACCCTGGACTTATTCCATAGATTATCAAGGAAAATTCAATCATACCCGGCTTTTCATTTTAAAGACTGGAGGCAATACATGGCCGATGTAAACGCGATAACGTTGCGAATTAAGGAAAGACCTGGCAATTGTTATAAAATTGCTTTTTTTTTATATGTTCCCCTGCCAATTATTATAGACTCCCTCTGCAACTGGAGGGCTCAGTCTTCCAAAACCTGCCTGCCCTCCAATACCATTATCTTTGAAAGTTTGAGGTCAAAACGTTACTTGTTAGGCGTGTAGGTACTCTGAGCTTCCGTCGGCATAAATTCGTCGACGACGCCTCCATTGTGAAGTAACCCCTCGCGTTGTTTTGGCATTACATATGCGCAGCCCTCCCAGTCCTTTCACTAGAGAAAGGGCCTTTCCCTTCAAAGAACGTCCGTTTTCATTATCCATCTAATTTAACCTGCAGTGTTGTTCCAGGAAAGAACTTCTTTTTTTCCTTTTCGGAATCCATTTACGTGAGAGGCCCCGGGCGTTTTTTTCACAATTTCGACTATCATTCGGATATCCTGTTCCCCCCCCCCCCTCCCCATCCCCTCCCCCCGCACAATCCTTCGCCGCCGACCGTCCCCCTCCCCCCGTTTGCAAAATAAATGGGCCTCTGGATTCGCCCCGCCATAAATCGACACGTCCCCTCAAAAACATTGCGTGGGTCGAGTTGCCGAAAATCCGCGCGTCTCCTGCCGTAGCGATAATTCTTCGTTACCGACCGCCCTCCCCCACGTCCTGTATTTCCACGGTTGTCATCCCACGGGGGGCGGGGGTCGGCCTGGTGGACCAGGGGCCTGTGAAGCGTAGGGGGGGGGGGTGGCGACGCGCCGACCTCGGGAATATTACGCTGGCCGACAAAAATGAATTCCCCCCCCCTCTCTCTCTCTCGCAGCACAAACTCTCTCCCCCCCCCACACGGTGCTCTAAGGGCACCATCAAGGCATCCTTAATGCTGCTGTTTTATGTACGGATGCATTGTGGCACCACCTTAGGTTTCAAACCCTTAATAAACTAACCTGCCTGCCGGTACAGGCGATTTCTATTGCACGGCTGTCGATGCAAATTGTAATGAAGTCTTAACTCGCAAAATTCTTTTATCAGGAAAGAGAAATAGTAAGCCGCTCATGCTGCGTCATATCATGCATAACCAGCGCCAATGTTGTCGTCACGACCGTAAAACTTTCTCGGACGTTTTCCGTAATCCTGTCAATAATCGATTGGTTCGATAGTCGATCATAGCCCGTAGGATGTTATTTACTGTGGGACACGTCCAATTTTAATCTGAATCATGCCGAGCTAGCACTTACATCGACACTTTTGCTAAGAATCAGGTAAATTTTAGCGTAAATAAAGTATTTATCTTCGAAAATATGAAATATCATGAATTTAAAGCGGTAAAATAAAATAAAGTGAAGATAAATTTCGCATCGCATTTCTAAAAAGCGATCTGCATGTTTTGAATAAAAAGTAACGCACAAATAGATTTATTTCAGAGATTGCTGCAATGCCTCAATATTCTTCAAATGACATCCCCTGAGCGTCGACTTAGTATTGCTAAAGCGGGTTTTCCACGACCCGAAACTCTGTGTTAGGTGGATTCCGGAAGGCCCTTAAGGATACGCGTGCAAGCGTCTTTGACGGCTTCTAGGGTCACATGGTGGTGTCCTTTGAGGGATACTTTCACTTTTGGTAATATAAAATAGCGAGCTGGCGTCATGTCGGAACTGTAAGGGGGTTGGGGAGTCGTCGCGATGCCGTTGCAGAAGGTCATCGCAAGCGGACACACTCGACTCTGCTCTTGGTCGTCCGTCAAAAGACCGACGAGTTTAGCGCAGATCTTTCGCATCGCCAAATTTATAGTGATAATTGCGTGCACCGCCATCTTATCAGTGCCAATACGATATCTGCGATCATACACATACTTAATCGACGGTCTGAGTTCAGTACTGCACGCACAAGTCAGTAAAATATTGTTAGCGATACTTTTTCTACAAACCTTGTAAATGGAAGAAGCATGGAAAGTGGGTTCGGAGGGGAATGGAGAGTGTGGAGGCGATGGAAAGGCGAGTGACGGGGGAAGTGGAGGGATTAGTTGTGGGGAAGTGGAGGGATTAGTTGTGGGGAAGAAGAGGAGGGCTGCTGGGAGGTATCCTAAGGAGGGAAACAAGGAGAGCATATTGAGTGGAGATGGAATGTTGAATAGCACTGAAATGCATGAGGAGGGGAACCGGTTTAGGTCCCAGCCGCAAAGCGGAGATACAAGCGACCCACCTGGAGTCAATCATGGCTGCTGATCCCGCCCCATCTCCTGCTGACCGTTTAATTCGTAAATTCCTTGCCAACATTCCCCCGAATCCTCCTTCCCTTGATTACGTCTGCGGCCGAAATCAAGCCCATCCTTCTCTCGCTCCCGAGCCATAAGACGCCAGGTTTTGATAATGTTTCAAATTGCGAGCTTTAGCTCGCAATTTGGAACATTATCAAAACCTCGCGTCTCTGTCCCCGCTTTTCCTTTCATCCTTCCAGATTAAATTAATCACTGCTACCTCTCCTCCCATTTTCCTTCCCCTTTCACGTCAGGGAAAGTTATCCTCCAGAAGCCAGGGAAAGACGCCACCATCCCGGGAAATCCCGTCGTCCGATTACTATTCTTTCGAACGTCTCGAAAACTTTCGAGCGGGTCCATCTGACCCTCCTTGAGCACCACGTCCGCGGTATTCTCCGTCCCGTACAGCTTGGCTATCGTTCGCGCGTGTCCGCGTGCCACCAGGTCCTTCGCCTCAGCGAACGTGCGTATTTCGTACGGCCTCAATCTTCGCCGTACGACGGACGCCGGCTTCCACGACGTCGTCCGTGTTTGGCGTTAAGCGAAGCAGAGGATGGGAAAGAAGGTAGGCAGTGTTGGACGGAGTGATGGGACTCAGAATGCATGTGGACTTGGAAAAATGTTTTATTGCACTGTAGATGGTTTAGTGTCGTCTTGGGCAGCGCGTTTTTTACAAGGCTTTCAAGTGAGGCAGTGCTGACTTTTTTGTCCTCGGAAAGCCGCCTCCTTGACTCGTGGTCTGTTGTTGGTAATACTTTGTCCGGGGCGATTGTTGTCTTTGGTGGGGAAGGTTGAGGAGCGGTCGGTCTCTTGTGGCGGGGTGCGGGGGATGCTGGAGGGAGTAGATTGGGGGCGTGCGGGGTTGGGTTAAGGGAGAGAGGCTCCCCCCACCCCCGCCGTTGTTGTCCTCTCTGAGTGGCCGTCGCGAAAGGAGTGAAGTCGGCCGGAGCAAATGGGTGTCGTATCATGTGGAGTGGCGGGATTGGAGTGCCCGTCCGGAGAGGGGGGAAGGTGAGTGCTCCTCCTTGCTCCTGGCCCGCAGGGGAGGGTGGGACGGGAAAAAGGGTCGAATGTATCGATACGCTCGTGTTGGTATACGTATAGCAAGGCGCGACACCACCAATTGATAAACATAACAGTTTCAGTTTTAACTCTGTGGAATTCCTTCGTGATAAGGGTAAAAAGAGAAACTTTGCACTTTCTCAATAAAGATTCAATACTTTTAACGGCCATGATTTCGATGCTGCGCAGCATCGAAACCATGGTCATATTAAATCTTTATGTGGAAGTGCAGTTTCTTTTTTTACCCTCACCATCACTAGATGTATTGGTTCGTTAATATCGGTACGGCACTGTTTCCAATTTAATACTGTATCGAATATATGAAATACATCGAAATATATTCCCTGAACTGCATCACTTGATCCGAGTAATTACGGACCAATCTCTATCGCATCCATCTCATGCAAACCTTTTAAGCGCGTAATTGTAAGTTCAATCGTGAAAATCTCGATTGTGAGAGTTTATTTAAAGAAACAACACGATTTCCAAAAGGGTAGATCTTGCGAGACCCAACTGGTGCATTTTTTGTTCATGATATTTTGGTCTCGGTGGAAAACAACGCTCAGGTCGATGCTGTACGAGTATTTCTAGATTTTAAAAAAGCATTCGACTAAGTCCCTCGTAAAAGGTTGCTCAAAATGTTGGGAACCTACGGGATTGATGAATGTTTAACAGGTTGGATTCATAAACTTTTAACGGGCCGCGAGCAAAGTGTTGTAATAGGCGGAGTATCATCGGGCAAAGTTAGCTTAACACCGGATGCCGCTTGAGGATGTGCGCTATTGTTCCTTTTATACATTAATGACGTCTAATCTCAAATTGCCCGTAAACTTCGTCTATTTGCTGACGATACTGATATATATACGGAAATATCCAATCATGAAGATAGAGTACCATTAGCTGCCGACCGAAATGCAATGCAAAAGTGGTGCGAGACATGGGAGCTGGAATGAAATTTAAATCAAGTGTTTAGATATATTTTTGGAATTAGAGTATCTCACCCGAAAGCACGCTATAGAAGGAACCAACATTTCACGTTAGTTAGGCCCCTCACCTTGCATGTGAGGGCTTTCTTTCTTGTGGTTAAGATTTTTCGAGTACATGGACAAACAAATATTTGTGTAGAGGTAACATGATTTGGTTTTGCATGTGGATTTATTCTATTTTACGGGTGGTGACCTAACAGCCACCGCCACACGCCCTTGCGGCGGCTTGCGGGGAATTGTGTGAATGTTGATTCAGATGTTCATATATTGGTGTTGCACCGTTAGAGGTAGGTTTTGGATGGACACAGCCTATACTATTTCTCCTGACCGAAAATGCAAACTAAAATGGGGCGTGACAGTAATACAATCTTCAATTCTGGAAACTTCTTTTCTCCCTTCATTTCATCCAACATGTCTATCCTATTCCTTCCCCCACCTCGCTTGCCCAACGTTCTCCCCTCTGCTCCGGTCTTCAACATTCTATTCACAATCAATGCACTCGGAATTTCTTTCCATATAAACATTCAAAAATATAAAAAAGAGAATTCGGTTTGAGAAATGGAACGTTGAAGGGCAGAAAAGGAGTATCAGCAAGTTATGGAGAAAATTGTGAGTAAGGAAAGGGAACTGGGTAATGTGGAGGGTTAATTGGAAGATATCAAAAGAGGGATTTCGAAAGCCGCTAAAGAAATTATGGGAATGGTAAACATGAAAAGGACGAGGAAACAATGGATCACGTACGATTAGGAAGATAGACGAGAGAAGGAAATGGAGGAGAATGAACACAGAGTCCAATGGAAGGAAGTGTAAAGAGCCGAGTAATAAACTGAGGTGGGTAATGCAAGGAAGTTTACAGAGGAAGGGTGAAATTGGTTACACAGGAAGGTGAAGGCGTTTTAAGGAAGTTAAAAGGGAAACGTGTTGCAAGCAATCAAAGATAAGTCAGGAAAAAATATAAGGTAAAGAGGGATGATTCAAAAGGCTTAAAAGTGGGAAGGAATATAAAAGGAACTACGTTAGGCAGGCCCTCCTAATCTCCTCATCTGTGCCAGTGTGGTGGCTACTACCACCATGGACCCCTCCCTCTTTCTCGGTGACTCTTATCTCTCCTATCCTCATCTTCTTTTCCTTCCCTTTTACCCTGCCGTTGCTTCCTCTCACTTGCCAAGCGTATATATATATATATATATATATATATATATATATATATATATATATATATATATATATATATATATGTGTGTGTGTGTGTGTGTGTGTGTGTGTGTGTGTGTGTGTGTATTTCGACCCTAACGTCCCTTCCCGCCATGTTATGGTGTATCGCGTCGGGCCACCGAAGTAAACTTGTGGAAGCGTTTTATTCCTGCATGAATGTTTTATCTGGCTCTTTTTCATATCTCCCTCGCCAGTTGAGGGCTAACCGTTTTAGCTTATCCCCGAAGAGGTACGTATTATCGCTGTACAAGCCTCTACTATTCATGTGAACTATTCGAAAGACGAGTTTTCAAAAAAAAATTGTAACAGAATTTTTGATGTTGTCAATAACCTAGACTGAATTGTTCAAATGAATATCGCATTCAAATTATCGATATGGACTCGTAATGATTCGCATCCTCGCAAATCAAACTACCGCCGTGGAGGGTCTTTCGTTTATCCATCGGCAGGGAATTCGTCTGTGGGTCTTGCAACAAAAGGCGTCGCTCAAAAATTCACTGATTATAAGCCTAAATTCTTTGCTCTTAATTTTGACTTAATTATTTAAATTATCAAATTAGTATGTTAAATAATTTTTCCTGAAATTAGATGTTGGTGAAATAAGCATATGAACAATATCATGGGATAAACGATTTAATTTTAAATTTATATTTTAATTTTTGAATTACGAAATCTGTTCCGATATTAGGACTCAATTTAATTCCGGGGTTTCCCCTCCGGACATTTTTGCATCAAGTTAAATCACCACTTTTCGTCCATATTTGTCCCTTCTGGGAATTCTTGGAATTCAGTTCTTATCTTGTCATCGGTGTTGGCTGAGCGTGTTTCGTATATTTATTATCAATCCCTAAATTTGCCTAGTCCTATTTCAGCAGTGAAAGTCGGTTCAACTATATTAATGCCGATTTTGCTCTGTAAATAGAATTCTTAAAAATTATGAAATAAAATTACTTGAAGTCCTGTTGATGATGAAGGGAAGAAAGGAGATTGCGTTGTGTAAATCGATGAAGGTCTGAGAAGTGGATGCAGGTCATTTTGAGCGGTAGTGTAATTTTGACGACTATGTTCTAAGGGTATTAAGCAATTTGGAGAATGTAATGGTTGTATGGGGCAGACGGAGGAATGGAGAATTGGCATGTTAGGCGAAATGGAGAAAGGGAAAGTGCTCGCAGTTGGAGTTTAAGACCGGTTGCAATTTGTTGTAGTGTGTGGCTCAATGCAGTTAGTGTCGTGTTAGTCGATTATTGGAATTGTTTGCTTACGAGGTCTGTCCATTAAATACGCGAACTGAGGCCATTAAAAACTTTATATTGCAAAATTTAGTCTTCATCGATTTTGTCCCTTTTAAAGTACTCTCCATTCGTTGCTATGCAATTGTTCCATCTTCTTTTCCACTGTTAAAAGCACCCTTGGAAGTCCTCGGCAGTTAGGCTTTTTAGTTTTCTCTTCGTTTATTGCTTTATTGTGTCCACATCTTCCCAGTGATGTCCCCTCATCACATTTTTGCATTTTGGGAAGAGGAAAAAGTCGAATGGGGTGAGGTCTGGCGAATAAGGAGGTTGGTTTCTGTATTTATCGGACAGACCTCGTATTTAGTCGACGGGTCATTCAAAAACCTCTCTAGATCAGACCAAGATTAACGTTAATCACAGTTTTTTTCAAATATGAATTTTAAAAAGGGGAAATTCTGCCGAATGTAATTATTCCTTCATTTTTATGTTGGACCGTGTGTTCATGGCGTCATCGTAAGCGAGATGTCACACGTACATTACACGTGAACATTGGTTGGCTGTTTCCCCTTGTTTGTCTTGGACTGAAGGGCTTTCACAATCGTCGTTCAAGAATTCATATCCAGGGGTGCCCCACCGCTCTTAGGAGTCATTCCCAGCGAGCCCCTCCTCGGTCTCCAGAGTGCCCATTGTCCCTCGTGGACACTGCGAGGAAGGACAGAGTACAAATAAAGTGCTCGACGCGACGGTCGGCCAGAAGTGGGAGAGGGTCTTATAGCCCTGCCTCCTTATCTCCCAGACCCCCCTTCTCGCCGCTTCCCTTACCGCTCAAGATTGAGCCCCCCTCCCCCCTGTCATTGTCCCCCCTTCCCTAAACATCTTTTAATTCTCTTAACTCCACTTTAATTTCCTCTCCCTTTCTGATATTCCCTCCCATCCACTCCACTGGAGGATCCCCCACCCGCCCTATCACCTCTCATGTCCTCTCGGCTCCGTTGGCGTGTCGCTTAAGGAAGCACTTGGGAGGGCTTCGAGAGTGAGTTTGGATGGGCTCCCTCTTAAAGGCGAGCGGGGGGGGCGTCCGCGTTAAGGAGGGTCGCCTCACCCCGCTGCCCCCGGCGCGCCTTCCCCGACCGATAGTTGGATTTGGCTCGTGGAGGTGCTTGGGGTGGGCGTGAGGGGCGATGTGAGCGGTGTGGGGATATCGATTTTTGCCCGAGGTCCCACGCCGAACGACTCCTCGCGGTGGGGGTGGCCGATATGCATCGATACAAAGTCGTATCGATAGTTTGATGGGGAATGATAGGATCGAAGTTTTACCGATTATCGACAATATCCATGAGTTTGTTTAGGTATTTGGTTGTATTCTTTTGACATTCGTGTGTGAAGAATGATGGAGAAAATTTAAAGACAGAAAAAATAAGTGAAAAGGCAAGCAAAAAATGTGTGCGATAGTATTTGAGACAAGGTAGAGTGGGGTGAGGGTTATAGGGATCAATTCGAAGAAGTTATGAAAAGTGGTGTTAAGGTATGTTGAATGGCAGTGGAAAGCTGAAGATTGCGATGCTAAGAGGGGAGAATGTAATGGAATGGAAGGAAGAGGTAGGGCTAACTAACTATTAGGAATATTGGACGAAATTTGGAAAAGTTGGAACCATCAAAAGTTGTGGAATAGTTGATTATGCGTGTTACGGTGTTTTGCATTGCGTTAGATGAACCCTTAAAAGTTGGACGCGTTCCAAAGTTCAGTGCTTGGATTCATCACAAGCCTACCTACCTCGGGAGGCACTAATTCATAAATTGACTTAATGCCCCACTCTTACAAATTCTTGCATGGCGATAAGAACTCCACGGGCATAAAGCTATAGCGGTTCGATCTTGAATGGTGTGCGGGAGAGGAAGGAAACGGATTCATAATGTCCGAGTGACAGTTGCCAAGTTGTTGCGGTGCAAAGGAGTGGGAAAGATGGCAGTCCGATTAAAGAAGGAGAGAAAGGGAGGCGAACGAACGAAGCCCTTGAGGGTCGGTCAAAACACCCTGGGGGTCATTTGAATGAAGATTAGTGACTCAGGTCACTATGAAAGGTAAAACAATTCATGATTTAATTCAAAATAACATTTAAACTAACTAAAATAGTAAGTGTAAATGTTATCGATAGGTAGTCCATTATGTAGACCGTTGGCCTGCTGACCAGCGGTCCCCGGTTCGATTCCTGGGAATTCTCAGCTCCACCCCAGGGTTGATTACTTTCATGTTAAGAAAACCTTACCCTGTCTGTGATGTTATATCCAATGCATTTTAGTGGTAATAATCGTGCATGTGAACTTCACTCTAGCGCATTTTTCGGAACGAAATGTAGCAAAGCATTTGGATGAACCAACGAGTTATGAGTCGGCATCTTTAAAAGCCATTCTCCTCATTGGAAAATGTTAATGTATCGGGAAATACTTGATTCTGTGTTGTATTCAATTCGATACATCTATTCACCAGTGAAATTAAATCGACATGATATCGTCGTAGCTGCAGGACTGCGATATATCGAGGCATATTTTCTCTCAAACGCGATTTTTTTATACGAATGCATCGATATATCAGCAGTCTGTGGATGTAAGGATAATTTCGGTTCAGTTAGTCGTTCCCACCCATTGGGTCAGTGACGCCCCCACACCGCCCCGCCCCTCCCTGGCCCCCGGACCCCTGGTGTCGCCACCCCTCACCACCGCTGAGGCCTGTGGCCCGTCCACCTCTCTGCCGGGGGCGCGTGTTTGCGTGTGTCGGAAGGAAATGTGCGCTTAGTAGACGGCACTGGGCAAATGGTCGAGGGGCGAGTTTTCTGCCATCTGTAGGACATCGCCTGCATCCAGAGTTGGCAGTTTATTTTCAAACTAGGATTGCATCCACCTTGAAAAGTTGTTGAAATGTTGTTGAAGGAAAATGGCAATTAATATTAAAAACGCTTTACTTCTCCAAAATGACCTTAATTTAATTATCTTATACACATCCCTTCGTTTTCATTCATGCAGTCTTGCGAAAAGTTATTTCTCATAGAAAGTAGTAAATGTATTTTTTTAACTCTTTTATTAATAACATACAATGTACTCTTTATTTTAAAAATGGTTAAGTTTTGGATGGACCCATGCTATAAAATTTCTCCTAACTAAAGACAATACCTTAAATTGGGCACTGCAATAAGCCTCTCTTCATCTTCCCATACTTTCTCCCTCCCTTAAACCCGTCTAACATCCCTATATATCCTATTCCTGCCCCTTTCATCTTTTCTTAACATTCTCCCCTCTATTGCGCACAGTCTATAGCATCCCACAGCCGATCTATACGCTGTGCATCCATTTTTCCTGATTCCTTCCAACAATCCCCTCTCCTCCCCTTCAACTTGTACCTAGCACTCCCTCGTTTGCTTCCCTTTCTGTCCAATGCACCTCTCTCATCCTTCTTCACAACCAAGTTATCTCTGAAGTGTCCAATATAAATTTGTTGAGGCAACGACGAAGTTTCGAAACTGTGTAAAACTACGATGATTTTCATCAAAATTTCCTCTGATTGACTTCAAATTTAAAGGAAGTTAGCGAAATCAAAATAAGTAAATGAGCTCTCTGATTTCATTCATGCTATAAACTGAACTGAAAACAATTTACATGTTAATTGAAAGTAGTCTATTCATTGAGAAAAATACGTATAAATATTGATGATCCGACTTAATATCGTTAAATTAGATTTTTGAGCTTTCCCTACTCAAGTTAGAGGTTTAAAAAGACCTCGGAGCTCAGTCAAATTGTGATGTGAGGGATTACGTGAAGGGGGTCCGGGGAGAAGGGATGAGGTGGGAGGGTCACATTTCTAGAGGGTCGAGGGGGATGATTGGAGGTGTGGGAAGGAGGGGTTGTGGGAAGGGTCGGAGAGGAGGGAGGAAGGACCAGGGGGCTGCTAAGGGGACGTTATCCTTCCCGTGGCGTGAGATCGTGACCTTTGGGATGGCTTTTCCTGGTCAATCTATTAATTTTCGCCATTGAAGGCGACTTTTTACCTCAAATGGTCTTTGTCACTCGGGAACCGGAGGATAAAATGAGATAGTTAGTTCCCTCTATCATCGTATAAGTTCTGCTTTTGGCACGAAAGGGCGTTTCATTATCGCCTGTTCACCAACCAGTCACCAATTCATTCTTCTTCTTAAGTTAAAGCCTCACAAGTGAAATCTTAATTGATTTGAGAGGCATTAATTGCCCCGTTGATGGCTTATAAAATTTCGTTATTTCGAAAAATCCTTGTTGCATCCAATTGGTAGGAAAGGATATAATGAGTCAAGCAGTTCCATGCCTTCATCGATGTATATAGGCAAATAAGATTGAACATATTATTCTGAGCAAAATATTTTTTACTGCTAAATATCGATTCGCTAGAGTTGGACTTTGAAAACTGACTATTTTAGGATTACTGGGAAACGAAACTAAAAACATCAATTTTATTTTAATGAGTACTTAGCGTATGAATGTGTTCGAGGGAACAATGATAGGCAAGAAAATTGGGGAAGGAAAGGGATAGGCATGTTAGAAGGAATGGGGAGAGGTAGAAAGGATGCGGAAATGAAGGAAATGGTTTTATCGATTTTTTTCGGTTAAAGTATAGCATAGTATTCGTTTCTTGTTCGTGAGCGACCATCTCGACCATCTGTTCAACTTTTGGAATAATCCGGCATCAAGGAACCCCTAATCATGTTTTTTCCCCGTTGTGTCGTAGTCAATTTTTAATAAATGTAGTGATGTTATTTTTTATTCTTGTGTAATATTTGTAAAAATTTGACTTGACTTATAAGATTTAATCATTAGTTAAGGTTATACTCGTTTTAAAGTTCTTATCGCAACGTCCAAAATCTTTTGCAATGTAGCTTCAAGCAGAGTTGACGTGAAATATATTTGGTGTACATGTATGGTGTGTCCCTTAACCTCGGACATTCGTGGAAACTCAAAGAGATGCCCTTGGACATGGCTTGAGTTTCGTTCCCTCAAAAATTCGAGAGTAATTATTTTTTCCTGGAAAAATTGGTTTCCATAATATTTCTCAAAGAACGAGCGTCGGTCTTCCGTTCCTGCTGCTTCGTCCGACCTTGCATGAAGGAATGAGTTCCTTTAAAGTTCAATGAAACTACTTAGGTGGCGAAAATGGGTCACTACGACAGCAATATATCGCCTCCTTGAGTAAATGTAAACTGTTTAAATATAATCTTTTCCGAGTTGCCGATAAATAACCTTTTGTATTTTTTTCCCATCGGTCATTATTTTTAAGCCCAGTTTTCCGTATGAAGCTCTCTCATCCTCTCCTTTTCGCTCAGTAGTCTTCTTTTGCCACTGGCTTCCGTTTTCAGCGGAATTGTTGACTGGTTAATTTTCGCTCTGCTGTGCGTCCCGGCGTCAGTTTCAAGGATGGTTGGCTAACCCCTGAACGAAGATAACTGTTCGAAATGCCTTGCTCACCTCGCCCGTCCCACTTAGTCTTTAGGGCGCTGAGGTTTTGCCCAGGATGATTTCTTTTCTTGTGAATGATTTTTAACGTTTGAGTTAATTTATTATTGATGTAAATTTTTAACGTTACTCCAGTGGTAACTGGTACAACCCAGTTTTAAAATGAAGTTTAGTCGCGAAGTCTCGTGAAAATTGAAAAAAAAAACTGTTGAATATATTATTTGATAAAACTTGATTGGCTCTGGGAATTTCTTTCCTGCTGGATAGGGGACGATTAAATGTAATTCGACCCATTGTAAGAGGGCGTGAGAGGAACCGTAAACTCCCTTCTGAAGTTAGTGTTGTCGTGATGGCCGGCAACAAAAGAGAATCAGAAAGCGAAGTGCTCTCGCGTGAGCGTATCCCGAGCATCGTAAGTGAGAAGAAGGCTTGGATTTTGGGCGAGGGATTTTAAAGTATTGCCGGGACTGAATCTTAGTTTATTAACATCCAGCTGCATCTTTAACATTGCAGCTTGGAACCATTTCATGGCGGCCAAAATAGCTACAAAAAATGGCATATTTTTCCATTTATTTTCCCTATCACCTTAATACTAAACATAAACTGTGGAAATATACCGTTTCACTATTTCTTGTATGATTAAGCCTGAAAATAAATTGATTATACCGATCTTAATGTTTCCTCCATTTTACCTCATCATATTGACCTTGTTCTGCCTCGTTGAAACGAAAAAAATGCCATTTTCGGGAAGAGAATACGAATTTTTTATCATGACAAAATATTTGCATGGATTCCTTTCGTCTTTTAGAAATTATCTATGTTGATTAAGCAAATTAAGATTTGTCATAGTCTCTAATAATGGTGACTTTTTTTTAATTTCCTGTTTTTCAGATACAAGTAATACTCAATACTCTATGCAAGTAAAGCTTGTAACGGAATGATTATTTGTCATCTAGCTGTTGAACTCATTAATGTTTGGTTGCGTCGTATAGAGGCCTTATAATAGTACTCAGTAATTATCCTTCTTCTTATAGAATGAACAGTAATGTACTCAGGTAATTCCCCCTAAATTACACGTCTGAGAAAAGCTTTGTGGCATCTCTTTAGAGAATGGCAGTCATAGTTGTATCATTTGCGCTTACAAATATTTTTTAGGTGAACTAATTTAGGTCTTAATGTGTCTTCGATTTCACCGTTACCCTTCTGTTTCCTGGTAATCACCTTGGTTCTTCGCCTGTTTTCTTGTTTATTTTTCCTTGCGCGACTGATCATCACGCCGTCGGTGCCAAAATATATCCATCGAGTTTATCCCTCAATCTCTCCGAGTTCATCTACATCTTTTCTGCATCGTTTCTGCGGTATAGTTTTTTATTCGTTCACTTTATACACAACCTCCTTGGATATTCGATCTTGTTATTTTTTCATCTTCTGTTTTTTTTTTATCTTTTGATGACAGAGTTCACTCTCGAATCCGCAGTTTTTATGTCTTGAAAAATTGAGCTGTTATTTCTTGTTTTGTTGCTTGGGTTTATTTTATTAGAAATCCTTTTTTTCCCTAGGATGTTCTGCTGGCTAATTTTTCCATCGCCCCTGCGTCCAGAATGGCCACAATCTTCCGTTTCTATAGCTTTTGATCGCCATATTTTTTATTTCCCTTCCTCCTATTCTCCTGTCGCAGACGGTTTTTTTAATTTTGATTAATTTTCTGCTCGTAGCTTTATAATAAAGATATTACACCTTCTACTTAAGGCTGGATTCTTACTCCGCCCCTGAAGCTGTCTCGAGCGAAAAATAACAAATATCATCGTGTTCATTTGTGGATGCGACCGCGCATGAAGCAACTTCTCCTTTGTTTGAAATAATTGTACTTTCATTTATTCAGATATAGGCTTTTCAGTTGAGTGTTTACCTTATTAGATCACTATCTGAGCGGTTGTTGATTTTGTCATTTTAGGGCCCTACTGCAGATTAGAAAACGTACCGTTCCGGTCGACTTAACTAATACCCTGTCAAACTCGAACGAACGTAATTTTTTCTCCAAGCGGCTCAAGGGATAAATTAGGTCTCTGTTGCTACTGCGTATCGCAAAACCGAAAGTTTTCAATCTTACGCCCATGTGTCTCGTTCTTAATGTTTTCTCGCATGCTTGCTGTCTTTTCTGGGAAATCGACGGCATTACGTTCCCGCTGTAAATACGTCGATATTTTACCTTTTAGCCTTATGCCAAACTTTGTTTGTGCACATCAGTTAAATTCTCTTTATTAATCGGTTTCTTTCGTCGCTTTAATGGGATGCGGCCAATTCTTGAGTTATTGTTTCCTTCGTTGAATTCTACTTAAGTTTTAGGTGCATATATTATCTGCGTTATTGTTTTTATCTCCGTACTAGGTTCGGTTATCTCCCCAAGCGGTGTGGCGCTAGCCGTATGACGTATTTTGCGGTAAAATTGCTCCTAAAATTCCAAATTGGTAAATCAGAAATATACTCTTCCTAGAAAAGATAGAGTAGAAACATAGTCGGATATTGATGCGTAGTTATTTGCACGTGACTTCCTTCAACGTTTGACCAGTGTTTTCAGTTTTTCTTTGCATTGCGACGAAGGTTAGGCTTTCTGCTTCCAGGGACGACTCGGGCCATTTCGTTCCCCGATCTCTCCGCCGACCAATATCCGCTCCGAGGGCTTTATCCTGTCTTTTGCGCCAGGAATGTCTCACTTTGATTTCGCGAGTGAAGCTCGTGGGAGTAGAGTGATATCTCTGTTCTAATGACGAATGTGGAATTATACAAGACCATGAAGTCACATCACGTGTGCAGTTGTGTTAATTTTTGCAGGATTCTATTTAATTAGGCGGAAATGTTAAAAAATACCTGAAAAAACTAAACTTAGTCTACCGGCGGACGATCTTTTCTTTGTGAAGGCAGTAATGATCTTCATTCCATTATCTTATTGGTTAGAATTAAAATAAAGTTAATCGGAGTCCAATAGCCGGTTGAGAATCCGCATCACATACACGAGGGATGACTTCAGTGAAGTAACAGATTGAAACTCAAGCCGAATGCGTCCGAAAGCCATGTATAACGGCGAGCCTTGCGAGGATGACTGCGCTTTAGACGAAGTAGAGTGAGCGGCTTATCCTTATGTGTCTGACAGATGGAATGCGAATGACGTCATGGTATGACATAGGGCAGACGAATGCCAGCAAAGAGTTTTGATGGTGTGTAGAATGTGTAAAAAGTGAATATCCATCTGAGACATGAGAAATTGTGGTGATCATCTTTACTCTTCGCCCATGTATTGAATGGGAGTGAAAATTGTGTTCCAGCAATATCGCAAATGCCCACTGAATGAGATGATTTTGGGCAACATGATTAGCATTCGTGGTAGAAATAGGAGAGATGGTGTGGGGAATGAGGTCCGTCTGACAGAGTCATGTGTTGACGGAAGCACTCTCTTGATAGTCCATTTCCTCCAAGGAGCTCACCATATTTCCCATGGCGTGAAGGCCCGAATTGAAGCCATGCCTTGTTGCTGGAAAGAATAGTTTTTACCATCTTATTCCTCTCTACTGGTTCCGAAAATATTTCCGATATATTTTTTTCCTTTCGGATCCGTTCGAGACGGCATCCGCTCCCGAGGGCGCCATTTTATCGTGTCCCCGTCGATACCTGAAGCGTCGCCATGGCGCACTTTCGGGCCAAAATCGTGTGAATTATTCAGGCCGTCGAAGTCGACGTTTGAACTCGCCCCCCCGTTCGCTCTTTGTTTTTGGCCGTTCCACGAGTGGCCTACGAGGGCCGCACCCCCGCTTCTGGGCGCCGTGCCCGGGACGGCCGTGCAGCCAATGGGCGGCCCTTTATAAAAAAAGGAAGGAGCGATGTTTTTGGGTCCTTAAAACGCGGACCTGCGAAGTGAAATGGTTCCCGATGTGTCCCCGCAACCCCACCCCCCCCCTTCCCGCCCCGAGAATGGAGGTACCTATCCTACCGTTGGCATTCATCTTTCACGAAGAGGGCCCGTGGAGGGCGGGGGACCCTCTTGACGTCTCCATGGCGACGGGGCACATCCTCCTCCCTCCCCTCACGCCCGCCATCACATCTGCCCGTCATCATCATCATCCTCCCCAGGGGCCGCCTCCTTCGGCACCCCATCTCTCATCGAAGGACAAGTTCCCGGCGTCGGTCCCTCTCTTCTGGCGACTCTTGGGGTGGCCACGCGCCTTGGACCATCTGCAAATGATGCAATCTATTTTTAAAAAGATCTCGGGAAGCCGAATACGTTCCGTAAAATTGCAAAAATATTCTAGACTTCAAATGCTCTGCCGTTACGTTCATTTATCTAAAATCAGCTGCGAATGAGTTGCCAATGCGGAAGGCACTTCCCATGTCTCTATACGATACCCTGCAAGTCAAGGACGAAGTGTGTCGCTGGGGGAGCATCCGCATCGGGGCCGAGCAGTGCGCAGAGTTGCGGTCACGTGCTTGTAGTGTAAAGGAGTGTTAGTTGCGAAAAACGTCCGCCGTTTAAGGTAGGTTGAGGATGCATACATACTGAACACAGCTACATTTCTCTTATTGCGCATGCGGTAATGTGCTCATGAATGATGTTACACTCTTGGTTGAGTGGCCCACTAAAGCTTGATTCATTTCCTCCTCATGCGTTGAAAGCGCATACGTATACGTTGGAAAGCGCGAATGATAATGACTATCCTTGTCTAACCCCTCTTCCTAGCATTGCCCATCCGAACTCTCCCTCCGCCACGCTCTCCTGAGCATTTTGAGACATGTACAGTTTGCGGTTAAGTTTCGTATCCCTCCGATCTATTCTATTTTCCGCAATACATTCATTAATTGTGCTCAGTTCGCTGTATCAAACGCCTTCTTGATATCTACGATGCAAACTATTTCTGACTGTAAGAAATGTTTCTCTGTTAGTTACTCCTATGGCATCACGCGTACCTCTCCCCTCCCTTAACTTAAAGTGATCATCTCCTTAGTGAACATTTGCCCTTCTATCCATGTTCTAATTGATGTTCGACAGCGCCACATTTTCTGCGAGAGCAATTCATATTAATTGTTTTGTAGTCCATGTACGCTTTACATTCAACAGATTCAGGCGAGATGTAGTGGAAGTTCGTCCGTTCGTCGGGAAAAACAACTTTGCACTTTCCTCAGATTTATTTGAAAGGTACAGCGCGTTTCGGTTCATCGAACAAGGTCTTGTACCTGAAGATGGTTTTATTTATTTATTTATTTATTTACCGACTTAATTGGGCGAGGTTTATACTAATAGTCCCTTCTTCCATGGTTCGATGAACTGAAACGCGTTGTACCTTACAAATAAATCTGAGGAAAGTGCAAAGTTGTTTTTCCCACACATATACGGTTTATTGTTGTTGGAAGCTGCGTTTATCTGTTTTAGAATGGGAAATAACCGTAACGTGATGAAATCTTCCGGGAAAATGACTTGTTCATGAATTATGCGTTTTAGTCCATAAAAAATCTTCCTTCCGTGCTTTTCCGAATCCTTAAAAAGATTCGCGGGCATTATCCATCCCGACGGTCTTATTTGATCTCAGTTTCACCGCGCAATTTCCATCTTGCTATGAAGTCATAAGCTATTGCCATCGATGTCGCACTCTTATTTCTTTATTGTCTTGATTGATAAATATGGATGTGTCTTCATCTTTATCATTTCCCACGGGCATCTTTCTATCGATCTTTTAACTTGCCATCTTAATACATTTAGAATTTACATCCGCGATGTATTCTTTTTCATCTCTTTGGAATCTTCCCTGGGTCAATAATAATTTCCCTGATTTATCTTTGATTGTCGACACAGATTTTCCCTTCTTACTTCCAGATAGTGTTTTAACATTCTTGCGGAGCGAACCAATTGCACCCTTCCTTTCTTCCAATCTTTCCCAATCCTTGCACTTCATTTTCCACGACGCTTGTTTTGCTCTGTTTGTTACCCGCATCAAGTTATTAGTTAACTCTTTGTTCTGCCTTTTAACAAATCCTGTTTTACTACTCCCATTTCCTTCTCCCGTCTTATCTTTTTAAGGATCTCGTTTGTGATCCATGGTTTTCTCGTCATTGTCCTATTTGCTATTCCTCTTAGTTTATTTTGCGGTTTTCGTTATATCGTTTGTTATCTGTTCCCATCTTTCGGGTTTCCCCACCCGTCTACCTGGCCTCACCCATATTTTCTTCCACTTCCGCCTGGCATACGTTTCTTTTCTTTTCGCTTATGCTTCTGCAATTCTCTCCTCAACTCCTCCCGCTGTCAGCGCTCTCGTACCCTCTCTCTCCTGCGCCTCGTCGTCACGTGACATCGAGGCGGCGCGGTTGGGACCCCCTCTGTGTACGTAAGGTGGGAAAGAGAACCATCTCTGGGAGAGAAAGTGAATGGAATTTTTTAAGATGGAATTTGCCTGGCATTATATGAGAGGATCTTCGGAGGCCCAGACAGCGATTTAATGTATTTAAATTTCACAGAGCACGCATTACTCTTATCAATCCTCGCAAATGGTTCTGGGGGACGGTGGGCGAAATGGTTAGGACATCAAAAGAAGAACTCAACCAAAGAGGAGGAGGAGGGAGTTGATGGCAGTTGGCGGTTGGATGGCCTGATGTCTCTTTTTAAGTAACTAGACAAGAGACGCGGGTAGAACTCGAATATTGAGTTTAGTTTCCTAACACTCGGAAACTTGGTCGTTGGGAATAGCGTGGGTTGGGGATTTTCTTTTGTTTTGAGATGGGCTTGTGAAGGATGAAGAAGGAAGTGAAGTGGACGGAAAGGGAAGCAGATGAGGAAATGCTTCGTGTGTGAAAACAGGAAGAGGGAGTTTTTTATTCGGATAAATTGGAAGAAGGTAGCGAATGTTGATCATTGGAATATTGTATCGCTGTGGAATGTATGGAATGCTCTGCCATAGGGATTGTATTCCAAGCGAAGCCAGAGGGAGAGAATGAGAAATGGCGGCTGAGCGGAATGAAAGGGTATGGGGGGAATCGAAGAATGTTGCATTGCATTGTATGTTTTCTGGGTGTTTAATGCCTTTTAAGGCGAGAGTGCTTAGTCCCAGGGTCCACCAGAAACCTATCTTGAGCGGTGGGTAATAATGTTCCGAAAGGGAACACCTCGCCTGCCGTGCCCCCTCGTAGGGGATCAGGATTAAATGCGGATTTATATGAGTCCACCCATTGCTACTATTCCCCTTGGTGAGCCCTCTGCGCTCTTGCCATCCGAATTCCACATATTGCTGAATTATCCCGTCGGTGCTCATTGAAGTCGCGGGTCCTGGCGTGGTGCGGCGCCGGCATCCGTCTTCCGCGTCGCCTGACCGCATTCATTTCCTCCGCACTCTCACCGCTGGCCTAATAATCTCGTCGGCACGCGGTGCTCGCTGCCATTATGTATGTGCGCCTCACGTGCGATGGACAAATTCTAGTGGTCAGTACCTGCGCCGGGCCTTTCCATTTGGTTGAAACTCACGGATGCAGATTTTTCTCCAAAGGAGCGATAAATTTTCTTTTTTTTTTTGGACTCATGAATAAGAAAACTTTGCAGCTCCACGCGAGGGCGCACTCTAGACCATTTCTCTTCGCCTTTATGAGCGCCGCGGGACGGACTCTTTCGAATACTCCATCCACTTATCAATTTTGATTTTACTCTGGCGTGTGTTGCAATTTAAAATAAAAAAAAACACTCGTTGTATTGTTTCGTTGAGTTGCCGTCTCTGAATAGATTTTTAAAAATGTTAATTAAAGTTTCCGCAATTTTGTTTCGTTTCCTTGGAAACATATGATGAAAATAATATATTGGGCGGTTATTTTGCGAAGGTAGTCATCCTCTTGGAAATTTAAATATTCTACTTCATTGAACTACATAATATCATAGAAATCGTCATGCATAAATATGAAATGCACAATATTATGTATAAAAAATTTTGCGTCACGTTTTGTTCCCAAACCCTAAACTCCATTCTGCTTGACAGCCTGTCATTTATTCTCCCTTTCACAGTATTTACTGACTGTAATATCCTTAAATCTTTAGGCTTTTGATTAAAAATTAGAGGCACAGTAACCTCCAATTTTCTTCCACCTTGATTTGTATGAAAGTTTTTGTTATTTATTCAATATTGTCCCTAAATGGTAGTTCCTTTAAAATTAATTTAAAATTTTGAAGTTAAAAAGTGTACTTCCAGAAGTTGTACTATTCTGAAATCCAACATGCAATACTTTATTATAGAAATTATATATGTAAAATATTATATTAAAGGATGGAATGAGAGGAGTATGTGGCTTCGAAGAGGGACCTATTCTACTTATTCAGGTTGTGTTTTGCTCAGGAGAAATTGTATGGACTGTGTCCGTCCAAAACCTACCTTAACCGGTAGAATACCAAAATAATATATATATATATATATATATATATATATATATATAAACATATATGCGGTGATGTAAAGTAGGAGGTCGTGTTTTGCTAGGGGTCACAAATTGTTTAATTAGTAATTATGTCCATCCAAAAACCTACCTTGACCGGTAGATTACCTAATAATAATATACATATGCGGGTCGTGGTAGTACAGGGGGTAGAGCGTTGTACTGCTGACCGGGAGGGGGGGTCCCGGGTTCTATTTCCGGGCGAAGCACTCTGGGCACCTGCAGCTCCACCCAAGATATGTGATTTTTCGGGTACCAGGTCCTCCTGGGAAACCATAACCTGCACAGGGAAAGGAACTGGCCCCCCTACCCTGCTAATGTTTGGATATCATACGCCGTTGGGCTTATTACTGGGTGTACTCTACCATCACCTACCAAACCGACCTTCGGGTTGATTACTGTGTACTGTGTACAATCGTGTTACTTGTAATTATTTACTTCAGGATCTTGCATATTCATGTTCATTGTAGGAGCTCGATCTTTCTTTCCCTTAATCCTGGAACGAGTCGTATGATTTTAGTCCAATCTGTTAGACTTCTGCTGTTGTATATGTATGTCAGCAAGTTATATGGTAATCGATGAGATCCTTTGGTCGGTAGCACACACTTCGGTTGAACTTGGGGGTTATTTGCCCCCCTCACTTCCCCCAAAAAGTAATCTGGTACTAGATGGGTAATCGCAAGACGTGAATGATGACCCTAAGTTCGTTGATTTCCCTCCGGTGACGTTTTCAAAAAGTATTTGGATTACAGACTAATTTGGGGGAAATCCTTTTTACCACTTTGGTTTCTGATTGAATATTCCGCGATTAAACCGTTCTCGCTAAAAGCAAACGCATGGGCGGCGGAGGTCGTTCAGTCGGTGACCCTTACCGTTATGGCGAGATTATTCGAATGGAGCCATTAGTTCCTTTGCTAGGTCTTCCTTTTATGATGACTCGGAGGAGCGAAAACTGCCGCCTCGGCGCGAACCCAGTGCTATATACCGCGCATTCCGAATCCACTGCGGTTCTCTGAAAAGTTGCCGGAAACGGTCCCCCCTCATCCGCCGCCATTTCCCGAGCTTCGCGGCTTTGGAGGATTTAGGGCCGGGGATAGAAGAATAATTTTTGGAATACTTTCTAGGCCCCCGTTTGGATTCTCCTGATCAACGTTTCAGAAGGCTGAAAAACATACCACTTTTGTACTTTCTTTATTACAACTTTAAGGGATGCCAAGTTCATCAGAAACCATGCGGACACTTTATCTGCGATTTCTGTCCAACAAAGCCTTCACTATTTTAAGATATTCGTCACTTTTTGAGGTCGAAGGGCGCCCTGAACGTGAGGGCGTCTTCAACATCTACTCTATCCTTCAATATTTTGCAAATTACTTCAATTTACTGGATAAAATACATAAACCAAATGCCAGAGATTAACTCGTTATCCCTCATCGCAGAACAAATACATGCAACTTGTCATTTGCAATCACAACATGTTGTCGTTGGAATTAGCTATCATTCCATTATATCGATTGCACCTTCTCTCCCGTCATTTTAGCGCGCACTTCATAAATCACTTTTATCGCAGCAAACCAAACAGTGAAAATAGAGCTTTAAACATACTTCCGGATCTTTCCTTTTTCTTTCGCAGGAGCATCATACTTTGTATTAGGCTTGGTAAATATAACCAGGAATTATTTTTACAGGCATTGTTTGCTTATTTTGGTATGTGTTTGTGTACGTGCATATTGCATATATTATGTTATAGTTATTAATGAAATTAACGACTAATATCAATGCAAAAATTTCAGAGTGTAAAAATCATTCGCCTTGACTGGGAATCCCAGTCAAGGCGAATGATTTTTACACTCTGAAATTGTTGCATTGAAATGCACATTAGCGGATGACTCCGTTCAAAGTTACTGTTGCGGCATCTCCCGCAGTTTCTTTGGAATTTAGCGACTAATATATTGTGTTTCTATAAGTTAGCCCTAAAATATTTTATGCATTAATTATATTGCTACTTAGGCATTATTTGAGAAATTTATTTGAAAATTTATTCTTGTAAATGTGCAACGAGGATGTAGGTGGTAGAAGAGACTCCATAAGTCTCAATCTCGTGCCAAAATAAAGACATCTAACTCTCTACCTACCCTCCCGAAATATCTTGTGCCAAAAACACCCGATCTACCCATGGCGTTATCGCCATAAGCTGCCTTGAGCATGTTATGTTTTCCTGGTTTTACCCAAGTTCACGCAAACCTTGTTGGGGTGGCGCTGTTCCAATCACCGGTTCATGATGGAGCGTAACAAGGTCACGTAATAGAGGTTTCGCAAACGAACGACCCGCACTCCGCAAAGGCTGGATGCAAAGTGTTACCGGCCTCCAGCCTTTCCTGAGACTCCCCTCTTTCAAACCAAGCCAGAGAAACCGCCGTCCGCTCTTCCGGGAAAAAATAAGTACTACTATTGAAATTAAATTATTAGCTTTGTAATTCCACACAGTTTATTTAAAAACACGGATTCCAGGTTTCGATGTTGAACGTCAGGTCGGATAATGGCGTTCAACGTCGAACCTGAATCGTGTTTTTAAATTAAGTGTGTGGGATTACAAATTCAATGATTTCATTTCAATATGTAATGAAAATTCCATAAAGGTACGCCGGATGCAATAAAATTTTATTAAGTACTACTACTTTTGGGATTGGCCTTGTACATTTGCGTATTCTATGATCGCATAGAGGTAATGTTTGGTCAGCTATTAATACCATTTGGGAAAAACGTTAAATACGAGTACGTACAACAATTAATAATGCTAAAGCACTACTAGCTTTAAGCAAGGAAATGAGTCATTTCAATTTTGATCGATTGCTAAATAGTCGACATGATATCTGATTTTTCAAGTGTAATTAAAATAAGGAAGTTATATGTCCGTGGTTCTGGGCCGTGGTGAAAGCCTGCGAATGGTATCGTGTGGATTTTTTAAATGTATGTCCTTATCGAATAATGGCGGCAATCTTTCGTATAATCTTTGAATTGGGAGATTTTCCCATCTCAAATATTCCTGTAATCTTTCAGGAAGTTTTCTCTTTTTTCACTACAAATTTTGACTAATTGGCCAATTTTCCCATTTACATGTCTTAATAGATCGATCAGTTCTCCCCTTCGTGAAGTACAAGATTTCGTTCCTCGTCCAAGTTATATCCAGAATTCCGTCTCTTTTGCTCTTAATAAAGGGCTTTTCCATTCGCCCGATGACTGTTTACAGTCCCTCTTCACACGATTGAATTCCGATTGACCTATTTGTTATTAACAATGTACTGGAAAAATGTATGAGTGTTTCGCTGACTTGTGCTTTTGCCATGGAAAATATCTCTCGTAAATTTTGTAAATGTAATTCAAAATGTGATTTTAGTGCAGTGTGACCATATTGTCTAGGGAACAGAATTTTTAAGTGTGAAATTGATGGCGTGAGGGAAACTCGGGGCAAGAAGGATGGTTTCATTTGGTGAAGATCCTCGCTAAATTGTAATTCTTCATTTGTTGAGGTTAAGTGTCTTCAACGGTCGGAAAAGATTAATCATTCATTACACCCTTGAAAGAGATATGTCGAGCAGTAAAATTCCTATTTTTCTAATGAGTTGCCCTAGTCAAGTTATAGTGATGGTCTAGGAAGCATGCCGTTTTGTAATTTTGCGATAGTCGGCACCCTGAAATGCTTACATTCGTGTTCGGGTAAGGTATTTCTTTAAAATGGCGAGAGAGTTTCGCCGTTCACTTGGTGTCCCTTGTTGCACACACATTGTATTTGGCGCGTTAAAAAGTGTTCCGGTGTTGTATACATGTAGCTTTATTTGTGAGTAAAAATGTGTCTGTTTTAATCTCTTTTTTCACTCGCATGCGAGTGGGCAATGCGTTCCCATTTTGTCCATGTTCATGAAATAATTATCCTGGCATTGGCGAAGCGGTAGGATTCACTCTTTATTCATGCAAATTTGACCTCTTTCATTCGTCTCGATGCGGAGAAATGCCTAATATTTGCCCGCGGACGTCTGCATTGGGGAAATGATCAGGGTTCGGTGCGGGCTGAATCTCTCTCTTTCTCCCCCTCTCGCTTCTTCCGCGAACGTCCGCTCATCCTAATTTGCCAAAAACTATCGCGAATGCTTTCAAAGTTCCCACCCGGGCGTTATTTTTAAGCGTCCGGGAGAGCGATTTTGATTTCCAATTAAAATCTTCAGCCGTAATTGATTCTGGAAGCACCCCCTTTCCTTTTTTTAGTTTTAGAACTGCTGGAGATATGGGCAGGGATGTAAATGCGGATCCGACGGGGCTTCCCGCGAGTCTGCATTCACTGCTCGGCCAGCCGAAAGCTCCGGAAGCTCATATGCCTTCGCTTTCGGATCGGGGCTGGGGTGACTCCGCCCCCCTTTTTCCAAACGTATCGCTAACGTTGAACCCTACTGCCCTCGATGACCCCCATCTCTCTCTCTCTCCTCAACCCCCGAACCACCCCCTTCCCCCCTTACATTAATATTGCGTTTCACTATTGGATTGTTGATCACATGAAACCATTCCAAGTGTAGTGTTTGGAATATATCCCAGAATTGGATTACCGGTAATGGAAAATCTATTAACACTCCACTGGAAGTACTGATGTTTCTCCGGGCGACCATGGAATTTAGTCCATGGAACTGCGGGCAAGTTTATTAATATTTGTGGTCTCCTTTCGGACACCGGTTAAGTTTTATAATGGCAGGCCTTCTATCACGGCCCTGAGTAATATGCATTATTCCTGTCCTCCCACTTCATTCTTTCCTTTCATGCTTTAATCCTCCTTCTTTATATATAATATGTATTATTATTATTATTAGGTAATCTACCGGTTAAGGTAGGTTTTTGGATGGACGTAATTACTAATTAAATAATTTGTGGCCCCTTGCAAAACACATCCTACTTTACACCAGGTCCCTCTTCATCTCTGAGTACTTTCTTCCTCCCTTCATCCCGTCCAACATCCCTATCCTGTTCCTTCCCTTTCCTCGTTTGCCTAACATTCTCCCCTCAATTTGCCATCTTCAACATCCCACTGCCGGTCAACACCCCCTTCATCCACTTTTCCTGCCTCCATAGGATTTCTCCCAACAAACCCCTCTCTTCGCCCACCATACCAAGTACTTCCTCATTTGTTTTCTTCTCTGTCCATTTCACCTTCCCCATTCTTCTCCACACCCACATTTCAAAAGCCTCCAGTCTACGTCTATCCTCCTGCTTCAATGACCACGTTTCCGCGCGTTTGGTGGCTAATGGTGTGTAAAGAGAGAGGGAAGAAGTGAATTTAACGGAAGGAAAAACAAACGAAGTTCTGTTTATGGTGAGAAGGGAGGAGAGAGTGTTGTTGGGAGTAATTAAGAGAAGGCAGGAATGGCGGATTGCGAAAGATATGTTGAATGTGAGCGTGGTGCTAGAGATTGTGATAGAAAGGGGAGAATGTTGGTTAAGTGAAGGCGAGAGAGGCACGAAACGTACTACAACACCCTTGATTTCTGAGGGATAAATGGCATAGGGGGTCCACGTGCGTTATTACGCCAGTTATTAATAATTCAGAGATTCCAGCTGGTGTTGTGTTTTATTTATACTTAAAACCTTTCGAATGGCCTGTAGTTGGCACGTGTCACTGCCCTGCCAACGCTACTAATGCGACATCTGTAAACTTTTAATTCTGTCATTTAAGTGAAATCTATTTTTTCTGTCTGTTAAGTTGCTTAGGAAGAAATGCGCATTATTTTTTTAAAATGTGCATCTGTGTGCCATGGCGAGTTTTGCGGTTGGGGAATTTCAGGACAAACCTGGAAAAAAAGTCAGGGAATCTAACGATCGAATTTCTTTGATCGGCTTATAAATCCATCTTGCCATTCTCTTTAAGCGTTGCACTGGATTACTTTGCGTCATCGTTAAATGTTTTCGGCTTTCGACCAAATCAACTAGTTGTAGTTGAGCGTCCACTTGCGCGACAGCGAGTGATATCTTGCAGCGGCCAACCATAGTTAGCGGAGCAGAAGGGTTCGTTTGCTCGTCTGCTTTTCCCCCAACGCTCATGGGATGGAACCTGGCGCATCGGGAGCCTCCATTGCCCGCGGGGTAAACGCGAAACCAGCCTGTAGTTCTCAGTCCGTGTGATTCATGTATGTAATCAAGAAGTAATGTATCGCGTGAGTGAAATATATTTCCAGCGTTAAGTGATCGATCTAATCACGACGAAGTGCACTTGGAAATCCGAGAATACTCGGAGAAGAGCGTTGGACCGAACCTAACTTCATAGTCGAGTAAAATTGTACGCCAAAGTTGGTTGACTTACCAGTGATGTTGCGCGTCGTACTCCGCGTGAGTCGGATGTTTAATGCAGCATTACTTGTTAAAATGTAGTGCCTTCTGGCCAATGAATCACCGCTATTCCTCGCTTCGATTGCCCGTGAATGGCCCTTTCCGGAAGCGTAATCCTTCTCGAAAGGCTTTTCTACGCCCTTCCCATTGAATCTGCTTTTTCATGATGCGTATGACGTAGAGCGCCTTGGGAGTGAGGGACGTAGATACTGCATCAGGAAATGTTAAATCGAACCTCGGGTCAATTAATATTCGTGAAAGGCGTTTGTGTGATCCCTAAGGATAGATATTCGTGTTTATTTTGGGGTGAGATACAGACTAGACTAGGAGATGTGGAAAATTTAGTGGAGGAGAAAAGAAAGCAGCTTTGAAGGATGCTTCTTTGGCTAAACATTATTTTATACTGAGCTGAGCATTTTCTCCTCCGTCAAATAATATGCATTCGTATGCTTGATCATGTTAATTTTCTTCTCGGCCCGCCCAATTAGTCCGAGGGGTTTCGTCAGGTTTCCATTTCCTCGTTTTAATCCATTGTAAATACTTAAGCATTTACAAATTCTCCGCCCACTCTGTGTATTAATGCTTGTAGAATCGAAATAGAGTGGCCTGGGTTATGGTTAGTTGTACCTATGTCCTCCTTTAAGCCCATCATATTCATGTGATGCGAATGGGTGCTTCAAATTTTCTTCTCCCAGGAAAATTATTTGAAAATGCTTCTCGTAATAATGTATAATGTGATTAAATATTGATTCTTTTGATACAGAGCGTATAATTCATGGTGAAAAATAATGACATTGTTTCGAGTTTATAATTATTTTGTTTTAATCGTTACTAAAAAATAGTAGACGCCCTAATTATTATTTTTAAAAGCACGTGGGGATGGACCGGTGGACCATGAGTATGATAAAGGTGATAAAGTTTGTTATGCTGCCATTAACTGGTTGGCTGGCACTTGGGATGCAAGGCTTTGAGTTTCTATGGAATGTCGAATGCGCAATGCACCACGAACGTTTAATTCTTTCCCCGGCTGTCAGCGCGACAGTGACTGCCTTAACCCTTTTGGCAATGACAATGCATCTATATTCATTACTGCTACCTGATTCAGAGATTCTGCAAACGCATTTTGCCATGAAAAACATTGAGCATCCAGGGTGGCATTACGCGTCCTTGTTTCCACGCCCAAGTGCAATCTTATGTTAAGGCTCACGCGTCGCATAATAGCATCTAATAACAACCGTCCGTTCACCCATCCTGTCACATGCCTTCTCCAAATCGGCAAATGGATACCATGCTTCCTTTCAAGCATCCAGGTGTTTATCAATTAATTGCTGAAGTTTAAACGGATGGCCGGCTCTGCTCCGAAATCCGATTCCTTCTTAATTTTAACATTGTATCTATTTCTTATCGCCATCATACAGAAGTATTTATGTTTGGTGAAAGGTTAGATAAAACCGATGGTTTAAATTCCGTTTTTCGCTTAACTTGAATATTTGGTTTTGCTAATATTCCAAGTCCAATAAATCGACCCTTCGTTTGTCGTGCATTGCTGCAAAACGGAATATTCCAGAATAGTGCAGCACATTATATGAATCAAAGTGTGCGGATGTAAAATTGATGCGTGAAGATGTGGTACTGCTTGGCCTCAGATGACCTTTCATACGTACCACACTCCATGTTGTCTTCGTCCACCTTTGTCTTTGCTACTTATTATACCGCGACTGTAAATAGATCCCTCCGCGACCACAATTATTCTTCTGATGTCTCCACTGCTGCGACTATCTCCCCCAAAGTACTTCGCTCCAGTATATTCCCTCAGTCTTGTCAAAGTACGAATGTATCGAACGCATAATTCGTTCGATAATGGATTTAATCCCTAGCATTAAAACAGAAATCCTTATTTCTTGGAAATATCAGTTCCAAGACTCATTAGGTAGGCTAGTGTCGTGGTGACCCCTCCATGGAGATGGGGAATGGCAAAATCTGGAATTATAAATCATAGGAGTGGAAACGCCCCTGACCCACTACTTCGCCTCGCATTACTCAACGCCGCCCCCTAGACCCCCGGAGGTGGTGCTCTGCCTCGTTATGCTTCGTGATATACACCGCCGAATATTTCTTCGGCTCCCATCTCCCCGGGCTCCTATCGGGGCGAAGAAATCCTATATGCCAGTCATTGAAGCAAGCCATTTGTTCTAATCATCGGACAACTCTACCTTACGCTGCACATAAGTGGTAAGAAAATGTATCTTTATGTGTAAGCATCCCATACACGTATACATTTTCTTTTCCCTTACCTGTGGCGTGTTGTAGAGTTCTCTGATGATTATTATGTATGTATTCATTTATTGTTATTGGTAATCTACCGGTTAAGGTAGGTTATTACTTGGACACAATCTGCAAGATGTTACAGCGACGATTCCCCTGTCTTTATCGAAATATTATTATCTGGCATCCAACATGACAACAAGCCATTCTTCAATGCCGAATACTTTTGTATGGATTTTTTTCAGTCACAATTTTATTGAATCTATTTATAAATTGAAGGCTGTATTCTTTCGGGTCCAGTGTTTCTATGGAAGCGATGATATCGAAAGCATTCTTGTTCGATTCTTTTTGCCGAAATAATTTTGATACAGCGTTATATTTATATATTTTATTGCAAATGATTAATGTGTGTGTGTATATATGTATGTGTGTATATATATATATATATATATATATATATATATATATATATATATGTATGTATATATATAATATCTTCGAAATGGAACGCTCTTCGGCGACGCACAAATATTTAAAAAACAGATTTAGATTATTAGAATATAGAAACACAAAGAAAGGACACTCACAATTTGTTATTTGACGTTTCGACAGCATGTTCTTATGTGTATACATGGTCCATTATGAAATTAATTAGCATGATTTTATTATGACGCGACTATCCACGACAGCGTGGTAAAACCGGTCGGCAAATATGGTGGGGGGTCTGCCCTTGCAACGGAGCCGGTCGCCAGTTTGCTCCGAGCAGTCTGAGCGGAAAGACGTGCCTCCGCGTGAAGTTTTTTCGACTTTGTTACACGGCGCGATGGAACCTTCACTTTACCATGACAGTGCCCCCAGCCACACGTCCTTCATCGTTACCAACTTCCTGGGCCGGAGCACCACCCTCAGCCCCCTTGCAGTCCCTACTCGGCTCCGTGCGACTTTTTTTGTTTCCCCGACTGAAGAGAGAGCTGAAAGGAAAGCATTGGAAGACCGTGGAAAACATGCAGAAGTATGTTACAACGTTCCTGAGAGACTTCTCCGTCAATGGCTTTCAGGCTACCTTCCAAGCGTGGCAGATACGTCTCCGCAAGTGTATTGATTCAGGGGGAGAGTAGTTTGTAGAATTTTTAGCAATTGTACAAGTACGAACAATAACTCTGTTCACCCTAGGGAATACACATTACTTTTACATTTGACCCTGTATGTTGGACGGAATGAAAGGAGGAAGAAAGTACTCAGAGATGAAGAGGGACCTGATATAGAGTAGGATGATGGATTTTTTGTTTTGTTAGGAATAATAAAATGTTTGTTTGGTAGTTGTGTCCATCCAAAAACCTACCTTAACCGGTAGATTACCTTAAAAAAATATATATCATTTTCATCACAATTTCAATCATAGGATTGGTTTACTGTAGCCCTCCATTCTAATATTTTGAATGTCGATTCACACAATCCCTAATACCTTCTCTGTTTTACGTCCTCCTTAATTTGTCCTATGTATATGTCTTTTGGTCTTCCTTGTCCTATCCTCTTCCGCGCCATATACTTCCTCGTTCCTCACTTTGTCTGTCCATTTAATCTTCAGCATTCTACTCCAGCGCCATGTTTCAAAAGCTTCTATTCTTCGTTGGTCCTCTTTTCTTATGTTCCAAGTCTCGGGAATATAAAGCGTCATGCTCCGCACGAAAGTATTGACGAATTGTTTCTTCGTTTCCAGCCTTAGGTTCTTTGAGCATAGTAATTGCCTCTCCTTCATGGATGCGTTCGTAGCTTGGACTATTCTTCGCTTGAAGTCGGTCAAATTTCCTCTATCCCATGTTGAGCTGCTGCCGAGGTAGATGAATGCTTCCACTTGCTTTAATTTCACTCCTTGAATTGTGATATCTGCATTCATCTTCTCTCTTCCACACACAATACATATATAAACACAATAATCAACCCAAAGGTCGGTTTAGTTGGTGATGGTAAAGTTCACCCAGTATTGAAATTAACACATCAGGGTGGGGGGTCAGTTCCTTTCCCTGTACCGGTTCTGGTTTCCCAGGAAGATCTGGTATCCGAAAAATCACGTAGTTTGGGTGGAGCTGCAAGTACCCGGAGAGGCTTACCAGGGCATCGAACCCGGGCCCTCCGGTCAGTAGTCCAACGCTCTACCCCCTGGACTACCACGACCTACACACACACTCACACGCTCCTGTACCTTCACACGCACACAGAAGCGCAAACACGCACAAACACACACATATACATACGTACATACTACCTTGATCAAAACGTTCCCGGAATAACCACCGTCTGGCGCTCCCATCGTTCCGATTTGAGTTCTGTTTTTTTTGTTAAATTGGTACATCTGTTGTTGATATTCCCTTTAAATCTTAGTGTCATAACTTGACATTTGCAAAAGTTACGTAGCCAAGAGTACATCTATCTCTGTGTGTGTTAGCGATTTTTTACAATTTCAGAAATGGATTTAAATTTGCAACAACGAACTTGTATTAAATTTTGCGTAAAAAACGGATTTAGTGGCGCACGGACGTTGGAAATGTTGGAAAAGTGTTTCGGCAACGATTCTCTAAAAAAACGGTCGTTTACCAGTGGCACGAGCGGTTCAGAAGTGGTCGTGAGTCAATCGAAGATGATGAACGCAGTGGCAGACCATCGACATCGAAAGTCGGTGAAAAAATTGATAAAGTAAAAGAAATGTTGGTCAATAACCGCAAATTAACCATCAGAGAAATAGCGGAGGACTTGAACATTGCCTATGGATCCGCCCAAGACATTGTGGTTAATGATTTGGGTTTCCGTCGTGTAGCAGCAAAGTTGGTTCCAAAAGACCTCAATTTCATGCAAAAAAGAGACCGTGTTGACGTCGCAAAAGACATGATTTGCGAGGCTGAATCCGATCCCACATTCATCAAAAGGATCATTACTGGAGACGAGACGTGGGTTTATGAGTACGACACGCAATCCAGACATCAGGCAAGTGAATGGCGTTCACCAAATGAGCCGAGACCAAAAAAACCACGTCGTTTTCAGTCAAAAAAGAAGGCAATGCTGACGGTTTTCATGGATTACAACGGTGTAGTGCATCATGAATTTTTGCCAGAAGGCCAGACAGTAAACAAAGAGTATTATTTGGGCGTTATGAGACGTTTGCGTGAAGCAATTCGCCGAAAGAGACCAGAAATGTGGGCAGAAAACTCGTGGATTTTGCACCATGATAACGCACCGTCGCACAGTGCTATCATTATTCGTAATTTTTTGACGAAAAATGCAACAAATACCATCCAACAGCCACCGAATTCACCTGATTTGGCTCCCTGTGACTTCTTTCTGTTCAATCGAGTTAAAAAACCATTACGGGGAACGCGTTTTAGCAGCCGAGAGGAAGTAATGGAAAAATCGCAGGAAGCACTGATGGACATACCGAAAACCGACCGTAACTTTTGCAAATGTCGTTATGACACTAAGATTTAAAGGGAATATCAACAACAGATGTACCAATTTAACAAAAAAAAACAGAACTCAAATCGGAACGATGGGAGCGCCACACGGTGGTTATTCCGGGAACATTTTGATCAAGGTAGTATGCACTCGTGTGTATAGAGGGAGAACGAGACGTCTTTAGTGTGGAAAACAAAAATAAACGAATGCAGACGTGCGTCACTCAAAAACACGAAAAACAATAGAATATTAGCAGGACCATCTTTTTTTCGAGGAATTGGGGCATTTCTACTTTTCTTTCGGAAGAGAGTGCTTACGCCGGAACACCGAACATTCCAAAGATATGCGTACATTTTTACTCCGTTTTCAAATAATAGCCTTGAAATTTTATATACAATGGGAACTCTCTCGGGTTTATATGGGTCAGAAGGCAGGAGTAGGTCTTAATCGTAAGGTTTGGGGTAGATATACGCCATGCGCCATTCCCCATCTCTTTTTTTTACATTCTCCTCGCCCCCGACTTCATTCCTTTGGCGAACGGGCGGAGAGGGGAACGGCGGGGGCACCCGCGCGCTGACCTCTTGAATAGCAACACCCCATCCTCGCCCCTGCACCACGCGCAACCGTCCTCGCAGCCATTTATATCCACTCGTGCGTTTTAATTACGCGGGAGAGGGGAAGGAGGGTGGCCGGGGGTGGGGAATGAAAGGTTGGGGGAATGGGGGGGGTCCCACTGATAACTAAACCGTCTCAAAAGGGGGCGGCGAACTTGATCCTAGTTAGTCATGAAAGATGGCGAGCAGGGGGTGGTCGCGGGTCGGGCGGGCCCCCCCCCCTCCGACTTATGTGGAATGGTGGCTGGAACAAAGGGAGCGGGAGGTGGCGGGCGGGAGGGACTGGGGTCCTTTCTCTCTCTCTCTCTCTCTCTCTCTCTCTCTCTCTCTCTCTCTCTCTCTCTCTCTCTCTCTCTCTCTACGTTGTTGGGAGAGTGGCGTCGTCCGCCATTTTAAGGAAGCCTCTCCCTTCCTTTGACGCGCGCCGCATCTCTCGCAAACAGTCTCGCGATGCGACAGTATTCCGTCAACAAGTACCGTTAATCAACTGTGGGCGCAAGTACATGGTGTTCCGTTCCACATTGATATAACACATAATTGGAATGAAAACTCCAATGTCCTTAAAAAGCCGTATTAGTACAGCTGTTGGTATTCTCTTTCTGCTAATTAATATTAATTTGATTATTCATTGCCAAATATCATGTACGCATACTGTAATGGCTGCCAAAAATCATCTACCCTGTATTTTCTTATTTTTTTATTGTAATTTACCTGTAATCCGAAATCGGTAGAGTTTTTGGTCTCTTACATCGGAATATAAACATTTAAATGGGGGACATACATCTTCATACATTCACGATATCCGAACTTATTTAATCTATTATTAACCGTTATTTTCTCTCGGAAAGAATAGCGCGAACCGAATCCAGTACTTGGTTATTAATTCCACATGATGCCATTTTTTATCCAACGTACGATGGCTGGCCAAAATATAACTTACGTTTCGGCCTTGCGTGGCGGTGGGTTGAGCTAGAGCCAACATCCTGGTGTCTAGACGTCCATACACTGAGTAATTATTCTGATGTGGTATTGTGTAGACTGTGGCTCTTCCACTTTGGTCACTGTTAAAATTGCGCTGCGATAGAAAATCCCGCGAGTTGTGAAGTGCGATCTGCGATTAGATTTTTACTGGCAAAAAAACAGAAGCCAATTGAAATTAATGTTGCAACTTTATGAAGTGTGAACGGAGACGGAATAATGATAGAATGTGGAGTGAGGCATTGGTGCATTCTCAGTTCAAGAATGACCACAGCACCAATGTTCACGACGAGGACCGCAGTGGTTGGCCTGGCCTCGTGACGGATGAACTGACGGCGACAAATCAACGAAAATATTCGTGAAAATTGCCGATTTATGATTAAGAATCTCTCTTAAGACGTGGCTTGTAACATAGCGATTTGACAATAACGCAGAATGACGCAATGTAAACAAGTAGTTAAAATGTAAGGCGGAAGACTTCTTGAGAGATGGAATTGAAAACCTTGTGCATCGTTATGATAAATGCCCTTATTTGAAAATGGCGACTATGTAGAACAATAGTTTAATAATATGCCTTTCGTATGTATATTATAAAACCTTGTCTTGTTACTAGTTTAAAATTTTATTTCAAAACGCAAGTTACGGTCTGGAGAGGCCTCGTAATGTGTGATATCATGCCAAAAGAATTTTTTCGTTGGGATTGAGCGAGTTAGCGGGGAGGGGGGGAAGGGTGGTGAGTGATAGAGAGGAGAAGGGCACCATCCAGAGGTCTAGGATAGCGGGTGTGGGCGGGAGGGAGGATGCGGCAGGGGGGAGACGAGGTGTGTGGTGTCGGGGTCGATGGTTGTGGGGGAGGGAGCGAGGGGGGAGGAGTAACCCTGGGAACAAGAAGGATTGGAGGAAGCTCGCGGGGGCGCGCCGGGGGTAAGTATGAGTGATGCGGGACGGGAGGAGGGGGGGGCGCGGCGAGTCCGCCAAAGTGATATGAGGGGTCGAGAAGAAGACAAAGCGGTGCGCCGGGCTGTATTCCGGGCTGACGGACGAATGGGAGAGGGGAGTTATGGGAGTTGGCGGCGGTGGGGAAGATAAATAGCAGGATGGAGGTAAAAGAACTCGAGGGAAGAGGGTATAGACAGTCTTTTTTTCCTATTAAGGCCTTGTCGGGATTATCCAGTCCTCATCCGTTCTTTGGGCGGAGATATATTAAGTCGATCAATAATGGTGATGCGTGTGAGGCTATCGCCCGCTGTTATTAGTTTATAATCCCGAGTCGTGGTGAGTGAAAAAGCCAACCGCGCGCCTCCATTTTCGCGGATGAGGACTCCAATGGCACCATGGCCGGATGATGGAATATCTTGAAAATGAGCAGTTCGGTCTTTTGGAACCATTTTTTTAATACGAGGGGAGTTAAGTAATGAGTGAGCAGAGAATTTTAATTCGCAGCGCTTATTGTGAGAAACATTTGATGTTGTATTGTTAGCCGAAAGTGTGAGGTATATAAGACGCGACACGATTGTCATCGAGTGTACTCGCAAGTATTTCGTCTGCCGTTGCGAATTGAAACGTGTTCCGTTCATTGATGGAATCGATGAAGGTATCGCGGGACGCTTCATCGAAGTTTTATTTCGATCGAACAAGTCGACGGTCGAAAGACGTCTTTCATAGTGTGTGGACTATCTTAAAACGAAAATAAATGCGCCATTTAAATACAGATGACCATTTTATGCAAGTTAAATTAGTTCATTAATGCGTCATGTCTTAGAGATAAAGCTATCTTCTGAGTCCGTTTTACTTATGAGCTCCGTGTCTGTATCGGAAAACTGAAACAAATACGAGGGTGGTCCCATAAGTACCCGGCCTGACGTAGAGATGGCGGTAATTGTTTCAAAAATGTCACTGTATTAGAAAGTATGCAATCTATAAGGCATATGTTTCAAGTTTGAAGACGCAACCTTGTTTAGTATTTGTTTGGCAGCCATCAATAGTGAACGTTGTCAGCGAATTTGTGAAAATAGAGAAAATTGTTCTTCGTTATGTGATACAATAATTTCATTGGAAAGGCCTCAGCCCAGCCAATATAAAAGCTGAACTGGATTCTACTGAGTCTGCTCCTTCGTTTACAACAGTAAAATATTGGGTAGCAGAGTTTAAACGAGGCCGTACGAGCTGTTAAAACGAGCATCGCATTGGTCGACCAAATGAGGTGATGAGTCTCGAAACGGATCAAAAAATTGAAATTCAGGCTTGCATTAGAACTAACCAATCGGACGTTAGAAGATTATTTTGAGTTCGTTTAATATTTATGAAAGAAATCCTACGCACTTACGCAGTTTTCGATGTCGAATGAAACTTAGGCAGATATGGCAATGTAGTACTAAAAACACCCCTGAATATATAAAACGTCCGTTGCCGTATGCCGTTAAACTCATTATATCACTGCCGCTCAATATTTCATGTATAATGTCGACTGGAAGAAGGTTGTGGAGCGAAATCCGATATAGATGCCAGATGTAGTATTGGGTGGGATAGACGCTGGGAGGTAGAGGTAGTATGTTGAACGCCGTGATAGAAGGGAGAGTGTTTGATGAGTGAGCACAGGGAAGAATAAGGAAGGAAACCGACTTTTTGGACTCCGTGCCTGCAGACAGAGGGTCCGAGGAACTGGTGAAATAGATGATGGAAAGCAAACGAGGTAAGATCCGCGATATGCAATGGAGGACTGTCAACAAATTATTTTAAATTGTTAGACAGGCAATGATGTTGATTCAACAGATTTTTAGCAAGATGTAGTGGAAGTTCATCTTAATGTGAAAACAAATTTGCACTTATCCGCAATATTTTGACAATCTTTCACACTCTTCCGCAACCCTTTGCCGCCAGTGAAGCAATATTGTTTGAGAATAACTATAATTACACGGTTGAGAGGCGTGCTGGTGAATTAATTGAGCATGCATCTCTGAATTGAAATAAGTAGATGCATTTTCATTTTGATGTGCACATGACTCATCAAAAGTTTTCTCCATGATAATGACTGGCTTTTAGAGAAATGAAATTTTACAAGGACACGAAGAAGAAATCAAGAGGAAGGCTGTAAAATGTGGATTTAAAAGGAACAAGATGAACAAACATGCAGGGGCAATAAAAGACAAGTTGGACAAAGGAAGAGAGATTTCCATGGGAAGAAGTTTGATAACAAGGAGTAGTTTGTAGACCCTTTAATAGAAAGAATATGGCGCAGGAAATCTGGATATGAAAATGAGGATTTCGTGAACAAGATCTAAAAATCACGTCCGTCACTTAGTAAACTATGAATTCCATGAAGAATGAACTGCCAGCGTCGTAATCTGGAAGAAAATATGAATGCATTTTATGGGAAATCGCTGAAATAATCCTATTATAATAATAGAGGCCGGGTAAAATATTCTGATCGAAAGTAAGGGCAAAAAGAATATAGATTGCCAAACTGCCTCTACTTTGGGTGGTTTGGTGCCCTTCGTTAATATAGAGACTTGAATATTAATGATGGCGAATCAATAGATCGTTTTCCAATATTTTCTTTTATGTCTACGTTTTTAAAGCGCTTAATTCAACATGCCGAATTAATTTCCCTTTAAAGTTAAGTACAGTATCGTCTATAATTCTATTTGGCTGCATTACCATGAAATTTCATCGTAAGCAGAGTGATATTTGTCTTTCACAAAGGCTCTTCATCGCTTGCCTATTATCAATGATAATTTAATTTGAAATGTGGGTGTGGAGAAGAATGGAGAAGGTGAAATGGACAGAGAAGAAAACAAATGAGGAAGTACTTGGTATGGTGGGCGAAGAGAGGGGTTTGTTGGGAGAAATCCTATGGAGGCAGGAAAAGTGGATGAAGGGGGTGTTGACCGGCAGTGGGATGTTGAAGACTGTGATAGAGGGTAGAATGTTGGGCAAAAGAGGAAAGGGAAGGAACAGGATAGGGATGTTGGACGGGATGAAGGGCGGAAGAAAGTACTCAGAGATGAAGAGGGACCTGGTGTAGAGTAGAATTTAGGGTTGTGTTTTGTTAGTAGTCACAAAATATTTGTTTCGTAGTTGTGTCCATCGAAAAACCTACCTTAACCGGTAGATTACCTTAAAAAAAAAAATTTCGTCCAGCCGCATTGGTATATCTTTCGTTGAGAAAATATCGCCATTCGTCCAACCTGTCCTCTTCCATTTTAATGATTTCTTTTGTACCAAAGCTTAACGCTTTTGGACTCTCGCAGTCTTTTCTAGAGACCTTTGTCAGAAAGAGTGCTAATTGAGAACTTATGCTACTTCTCAATCGTTAAAAGTTTAAATTAAGCGCATTTGCTTCTCTAATTTATCTTAGGTTTATAATCATTTCCATTTCCTTTCACATTTGAGGGGATCCGTTTGTTTCGAAATCCGGCGACGCCTTTATTTTGGGAGATTCATATTTTTCAAGGACAATGGCTGTTTAACTTCTGCCTTATTTGCGCTTATTTGAACTTGTTTTCTGTCAACTTACTCACAATTTAATACCTTTGTGGGAGACCTTCGAAGCAAGGCCTCGTTGTGTAACTCGGTGTCGTATTTTTCTTCGGGAGATCCGTTCCCATGTTCTTAACAATGTGCTGATTCCCGTGCTATCTTCCCATCTGACAGATCCTTATTGTGATAATGTACTTTCATATATGGCTCCGAGGGAATCGTTTTCATGCCTAAATCTCCGAAAAATCAGGGTTAATTTTAGGGAGTCAAGGACAACAGGTAGTGGCCGCTGATAATCCAAATGGCAAACGGCCAATCACTTTACCTGATCTTCATTTCATGGATTTTCCTTTTCGCATAGTCATGACTGTGTTGGACCATTGTACTTCATGAGTATGCTTCCATCGTCAGAAGTACTTGTTCAGCTATTTTTTCCTTGGTATACCGGAGCCTTTTTTTATGATGATGAGGAGAGGAATGGAAATATATGAAATTGATTAAAACTAAAAACCAACCAAGAATGGTTGGTGAGGAGAGATGTTTGGAGCGATAAATCCAGGAGAGGGAAGAAAAATGGATGCACACCATTTTGATTGGTGATAGAATGTTGAAGACTGTGATAGAGGGGAGGACGGTGGGCAAGCGAAGAAGGGCGAGGAAAAGGTTAGGCATTTTCCCGGCATGAAGGGAGGAAAGCAGTACATACAGGGTTCGTCCGGAAAATAAGTGTACTGATTTTTTCCCGCCGCTCCAGGCGCGCCCAGCACCGCTCTGACGGGCTGCGATTGGATGGGGGTATGTTGGCAAGCGACGCTGAAAAAGGCAGTCGGCTCTGAGCTGTGGTGTAGTGAGGAGCTCTGTTAACGCGAACCTCCACGCTCGACCCACGTCACGGAACGCGATGCCGAAGTTTTTGGAGCAGCGTTATTCCATCAAATTTGCGGTAAAGCTTGGGAAATCGTCTACCGAAACTGTCGGTATGATCAACCAGGCTTACGGGGAGTCAGCCATGTCCAGAAACATGATCTTTCGGTGGCACAAGATGTTCGTGGAGGGCAGAGAAGAGGTCGACGACGAGTCTTCGAGAGGTTCCCGATGATGCCTTCGCGGGAGCGTTCCAGGAATGGGAACGCCGCTGGAACAAGTATATCGACTCACAAGGGTCCAATTTTGAGGAATATTAACTTAAGATATGTAAAAGTGGAATAATTTTTTTTTCCTGAGCTCAGGACACTTATTTTCCGGACGAACCCTGTATATTCCTCAATTGGGAGGCAGCCATTGATAAGAATATTTTAGGATACCTATCTAGCTTTCTTTCGCTCGTTCGCCACAGGCGACGGGTCTGCTCCACCTGTGGCCGTCGTTAGATTATAATGTGTGCATCTAAGATTTTCCAACAGAACTTTTTTTTAATGGCCGATTTCTTCTGTTCACATCACACAAAGTGGCAATGATTGAGTAGGTTCTATAAGCGTTCATAGGTCATTCAGTTAGAATAGCGGTTGGGTTCCAACTCTATCCATTCTTCTAAATCCAAGGATGCTCTTCGAATGCTACAATTGGCTTCGTTTTTTGCAATCTCTCCCTCCGGTTGATCCAGGAATTTGCTCCTTGGGATTTCACTCGGAACCTTCCATTCTTTATTCGCTTCTATTCTCTTCGATGAAGAATCCATTATGCCCCATTGTGTGATTGATTCATACGGTTCTTCCTTCCCGCTCCCTGTGGCGTTTTCCTCCTGTGTTCTTTCTTCTCATCATATCTCCCTTTGATCATAAAAATCCGCTTCTAGTTCCTGGTTTTAAGGAATTCTTCTCTTTCACTCTCTCTTTCCAGTGGTCCATCCTGAGAGTGTACCTCTCTTCGTGAAAGCAAACATTGATACTGCTTATGTACTTATCGACGCATTCCTGCATTTTAGTTGTCCATGTAGTATGAATTGTCCTCCCGAAAGCCGGTAAGGAATTCACTGTCGTGGTACACCGGTTGCTAGACCCGTGGCGTGCGAGTTTGTCTAATACCAACTCCGAATTTATGCTGTAGATGCCAGTTCGTCCGTGAACAGCCATTCATAGACACCTTAGACATTCGTCTTAAGTCAATAAAAAGTCAATGTAGCTCGAGTCATGTCAATTGAGAGGGATATTCACTGACAAATACGGAATGAATGAATGCGTTGAATGACGCTTGCATTTATGCATTCGTTAGTGTGGTATGAATGCATTGATTTACAATTAATTGTGTATTAAGTTGTGGAGGATTTGATTGAATTCACTGTTGGCGCTACATTGTATTCATAATTCATCCGTCATCGGTCGTCCAATCCTATGATTGGTTGACTGCAGCCCTCCATCCTACCCTATCTGATGCTATTTGGTTGAATTCCTAGTATTTTTTGCAATGTACTTTCTTAATTATTTGTCCCATGCATTTTATACCTAGGCCTTCCTCTTGGGACTTTTCCCTTTATTTTTCCTTCCATTATATTCCTCGCTAATCCATTTTGCATGATGGGGGTGGTGGCCAATCCATCTGGTTCTTCATCATTCATCCACCTGGCTAAAAACAATGAAATGATCACCGCAGACAATATAAAAAAGCAATTCACGTTTAATTTTTAATATCCATATTTTAACAACCATTGCCATTATTCCTTACCGATTAGTTTGGCATATACTAATCTGTAATCATTTCAAATGCTTTATATTAACCTTCATTTCCTTATTCTGGATTCATGATTGTCCGCTCTCGCTTTTCCCTCTCTCGCTTTATTTCCTTCGAGGCATTCGGGTGCCTCCCCATTGCGGCAACCGTGCGGATGACCGCAAACCAAGGGTCTACGGCCGTGGCTGTTCCCACGACCGCCTTTTTGAATCTTCCCATACTCATAGGTGGCCTCTCTGGTGGTTTATGTTTATCAGAGAAATGTCTCATTGGTGTTTTCTTTTTCACTGCCTCATGAAACGTCTCGAAAGTGTATTTTAAACTGAACGACCTGGTGAAAAATCACGAAGGAAACATTCAATTAGTGTCTATTGCGACAGTGAATCTTACTTGTTGAGTAAGAGCCGCAACTTTTACTAAATTCATTCCGTTACCCATTTTGGTATGTTCGGTGATTGGATGGACTTCAGAGGGATATTTTGCGTGAGTGTTTTCGTGCATTTCCAAACGCGGTGGCATCCACTCATTCGGTGTTGTTTCACCGTCATTGGGCGAGCATCTACTCGGACCCTTAATCCTTGGACTCGTGAGAGGTAAGGGTTTCGCCAGATATTCAAAGGTCCCGCGGGAAAATAATCTCTGGAAGACCCGAAGGATTCTAATTCAATATGTGTGTTGATGTCTCGAGAAATAATGGAAATGATGAATACGTCTTTGTGAAGCGTGTTTCTTATGAAATGAAGCGTAAGGACCACCTTTTTGGTTATAAATTTTGAAAACTGTTTTGTGTTTATTTTTCGGATAGTTCCAAGAAATCTGTGTGAGAATTATTTCACGGATAATATTGAATGTCGTATATGTATGCCACAGCATAATTCGAGCATTTTGTGTTTTTTGAGATGGGGAGAATTTTAATATTTTTACGTAAAGAGGAGGAAGTGAGGAGTACTGGAAGGGGAAAAATGGAAGTAAATTGAGTGAAGTTGGCGAGAGGCAGGGAAGTAATATTTGGAGGGTGTGAGGAGAGAGTGGAATTGTTGTTTGAATTTAATAATTGAATTTTCTACGACACTTAAGGGTTCATGAGTGCCAGTAATTTTAATTTCTGGTCTCCGAGAATATAAAATACTTTTAAAGGATCGATCGGTACTTCTGCTCCGGCACTTTAAATGAGACTATCCATAATATGGTGACATTTTCGTGAATTTAGTTTCAGACAAAGTTTCGGAATCTATGATGAAGCTTAATTCATAATGAAACGGAATGGAAACGGAATAAATTCCAAAGAAACTGCGGGAGATGCCGCAACAGTAACTTTTAACGGAGTCATCCGCTAATGTGCATTTCAATGCAACAATTTCAGAGTGTAAAAATCATTCGCCTTGACTGGGATTCGAAACCAGATCCCTCAATATTCGGTCGAGTGCTTTAGCCACTTAAGCTACCGAGGCGTCCTCTTAAATTAGCTCAAGTGGCTAAAGCACTCGACCGGATATTGAGGGATCTGGGTTCGAATCCCAGTCAAGGCGAATGATTTTTACACTCTGAAATTGTTGCATTGAAATGCACATTAGCGGATGACTCCGTTAAAAGTTACTGTTACGGCATCTCCCGCAGTTTCTTTGGAATTTGTCAAAGTATAAACACCATAAGTGTTTAAAGTTGGCTTTAACCTCGTGGACAGTGGCGCCTCGCGCACGAATACGAATGCCTGTGACATTGTATGTACGGTATTTCGTCACGACATCTAGTTCCTTTAAAAGCCCCAAAATTTCAGAGTTTAAGAGGACGCTCGGTAGCTTAAGTGGCTAAAGCACTCGACCGGATATTGAGGGATCTGGGTTCGAATCCCACTCAAGGTGAATGATTTTTACACTCTTAAATTGTTGGAAACGGAATAGATTTAAACACATTGGTCTCACCATAGTACTCCTACGGTTATTTGAAATACGGCATTTCGAGTGTATTTCATGTACTCTCCGGTCGAAACGGTGCCTGTGTCGTCCACGGAAATATTGCCTCGTTTCTGTATTGAGTGTTTGCTGTTAATTTGAGTGAAGGTGTCGCTTTATAATTTACCAGTCGAAGGTGAATTCAGCAAGTCCCAACCTATAATGTATGTATATGCTTCTATCTTCAGTTTTTTTCTATTTCCCTCATTCAGATACACTCTTTCCAATACCCTGGAGCGGTTCCCTTTTCTGCCGTAGGGTATATTTTACCCTAGGGTACAACATATATTGGAGAGCGTCATTGCGTGCTTGAAGGTCGCCCAATTCCATTCTATAAAACTCGAGGAAAATAAAAAGCTCTTTTTATGTGGACCTTTTGCGTCGTAAAATCGTATTATTGTACTCGTTTTTCTATGAAAATCCTTACTCTGAATATAAAATCATTGGATTAATATAAAAATTTATGGTGGATAAATTAAGGCATTATACATGTATACGTACTATAATTGAAAGTGTTTTAATTTGAATCTGTTCGCACGGAATATTTACACTAGCTATTCTTATTTTGCTAACTTAAAAAATACATTTATTGTCCTTCAATTATCAATCACTATCTGTTACCGCTTAATTTTCAATTATGTTCCACAGTAGGGAACCCTGATATACAATTCGTATTCACTTAAACATTTGGATAGATGTATAAGTGCCTTGTCGTACTAACGTATTTTATTAGCGTGACGCAATATCGTAAACGACATTTCTATTAAATTGATAGCTTAACCGTGAATTAGAGGAAAATGAATCAGTGTTTGAACTACGACTTAACAATGATTACCGAATGTGACCGAATGCAATGATGAAGAACAAATATATACAGTCGAGGCAAACGCAGTTGCGTGACTAAAATGTCGGAATAATTAATTTCGAAGTCATTGACAGAGCCGATGGCTGAATAATTGGCCAAACTCTTCCCGTATAGGTGCCAACAGCATGCTACGTATCCCACAATTCTAAGGGAGGTGGGACAAAAAGAAAATCTTAGAGAAAGACGAAGGATAAAAACTTAAAACGCGTTCAATATGAAGTAATTGGTACCAATTTTGTAATCATCTCTTTATGCAATGGTTTTTCATTATTATGATTCACGAGTTCGTTTCGTCTGGCAGGGGTGTTCATTTTAATGATATACCATATGGCATGTTACACTGGTAGTAACCTAGTTTTTTCTGTCTTGGATTAAATAATTTGCTTGAAGAAATGATCTTGCTGCGATGCTTGTTGGTAAACACCTTCAAAGGGTTAATTGAAAGATGTTTGCTCGAAAAACCGCTGAGGATATTTGTCAAAGGTATCTGTGCCTTACTCAGTCGATGTGAATTGAGGATTCAGAGCCAATTGAGGATTGGCAGTCATTGCGTGAGGCATTTAGGTCTGGGTTTATAATGCCTCGTTAATGCGTAGTGTGGGAGCTCATTTAACGTGGAGGTTGCCTACAAGTCGGAATTTTTAGACGACAAAGGCGGCTTTGAGTGAATGGGAACATTCCAACCGTAGTAATGCCATATTTCACTTATTGCGCAGTTTAACGGTCGGTAGTGAACGTAACTAGTCTCAGTCGGGGGTGTGGCTTTTACTGGAGTTTAAAGTTAACCTTCAGTCTGCATAATAGCTAAATTGGCTAAACCACTCGGCCGGACATCGAGGGAACCGGGTTCGAATCCCGATCCAGGAGAATGATTTTTACACCCTGAAACAGTTGCATCGAATTGAATATTAGCGGATGACTCCGTTAAAAGTTACCATTGCCGCATTCATTTCATCGGAGGCATCGGAATGATTGTTAGTGTTATAACATTGCCGTAAATATTATGATTGTTGCTCTTATTCTTATTATTGCGTAGTTTGTCAACGGCAATAGTTGGTGGAATATTCCCAGCCGATGCAATGAGTGCGACCTGGAGACGTCCAGATCTCCGCGCTTACACTCGACTGGGGAAATATATTACCTTCCCTGCTAGTGCCGCGGGGGGTTATAAGGCCACGTGAATATGAGCGCAGAAACTGATGATAAAAATGACTGAAATTCACCCGGGGGGGGGGGAGTGTGTAGGGGATGAAGCATCTTTTCCTGCCTTATAACCTGCGCGCCATTTCCTTATCCCCCCCTTGCGGCCTCGCCTTGCTCAGCCCCGCGTTGCTTGTTCCTAGACCCCCCTCCACACCCCCTCCCGTCTGCCCAACTTCCGCAGACGACCGCCCCTCCCTCCGCCCCCCACCCCCAACCGCCATCTCGACGGCAGTCACCTGTAAAAAATGCCCCTCGATATGAAATTTTCCTTTTCATATGGCTCCTTCCCTTAATCCATAGCGATTTATGACTCTTTTCGCCTCGTCTTTTCAGCCTTTCTTATTCTCCTCCCCTTTCCCCTTATTCCTACTCACACACACACACACGCCCCCACTCCACCTCCCCCTCCCCTCGCCCGCCACGGGCCACGCCGTGTCTCATTTGACCTCCCCGACCCTCAGACCTTCTTCTCACTCCCCCTGACCCCCCCACCCACCTTGCTCTTGACCACGTATCTCAGGTTTCACCCCCGAGAACGGGAAAGTGGCTTCATTTGTGGGGCAAGCGTCCGCGAGGGGCGGGTGGAGGGCGGGGGGGTGGCGTGGACCCTTGTGGGAGTTATGGAAACGGGAACATCGATCTCGGCGCGAGAATTCTTACCGATATGGCAGTCAGATGGATGGTCTTCGTCTTTGCCGCGTCTCTGGTAATTGGGGCAAGGCGTGGGAAGATGAGTGGGTGGAGGGTTAGCTCCGGGTCCAGTGGGTCCCGGGCACATGTCCCGACGATGACTCCGGCGACACCTCTCTACTGCTAAGCCCTATCGGGGTGTTAACTTCCCATCGGCGCCATGTCTTCCTGGGAAACCACGAGAGGGAAAGGAACTCGATTCCATCTCCCGAATATCAGGGATGGGCGCACCGCGGGACTCGGGAGGACCCTCTCTCGCCTGTCAAGACGACCTGCGGGGGGAAGACCGTGGCGCCAGCAATCGAGAGCGTCCGCGGGAAGCCAGAGCTATTCGGGTCATTCGGAGGGATAAGTAGGTGTATGGGGAACTTGGAAATGGTGTAGTGAGTGGATAGATACTAGTCTATTGTCATACTACCGAATTGGACAAAGGAAGCCGATGCTCAGACATAGGGGACGATGAACTGTTCTCAACTAGATTTCCCATACGATCGTTCATTCATCGCCCAATGCAACGCAAGGGGGTCCTTTGCGAGTTTTCTCCTTCCCCGCTGGGGCAGCAATGATAAATCAGCACCGTCTAGAATCGAGGGTAGGCCCTCAACGTCGGAGGTCAATTCACTAAACTCGTATTCGCACGACTTCGAGTACCAACACCTCATCATTATAAAATCACAATAAATGAGTTCTTACGTTTGGCATTTCTTTTTAACATTTAGGTATACCTCTATCGCATTGCCCACGACATAGAAAGTACGCCATGGAGAATAGAGGGCTGCTGGAAAATATATTTTGATCGCACGTGTTGGAACGAAAATTAATCTGCCTTTGTGTCTCTGGTGTGATTTCGAAGATGCCTGCTCCTGGCAAAAAACATGATGTGCAAAGTGGAACCAAGGATGTGAAACTGATGATATTAGCTGTAATCGTAAAAACTAATGAGGGATATAGACTGTGGAAGAATTTAACAGAATTTTATGCAGAATTTTCCAATATTAAATCATCTAAATCTGCTTGCGAAATAGACTGCTAGAAGCTTGATTATGTTGGTTCAATGGGCGCGTCTGGGTGAGTTCCTTTGCCTCGCGTTTTGGACCCCGTGAAAAGGTGAATTCACCAGGATTACATTGGGCAAATAAGTAATGTGTGAATTGCCGAATAGATACGTGTTCGGGGGTGGTTCATCGCTCTCAATAATTTTGCAGTTGATTAGATGAAACAATTTAGGTTCGTTTTATTGTTTCGTTTAATGGAAATGTCTCGAACTGGATTGAGATTTACCTTCCAGACTACAGAAAATTGACTTCGATTTTCTGTAGTGAATCATTCGAAACAGCCGTAGAAGCACGGCATTTCACGAAGATTAATCGCATATGTTATCCGAACGAGAAAAAGAGTTTTTTTTAACCAACAAATACTTCTACCTATTGACATCGGTGCATGCTTGCAGCCGAAAATTTGCTTTGATTTATTTCATGGATGAATGATTTCCCTCCTCATTTTAGTGGAAGAATAGTCGCACTTGAGTGGGTAATATAAAAGCATTTAAGACCCCTCCGATATCTTCCACGTCTTCACTTCTCCCACGCTTGCTCTTCGCCTTCCATTTTGGCTTCAGTCGGTGAAACTGAGCTTGCATATTTTCCATCGATATCGCGCGCTCTTCAGCAAAATCCCGTGACCTCCATTCGATTGAAATCCTAGAATTCCGCCTGTATTCGTGTGTGGTTTTAATTGAATCCTTTGCGGGCATCGGGTCTCGATTAAATGTAATCAAAACGTGATGGGAGTGCTTGCAGTTCACAGTGAACGTGATTCAGTGCGACGCCGCGCGTTGTTCGTGGGTACTCATTTTTTTTTTTTTTTTTAAGTTTTCGAGTGGAAATTCCGAAGTTCACGTGGAGAAAAGTTTTCGTTTTTTCCCCTCTCTCCTCAATCTTTATGAGAACTTTATTTTTTCCAATTTTCTGTGGAGTTATTCTATTGATTATTTTATTTTTCGTGCGGGCATGTGTGCGGCTTCTCAGATTGCTTTTCTCTCTCTCTCTCTCTCTCTCGAAAATTTCATTATTTTTCCGCTCGAGATGCTTTTCGAAATTTGTGATTTCAACATTCGGATTAGGAGCAGTAATATGGAGTTGTGCGGGTCGCCCGTCCTCCAGTCGATAAGTGTACCTTCCCCCTCTCCTCCCCCTCAAGGTTCCCTTCCCCCCCCCCCCATCATCATCCCCCTCACTCCCTTCATCGCGCTGCTTCGTCCCCCCCCCCACCCCATTGGAGCCAAGTCGATGGGAGATGCCTTTTTTCCTATTGAGACTCGAGGCAATATTTTCCCGACGGTCTCGATTCCGCGTTGCATTTCTTTGACAAACGAGTGTCCGGAATTCATTCTCGGCTCCCGAAAGTGCTCCCTAATATATTACAACCGTAAATAGGGCCCGGAAATGGCTAAGAAGCGGTCCCCCCTCTTCCGCCGTGAAATTGGCGTGTATTTTCTTCGGAATGGGGCCGGGGAATGCTCCGTACGCTAAGTTTATGGTCGATTTTAAGAGCTACCTCTCTCCACTCGAATTTTTGCTATTCCCCTGGACGATTCCAGTCCATCTAAATGGTACTCTCACGACGTTCGCGATAATAATTAAATTTTCATGGGCCAAGCGTTCATTAACATGCCGCGTGATTAATGTCATCGGTGGGCAATCGTCGGCTTCTGCTCCCGGGACCCTCTTTACTCGGACTCGGGGATTAAACCAGCAAAACCCTTTGCCTTCCATTGTCCTCTTTGCTCTCTCGGCTCTGATTCCATTCCCCCCCCCCCCCCCCCTCTGACCCCCGGCCGCCCCGAGCGCTCTCACATTGCGCCCACATTCACCGTAGCTCTCGAGTGAGTACGCCCTAAGAGCATTCCTCCAGTGCCCCAATTGCTGATTTATATCTTTTGGAGAGTGCATAGCATGAAACGTCGACTGATAATTATGTGCCAACGACATTCGCACTTTATTTCCATTTTATTATCCTGCAGCATTGCCATAAAACGAATTCGATCCACTTTCCATGATAGTCTCTCTCTCGACGCCCATCTCTGGTTGATGTCAAGCATTTGTGTCTGAACACACTCCAATTGGATTAAGGAGCGCTAAGATTATTATTAGCAGCAGTCTGCGGGTCGAGGTGTTATTTTGATGGTCACGAGAGTATCTGCAGCTTAACTTCTGCGTCCCGCGTAATGCGAAAGTAAACACCTTGGCACCGTGCGCGTCGGTGAGCGTACTGACAATTTCAAATAGATTCTTTTAGCATTATGGAACATTTTATTATTATTAAAACGTGCATTTGCAGATAGAAAATGTCAAGTGTCGCACCAGTTCCAAGTATTACAATCAAACTTGCTTTGGAAGAATAGCATGACATCTCAAATCCAATGAATATCACAAAAGATAATAAATAAAATCAGTCAGAAAAAAAACAATTCACTCGAAGAAAACATCCAGACACCAATCTCTAACACAAAAAAAAAGAAAATCTCCATCTCATCAACATCTGTTGCCCAATCAACAAGAAAAATATCAAAACTAAGCTGTTACGTACAATTTTTCATAACGCATCAATCAATTTATTATATAAATTGTTTACATATTTTTTTTTAATATTTACCCTGTTTGGAAAGGACTCGGATAGTTTTGCAGATATTTTTTCCAATCAATAATTGTTTTACTAAGAAATGAAAATTATCTTTATTCGTTCTTTGTGCCCGGCATTTTAACTTGAATTCGTGATCATTCCTGCCTATATTATTTGGATTTCCCGCCTCCTTCCTTAGTTCTGCCCAAGCTTTCTCTCCTTTTAAAATGCCGAGCATTCAGCAGAGTCTGCTATTTGAATTTGGTTTGTGAGTGCTATTATTGTAACACCTAAAATATTCTCCCCATGAAGTAATAAAACATTTTGTTTAACTGATCATGTATATTTTTTTGCAAAGGCTAAGATTTTTTCTTTTATTTCTAGGTAAGAATTCACACTTCCTGTCTTTCGCTGGTTGCAGAAAAGTAAGTAATATATGAGTTTCAGATCGGGCATTCAAGAATTTAACTTTCATCACGCATCCAAGGTCAATCGTTTTTTTTCTGTTTCTGTAAAATAAAATTTTTATTATTTTTGGAATTCTAACGTTGACTGTAGATTTTGGATAGACATAGATTTGACAACGGTACGACGGTACAAGTATATTCACTGGCCTCTCCTAACAACACACAACCCTACATCATACGCTACAAGTTCCTTTTCCTCTCTGTGTACTTCCTTCCTCCCTTCGTCCCGTCCAACATTCCTATCCTATTCGTGCCCTTTCCGCTTTTGCCCAACATTCTCCACTTTATTGCATTCTTTAACATCCCACTGCCAGTCACAATGCACACTTCGCCCATATTTGCTGCTTTCTTCGGATTTTTCCCAGCAATCCTTTCTCCTCCATTGCACTTTCCGTTTGTTTTCCTTTCTGTCCACTGCACTTACTCCATCCTTCCTCACAACCATTTTTGAAGGTCTCCAAACCTTAGTCTGTTGTCTTGCTCAAAAGATCGCGTTTCCCAGCTGTATGAAACCACGCTCCGTTTATTTACGAGCCGTATTATGAAATTCATACTTAAGCTCCCAAATCAAAAATGGGACCTTCTTTGCCTAACGCAATTTCTCCTTTAATGTCCATACCGTTTTGTCCGTTTTGAGCTTCAATTTTAGCATTTAACAAAGCATTCCTCTTTCTTTAAAACCGCAGACATTCGGTTTTGTTTTTATTTGTTCTCATTCAATACCTATCGTACTGACCTTCCTATATGCTCGGCAATGGTTGCAATCCATTGGCTGACTTTAAAATTAAAACTAGATCGTCCGCAAACCTGATTTAACGTGTTCTCTTATCTATCTTCTGTTCCTCCAATGCCTCCTTTCCATTCCCTCCGCGTAGGGGTGATTCTACCGAGTTGACTCTGTCGGACGCCTTCTCGAAATGTGCGTAACAAACAAATATGTACATCGTGGATGAAGGCTTCTCGGGTTTCGCACCAGGTCAGGTCTTTTTTTGAAAAGAGCTGGAGTTTACGAAATCCCCTGCGAGTGTGGGAAATCATACATTGGGGAAACCGGGAGAACAGTGGAAAAGCGACTCATCGAACAAGAGAGATGTATCCGACTGTGCTACCCCGAGAAATCGGCGGTGGCAGAACATTGCATCGAAAAGGAACATAGAATAGAATTCTCCAAGACAAAGGTCCTTTGTCAGGCCAATGGATACTGGGACCGGATTGTCAAAGAAGGAGTCCACATAAGATTGAACAAGAACCTGGTAAATCGAGACAAGGGATTCCAGATTAGTAACGCATGGAAACCCGTACTCAAAAAGATCGCGGAATCATGGAATCGAGAGAACAAGCGTCTCGACCTATCACGAGACAGCGGACCCCACGCCGAACATGTAAATACTGGTCACAATCCCTGAAGACGATGACGGAGTTAGCTGTCGAAACGTTGGTGCTACCCAACCTGACCTGGTGCGAAACCCGAGAAGCCTTCATCCACAGTATTCGCCAGGAAAGCCTCAACATTCATTCTTTCAATCATTGCCTCTTACTTAGGCCTCCCCGCATTAAGGTAACGTTTCATGTATTCCTGCCAACAAAGTATGGGAACATTTTAACGCACAATTTTTTTTCATTTGAATTTTTTTCATCTTGGAATCAGTTTTTGTCGTTGAACCTAACAATTCCAGTGGTCCGTTTTCGTCCTACTTCATAAAAACATCTCATAATTAGTAGTAGTATATAGGGGAGGCGACCGAGAGTTGAGGTCATTTGCGCCATTAAGGATAGACGGGACAGGATAAAGGGTGGAGAGAAACCCGGCGTCGGCATTAGCCTACCCTTTCGAAAGGCGCCAATGGGTCCGCAGTTTAACGTCCCATCCGACGGACGCCGTACTCACTCCAAGTGCTCACCACAAAGCACCTCAAGTAGGGGATCTGGATATCACTGAAAAAAATCTGCGGCCTCCAGGATTCGACCCCGGGCCCTCGCGGTGGGAAGCCTGTGCGTTAGTCACCGCGCCATCCCGACCCCCAACATCATATTTGTCAAACAAGTTGGACTTAGACTTCCGGAAGACTGCGGACGAATTCAAAATATTAAGGGAGAAGAGAAGATGTTGTCAGGAGAAATTCAAAGAGGGTAGAAATGGATCAGTTGAGTCAGCCGTTGAGTGGAAGTGGGTTTTAGAAGTCAGTGAGGTGAAGGAAATAGGGGAGTGGGCCCATCAGACGGCATCTAGGATGAAGCAGGAAATGATGCAGGGCAAACGCGGGGAAGTTCTTTCGCCATCTCCAAGGTTAATAGTTAATAGTGGCCGTTATAAACATTCCTTCAATAAATAGATTACGCGTAGTGATTCCTTTCGCATCAGCCTTTCGGAATCGTGCCGTGACGTTATTCTTAAATTCACTCACTATTTGCTATCGTTTTACACGGTAGAGTTATAATTCCACTCAACTCGCGTGTCAGTGCGTCAGGCCTGGAATACAATGTCTCTCTCCCTCCCACTTGTTTTGTGTACAATATCATGAGCACTATTGCAATTGATATATTTTGAAGTGATAGTTTTGTTTACCAAAACGATTACTCGGGTCTTGTACCTGAAGATGGTTCGATGAACTGAATAACGTTGTACGTTACAAATAAATCTGTGGAAAAGTGCACATTTGTTTATCTCCCTACAGATCTTTCTGTTGCTTTCTCACCCGAACTCGTTCTCTTCCCCAGTGACACCGGCCTCTTCCCCGGCGACCGCAGGCCTAAGTCTTGCCTCTTTTCCAATACCGTATAGGGAAAGGTTGGTTCTGGATACACCCAGGGAACTGAGCACTGCTGCACTTCCATAATACGACACTACATCCCAAAACACCCTGGACGACCGATTGAGTAGCTTCAGTCGTGATGTGATGGAATTCGAACATAGTGAATAACTGATCGTAGCAAATGGAAAAGTGCTACGATCAGTTATTCACCATCAAGTACATTTAACCCTTCTTCAATGCCATAACCCCTCTGCATCCTTTCATTCCATCATCTAGATTCCTGTTCTTTTTGCCCCCCTAGTTGGCCTGAGCCACGGACTCCCTCAGTGACATTCAGTCTCTATTCCTCTTTCCTTCCGTCCGCCTCGCTTATCCTAAATTCCCCCATTTTCGCGGTTTCGAAATTCCATCGCCAATCTCAAAACTTGGATCACGGACATAGTGATCACCTTAGCATTTTATTATTCCCTGCTGACACATCACGAAAAACTACACAATGTGCCCCCATCCATTTAGCGCAGGGACCAATTCACCCAGTTGTGCCAAACCTATTTCCACATTAAAGTTCGCCATGTTCCTTACTTTTGTTTCCTATTTCCCCTGTGATAAAATTACGGCTAGGGTTTCCTCCGGGACTTTATTTAAACTAAACGCCCCTCGGTGTCCGCTTGCCCTTCCGTTCCGCGCATAGCCCTCATCCGCCCCCCCAAAGATATCTTCGATTCTTTATTGACACCCCACTCCACTCCCCCTCTCCTTAATACCTTCATATGGACTGGGTTATACCTCATCTCTCCCTCTCTTACGGGTGGCCACTTTTTTATTGAGCCGCCATTTCGCGTCTCGTCCTTACCGCACCCCCCCCCGTCCCTCCCTCCCCCCCGCCCCTCCACTCCGCTCTCCTTTCGATTGCCATACTTTCCTTTTCATCCGCCCACCGTATTTCATTTCTATGGCGCGCTCCTCCCTCCCCTCCCCTCCCCTCTCCCCCGTCATACCTATATGCCTTCCCATTTCCTTCCACATCTCCCTTTTACATCTCCCCTCAAACTCGCTTCCTTCCTCTTCCCTTTCTCCTCCTCCCCGCCCCCCTTCCCTATTTCATCTCGTTCCCCTTGGGCGGCCCTTCCCGCTCGATGGCGATTGGGACTCGCCCCCTTACCTTCTACCCTCCCCCCCCTCTACCCACCCTCCCTCCTCCCGCGGCCCTCCAAGACGCCGCCTCCCGATCTTCTTCTCTTTCCTCCGTGCGCCCACCCCATCATCTTCCCAAGAGTGGGGGAGGTTGCCCTCGAGGGTTGGACTCTGCATGCCGTTATTATTATTATTATTATTGCTATTTTACGGTTACGATAGGTTTTGGATTGGCAACGCCTAAACAGTTGTGCACAAATACATTTGCTTCCCTGTCCTAACGAAAAACACTCCCCAAATGCGAGATATACTATAGGTCACCTCATCATATTCCGAGTACTTTCTTCCTCCCTTCATCCCGTCCAACATCTCTATCACCTGTGTCTTCCCTTTCCTCGTTTGCCCAACATTCTCCCCTCTATTACGGTCTTCAACATCCCACTGTCGGTCAATACCCCCTTCATCCACTTTTCCTGCCATCATAGGATTTCTCCCAACAAACCCCTCTCTTCGCCCACCATACCAAGTTTTTATCCTCATTTGTTTTCCTCTCGGTCCATTTCACCTTCTCCATTCTTCTCCACACCCACATTTAAAAAGCCTCCAATCTACATCCATCCTCCTGCTTCAATGACCACGTTTCTGCGCCGTAAATAGCTACGCTCCATGTCGACGTTTTGCCGAGACTTTCCTGAACACCCTAGATGAGTGTTCTCGTTCCTTCCGCCGTGTGAAAGGGTCTTTTCCTCACTCAATGTCCAATATGTCAGAGAGTCGTTTTGATTGCCCCAAGTGCAAATGCGCATTTGTATCACAATGGGAAATAAATTGAAAACAGTTTGCACAGCCCACTTTTTATTTGCACCGGCATTTTAGGATTCAAAGGCGAGAATTGTGAAAATTTTGACATGGAGTTTAGTTTTCTCGGGTAACTAGCGCAGCGCAGCGCATGGATGCTTGACCGTTGCCTTAAGAAGAACATTGTGGATTGGGCGGAGGCTTTTGAAACAGGTGCGTGAAAGAGGGTGAAAACAATTAAATGAGCAGGTAGAAATATTTTTATCATTTGTTAGTCACCCTTTTAGCTTGATGATTTCTGAGTGGTTTAGCTTGAAATATTTCGAAGTGATTCAATGGAGAATTATCTGATTTACGTAACGGCCTTCGTGAAAGATGGCATCCATACCATACGTTACTCACTAAAATCTTAGTTATTTCGTGATATTTCGAGGAACTTGTAATTAACACAACGTACGTTACTTGAATTCTACGAGTTATTACGAATTCTCGTATTATAAATTTCTCGTCGCTTTAATCCTAATTACCATTATTAGTTTTTTACTCTGACTTCTTATAATATGTACCCAAGAAGTGGATTTAAGAACCTTCATGCGTACTTTTCATCTTATGCTTACATTTTGCGCATTCACGAATCACTTTTTCCCACTCGGGTCTTTTTACATTAAGTTTATTTCGCTCTGTCCTCTCCTCCTTTTTTACACCTTCGCCTGAATATCTCACCATTTTTTATTAGAATGCCTTCTTCTTTAACTTTATAGCTGCGGAAAATGGGAAGTTATGCTTGTCCTCATTTTAAGGAAAATTGTCTTTTTCCCTTTTGTTTGGGAGCCATGCCGAATGGCCTTTCTCTGCCTTATCCTGATTTATGACCCCCTAATATCTCTCTCGCATTTCCCAATCCTCTACGAAATTTCATTTCGTTGTAAAAGTATTGAGAGGGATAGGAAGGGGGGGGGGGGAAGGAAGAAATTCGGGAGAGACATGGCGCCTGAACAATGGAAAAGGAGTAATTTTAATCATGCGTGTGCATATCATTATAATGATTGTGGTTTCTGTGGCCGACCGCCATAGGCGCTTAGAAGCTACTCAAGTTTGGATTAATATCCGGTCACACCTCTTGCCAGGTTAAATTACCTGGTTGAAACTTCACTTTTTTGCAGATTTTAATTATCTCTCGTAATGTAAGCCCGTTTCTCATTGTTATTTCGGCGAACTTTCGCCTGAGATAAATATTTTCGATAAATGCCGGGTAGTTGAGTCTGGTGATTTATCCATCTACATTTCCCACCGATTATTCTCTCGCCTCGCGCTGTGCACCGGGGCTTTTGAGAATTGACATTATTATCTGAGTCGGGAATTCTTTATACTGCTTTGCCATAGATTATTCGAATACAGTGTAACCTCGAAAGGGGAAGGTGATAAACTTGTCGACATGAAAATAGAAATTTTGTGATAACATTTTTGGGGAAAGTACTTTATCAGTTAATAATTCTAGGACAGCGAATGTGAAATTCTCTCGTACGGAACTGTCGAAACACCGCGTCTTGCACTAACTTGAACGCAATTTTTGTGTTGAAGAGAGCATGCCTTTTGTTTGAAGGAAAAATATGCCTATAAACCACATTTCCGAGTGTAAACAAATGGTGTGTGTCGTATATTTTCGTATTTTTTCAAATTAATTAAATTTTAGGTAATTGTGTTGTTTATACCATCTCCCAGTTTGGTTTATAACTTAAATTCTCAGGATAAAATTATGTTCCCAGCTCAAAAACACACTGTGGAAAGTTATCAATTTGAAACTATTGTATTGAGCTTGTTTCAAACCTTCAAAAAACTATAATGCGTGTGTTCGTTGACTCGATAACTTTGAAGCTCAAGTGTTTTTGTTTTTATGTAGAATCTCAATTCAAACTCTTATCTCAAAACTCCTATGGACAGCTCAAAGATTCATTCATATATCCCCAAAGTGGTAATATCTCGCCTTGTTTTGAGTTATAAGTACTTTTCTAAACGAAACCATTGAACTGTACGAGAAATGCGTCCGGTCCAACTTGAGACGAAAAGACCATTATTCGATTTTTTTAAACGCGGATCCGTCGGTATAGTTGCAAGCATTTTTCATTGACTCCTGGCCCCAACACAGGAGGCCTTAAATTGAGGAGAGAACCGTAAATATGCACTCAAATTGGATATTTATTCTACTCGGCCTCCTCCGAAAGGGAGCGGGGCGAAGGGTGTGTATGTATGTGTCATAAGCTATGCAGCAAACTAAATTGAAAAATAGGTTTCCTTGGGCGACTAGGAAAACATTTTAGCCCCCACACCCCCTCCCCCGAAAAACGTTACCTCGAATATCTCTCGAGTTCAGGCTACAGAATTCGGGCCCGGCTGGCCTCCAGGAAAGGGGGGGGGATGGAGGAGGTCGGTTTTGTTTATTCCCCCCGACGTTCCGACTTTATTCGCCGGCGTGGGAGTGAGAGAGCGCCCCGCACTCTGGCGCCCCGCGACCTTTTTCCCTTCGGAATGATTTAGGCGGGGGAAACTGGAGCAAGTGGGGGGGAGGAGGAGAGGGCCGATAGGTGAGGAAATGGAGGGAGGCAGGGGCGTTTGTGGGTGAAGGAGGGGAAGAGGGCGAACCCCGCCCGCGAAGGAATTGCGGCGGGGTTCAGGGGGGTGGGGGGCAAGCGCCAAGGGTTCGCTCGCTCTCGACGACGGGCCCGGCCACCGCCCCTGGCCCCTCTTGCCCCCGTATAAGTATACCCCGCCGTGTCGGTGATGTAATGGCTTCAAAAGTGGTTACCTAACCCTAAATTTCGGTAGCAAAGAGGAGGTCGCGGAAAAGAAGGAACTCTAGGACGATTTATTTCTCAGGGCAGGAGGAAAGAATTGAGCGGCCCCGGGTCGCCGGAACCGGTGAAATAGTGAACGGGGAGAGGTAGTGAAATGAGGGGAAAGTAGGGGGGAGGGGGTTGAGAAGGTGCTGGCACTTTCTCCCGTGGGGGCCTGGAAATTCGGTGCTCGCTCGCTTCAGAGCGCGCCGCTCCAGAATATCATTCCTGTCTTCTCAAACGTGTTAATCAAGTGCCGATTTCCATTCCGCTCATTCAACGTCCTATTTAATTTTTTATATCCCTTCGAGGAATATATCTATGAAAAGTCTAGCGGTCTGTGGTAGGCACTACCCACTGCTCGACTTCTGCCAGGGTAATCCTAAAACTACCCGAACCAACAAAGAAAACACTAGTATTTTGGAAAACATGTATTTATTTTTCAACATAATCTCCTTCTAGCTCAATACATTTTTTCCCAGCGATGTTCAATAAGTTTCATACCATTTTTATAATAAGAACTGCCCTGCTTCTCAAAATAGCCATTAACTGCCTACATCACTTCTTCGCGGTTGGAAAATCTTTGACCACTGAGCCATTTTTTCAAGTTTGCGAACAGAAAATAATCCGAGGATGCTAAATCTGCCCAATAGGGTGCACGAGATAGCAATTAAAACCAACCATTTGTCTCCATTTTCGCAAATTCACTTAAAACGCTCACCAATGATGGCTGCCAAATAAATACTAAACAATATGGTGTCTTCAAACTTGAAAAAATCCTTTCTGGATTGCATACTCTTTAATAAAGTAATATTTTTCAAACAAATACTGCCATCTCTTAGTCAGGCCGGGTACTTATGGAACCACCCATGTAGGCCCCACCTAACACCACAATGGGAACCGTACAAGCGTGAAATACAACAAACCATTCTTCAATTCCGCTTAGTTTCCATCTTCCTTCATTCCGGAACAGCCTTGTTTGTTTCCCTTGCTTAGCTCGTTACTTTTTCCATCCTTCACCATATCCACTTCTCAAAAACCTTCAATCTACACTTATTCTCTTCCCTCCACGACCAAGATTCCAATTCGCCCAAACTATGCTCCCTATCAAAGTTTTTGTTGATCTTTTCCTTAAGTTGCTCTTTTATCCATCTTTTGGTGGACCATTCTCTATTGTTTATTCTGCCATGTCATCGGATTCTATCCACGTAATCAGATCGTAGATTAAACATGAATGGCATTTAGTGGAAAACCACGAGTTAGTTATTCATAGTGGACATAGTGATTTTACCGTTAGAGTATCAAATTGTTAATGGCTGGTATTTCCGTGTTTTGGCTCTCTGAATCCACGCTGGCTCGATTGCTGTTCCTGACCGAGTTTGGTAATTAACATTTAACAGCTATTAATCCGGGCAAATACCTCCTTGTATAATTGACCGTGTGCTTTCGACGTGTTTCCCTGGAGTGCGTGTAGAAATAGGAATATTCTCCCGGCTCTCGGGATGGGTAAAGTTACTTGCAAATTCTCAAAATATTGATTGTTGCTCTCTTTCAGTTTCCTCGGTTTCACGGGAAAATATTTCGAATGTTACTTGAGATATTTGGGATTCAGGATCTATACGATAATTTGCGAAACCTTGGTAATTTTTTAATCGATTGAGCAAACTTTGAGAACTAGCTTTAGCCGTTGAATATTGAACTTATTGGCCATGCCTCGAGGTGTGCCCAATGTATCACACCTATCATTCAAAAGCTTCAAATCCATGCCTATCATCCTGCTCCAATGACCATTTTTACGCGCCGTACAAAAACACGCTCCATATAAAAGTTCCGGCGAGCCTTCTCTTAGCCAGACACAAACGAGAAAGTGCTAGGAAGGGGGGAGAGAGGGGGATAATTGAGATAAATCAAAACGAGGCAGGAAAGATTGATGCAGAGCATTTTAATAGGGAATGGGATGTTGAAGACGGTGAACGAGGGGAGAATGTTAGACAAACGAAGAAGGGGCGGGAATTGTGTAGGGATGTTGGACAGAATGAAGGAAGTATACGCAATCGACATGGGATTTATTGTAATTTTGGCTGTCAGGTTGTCTTTTGTTAGGAGAGACCAGGGAATTGTCCCTGGGTGGTGGTAGCTTGTGTCTATTCATTGTCTACCTTACTATGTAGATTGCCATTGAAAATAATATTAATAATAATGGGTAGCATTAAGTTTGGCGAACCGATGAATGAGATTGAAGTACTGGAAAATAAAATACTTTGTTTTTGCACCTTCGTTTGGTTATGCACGACATATGTTTCCATTTACGAAGTGATCATCAAAAGAAGCAGAATAAGTGATAATTATTATTAGGTAATCTACCGGTTAAGGTATGTATTTGGATGGACATAGCTACTAATTAAATAATTTGTGACCCCTGGCAAAACACAATATCCTACTCTACATCAGGCCCCTTTTCATCTCTGAGTACTTTCTTCCTCCCTTCATCCCGTCCAACATCCCTATCCTGTTCCTTCCCTTTCCTCGTTTGCCTAACATCCAACCCTCAATTACAGTCTTCAACATCCCACTGCCGGTCAATACCCCCTTCATTCACTTTTCCTGCCGGCTGTATAGGATTTCTCCCAACAAACTCCTCTCTTCGCCCACCATACCAAGTACTTCCTCGTTTGTTTTCTTCTCTGTCCATTTCACCTTCTCCATTCTTCTCCACACCCACATTTCAAAAGCCTCCAGTCTACGTCTATCCTCCTGCTTCAATGACCACGTTTCCGCGCCGTACATAGCTACGCTCCATATCAAAGTTTTGACGAGTCTCTTCTTCATATCCTTACTCAACGCCCCTCTGATTAACTCCCTCCACCCTGTGAAATGCCTCTTTGCCTAGCGCGATTCTTCTCCTTACGTCCCCACCGTGTTGGTCCAAAACTACCGTGATACGGAAACTGTTCTAGTTTTTGCCCTCGTATTTTAATGTTAAGCTTGGCCTTTTTCTTTCTAGAAAATCGCATAACCTTTGTTTTATTAATATTGATTCTCATCCCATACCTGTCGCACTGAATTTCCAATTCACTCATCAATGCTTGCAACCCCTTGGCTGACTGACAAACTAAAGCTTGGTCATCAGCAAACCTAACTGATTTTACGAATTCCCCGCCCACTTTCATTCCTACCTCCAGTTCTTCCCATGCCTCTTTAATCATTTCCTCTGCATACAGGTTGAACAGCAACGGTGATAATGGGCAACCCTGCCTTACTCCCCTTCCTAACACTGCCCATCCTGACTCCCCGTTTCCCACCCGAACCTGAGCAGTCTGAGACATGTACAGGTTGCGGATTAGCCTCCTTTCCCTCCAATCTATTCCTATTTCCTGCAATATACTCATTAGTTTTTCCCATTTCACTCTATCAAACGCTTTTTCGAAATCTACGAAACAAGCAAGTACCTCCTGGTTGTGTTCTATATTCCTCTCGATTAATAATCTCATTACTGCAATGGCATCTCGCGTACCTCTTCCCTTCCTAAACCCAAACTGATCATCCCCTAAGTAATCATTTGCCCTACTCTCCATCCTTTTGTTTATGATCCTGAGAACAACTTTAGCTGCGTGGGATATCAGACTTATTATCCTGTAGTCCTCACATGATGTAGCCTTTACCTTTTTCGGAATAGGAACTAAAACCGATCTCAAAAAGTCTTTCAGCCAGATTCCTTCCTCATAGACACTACGAATCAGCCCATATAGCCTCTTCCTCCAACATTTTCGTAAGCTTTTAAATAGTTCCGCGGAAATGTTATTAACCCCCACGGCCTTATTTAGTTACATCTCCCATAATGCCCTTTCTATCTCATCGTCTAATATAGTATGCCTGGACCTAAGCTATCTTCCAATACGTCATACTCTTTTTAATGTCTAGCTTTGTTGGTCGAAGTTCTTTACTATACAGTTCTTCTATATACTTCTTCCATCTCTCTTGGATCTTTCCTTTTTTTTTAAGGTAATCTACGGGTTAAGGTAGGTTTTTGGATGGACACAACTACCTAACAAATATTTTATTACTCCTAACAAAACACAAAATCCATCATCCTACTCTATATCAGGTCCCTCTTCATCTCTGAGTACTTTCTTCCTCCCTTCATCCCGTCCAACATCCCTGTCCTGTTCCTTCCCTTTCCTCTTTCGCCCAACATTCTACCCTCTATCACAGTCTTCAACATCCCACTGCCGGTCAACAGCCCCTTCATCCACTTTTCCTACCGCCATAGGATTGCTCCCAACAAACCCCTCTCTTCGCCCACCATACCAAGTACTTCCTCATTAGTTTTCTTCTCTGTCCATTTCACCTTCTCCATTCTTCTCCACACCCACATTTCAAAAGCCTCCAGTCTACGTCTATCCTCCTGCTTCAATGACCACGTTTCCACACCGTACATAGCTACGCTCCATATCAAAGTTTTTACGAGTCTTTTCTTAACATCCTTACTCAAAGTCCCCGTCATCAACTCCCTCCTCCTTATGAAAGCCTCTTTGCCTAGCGCAATTCTTCGCCTTACGTCCCTATTATTATCAAAAACTAGTTTTTGCCCTCCTACTTTAATGTTAAGCTTAGCCTTTTTCTTTCTAGAAAATCGCATAACCTGTGTTTTTTTAATATTGATTCTCATCCCATACCTGTCGCACTGAACTTCCAATTTACTAAGCAATGCTTGCAACCCCTTGGCTGACTGACAAACTAAAGCTTGATCATCAGCTAACCTAACTGATTTTACGAATTCCCCGCCCACCTTCATTGCTACCTCCAGTTCTTCCCATGCCTCTTTAAACATTTCCTCTGCATACAGGTTGAACAGCAACGGTGATAATGGGCAACCCTGCCTTACACCTCTTCCTTACACTGCCCAACCGGACTCCCCGTTCCCCACTCGCAGCTGAGCAGTCTGAGACATTTACAGGTTCTCGGATTAGCCTCCTTTCCCTCTAATCTATTCCTATTTTCTGCAGAATACTCATTAGTTTTTCCCAATTCACTCTATCAAACGCTTTTTCGAAATCTACGAAACAGGCAAATACCTCCTGGTTGTGTTCTATATTCCTCTCGATTAATAATCTCATTACTGCAATGGCATCACGCGTACCTCTCCCCTTCCTAAACCCAAACTGATCATCCCCTAAGTAATCATTTGCCCTACTCTCCATCCTTTTGTTTATGATCCTGAGAACAACTTTAGCTGCGTGGGATATCAGACTAATTGTCTTATAGTCCCTACATGACGTGGCCTTTACCTTTTTCGGAACAAAAACTGATCTCACAAAGTCTTCCGGCCAGATTCCCTCCTCATAAATACTACGGATCTTTCCTTATTATACTGGATTACCTTATCCGCCTTATCTCTAACTGTTAGCATAGATCTCCGTTTCTTACTTCCAGATAAAGATTCCATTCTGTATAGCGCATCAAATCCACCCTTCCTCTGCAAACTTTCCATATCCTCGCACCTTCTTCTACCACAATGCATAATAATTTGTCCGTTACCTGCTCTATGTTGGCTGCGCTTCTTCCTACCTCTTCATTTAATACTCCGGCAACCCCTCGTTGGCTCTAGTCCCCACCGCTGTATATTATTCTATACTTATCACTCCAGTAATCCCCGCTATCTTTCCATCTCACCTCGCATAGACCTAAAATATCTATATTTCCCCTTTCCATCTCTCGCTTAATATTCTCCAATTTCCCTGTCCTCATCATTGTCCTAACATTCCACGTTCCTATTTTAACTAATTTGGTCTTCTTCTCCTGCGTCTTCTGTCCTGCTGCTGCTGGTTTTCCCTTGCAAGGGTTTCGTGGGATGACGACCGCGGAAGCCTTGCCTCCCCCGCTGCCGGGCACGACACACGGCCGAGTGGGCCGAGCCCCGTGGTGGCCAGGATTCAAAATATCTCTATTGTCCATCATATTTTTCTTGGGAATGATAATTGAGATGGCTTTCCGTTGCCTTCCTCAATAGTGTTTTTAACGTGACACCATCACTTACTGGCCGACCCACAGGGGTCAGACGCCATTGCAGCCGCCTCACTGAGCAACAGGCGCTGCGTGGACTACCTTTCGTCTGGCTCCTAACCTTCGACCTATCTGGCATGGGTGACCCTACCAGGGGCAATTTTTATTACTCCCGCCAGCACAGCTCTAGGGGTCATCGGAACGCACAAGTCCTTCCACCACGTCAATGTTGTAGTCCGGGAAGTGTGAGTGATAATGTAGTCACGATTTCAGAGGAGCTTGGAAGTCAATCTGGATGTATATTTTTGTATCGTGGATATCGAGAAGGTGTTTGATGGAGTAAATATGGCAGAATTAATGAAATATAATTAGGAATAGATTGGAGGGACAGGAGGCTGATCTGCAACCTGTACATGTCTCAGTCTGCTCAGGTGCGAGTGGGGAACGGGGAGTCCGGTTGGGCAGTGTTAGGAAGAGATGTAAGGCAGGGTTGCCTATTATTACCGTTGCTGTTCAACCTCTATTTAGTGGGAATGATCGAAGAGGCATGGGAAGAACTCGAGGTAGGAATGAAAGTGGGCGGGGAATTTGTAAAATTAGTTAGGTTTGCTGATGACCTAGCTTTAGTTTGTCAGTCAGCCAAGGGGTTGCAAGCATTACTGGGTGAATTGGAAATTCAGTGCGACAGGTATGGGATAAGAATCAATAAAACTAAAATAAGGGTTATGAAGTTTACGAGAAAGAAAAAGGCTAAGCTAAACATTACAATAGGAGGGCCAAAACTAGAGCAGATGGAAGGGGTTATGGATCTCGGAAAAATGACCTAACCATTAGAGAAATCAGATTTAGCGTTAGGTTTGGAAGACAAGCTTTCACGATGGGCAGGGAAATTCTCAAGGAAAAGGTTCTTCAAAACTTTGATATGGAGCGTGGTTTCTTCCGATGTGGAAACATGGTAATTGAAGCAAGGTAAAAGACGTAGATGAGAGGTTTTACTGATGAGCCTGTGTTAGGAAGTTTGGAAAAGGTGCAATGGACAGAAAGAAAAACAAACGAGGATGTGTTAGGCATTATGGGGAGGAGAGGGGATTTTTAGGAGGAAATCAAGGAAGGAAAGGAAGAACTTTGTTCGCCGTTGGGATGTTGGAGATTTTCATACGGGGGAGAATTTCAGGCAACGGATGAAGGGTTAGGAATGGGATAGTCATGTTGGACGGAGTGGTGGGATGAATGATATATGCGGAGGGGTCTTTAAATATATTATGAATAGAAATAGTTACCGTAAACCAAGACAAAAATATGGTGGTTCTCCTTTAAAGGAATCTAAGCCCTGCAATCTGGAGTTTGACGGGAAGTAGACGTAGGCTTGCATTCGCTCGTAGCTTGAGTCATTCGCCTTGGTCTCTCAACCGCCCGGGGGGCACTTCCCTCCCTCGTAATGCGGGGTCCACACGTCCCTTCTCAGTATCTCCCTCCGCAGTGTGTTTCGAGCGGGCATCGCCCGTGTAAATCGCGGGTTGCTCTCCCGGAAATGATTGAGGAGGGGGCTGGGGCCAGGGCGAGGGGTTGCCTCCGCTGCAAGGAAAGAGATGATGACCTCGGATTGGCAGTCTCGGGTCGGATTGCGAGCTGCAGGGACTAAGGCTTTTTCTACTCATTTTCACTCCCCCTTCTCGAACTAAGGTACGGGCCGATCAGTGTTATGATACCGAGCAGCCTACTGTGAATCTAGAAGCTTTGGTATGATAAAACATGGTAGAAGATTGGGCTGCCAATATAAAAATAGAGGAATACAAGGTTCACTATAAAAATAATGCGCATTCTCTGGGAAAAATAAGCATATTTATCGTACTTGTACTGATGCTTCATATTCTTCCAAATACTCTCCTCCTGCATCAATACACTTGCGGAGATGTGTCTGCCATGCCTGGAAGGCACCCTGAAAATACTCGACGGCATTGTCTCTGGGTAACGTAGTAACATACATTCCATGGTCTCCCACTGCTTTCCTTTCAGCTCTCTCTTCAGTCGAGGACACAAAAAGAAGTCGCGCGAAGCTAAGCCGGGACTGTAAGGGGGCTGGGGATGGAGATCCGGCCCAGGAAGTTGGTAACGATGAAGGACGTGTGGCTGGGAGCGTTGCCATTTTGGACCTTGACTGTGTCTTTGATGATAGTCCTCACGCTCGCCAACTGGCGTTTCAATATCTCGAGCACCTCGAGGTAATTTTGGACATGCGTAGGGTGTCAGTAATTTTCTTAGTGCTCATTGGACGGCCAGAACGCAAAAAGTGTTGCAAAGTCGAAAAGCACATTTCACGCGGAGGCCAGCCTTTCCGTTCAGACTGCTCGGAGCAAACTGGCGATCGGCTGCGTTGAAGGCCAGACCCTCCACCACATTTCCCGACCGGTTTTACCCCGCTGCAATGGATACGCGCGGTACAATAAAATCGTGCGCTTTACTTTCAAAATGGATCATGCATTGCGCCACCATCGATAGATTCAAGAACGTACATCTTATTGCCTCGTGCGATTCACATTATGATAAAAGCAAATCTAAGCATCCCCCAGCAAGCAAGCCAGGGGGGTAAGCAAGTACAAATAGCCAAATCCTAGAGGTAACCACCGCATTGCATTAGGTGTGGATTTTACTGTACGTCTTCGGTTATATATGAAAATGTACATTCACATGTCTTTTTTGCGAAGGCGGATGACGCGTAATCACCCTCTGCCACACGTACTTTGCAGAGTATTGTGAGGCTGTGCTCTTTGAAAATAAATATTTAGAGTAATTAGCAATGAAAACGTGTATATTTAAAAACATCCCGTGTAATTATTTTCCATAATTGTAGGTTTAATTTTGTCAACCAGCATTAAACGAGGTGGAAGCTGTATTTGTTGATATTTGGAATTTGACAATGAGGAGATAATGAAATTCTCCGCCTCTATTCCTCAGGACACACTCTCCCCCACCCCACCCTCCCCCATTCTCTTCGCCTCACCCCCAGTCTTGTGCTTGACTTCCACACTTCCTTCCTTCGCTCCACTCCGCGTCCTATTCACCGTTTCCACTGCCTTTGCCTCGCACCCACCGACGCTCGGAGTGACGTGGAAACTTACCATGTTACTGTGGTAATTCAAAGAGGAAGTGTAGGGCCCTATCCTTACATGAACCATGTACTGGGTAGAAGTCCTGGGCCGGCAACTTGGCGTAACATAAATTTGGTCAGGTATCTTCTTTAAATAAAACTACAATTTGGGTAGAAAACTTATCAAGAAGTTAGCGCCAAGTTTCACTTTTTCGTGAATACAATAGTGCATCTATCCAATTTTGTTAATTTTGCACCATCATAACCACGCAAGACTATCTACATCATGTAATATTGTTTTGTTGTTTTCGAGTGAAGCTTTGAACTGAACTTAGTCAATTGAAAGTGTAGAAATGTTTACGTGAGATATTTTTACGATTATTTTTATGGTCTTTTCAATGCATCGAGACCAAAGTAGGTGGTGACTATTGTTCATCCAGAGAGCACACCAATGTAACGGAAAATATTAATGGAAGTTCTCATTGTTGATACATTATTTCATTGTCAGTTATTGTTGCTTCGAAAAAACTTTTAAGAGGCATAAAAAATGATGAGAAAAATTGAATGTTTTTCTCGTATGTTCGAGAATGGTTGCTCGTATTTCACTTGTTCATCAAAAACTTCATGTAGGGGTCAGCATAGAGTCGCGATAGTAGTGTGTGTTAATGCTAACGTTCGTGCGTCCAATGGCACTGTAAACGGGATGTTACGATGCGGTATGGTGGCGGCGCTGGGACTTCTCCCTCGGAGTATGAATAGGGTAAGGATACCCTATCCCTACTGCGTTCCTATTACAAGTTACGACGGTAAGAACGTGAGCTCCCACGGCGCTTTTCCGCCTTTGCGATGGGACGTGTACGTGCGACGGTCGGTTCGTTGGTAGTGGAAGAGGGGCTTTATGGGAAGGGATGGTCGGCCGTGGGTTTGGTCCCTTTCTCGGAGCGAAGTGAGGGGGGGCGGGAGGGAGGAAGGGGGGGGGGCATGGGAAAGGGGGGTGGTGGTGTAGGTTTAGGGGTGAATGGCTGTCGTTCCCGCCTCGGTGCCTTCATATTGTGGTTTTTCTGGCCCCGGCCTGGGATCCACCGCAGTTTTGGTCGGGGGGGGGGGAGTGGAAGCCACTACTCCTCTCCCCGCCGAAGGGGGAGCGTCCCCCGGGACCGGTTTTCAGAACGAGGGGCGAGTTGAAAGTGAACTCGCCCCCCACTGTTTTTTCCCTCCTTCCTTCCTCGCCTCCCATTGGTCCGCGTCGAGTAGGGTTTGGATTTGCGACGGGGTTTCTCCCTCCTCTCTGCATGCCTTTCCTCAGAGGCGGTGGGACGGTGGACAGCAGGGCAATGCATTCGCAGATGGAGCCTACATCTACATAATATCCCGCAAGGGCGTGTGGCGGGGGTGTTAGGTCACCACGCGTAAAAGGGAACGAAAATACATTCAAAACCCATGCCCACTGTGCTGTATACATTCGTGCAAAAATCCTTTCATTTTACACGCATGCAAATACCAATGCTATCATCTGACAAATAATTGCACCTAAGGTTGCTGTAAGAAATGTATCCAATAACGTGCACGTAAGAATTTGAGAAGTAAAAAGGCGAAATTTCACTTCCTCATGAGCATGCAACTTTCTCCTCCCCTAAGGACAAAGGTAGGGAATGTGACCCAAGGCTGCAGGTAGCGCAAGGGTCAATGTACGGCTGTCCGATATTTCTATGAATTGATTGCAATATTTGATACTTATGCGAAAATGCAATGCGATATTGAGAGCTGTACAGACAAAGAGAGTTATGGTGTTATGATAGCTTATTATGTATTACATCTTGGTAATATGCCAGTGTCGTACAATAATCGATGCAATTCGATGCGAGATAGTAGAAAGGGGATATTTGACCATGCCCGGTGGATTGAGACATTCTGCGGTATGAAACGTTATTTAGTGAATGCGTCATCCATGCGATACGATATTATCCTTTATCTATAAATAGGAATGGATTGGAAGGAAAAGAGGCTAATCCGCAACCTGTACATGTCTCAGACTGTTCAGGTGCGGGTGGGGAACGGGGACTCCGGATGGGCAGTGTTAGGAAGAGGTGTAAGGCAGGGTTGCCCATTATCACCTGTGCTATTCAACGTATATGTGGAGGAAATGATCGAAGAGGCATGGGAAGAACTGGAGGTAACAATGAAAGTGGGCGGGGAATTCGTAAAATCAGTTAGGGATGCTGATGATCAAGCTTTAGTTTGTCAGTCAGCCAAGGGGTTGCAAGCATTGCTTAGTGAATTGGAAGTTCAGTGCGACAGGTATGGGATGAGAATCAATATTAATATAACAAAGGTTATGCGATTTTCTAGAAAGAAAAAGGCTAAGTTAAACATTGAAATACGAGGGCAAAAACTAGAACAGCTTTAGTATCTTGGAAGTGCTTTGGACCAACACGGTGGGGACGTAAGGAGAAGAATCGCGCTAGGCAAAGAGGCTTTTCACAAGGAGGAGTTAATGACGGGGACTCTGAGTAAGGATGTTAAGAAAAGACTCGTAAAAACTTTGATATGGAGCGTAGCTATGTTCGGCGCGGAAACGTGGTCGTTTAAGCAGGAGGATAGACGTAGACTGGAGGCTTTTGAAATGTGGATTTGGAGAAGAATGGAGAAGGTAAACTGGACCGAGAGGAAAACAAATGAGGAAATTTTTGGTATGGTGGGCGAAGAGAGGTGTTTTTTTGGGAGAAATCCTATGGAGGCAGGAAAAGTGGATGAAGGGGGTATTGACCGACAGTGGGATGTTGAAGACTGTGATAGAGGGTAGAATGTTGGGCAAAAGAGGAAAGGGAAGAAACAGGATAGGGATGTTGGACGGGATGAAGGGAGGAGGAATGTACTCAGAGATGAAAAGTGACCTGATATAGAGTAGGATGCTGGATTTTGTGTTTTGTTAGGAGTCACAAAATGTTTTTAGCTGTGTCCATCCAAAGACTTACCTTAACTGATAGATTACCTAATAATAATAATTTTATATATAAATTTATATATATATATATATATATATATGTGTGTATGTATATATATATATATATATATATATATATATATATATATATATATATATATGTGTGTGTATGTATATATATATATATATATATATATATATATATATATATAGACACTTTAGTGTGGTAAAATTTCCATCAGAATGCGATTTTCAAATTCGGTTGTCGCACAGAGCCTCGCAGGTTTTTAATGACGCTTTCACTCGGGGTGCGTGCGTGCTCGCCCCGTTTTCCGCTTTTATATACGGGAGACGCGACGGCGGAAGATGAAAAAAAACGAAGGACGCGCGCATTTCGTCGTGATTGAAACCCTGGGTTGTCGACGGTATTCCGCGGTATCCGTATCATTTGCGAATTTTTTCAGACGGAGGTAGTGTGTGATAATGGGATTTGTCCCTTCTACTTCTGCAGGGAAACGAGTGCTTTGTGACTCTTCCTTTTGTTGAAGGATTTACGGACGGATTACTCTTGTCTGACGGGGTTTATAAAAACGTCGTTAGTGATTCAAAGTACGGCGGCGATGTGTTTAATTTGCATTCAATTTTGAAGCAGGTTTCACTGCGGCCGTTTGCATTTATTTTATTCTTAACGATGTGCTGGGAGTGTCATCTTATAAATGGGACGATACAATGGTTATATTGGTTATTTGCACTTTTTGATGATGATAAGGCGGAATATAAAAGGAGCATATATGGAATATATTCGCAGGTTTCGATTATATTAATTATTCCCGGAGGTTTTGCGGACCTGTGAATACCGAGACCGGTTAAAATTATTATACAGTGAGAATTAAGGGAACCTATTGCATAGTTAGTTTACCTATCTGTTGTTGGCGTTAAAGTGTTTTGTGCTCACTGATTATTAAAGCGCTGTTTGAAACTTTAACTCTCCGTAAATATTTAATGCTAAAGCTTTGGCATTCGTAGGGTGATAAAATTCACTGAAATTGTACGTTAGCGCTTTAATGTGTTTGACTGCAGTGGTTGCAGGATTTGGGTAATCTGTAAATTTGTAAAATTTAATATTGTGTAACTGTTTTGTTCAACTATTTATTACTGATTTAGTTAGTAAACATTCCATATTTTTTTACTGTTACTCAAATAATCAAATAATTCGCTCCGGTGACTCCATTCCGGGCTAATCGGGCACAGTCTTCTGCCGTCGGGATAATTGATAGCAGGGTTTAAAATGTGAAAATCATGGCTGAACTCACTGCATTTGTTAAATTAGTGTTACCCCATGTCGAGGTGTGCTTGTTTTCCCCGGCTTTTATCCGGGGAGGATTTTGCATTTGAGCTGGGTATAATAAATGATATTTGCATAGCATCGGAGATTTTGGGTCATGAAATCTGCTTACCTGCATTTCATCCTATAACATAATCGCAATTGAGTGTGGCCTCTTAGGCCAGGAAAATAGATTTTCATCATTTACGTCCGAAACTTAAATAACCGTGCTAAAATGTTTTTTTAGCGTTTGTTATTCTCTTAAAATCCGCAACTTCCGAATTTCGGATTAAGGAAGTGCAAATTTCAGTGATCTGTGGCTGTTAGTTTAGTATCTTATTTTTAAAAAAATGGATATCCGAGATACATTTTGAATTTTTTTTGTTATTACCGATTGTCATTCTCAAATGAGGGTAACAAGAAAAAGAAACTTGAAACTTCCGCAATGAATATTAAAAATTTATTGTGGAAGAGTAAATTTTCTTTTTAACCCTCACCATGAAGGAATTCCACAAAGTTAAACCTGAAAATGTTATGCCACTCTCAACCTTAAATTTGGTCATCACTATTATTTCAAATTCCAAATTTATGGTTCCCTAATCCTGAGAAAAGTATAATAAAATAAGAACCCCGGCGGCTTGCGGGATATTATGTAGACACATCTACATCTGCATAATACCCCGCAAGCCGCCGCAAGGGCGTGTGGCGGGGGGTGTTAGGTCACCAACCGTAAAAAAGAACAATACCACATGCAAAACAACAACATGGAAAATTACACCCAGAGCAGTGCATGATACCGCAGCCATTAATCCACCCCACTGTTAAGAAAGATTGCTTTCCGGAACCGATAGCCTTCGGGAAACTCTGCTTATGAAGGAAACCAATTGGCTTGATTTTAGAGATTATAATAATATAGCGTATAGCCTTGAGGCACTGCACGATGTGTAGAGCTTAGCGATCGCTATCGTAGGAGGCTCATGGGATAGTATTACCCTTTCAACTTTTTCATATAGTAGTAGTTTCATAGAGGGCACAGGGAGAACCCTTTCCAAGGATCATATTTTGAAGAAAAGAGTCCTTCAAAGCTCCGGTCTCAGCGTCACCCTGTTTACCGTTGCCGTAACCAGGGTGATGAACTGAATAAAATCGCCTCAGATGGCTCCTCTTCCTACTGACGACCCGGCTATATTTTTAGGGTCATCAACCGCCGAGAGGCAGGTCCAAATGACTTTGTACCGCCTTCAGAGGTGAAACTACAACATAAAATAACGGACTCCCTCGTAATTTTATGGAATTCACTTGCGCTAGGTAATGTATTTTTTTTTCTTTTCCGCATTGCTTTATTTATCCTCCAAACCCATATTTAAACTTGAGAATGTTTTATTACGTTTAGTCAGTCTTCTGGAGGATATGTTTCTACACCTGCAGATTAAATGAATATAATGAAATACTGAGTGTAAAGGATATAATGCGAATGACTGCCAAGAAGTATACAAGCGAAACACTAAATTGAGAATTGCAGTGCTTGAGTAATACGAAACGTTATAATATTAGCACGTATTTAGAAAATTTATTTACTGAAGTAGTCGTTTGTTGTAATTTAATGATTGGAATTCATTTAAAAATTTATTAAATCTAACCAGCCGAAGCTTTGAATGCTACCGGTTGTCGTTGGATCTTATTTAAATTATGCTTGTCAACACATCGGGATTTAGAATAATTACTCTGCCTCACGTTTCCCCTGTGATGGCTGTAACTGATTAAAAACTAGAGTGGTTCAAATGAGATGTCCCTTTGTATGGTTGACATCTGGCGGTTGATTCGCGTTCTTGGACATCTTAGGGACGTCCTCTCCTTGCATCGCCAATTATGTTGGCAGCATGAACGTCAGATTGATTCGGTGTTCCGAGGCGAAACTATTTCTCAGATCGTGCTCTTCCTTTTGATCCAGTTATTATTTTGGGAACCGAGATGAACCGGTAAGGAACCGAGATGGTACAACGGGGAAGTCAGATCGGCATTAAGAAGGCCAAGAAAGCTACAGTCAAATTTCAAAAAGAGTTTAAAAAGTGACGATATAGTTTATGTGAATACATCCAAACAGAAACTAAAAGAATGTCGTAGTAAGACGAAAAGTGTTATGCGCACAGCACTGCTCTTTTAAATCTAAAATGCTAAGCGAGGAAAATCCACAACAATTCTGGTCCTATGTTGGGGAAATACAGGGTAAACGTTCAACTGTTCATTCTTTGAAGACGGAAAATGGAGAAATCATTACAGATAGCGTGAAAAAGGCAAATATTTTAAACCATTTTTTCCAGAGCGTCTACTATAAAAACACAAACGCACCAAACGATCCTCCACACCCACCCGGGGAACACATGAGCGATCTTACACTGACCAAGCAGGGAAAAGTACCTCTGCTCCGTAGTATCAAAGCACACAAGGCACCTGGTCCGGAAGAAATACCTGCTAGAATATTAAAGGAATTAGCTGAAGACATTGCCCCGTTTTTACCTATTGTTTTTCTAAAATCGTTAGAAGAAGGTCCCAGCGACCCATTTCCTTAACATCGATCTCTTGTAAAATATTGGAACAGATTATTGTCTCTAACATTATGTGATTTCTTGATATTAGGAAAATACTAATCCACAATCAGCATGGATTTAGGAAAAGCAGATCTTGCGAAACACAACTTGGTCTCTTCATTCACAATATACTTAGATCGGGAGAAAACAACACACAAGTCGATGCAGTATTCCTGGATTTCAAAAAAAGCCTTCGACAAAGTGCCACAAAATAAATTGTTACATAAACTTAAATATTATGGAATCAATGAGAAAATAATTAATTGGATTAGAGACTTCTTGTCAAATCGCAAACAAATAGTAGTCATTGATGGGTTGTGCTCAACGTATTAAAATGTAATTTCGGGCGTCCCCCAGGGAAGTGTAATAGGGCCTCCTCTGTTCTTAATATACATTAATGACTTAAGCTCACACGTTGGTTGTAACCTGAGATTATTTGCTGACGACACGGTGGTATACAGTGAAATAAGGTACCAACTAGATCGCGAGCTACTCTCTAGAGACTAAGACAATATCTCGGAATGGTGCAATAAATGGGGATTAACACTTGATATAGATAAATGCGCAGTTTTGAAATTTTGGAACAAAGGAAGCGACGAACAGGATATAAACTACGAAATAGAGGGTTCAGTACAGACTACGGCCAATCGAGTTAAATATTTGGGGGTTGTTCTAACACGCCTTTCATGGGGAGCACATATCAGGACAATATGCGGATCAGCTTTAAAGAAACTTGGCTTCATAAAACGGGTGGTGGGGAAATGTAATGAAAAAGTTAAAGAGAGGTGTTATTTCGCTCTAGTTACACCTCATTTGGAATATGGCGCAAGTATTTGGGATCCTTGGGAGAAAATTTGGCAAAAAGAATTAGATAAAGTACAGAGATTCGCTAGATTCGTTAAAAATTGTTATGATAAGAACACAAGTGTGACAGGTCTCTTAGGGGATTTAGGCTGGGAAGGAATTAAAATGGCCCTACACCACTTAGGTAGATCAGACCACAAATATAAAATAAGGGAGATAGATTACAGGACAGATAGATACAAATACTCATTCTTTCCCCGAACTATCAGAAATCATAATAGTAAGAAACCGAAGTCACTTTAGAAATATTAAAAACATTGAAGTTACAAGTCGGAACAGAATTAAACCTTGCAAAGATGTTAGGTATACTTTCAGGTGCATGTGTATGTTAGTTGGTAGTTTGAGTGTTTGCACGTGTGTGGGGTGTAAGCGTTCTTGCATGAATGTATGCTATGTTTTTTTGGATGCATGCATTTGTGGTTTTTTCATGCGGTTTTTTTTCTTTTCTAAATTACGGGTGGTGTCCTAATACCCCCGCCACACGCCATTGCGGCGGCTTGCGGGGTATTAAGTAGATGTAGATACCTTCGGAGACTGGTGTATAACTATTACTATGAAGAGAGAGAGAGAGTACCAACCATCAGTAGATGTTCTTGCGTTTCGTTAATATTCCGCAGCGAAAGTTCGTTTTCTCCTCCCTCGTATTCAGCGGTGAATCGAAATTGGTGTTTTTTTTCAACCCTAGTGTAAGCATCGTGTAAAATGCTTTTCCGAAGCATCCCCATACGGATGGAGTTGACTTCTGTCCTCCAGCGAATGTATTGGCGATGGCCGCAGATAACTTTGTTTAACGGCGATATTTATCGCCCGTTGATGTATCGGGTCGTTCCATTCGAACGACGCCTTCCTTGGCAGGGCTCTCCGCTTCCCCTGGATGGAGTATCGAGTGTAAGGGTCTCTACGTACGTCGCTCTCGCAGATCCCTTTCCAAAAAAAAGGATTCTTGTGTCTCGGAAGTGTCGCTTGGTCTCGTGTGGGTCGGTGGAAGTGACCGTCGTGAGTCCCTTCGGCCCAGACGAGAATCTCCGACGGGAGTCCGGCCGAGAGGGATTTCCCCGGCTGGCGTCGGTCACTCTTCCCTAATCCCTTTCATTTCCCCCTCAGCCCCCCACACCTTCTTGGGTTCGCCTACGGTTTTCTGTGGGCTACGGCGCACAGAAAAATTTAGCTCGCCTCGATTTTCCGAAAGTATCGCTTTCGTGTCCATAAGAACTGCGGGGGAGTGAGTGCTATGGCGGGTGGTAAGCTCAGTGCGCCCCCTCTGGTGTGCGCACACGAAATGCGACGAATTCCGGAACATTCCTCGCGGTTGTGTGCTTTGCAACGGGTGAGACTGCTGAAGTTACTTTTGCGGCATTTCTCGCATTTACTTTGGATTTGTGTCAAGCAAACACCTTTTAAGCGCGTTTGGAACGTCGAGTTTAACTTCGTGGACCGTGGCTCAGGGGACACGATTGTGAGTATCCCGCGACAGCACGCGGTGGAGGGGGGGGGGAATAGGCTTGTCCCTTGGAAGTCTTTGGAGGTTCAGAGGACGCCTTGTGCTCTTGTTTTGTTGCTTCGTAGTTGCCGTTGTTGTCGGTAACCGGCAATCGTGGCAATTTCTAAGAAGGAGTGATTGTTTCGAAACTAGTATTTGGTGATGTGGATGAAATCGGAAATCAAGAGTGGCAAATCAGACCGGGGAATAAACCAACCATTCCTAATAAGCATGTTCCCGAGGATGGATCCTCTCCTGGGAAACTGAAAAATATGTTTCCTGCTTTTCATTTCTAGCATTTTCAAATGGATTTCCAACACTGCGATTTCGTGTTTTGCTTTTCGTTAGATAACCTGAGTTGAATCGTAACTTAACGGGCCAAATATTTTAGGCGGATAATTATCCGGGTTCGAATCCTAATATAGGCGATTGCTTTTTTTCACTTTGATATTCTTGCAATTTTGGCATCCTTTCAACTGTTTATTAGGATTAAGTCGTAGTTGCCTTTACGGCGTAGTATTTGCGCCATGAAGCACTAATTTAGTGGGGCCTAGAAGCTTAGTGGTAAGATTGTTTGACTGCTAAACGAAAAATACCGTCTTAGCACCAAACCTGCCTGCAAAGTGCTTGTGCCTATAAAGCAGTGCCGACCAAAGTCCAAGGACTGTGATTTTCTCGTTACTAAATGAGTTGGGGCTCGAAGAAGATGTAAATTTAGTGAATTTTAATAGACTTAGGGCCCAGCAACCATTGGAAAGATTCTAATGGTGAAGTTTCGCAAGAGTGGCCAATCGAACACAACCATCAACGAATGCTGGACTATTCTTCTCCCTTCGCACACACAAACAAAATTGGTTATGATGGGATTCGGGAGGCGGAAGACTGAACGTGGCTCGTTGAGCCTTTTAAAGGCGACGGTATCTTTCTTATCCAAGACTTCACAATTTCCTTCATTCCTCCTCACACCCACCTCTCGTTATCCTTCGCTTGTCCTCTTGCCGCAACGACAATGTTGCCAGGCCTTGTAAAACTACGCCCCGTGCCAAATTTTTCGTCAATCTTTTCTTTACATGCTTACATAAGGCTCTTGTGATTTACACCTCTCGTCTTTGCATAATCTCTGCTTTGTGAAATTATTATTCTTATTCCGCGACTACTTTGGCCATCTTTCTTCAAAGCGGTATCAAACCAAAAATTACGCTCGGGCGAAGGATTCCGTTTTCATTGTGTTTGCGGGAGCAAGCTTTCAGAAGCCGTCGTTGGGAGACGGTGCCATGCAAGGACTGCTTCCTCAGTGGGCCTTGTTGGCGGTCTATCCTACTCCACGATGCTCTCTTTGTTTTTATTCGGTCGACGGATTTCCGGAGTGCTCTCCCGCGAGAGAATGCACTCCTCTCAACCCCTCCCCCTGCGGGAGGGGAGGCCGCCCCTCCCGGGGGATTTAATGGAGCATTCTGGGGGCCTCTTTGCGCGTCGGGAGAGGGGGGAGATGCGAGGAAACACGGGCTGTGCATTGCCGGGACGGTGCCTCCGCCGCCTCTTTGGTGATATGCGCCCAAGAGGGTGGTGGCTTGCATGCCGCCGGTTTGGGAGGGTGGGGGGGGGGGGTAGGTGTGAGGGCGAAACCCCCACCGTCGGTGCTAAGGACGACGTTTAGCCGAGGCGTTCCTGATGGGAGTGGAGCATTGTGGACCGGATTCACCGTCATGCGACAATGCTGCCCTGCCCCCCAGAGTCTGGGATCGATACGAAACTCATGGTTGACTCAACACCGAATGTAAGACCTTAATTTTTGAGTTTCAATTTGGAATTGAGCAGATGCGTGGGGTTAGGTCCATTCCCACTGCACTATGGGAAGTTAACGCCGCTCAAAAGATGACCCGAGTTCATCTATTTAAGTGGTAGTAGTTACACTATCACGGGCGAGGACTTTTCTTTATTTATTTGGAATTAATCCGAAAACGGCACTTTGGCCTTCAAACACGAAAATCCGCCGCATGGCGAGCAGTTATTCATTCATATGTGTACACATGTAAGGAAAAGGGATGTGAACCCATATAAAAGACAATTACAGGAGAGGTTGGGAAGGCGGAATCGAGCAGATCACTAGCGCAAAAATATTTCCTTGACCGGGAATTGAAAAGTGAATCTTTCGACTTTTCGGGCCGATGCTCTAACCACTTGAGATATCGTGGAAACGTAATTTACACTGAGATCTGCGGGGGGGGGGGGTGAATGCAACCAAGTGCCCCGATTCTTTGGCCTGGAGATGGCGTTAGGCAGCTGTTTCATCCACAAAAGGAGAAATGGACGACCCAAGAGGAAAGGAAAGTAGGATTTTATGGCGTCGAATGATTGCTTTCTTACTCCCCTTTCTTCTTGTGTCGTCTCATTTTCCTTTTGTGGGTGAAACAGCACCTCAAGTCCATCTCCTGGCCATCGGGGCATTTGGTTCCTGAAACCCCATCGCAGATTTAATTGGAGTGTTTTTTTCATGGCAACGTTGAATACAAGCTGATATTTAAAAAAAAACTAATTGGGAATGATAAAATGCTGATAGAAATAATTCAGTCATCACACTGTCATTATTAAAATATCAGTTTGGTTTTTACAGATATAAAATGTTACCTTCCCCGGCTACATACGCGGGCAGCGGTGGTGTGTGTTAATAGACAGGCATGGCGTTCTGGGGAAAGTGTAAAAATGTCAGCCAGAGAATAAGCAGAGGTAAAGGGGAATAAAATATGGGGACATCTAGAAGCGTAAGCTTCGAATTTTTTGTGGGACTCGAACCAAGCTACAACTATTGATATTTTTTCTGTTTGGCTTCGAGCTTTTCGAGTTTGAAATCTTGGAAATCTTTCAATTTTCAGTAATAAGTGTGCAGTGTTGTCGTATGCCTCGTTTAAATATATGAGACGCCTGTTCTTATGTGGTGTCCTGGTGCCATCGTAACTTAAGCGAGAAACTATTCTCCGTTTTTAATTTAACCTCCAATGATTGTGCAGTAAGTTGAGAATTCAGCACATATTTTAAAATTCGCCTAGAAAATAATGCTATTCATTTTTCGAAAATACGAATCGGTCCAGCCATTTCCGCCAAGATTTGTGCACTACCATTAAATCATTTTAATTCGAGGCTTACGTAAATGAGGTGCATTTAATTAAAACTGCAATCGGAAAAAGCTGAACGAATACTGTACGATAAGGCAGAGTCGCGAAGATGGTATGTATCCCAAGCTTGGTCGACTTGTAGTGCAATATCCTAATAAACGGCATTACCAGAGAAGTTACCTCCTTAGTTTTCACGCAAAAAAATTAAGATGGCACTCCTTATTGTAAAATTGTATTTGCGTTGCCAAGCACCGATGTGATTGCCGGTTAATTGGCTCTTGGGCGGAGTCTTGGTTGAGCGTACTTTCTCCATTCACAGCAAGGTGCAGACCTGAATATTTTCCTCCCATTTAGCATAAATGGGGTCGATATTATGTGGCGATGTGATGTGATGGAGGGAGAGGGGTGGCATTTTCGGCGCGGATAAAGTAAAGCGCAACGCTGCCCTGAATCTGAGTAGGCCCGAATCCTTTTCAGTGAATCGGAAGAGGGGTGGCAGGGCACTCCGAGGAAAGCTTCGTCTGTGGACAATGCGGAGGTTTATTTAAGCGCAAAACGTCCTGCATGTGGTTGTGCGGAGGAGAGGTCACATCTTGAAACTCGTGGTGCCTGAGTGCCGAGTTGCCCACGTTAGTTCTCCGCGCCTATTTTTACTAAAGCGCTGAACGATACGTTGCTTCAGAGGTGAACAAATATGCCTAAATAGCTGAAATACTAGAAGTACTGACGAAAGCATTGCAAAATTCGGTCAAAAACATCCTTCTGCTTTAACCCCATTCGTTACCGCGACTCCATATATAAAATATGATGAAAAATATTTAAAAATGAATTCATATTTAAATTCACGATGTTCGTGAACTATTTGCCGCCCAAGAGAAGTGTCGATTAAAGATGGAGAAGGTGGTTGAGTTGAGTCCATGGGAGGCCGGGAAAGCATTTCGCGAGGGGCTCAGGGGAGTGAGTGGGAGTGGCCAAGGGTTAGTGGTGGGTGGTGAATGGCCTGATTATCAATCAGGAGAAGCATCTGAATTGAGAAATAGGAAGACTTAGCTGAACAGAAAATTACTGATATTTGAAAATGTGACATTTTAAACCAATTAATTTCGCGTATTTGTTTCCTCGATCCACGGATCAATTCAACCATGGTATAGTGTGGTTTTCAACGTGCCTGTAACAACTTCAGAAAGATGATCAGAATCAAAGTCAGGCACAAGTATGGAATACGACATGTGTGTTACTCTTCACTCTATGAATGCTTCCCTCTCTATGGCTTCAACAGTCAATGGGCTCAAATGAGTTTGTCGTGTCATCTTATATTTTTCGGTATAGATCCGCCTCCTCTGGTTGTTATTTACGAATCTACTTCATCGAGTTGACGTAGTTTATCTCGCACAATTAGGTTGCTCATGTTTCGTTTGAACCGTCAAAGCACAACGGCCGAATTGCCTTCCGCTTCGATTCTACTCTTTAAGCTTTTCACTCAATCTGTGGCCGCTGAATTAAAAAGCACGAGATGAATTATTAAAATTCACTTTATTTCAGCGAAGAAGAAATTTCATAAAGTGAAACCGGAAAATGGTTCTCTTTTTTTTTTCCTCCGCATGTTTAAGTTTTTGGGGAAAATCCAACGCGGTGTCTTAATGCAGCAGAGATAGAAGCCGAAAAACATGCCTAAATGCCTCTTCGAAAAGTGTTTAATTTTTTCGTGTTATTTTCTATTTTTCTTTTACGCCCTTCAGATATTTTGGAAGCACTTCCTCTTCTCCACGCTTTCCTTCAAGGATGGCGCGAATATGAAATCATTTTTTGCGGGACTTTTTTTTGTGCACCGCGGGGTAAAAAAATTGCCTTCCGTGTCACCATGACGTATTTTTCTTAATGTTTCATCTATATTCCTCCCGTGCATCGCTGTTCCGAATGAATTATTTATGAATCCGCCAACTGCGGCTCCATTTTCTTGGCTTTACCCTCGTCCTCGAAAGTCGAGCTTGTTTTTTTCATATATTTTTTATCGGCGTACTGTGTAAACGGGATATTTAGTTACCCTAATTTTCATATATTTTATCGTTTTCATTCAGGCGGATCCAAACTCTCTGTGATGAAAGGCTTTCATCTAATCATTTTCAAGAAATTATCATTTGTGATTGTTTATCGTATTTTAGCCGTTCAATCTGCCGAGGCTCACTCGTTTTATTTTGGGAATTTATGGAACTCTAGGACCGAAATCGAAGGACCGGAGGTCGAATCTTGAGTGTTTTGACGAATGATTTTTCACATTGCAGCACTCTAACTGTTATTATAGTGGTGTTTATTGAATCTTAAATTTAAAACATCGAGTATACCATTTCATGGCGGTAATTTGCTTAGATTGAAGCATGGTTAATAGGCTATGTTTATCATCACTGACTATAATTCGAAATATGGTCTTCCGACGAGTTTCAGACGATGATGGTAATTTTTCTGCGTATGATTTCCGCGCGATAAGTTTTCCATCCGTATTGCGTTCGCTGGAGTGTGAGTTTCGGTCCAGGGTTTGGAAACTGTCATTATGACTTAGCATGCTGTGTATTGTTACGGTAATTCCCAACCTATCGGAATTGCGCATGAACTGGTTCTTTTCCTTCGAGTTGCACATTGGCGTCGATTGCGGAAGGGCGTCCGAATGGGATCCCCGTTGTGTCGTCCGGGGATGTAGTTCCCTCCAGCGAGAACGAGCGCCGTTCGCACCCTCCCAAGCACCAAAATTGCCTCCCAACTCATCCCTTAGAAGCCTATTCACATCTAAGGAGGACGCCTCCTTGAAGTCGTAAGAAAGCGGGAGGACAAGAAATATGCTCATGTATAGACAGCTGGGTTTAAGGAACATGGAGGCCTATTTGCCTTGCGCAATTCTTCTCCTTACGTCCCTACTACTTTGACCAATTTGGTCCTAAACACTTCCGGCATAAGTAACCTGTGCCGCCTGCCTGAAATGTTAAACCTAGCCTTTCTCTGTCTCGAAAAATGCGTTTCTTTTTTTTTGTTTACGTTGATCTTTTACGTATCACACTGACTTAGCAATGAGCTCAGCAATGCCTGCAACCCCTTGGGTTAATGACAAATTGATGCTTGGTCATCCGCATACCTTACTGAATTTATGGAATTCCCACTGACTTTCATTTTTATCCTCAGTTCTTCTTATGTCTCTTTTCCCATTTTCTTTCTTCTAGTTGAAATGCGTAGAAAAGTGTGGGTGCTAGGGAATGCATTCTCGAAATCTACGACACAAACAAATTCTTCCTGATGTTATTCTACAGGGTGCGGCAACATAACTTCCTTTTTTCACACTCAAAACGCTTTCAAAAGAGAAATTTACGTTGCCACACCCTGTATATTCTCCTCGATTAGTCATCTTATTAGACAATGCATTAGACATAATTACGAGACAGTTTCTCGCACTACAATAATTATAGTTTTCCTTGTTAATATGATAAATAAGAAGTCCGGCGAAACACTGGTAAACAAGAGAAAATGTCCAATGGTCACCCGTTTGGTAAGGTTTTATTTATTCCTGAATAGAAAGGAGTTTCTAAATGATAAATATTTGAGGTTCAACCGTTTTGCGTTCTATATTGGTTTACATTACATTTCGTTCATATAATTTAGGTAAACATCTTACGTGTGGTAATGGAATTTACTCTTGTTGCAACTGGATAGATCGGGAAGAATATTAACCAAGTCACGCTGCTTTCATTTGGGAGAAAGTATTCCCCGATATTCATGACGGATATAAAAAATAACTTGAGCGCCATTGTTCGACTTCCGAGTCACTCATTGAATTCCACTTGAGCGATTGCAATGAGCCAGAATGGCGCCCACCAAGGAGTTCCGCTCATAAAAAATTCCTCGCGAATGAGCGAGATGAGCTCCCGCGAGGTGAGGCTTGCTGCGGGAGGGCTTCGGCTTCATTTCGGATCCTGAGGCGCGAAGCGAGCATCGGGGCGGAATAGAGCCGGAAAGTCCTCCTTTTCTTCCCTTTTTACAGGCTTGGGGTTGGTTGGCTTTTGGCGGGGGAGGAGGGCGGGCGAGGGCCGGGGTTCATTCGGTCGGAGTGCCGGAACATGCGTCGCGGCGATAGCCGAGGAAGACCTAGTGTGTGTTTTTGTACGTGGTCTCGGTTGGGTAAAGGGGGAGGGGGGGTTGTGGGGATTATCCCAGCTGAAGGGGGAGAGGGGAGGTTTCGGGGCATGAGAAATTTCAGGCGGCGGGAATTCTAAAGAGCGGGATTATTAAAACGCCATTAAACGCTGTAGCGGTCGAGACTAATGAAATCTGCCCCCTTTCCCCTCCGCCCTAGGGGTGGAGGATTTGGGAGGGGGGGAGGACGGTGTGAGTGGGGGGCCTGGCTCGGGGGGCCGGAAGGAAGGCCGGTCCGGAATTCGGCTTTTTGATTGGTCAAGGGGCAGGGGTAAGGATTTTGCGAAAGGCGTCGCGTGGAAGGGCCCTTCCCTGGGAACGTGGGAGGAAAGGGGATATAAATCTGACATATTACGGAGATTAAGGATATTTTAATTTATTCGTTTTCAAGAAAATAGGTACATAAATCACTTTTATCTGTTTCATCCGAGGCAATGCATTCATACTTCCTACGTTGGTAATTTTCTATCCGAACGCCCGGGGAACTTCGATTTTTTTTCTTTCCAAGCCCGGCGTTTTATGTGCTTTTAAATCGTTTCGGGCTTAAGTTTTATTTCATTCTTCCCGTGAATAGGCGAATATATCCGCGCATAACATTAAGGGAAATGATCGCATCAGTCTCCCGCGGAGTTTTGCTTAATTATATTTTAATTTCGGCTGAGGAAGTTACGTTTCTTTTTTCGATGAATATAAATTTTAGAGGGAAATATTTGTTTTGTTTTTATCGCGGCCATTAATAATTCATCGCTTGAACATCAATCTTCGGAAATTATTCCCTACCACTCTCTTAAGACTTCACTTAAGCAGTTTCGAGGAAACGTGAAATTGGCAGAATAATATTCTGTCTCGTGGATTAACTGAAGGATAGCTCTCAGTGCTTTCTCAGAAGGGGCGTGGTGGCCCAGAGGTTAGGGACCCTTCTTCCGGTCAGAGGGTCTTGGGTTCACATCCTGGGTGACCCTTCTGAACCAAAGGCGAGCAAATCCGACTCTAGACTCGTTTTTGTGACAAGTGTACCACCTGGTGGACTCCAGCCTGATTCGGCCGAAACTCCGGGCATGATGACCATGGTATGGCCAGAGGGTGTCAATCCCGAATGACCACCACGTCCGTTGGGCAAGAGGGTTTCCGCCAGGCTCGGACATTGTGGCAACGGGGTACTATAAATGCGAATGTTTATATTTATACAGTGAATGTGAATTTTTACTATTTCTATTGGTATAGTACGGTTTTAGGTTGGTTTTCGATGGATGCAGAATGGTCATCGCTTTGCTTCCTAGCTCCTTCCAAAAATACTACATCAAGTCCCTCTTCATCTCCATGTGCTTCCTTCCTCCCTTCATCCCGTCCTACATCCTTATCGTTTACCTTCCCTTTCCTCATTTGCGTAACATGCTCCCCTCAATTACAGTCTTCAGCATCCAACTGCCGATCAGTGCGCCCTTCGTCCATTCTTCCTGCCATCTTAGGATTTCCCACACAAACGCCTCTCCTCCACTGTTTGCCTAACGTTTCATCGCTTTTCCTTCCTTTCCGTTGTGCATACAAATATCTACAATTTTCAGACATTTTATAAATCTTACGTTGTTTAAATGCCACGCATTAGGATATTATTATCTCTTACGAATGACTGCCAAGTTCCATTTATCGTCCAATCGTTGATTACATTTATTTTGACCTGATTTTGAGAATATTTAACTACTAGTTCACCGTAATGACGACTTTTTAATAATCTTTTCCATGGTATCCTTACCTCAACCAAGAATCATTTAGAGACTGAATGCGATTGCTGGGTGGCCGGCTTCTCCGGCGGAAGGGCTCTTCGGGATTTTGTTCAGTTCGGGCCCCTTCAGTCTCATCTTCCCAAGGCGGCCGTCGGCAGGTTTCAGCGCTCCAGCCTCAATCGGGGATCGAGTCCCATTGGAAGACTTGTGAGCTAAGAGGAAGGAAGTGGGCAGCTAGTTAATTTCATTCGCAGTATTATCTCTTGAAAACTGCGGTGGTTAATAGATGGGAACCGGCCCCCTAATCACCCTATCGATGTTTTTCACACCCCGTAGGACTTAGTGTGAACAGAGCTGAATCACTCCACGTTGGCTTTCGTGCCGTTTCAGTTTCGTGTCGTGATTGGCCGACGGAGTAGTTTTAAAATTGAATTAACACTGCATCGATGAGTGGCGCTGGCCACAAAATGCTATACATTGCGATTGACTTGCTCCAATGGTCCGCGTGCTTCTCTTTCGTGGCTTAATCCGTTCGATTTGTTGACGGTTGCTTCGCTCCCGGTTCACTCATGGGAGGAAACCACGCAGTTGAGAGCAACACTTTAGCAATCTTAATTCTCTAGAACTTCCCAGCATTCCTCATCTTTCCATCCCTCTCCCACCTATCACTCTCTCTTCTCTCACTCTATCCCGGATTCCTTCCTTTGCCAATCAATATGCCCTGCACCACCTCTCTCTTCTTCGGATGTATTTCAAAAACCTGATTGAATAATCGCAAATTGCATTGATTCAACGACATTCATACGTGCAAATAACTTCCAGGACTTAATTTACGATCAATACGTTCGCGCAGAAAATTATGAGGTTCCTTATAGCGAGCGATCTGTGTGTTTCGATGGTGATAGCAATGACTTACTCTTTTGATGTTGGAAGTGTGGTCTTTTCATGAAGAAATCATGGTGTCAAGCGACGGCGTCTGGCATATTTTGAGTAACAGTCCGTTCAGCAGATCAGTCGGACTAATTTTCTGCTTTCATTCCTTGCGATAAGCCGCGAAGGATCAAGTTGCGATCTGGGACGCTGGGCTCCACGCTCGCCGTTGAGATGAAAATTATAGAAAGCCGCGGAGCAATGCGGAAAGCCAAAAGTTAATAATCCTTTAAGCGCGGGGCTCCCATTTTTGTTGCTTTTGTTAGACGCTCGCGATGTTTAAGTTGGCGGGAATTGCGGCGATTGTGCTAAAGTAAGGGTATCTCGCAAACGTTGGTGGCTGTTATTGGAATTACGAAATATAAATTTTTTTTGGTTAACCCTTTGGTGAGGAATATTAACCTAAATTTGTGTGCAAATTTATTCACATATCTCATTTTTGATGTCAACACGCCATGTCTTGACATTTTCTCATTCGGTGGATAACAATCCTTTCGATCTGCATTCAACTTTTGCCTACATTTTTATCTTCACAATAAGTGGTCTTATTTACATCCCGGCACTTAAATTACGCCTGTTAATTGCCCAGATGCTGTTCAAAGGTCAGATTCAGGTTTCTAGAGTAATGGCCACTCATGACGTTGATGATATTCCCTTCAGAAAATTCCTCTTATTCTTTTGATGACCCAGTGCACTTGAACGCCGAATGTTCCCTCACGTACGAGTTTCACCATGTCACGTCAATCCATCCATGCGGTGGTTATTACTGCAATCTTCCCTTCTCTCGTACTCATGTTGATTAATCTTTAAAGCCATTCTGATGAGCTTCCGTGGAATTTTGAAAGATTGGCAATTCGCATGTGCGGAAAGGAAATAATTTGATTATCAGCAGTATTAAGTAATATTTGATTCATAAATATGCTCTGTGATGAACAGCGTCCGCCTTAGCCCGGGGATAAGTGAAAGGCTTTGGAATTGATATTCCATGCGAATTGCTGCGGATGAAGCGTCCATCTGATGGAGGAAGACGGAAGCTTCGCTTAGCACAGGTATGAATAACGAAAGAGGGGTTACAAAGGTATTAGAAGGGATGTTGAGGGTTATTTGCCTGCTCGTAGAAACTTAACGCTGTGAGCGCTGCGCTGTTTGGGACTCCTGCCATTTCCTTCGCCGTTCTCGCTTTCCGCCAAAGGTCTATCAGCTGCATGATGTGATTTTGCTTTGGTTTATGTCTCCTCCTGTTATTCAGGTTTGATTATATGTGTACTCGTGATTAGGATCGGGTTCTGAAGTCCGCTGAATGACTGAAAAAGTCTTGAATTTTAAATTGGCTTGATTGCGTAAATAAATATTGCACTGAACCCCAAATGATCTACTCTATATTGTATGTAATAAGTAGAAGTTGTGAACAATGAAATTATAAAATATCTGCTATCGTTTTTAATGTGGATTCTGGCAACATTTTTGTGTTTGTCGCAAAACTTACGTAACCTAAGTGAACTCATGCCCCATTAAGTTGATTCATGCTACAGTGAATGTAACGTGTGGTTCAAACTATTTAAATTATATATATACTATATATATATATATATATATATATATATATATATATATATATATATAATACACAGTAACACACAAAATAGAAACACAAAAAAAGAAGAACACTCACACGTATTTTCTTGATATTTCGACGGAATCACTCCGTCTTCCTCTGAAGATATAGAAGTGACTTCTATATCTTCAGAGGAAGACGGATTGTTTCCGTCGAAATATCAAGAAATAACGTGTGTGTTCTTCTTTTTTTGTGTTTCTATTTTGTGTGTTACTGTGTATTGTACTATTCGGCACTTCCGTGTTACGTCTACGAAAGCATATATATATATATATATATATATATATATATATATATATATATATATATATATATATATATATATATATATCTAAGCATTAATTAAATTCAAGGCAATATACTCCCTAAACCTAGATTATGACGGCCTCAAACAGGCGTTATCTATTACGTATCCCGTTGGCATCACCTTGCTTGAAATGGCTGATTAGAATTTTCAATGGGGAAACATGTATTTTTTTAAACGTGAGGGACAGTTAACACACCAGCATTCAACAGCTGAGTTTAATCGGTAGACTTTTCCAGAAAAGTGGCCATACTTTGACGAAACCGTTAGTTTTAATTGAGCCGTTATAACAACTAAACAGCACTCTCGACTAGGGTATCTATAGAAAACGCTGGAGGTTGTACGGTAGATGTATCAGTGGCATTAAATCATCATTAGGGACTGATATTGGGACAGGGATTCGATTCGCATTTCCCTGCGGAGCATACGGATCGGAGTGATATCTTTGGTTTTCGTATGACGCTAATTTAAAGCTTAAATGCAAGGAAAATATAATTGAAACGGAATGCAGAAGCCTTGGCCGATACAGAAATGGAGGGACCCGTTACCCTAAGTCGTAATTCAGTTTAAAAGTCCTTGTAATTGGCACATATAGTGTAAGGAATCTGCTGATTTAAATTAATGTTTCAACTCTTATCTCTTGCTTACATAACCTACGCGATTTTCGAGGTTAATTTTTGCGGTAATATATTCAACACTGTTTTCAAGGACTTTTAATTCAAATGTAAATGTAAAAAAACGGGTCTCAGGTTACATTTTGATAATTTTTTGAGGCAAGATAAGGAGACGGGCATTGTAGAAAGATGAGAACACCAAAAGTGGGCAAAAAGTCTGATGACGCAATAAGTGTGATAAACGGGTCAAATGCCAGCCGAGGAAATAGTATTACGAAGCCATACTATAAATTGAAGTAGTGATGGTCAGGAAAATTGGCGGGGGAGATGAAAATGGTAGAAAGTAAACACGCATCGTAAGTGGAAGCTTAATCTAAAATTCAAGCGGATGAAAAAGTAAAGACGAATGGAAAAATGTCGTGCTCTTATCAGTTGCCGTGATCAGTTGAGGATGGATCGCTGAGGGTGCGAGATCATCTGGTTCGTGTCCCATCAACGGGAATGCTTTCGCAAATGTCTTGGGATTGGCGTCACCGCGAATGGTGGCGGTAGTGGGGGGGGGGTCGCTAATAGTTCCGACCCCTTTGGCCAGCGGTGCGGGGCATCGATCGTCTCGGGGCATTTATTGCCTCTCGTCCGGAAGAGTGCGCGATATGAGGCATCGTTGGGAGAGGAGGTTGTTGCTCCGAAGAGGGGAAAGGGAGATATACCCTCGGCCAGAAGGAGTCATTAAAAGTGAAGCCATATCGACCCCCTGCTCCCCCTCTCTCGCTCACACACGCCCCCCCCCATCCCCCGCGGGAACCACTCCTCTTCACTTAGCCCTCCTCCGCCCCGCGAGGGAATCTCATCTCTCGACCCCTTTTAAGCCCGGCGGCGGCGCGCTCTACTCGCCGGCAATCTGTCACCAGTGCCCCGGTGTATCCATCCCTCTCATATCCTCCCTTGACCCCACCCCCGTTCTCCCCCCTCCCCTCGCACATCTCGGGACGGGAGCGGGAGTCTCTTTCCGAGGGGAGAGAAGAAACGTGGATGGAAGTCGCGTGGACTCCCACCCCCTGACGAGTCGAAACCGATCACGTGCCGCCCCCTGGAGTTTAAATCGCCATTGTACGGAGGTAGGATGAAAACTAATGCACACTTGCTTATAGAGCACAAACAAAATGACCTTCAGAAGCACTCCTTGTGGCATATGGGAGTAACATTCCCCCTCAACACTCATGCGCAGGTTTGAGGTCGTTATATTCATCCAGGGTATTTCGAGAAGCGGAAGTATGGAGACGTGTTCTGGTGCCATGTCAACGCTATTAAAACAGCGTGCTGTTTTAGAATTTTTTCCTACGTCTTTGTCCGAGGTATAATGATTACCCTTGAGGTATCTCTTGAGTTGAGGACAGCAATAAAAATCGTCAGGCGCAAGTTCGGGGAAATAAGGAGGGTTTTGTTTGTTCTTCCGTGTGAGACGGCGTGCTATCCATCGCGCCCAGATTTTACGATTTTCCAATTGTTTTATGATGAAGCCAACGCGTTCATTGGATTTACCAATATGCTTTGCGATACGCTTTTGAGTGATTCGCCGGTCATTTTGGATCAAATCTTCGACGAGTTTGCGATGTTTATCGTCTGTGGCAGAGATCGGACGTCCGCTGCGTATTTCATCAACAATTATGACTTTTCCAGGCTCGCTACCACGAAATTTTACCACCCATCGATTTACAGTAGACCTATCAACAGTATCGCCACCATAAGCATCCCTTAAAACGACGATGAATCTCAGAAGGAGTCACTTTTTCAGCTGTTATAAATTCGATAACAGAACGCTGTTTAACTCGCGTTGACATAGCACTAGAACATGTCTCCATACTTCCGCTTCCCAAAATACACTAGATGAGTTTAACGATCTCAAACCTGCGCATGCGTGTTGAGGGGGAATGTTACTCCCCCATGCCACCAGGAGTATTAATGAAGATCGTTTTGTTTGTGGTATACAGGCGTGTGTGCATTAGTTTTCATCCTGACCTTGTGTTTAGTCTTCAGTCGGTCAAGGCAGACACTAACTTGTTGCTTAATTTGTGAGCGCCGTTACTTCCTACATTCCAGCGAGCCACTCTTCAGCTCACCTTACCATCGCACACTGCCTGCTTTCATTCCTTCCACGTGTCATCTCTTCTTCCCTTTGCCTCCATCGCCAAGCATTCTCCCCACTATGACAGCCGTAATCGTCCCAATGGCACTCAGTATTCCCTGGGGACACTTCCCCTGCCTCCTTCATATTACTACCATCGACTCTATTCCAAACTTTATCCCAGCCTAGCACTTTCTTTCCGTTCATTTCACCCTTACCACCCTCTTCCACGTAACCACATCCCGTAGGCTTCCAATGGACCATTCTCTCTCTTTGGACACAAAGTTTCTGAGCGGTGCGAAGTAACGCTCAAGTTTAAATTTTTCGCTAATATTTTCTTTGAATCTTAGCTTGAAGTACCTGTCATTGCCACCTTACTTATGTTTCTCTTCCGAATTGTATTCTCATACTTTGCCCAAAGTCATCTAAATTTCTTCCTTGAGAGGGAATCGGTCACTTCATGTCAGCGCGTATTTCCTTGCCGAGATGGATTTAGGTCAAGTTATGATTCAGATGCCTGCATTTATTTAGCAGAGTGACGCGTTGTTTAAGGTATGAACTCGATCTTCAGGTGAAAATGGCTGCTGAATATTTGTCTTTCAAACGTGGAAGGGCGTATCGTGCGGCTCAAGAAATGCTATGAAATTTTATTGAGGTGAAATACCTGTCCAGACTTAGGATGGAATTCCCCCAATCCAAGTATTTCACCGCATCTCTTTTGTTACATCGATAAAGAATGCAATGTCCATCTGTTTGTATCTAAATCAGAATACTATATATATTACTGCTATCATTGATGGAACTTGAGTTTTTAGTCTTACAATAATAATGAAACGTTTTGTGTGTTGAGCGTTTATTAAATCAACTGTAATGACGGCAAGGGGTTTTATTTAAGAGTCAGTTATCAAGTTTCCCGGAGAGGAAGTAGCCGTAAAATTTTAGTTAAAGAAGTTTTTGGTATAATGAAACTTTGTGAACTGGATGCGAGCCGATTTACCGTTCGTTTTCGTAGCCTTCCCGGAATCTTTAACTTCTTTTTTGGGGAAATATGAAATAGGTGGGTGTGTCTTCAAAGGTCTTTTATGGACCGCCATACACTATGAGTGACGCCGACAGTACTCCCCAGTTAGTATATCTTAAAAATTAATCGCTATTTCACTGGAATATACTCGTATCTCCGAAGTATTATTTGATCAGCTGTTCTGTTGCTACATCCATAATATTTTTAGTTTAGTATATAAATGAAGTGCTTGTTTGGTAGTTGTGTCCATCCAAAAACCTACCTTAACCGGTAGATTACCTTAAAAAAAAATATTAATGAAGGCTATTACGTCACTATGTTCTAAAAATATAATAATCCTTTTCTCTCTCTATTTTAGCAAATTTCTCCTCTCTTCAGATTTCCACATGACTTCTGAGTTGCTTTTCTTATATGCCCGATTTATTATGGCTGCCTTAACCAAGTAAAATAAGTATTTTCACGAGATTTAATTGGAAAAATTAGCTGAAGAGAAGTCAGTTGAATTTACCTCTTTAATAGCACTATTTTGCCTTTTTTATTTCGCTCTCTCAGCAAAAATATGAGCTTAGTCGTGGTTGATTTTATTGTATGCTTGCGTATCTGAATAATCTTTGTGTTGTTATTTCCCCTTCAATAGCCTCAGGAGTATACCTCTATCTTTTTTCTTTTGTCTTTCTGTAGGCAAAATATCTGGGCTATTTAAATTTATTAACCTGAAACCCTATTAGCGTAGACTTCTGTTTAAAAATGTAATTCAAATGAGACGGGAGAATGGTGGAATAAAAATGATGATATTATACGAATTCTACATTTATTTTTGTATTTGGCATTAATATAATCAATAGATCACTTAGCGGAAACTTGAAAGCGCTTTTCATTTAATTTGGTCCTTCCTTGCATTCAAACATCCTGCATGTTCGGAGAATTTTCATCCGCGTATCTCTAAACAGGAATTTTGATTTCTGCACGATAATTTTCCCAGAAATATCCATCAAAGGGATGTTTAACATAGGCACTTTTTGATTCTCCTGATAATTCTGTTAATTTTTTTATGGTGTTGTCGTCAATAGAAAGCATCTTTTATAGCAATTCTGTAGGAATATAATGGAGGAATTATTCCATTTAAAAAACTACTATTTAGCAGGTAATATTTTCGCTTTGGTGAATATATATATATATATATATATATATATATATATATATATATATATATATATATATATATATATATATATCTCCTCGCTATCTCAGTCTATGGAAGTCATTAAAGCTTGAACATAAGCTCCAATAAGTTCGAATGATCCGTCTCTTGAAAGGGGAAAAAAACTGCTTTGCCTCTGAGACGCATTTTAATATCTGGTGGGTTTCTCAATTAAATGTTTTTATTATTGACTGGGAATTAACAGTGACCTAGTGCTAATGTCTTTTTTTATAATGAAATAAGGAAGTAAGCACAATATCCTAAACTTGTTTTTCTACAGGAATAAATTAAATATAAAAATTTCCATTAACTGTAATTGATTAATGAATATTGCAATCTTCCAAAACAATATATATCTCACTCAATCTCTTATTAGCGACGGTTGGTCATGTTTCATCAGAACTATGAACTTTTTATGGTTATATTTTTATTAGTTATATGTATAGGATGGTAATATCGTGAATTATTAAACGGTCGTATGCTACTTTTAATGTGCTATATCTAATTTAATTTGATGCATGGAGCATCCAGTGAAAAATAGTTATGCTTCGAGTCCCACGAGATGAGTGAATAGAGGCCGCGGATGCAGGCGGTGCACTAATGCCGAACTTCGTCATTTGCGTCGCGCGAGCACCGTCTCAAGTCCATTTGGGTGTAGACACACGTGTAATGCTATGCACACGTCGGGATGGGGGTGATTGCGGTATCAACGGAGTGGAGTCATTTCCATATTCCATCTTGGTAGTTAAAACTTAAACTCGGCTGCGGTTTAGGATGTCAGCCAATATTTATTCTTGCTGATGAATCAGTTTCCTTATTGGTTTAGTTAGACTTGCGTCTTTTATGTTTGAGCTTCAGGGATTCTCATTAATAATGTCGCTCTCGGCCAATTCGTCTTCGGTGGCGCGAGTGGTGTGCGGTGGGTGTGGGCGGTCGGTGTGAAGGCTTACATTCCGTGGATTTGCATTCATTATTGATGGCGCAATGTCTCATTACGTGCTCCAACAAGTGAGCCAGTGCCCCGGAAAGAATGTATCCACTTTCGATTGAGTTGCACTGACCCGCCGGCTGAATTGGCGGATGAATATCGCATGCGGGATCATCAAATAGGGATGATGGCTTCGTTTAATTCAGGGAAAATTACTGTATACATCCTACCGGTGGCTGTGTGAAGACGTTAACTTGCAAAGTTTTCCAATTTCCAAGGAGAATTTGAAACTCAGTTTTCGAAGGAGGTGTGTTTTGTGATGGGCTGTTTCTCGGCTGTTTATAAACTTGGCCGAAGAAATATTTCCTTCCCGCTGCGCTGAAAAAGAAGCCTCGTATCAATATTTTTGGATGTGCGTTCAAACGCTTTTTTTCCCCCACAACTTCTAAATGGCGAATTCAGGCCTCTTTTCAAGAGTCGTTCAATGAATCAAAATTTTATGCTCTCGCCGGGAGAGTAGAACTCTTACATACTTGACGCTATTTAAAAGCCATAGGTGTGGCATACTCTGGAAGAATTAAAAAAAAAAAACGATAATTGAAACTATTTTTGGATTTTCGGGGGGAGCTACACCGAGAGAAGTCGGACTCTTTTGTGAGTCACAAATGTAACAATATGTGTTTGTGCAAAACTAGTAATAATTAACTTACGCCATTTTTATTTTAATAAGTCCCAAGAGATGACCGTTGTTATATGTCTCAACCCTAATTACTTTGCATGTAGTGTACGCTTCTGTGCATCAGTTCCTGTTAATTGACACTTGCCGTCGGTGGTGTACCGGTCAAGCAACACCCGAGTCTTCCTAGTGACATAGCTCTTATACACTGAAAAATCGTATGCATTCCTCTTTAGCTCCACATGGCTGAAAAGATCCGTTACGGCTATTTCACCTCCCTATCATCTATCTTGCATACGGCTTTTCCTTTCGTCTTTCTTTTAATCTAATATCAGCGATTTTATTTACTCCAATTTACCTCGTACCCACATGTAAAGACTCTTAGTGCCCACAAGCAGAGCATTACGCTTAGAAGACCAAAGTTTGGGGCCCAATAGTGTTTAGAAACGTGGCTATAAATGCTTTTATAATTTTGTGATGTCTTTTTTATCCTTTGTCCCCCGGTTTATATCATGATACAGGTACTGATCAATAGTGACATTCTAAGGGTATCTTAATTTGATCGCACAATGTTTCCTTGGGCACGAACTATGTTTGGTGGCCGCGGTGGATACGAGCACATCAAACGATGAGTGTCACCTACTCATATCGATATTCAACTAAACCAAGCTTCGTGCAAAATAAAATCATATGTGGTAACATAATACCGTGACAAAGTTACCGTTTTTATTTCACTGTTATCACATTCTCAGTCTCATTCGAATAAAGAATAAAACCGAATTACTATTTCCCCATTTTTTATACTTTATGCATGCATACCTTTTTCATGTCCTTTAATATTTCGTCATAAGATTAATACTACTCTCTGTTGTTGCTTTTTTAATTGATTAGTTATTCATTTTACAACGGGGTGACAAATATTTAAAAATCCTGGCTATTTTACAACTGATTGGCATGGAAAATCTAGTGGCCGTAAATGTCCAAGGGTGCCCGCTGTAAACAGACCCAAATCGGATTGTGTGCAATCTCCGTGTTAGTCGAGGGGGGTCGGTCGTTCGAGGCTCTATATTCTCTGGGTCATTGCAAGTGAAATCTTTTAATCGTCTACTTATATGGTTGAGGTTGATAATTACTGGTCGCCTTAGTACACCAGTATTCCGATGAAGATATTCCCTCATTTCTTCGTGATTCCATTCTAATGTCTTCTTAGTATTTAAGTTGGCTTTTCGAAGTCCCCTGGCGGCTGTGATCTTAGCGCTTCGCGAAAGCATTCTCTTTTTTAGTTTTAGTTTAATTCTCCCGACAATATTTCATTCTGCAGTCCTTTGCACCTTCTACTTTCCTTCATGCCGTCCGCGAACCGTAATTTCACCCTCCGTCCACCCCGTCCACCTTACGTTCTACCTTCTCCAACGTCCTATCTCTATATTCAATCCGCGCGCTTTTTACTCCCTTTCCCCCTGGTAACTTCCTCTCTTCTCCCACATTTTCCAAAACTTCATCATTCATCCTCTTCCCCTAGCACTTCTTATTTCCTCCATTTTTCTCCACGATCAATTCTCTTCAATCTCTTAATTTTTCGCTCATCCTCACTCTTCAATGACCAATTTTGAAAGCGTGTTATTTTAATATTGTTAGTTCATATTATTTATAACATATGTCATATTTTATAATTTTGATGATGATGAAATAACGCCTTGGGGATAAACAAAGTTTCCTCGGAAGTATTTAAAGGTTTAGGAGATCGTGGGAGGACGAATTTTCATGGGCTAATTCGTATAGTTTATGAAGAGGAAATATCGCGGAAAGATTTCGTCAGATCAATGCTAGTTCCTATCCCAAAAAAAGGGAAAGGCAGCCATATTTGAGGAAGGGCTTTGGGACAGTAAGTCTGATTTCGCCAGCGGTTAAAATGGTAATTAGGGTCGCGAACAAGGGCAAATAATTACTTGGGAGATAATCATTTTTTGGGTTCAGCAAGGATTCAGGATTTTGGAGGGGAGGTGAACGCGTGATGAGGTCACTGATGAAAAGGAATGTAGAATACAATCACGATTTATTTTTCTGTTTCTTAGATTTTGAGAAAGGTCATGAAAGTGTGAATCGTGTAGAATGGTGCCATAATTGCAGAAAATAGGAGTAGATTTGTCTTTTAAATCCAGTTCGAGCTTAGGAGTATACAAATATTTTACATTTCCAGGGTTGGTCCCTCGCAATACTCCAAGTAGATCCTAATGGTCAACTTGTTGGATGGATATGTGCAGAACACATTTAACCGATACACTACCATTAATAAAAATTTGTCTTCATCATCTTGAATGCATTACTTTCTTTTAAAATGTCGTGTTTCCGTAAACGAATCTGGCGCATAGGTCTCCGTGCCAGCTTGAGTGGGAAACCATTCTTTGATTCCCCAAGTTGCAGCTTCCTCGCGTTTCCTTCGTCACGACAGTATTGCCTCGTAAGCGCTCCACAAATTGACCATTTCCTGGAAGCATGGACGTATTCCTCTTTTAATTTCGGGCGGTTCCCCGTGGGGCCCGCTACTCCCACGTGAATAATGCGGATCCCCCGTTTTGAGAGATTCGAAGTGGCTGCACGGCATTGAGCGAAGCGTTCTCGGGAAAACCGGCCTTCTGCGTTATTGGGTCGTTGACTCGCGAACCACCATTTTTCCCGGAATTAATCCACGTAGAGGCACTCACGCATGAACTCTATAGGTTATTGAGAACATGTGGGCAAGTACGCCAGGCGTGTATCCCACTCGATCACTCATTGTTATAATCATGCCTACTCCTTTAGATAATTGATAAAATGCGTTCAAATGTAAACTCATTCATTCCCATTGTTCTCAATGGTGTGTCACTTGTTGAATCTACATAGTTGGTGTAAAAAGTACCAGGAAAAGTTTTGGGAAAATGGATTTATTTCCTTTTGCTACAATGCCTCAAAATTCTTCGAAGTACATCCTATGAAAGCGTCGACACACTTTTACCAGAGCGGCTTTTCACGACTCGAAGGCTCCCTGATAGACGGATTCCGGAAGGCCCTCAAGGGCTGCAAGCTTCTTTGACGGCACTTAGGGGTCCCGAAGTGGTGTCCTTTGTGGGAGGATTTCGCTTTTGGGAATAGGAAATAGTCTTCTGGTGCCAAGTCGGGACTGTTAAGGGGTTGGGGAATCGTCGCGATGTCGTTGCAGAAGGTCTTCGCAAGCAGACACTCGACTCGATTGTTACCGATACTTTTTACACACAAACCTTGTATATGACTGGGGCATCGAATCTGTGGTGGCTGGTTGTAAACTATTTACATGGATTGTCTCACGTTGTCCAGATGCTTTACACTAGTTCAATTGTGATGATATTTAACAATAGTGTCGAAATATAATGACTAACAATTTCATGTGCTTCGCCATTTTTGTATTGTAACCAGCCTTGTCGGATTTTTCGCTAAATTTACGACCTGCGCCAACCCCAAACACTGACGGTACTAGTGTCTAGTGTTGGTGCGAGTCGTAAATTCATATTATTCACTAGCAAGGCGCGCTCTGCCGAAGTATTTTAAGAATATTCCGAAGGATCATGGAGGATATCTCTGGAATTAAAGGTTTTGGTCGCCACTGGAATGGCCCCTGGAAGCCAGAAGGGCCATCGCATTGTCCTCTGCGTTGTCAAGGGCTAAGAGGGCCTTAGCTGAACTTTGAAGAGTCGTAGGATGTCTCCGGCCGTATCCTGAACGGTTAGCGGATGCGCCGTGGGCATCCAGGCTCCCTGAAGTCGCCCCTTGTTGTGTCGGAAATCGGCCCATGGTCCTGTCGACATTAGGAGAATGTGTTCCCAAAAGGCTTTCGATAGTCTTAGATTGACGAGAAATCGTTTGGAGCAAGAATCAATTCTATCGAAATTCTTAGTTTTCGAAATTTGATTAACGGATACTTGTGGTGAAGATAATTGAAGTGTATTGCATTCAAACCTACATTTGCATCCCACATCTAAGTGAATTTGTTTTTGCTTTTTGAAATTCTTGCACTTATGATCGTGCCATTGGGTGGATCCGCTAAGTTACTCTAATCTGCATTTCCCTCAGATTCGCAAACTTTATATTTACGCTGTTAGTTGATATAAAAACGAATTAATCAACTCGAAGTTTGGTTTTTTAAGAGTGGTTGGAGGTCACTGGAATCCGCCGGCGGTTTCCCGGGAACACCTGGTGGACATCGAAAACACGCAGTTGAAGGCGCCCTATGGCGCCACCCGAGCTTTCCGTCCGACACTTCCCCCCCAAAATGGAGCACCACGCCCACTAATAAATGATTTTAGGCTTTGAGTTGTTTAATTTCATATGGATTTTGTACTTATCAAATTGGCGGGTATTTAAGCCCTTTATTTCCGTATGTACTCAATATTAGGAGGATTGTTATCTAATTTTCAAATTTAACTTGGATCTGTCGGAGTGAAAACGGTTTTTAATGAACGGAAATTGAGAGAATATAATCACTAATGATGGATTAGCACAGCTTTGGTAATTACTGTCAGGGGCTGAGAATAAATGAGCTTGTCATATTTTTACTGTCAAATATAGTATCAATGGGGTTAATAACACACTTAACGACCTACAAAAACTATTCCTTTCTCTTTCGAAAAAACCCACGCAAAAACGTGAATTATTTTCCAGAGAAAAGAAAATAATCGAGCATTTATTCTTCGATCAGAAGCCCAACTTCTCTCTTTCCATTCGGGGCATTATTTGGCCTTCGGTGCTGGAAATACAAGTTGTGTGCACAAATAAAGCGGAGGTTGATTCAAAACTGACCGTGTTTGTTTTGTAACCTTTGCCCCTTTTAAGAATGTTTTCAGTTATGTTTTTCTAATGTTCGTCTACTGGTTAAGGTAGTTTATGTTTGGATTCAAGGTCTAACCACCGCTACAATTACTCCTAAGCCTCACCAAAAACGACACAATTAACCCTTCTTCAACTCTGAGTATTTATTTCCTCCCTCCGTTCCCCCCTCCTCTTTGTTTTTATCCGCCCCTTAAGTCGCTTGACTACCCTCCTCCCTTCGTGAAGAATGAGTAAATATTTTTGAATTTCAATTATTTTTTTCGGTTCGGACAGTTTTATAGTATAGATGACATCTTTACGTTTGATATTCGAGTTTTGACAACTTGGGGAGGACTTAAGTTGACTCATGCGTGAAGATATCGGTCGTACCGGAAAAAAATTATTTCCTTTAAATTCACGGTTTTTGCACGCTCTTTTAAATGAGATTTCACATGGAGATGGTCAGCTAAATTCTTCGATTTTCCGCGCTATGACAGTTTTCAACGTTTTGTCGCCAATCAAAACCATCCTATCCATTATAATTTTTCCAACCTTCTCCACGGTAGCATCTCAAAATCTACGGCTATCACCTTGTTTCAGCGATAAATTTCCGCGCAGTTCAAAAACCACGCTCCATGCCATACATTGGCTCATCTTTTTCTACTTAGCTAAAACTCTTCCTTCTACATATTTTCTTACTTTTTTTAGCCATTCATGTCCAAAAAATTTTCCATATTAGTGGACCTTACCACCCGCTCTCGTTTACTCCTTCCAGATTCAACGCCTTTTTTCAAGAACGACAAGAAGAAAGCGTTCCTGATTTATTAATGCATGTCTTTTTAAGCTTTTCCGAATATAAGCCAAGTAAATAAACCGGGAGTCAACAGGCCCTTCCAACGGGGAGAGTGGCAGCCTTCCGTGAGGCCCTTGTTACGGAGGCGTGAAGGCCGGTGGAAGACGGACGGTATTGGACAATTGACCGCACCCGTCGAGAGCACGTGAGCCACCTGGTGCTCAGAGGCGGGAACTCCGGTGAATGCCTTATCGTCGGTTCCGCGAGAGTGTTGGCATTGAAGTGGGAGGAGGAAACGGCGTGTGAAAATGGCCCAGAGTTCCACTTTTAAAATATGATAATCCCTCGAGTTCAAACCAAGGCTTTCTCGTGTCTCAACTTCATGAATATATGCCATTGTTTATTGTAAAAGTTAGAGGTCTTGAAACACTTTGCCAAATGATTTATTGCAAAGAGTTGTAATTCACGAGTGTACCTTAATGCAGGGGATAACGGGTTGATTCAAGAGAGAATCGCTTAAAATTATAAGATGGGTCCTGTAATTGTTGAGATGATTTCGAGTTGTGTTTTTCACCAAGGCTTAGTAATTTTTTAAGTACTTAATTGCTTCGATATGGTGAAAAAATAATATTTACTAGGGAAATGAGAAAGAACTAGGCGTTGGCATTAAAATCATTAATCAGCCTTTCTGTAAACAATGTATAGTATACTATTAGTCAGCCAGCCAGTGGATTGAATTGATTACTTGGCGATTTAATGGACTAGTTAGATAGATTTGACAAGAGAATCAATGGTAGGACAAGTAAGATAGCGAAGTTATCAAGGACGGGGAAGGCTAAGATGTCCCGTGTCTCTAAGGAATCGTTTACCACTGAGGTGGAAAAAATAATAAGTTCGTTAAAATAAGTATGCGTTCCAGCGGTGAGGCGTTAAAAAGAGGACGACGTTAATGATGGGGACGCTGAGTGATTTAAAAAAAGATTTACGAAAACTTTGTAACGGACAAATTTTGATCGGCTCGGAAACTTGGTCCTTGTGTCATGAAGATAAGATTTGATCGGTTGCTTTTGAGGTGTGATGGGATGGATGGGAAATGGGTGGAAAATGTAAAATGGGTGGAATGGGAAACGAAAGAAGTACTGGTCATGGAAGCGAAGGATAGTGGGATTTTGGAAGAAATTCAAAGGAAGCGGGAAAATTGAGGCGGGGCTCGAAACTACAGTTGTTCCGAAATTTTTATATGATCACATTGCTTGTTGTAAACTCATTTAATAAATATCAATAGTATTGCAATTGAATTTAAACGGTGTAAGTCAATGCATGAGTTTGTGGTAAAAATTAATAATCGTCCCAGTCTCGTGTCCGTTATAAAGGGTGCTTTCCAAAAGTAATGCAATAATTTTGTTGAGTAATTTTAAAAGTAAGTACGATAAGCTGGTTCCTTTGAGGGAAGCCTTAATCCCAGGGAACAAAAAGAAGTCTACTGGGGTGACGTCAGGACTATCGGAGGGGTGGGGCAGCGTTGACACTTGGTCCTTGACCAGCGACTCGCGGGCTCGCAGCACGTTGTGGCAAGGTGCATTGTCGTGATGGAGTTGCCAGGTAGCAAAGATGTCTTTTGTCGTCCTGGGGGGGGGATCGAGATGGTGCGGGGGCTAACGTACTGGCTTCCCACCCTGAGGGCGCGGGTTCAAATCCCGGCGGTGTTGAATATTTTTCAGAGGTATCTCGATCCCTACTTGCGGTGCTTTGTGGAGGGCACTTTGAGTGAGTACGCCGTCCGTCGGATGGGACGTTAAGCCGCGGACCCCTTGGCGCCTTTCGTAAAGAGTAGGCTAATGCCGACGCCGGGTTTCTCTCCACCCTTCATCCTTTCCTGTCCTTCCCCTATGGCGCAAATGACCTTAGCTGTCGGTCGCCTCCCCTCAAAACTACTACTACTCGTCCTGGTGACCCTTCTTCGGAGTTTTTCCAGCACGTCCACGTAGTAGGCAGCGTTAACTGTCTGTCCTCGAGGAACGGACTCCTTATGGACGACTCCTTTACATTTGAAAAAGACTATGAGTATTGTTTTCTCTTTTGATTTGCTCATTTTTACCTTTTTGGGCTTGGGGGACTGGGCGGTGTGCTACTCAGAGCTTTGGAGTTTTGTTTCTAGGTCATATTCATAAACCCAGCTTCCATCACCAGTGATGGCGTTGTCCAAATTATCAGGTTCATTTTCAATGCGTTGCCAAAGTTCACTTGAAATTTCCGCTCGGTTGGTCTTTCGTGACACGGTCGGCGCCCAGAGGTTTGCTATAACTAACGTCCCGCCGCTTCCACAGCTTGGAGAGCACTGAGACCGGTTTTTCGGCAAAGCTTAGCGTCCCCCCCTCCACCCACTCCAAGTGGTTCGATCCCACTCCGACCAATAGGAGCGGTGCGGAAAATTTAATTGCATTACTTTTGGATCGCACCCTGTAGGTTTTGTTCCTTGATTATATCTCCAAATCGCCATGATACCCTTTCGTCGTCACTCACTGTCCTGCAGCACACGCGGGAGGTGCCTTGTTTGGTGCGTGCCGGCCCTCGGGAGCAGGGCAGGAAAAGGCAGACCTAACCAATGTCCTTCGTGTCCGAAGGTGGATCTGAAATAAGGGCGGCGCACGAATGGCGAATAATGAGATGGGCGGATTCATACAAAATTCAGGTTTGAGGGGTTTCGTTGGTTGTTGGCAGTTGGGTTTCGTGAAGGGCTTCGAGGGGAGTGTCATTGGTTTGACGGGACAGTGCACGGGAGGAAGTTAGTTATCTGCTTGTTGGCGTCGGATGAATGGATTGATTGATGAGGCCAAGTTAATGATCCTTATCGTGTTCCTTTTTTTGGGGAAAATGGACGAGCGTGTTGCGGATGTTATCTCCTTCCCATCATTGCAAAGTGGTATTTCAAGGCGTTTTCGACCGCAGGTTTGATTAGGGCCCCGCCGTTTTAATGCGGACTGTCGCTTCGCCTGGATCGTCTGTAGATTGTCCCCCTGCCCCGCGGGAAGTTCCATCAAAGGCTTAATCAGCAATCCTGAATATTACTCAATCGAGTAAATGTTTGAGCGGATATGATTTTCCATTACAGGATTTCGAAATGAGACTCCTTTATTAATTATGGTGATAGGCACTCAAGTTTGAGCGGCATTCCCCATTTAACAGGCAATTTATAGATCCCCTACCCGAGATTCTGAGCATTCCATTATATGGTGCTATACTGTTCTCTATAGGAAGCACATAGAGTCATTTTGCCGACAGAATTAAGAAGTTGAAATTGTTCCTTTTTGCTTGAGTTGTGGAATCCATACCTGGGCGTAATCAATCTGTTCTAATTTGTCGGTTGAATTCAAGGGTTATCAGAAGAAAATAAGTATTGCAGGTACTCTTGCTTCAATCTCCTCTGTGATTGTTATTGTTTTAGTTAGTACTCCTTGAAGCGTATGACATTACCGCGCTCATTCGTTGAAATTAATCGACGGAGTGGAATTGGAGTCAATAATTTCGAAGACCTTTAATTCAGTCGGCGATCGAAATATGTTTAAACTGCGCCCGCAGCCTTGGTTGCTTCAATCGAGTGTGTGGAAATGCATTCTACGATCGGAGTTTATTTCCTGAAGGATGTGTTTGATGTTTTCGTTGATGAAAAAATCACTTAAATTGACGAAACTTCATTTTCAATTCTTTATTTTCCTCGATGGTCTGATTTGGTCTGAAATTGATATCCCCGCGAGGATCAAGCCCGTCGTTTCGTAATAGTGGTAGTAGTATTTAGGGGAGGCGACCGACAGCACTAAAGTGACAATAGATACGAATGCGTTTCAAAATTAAGGTTCATGTTGAAGCAGTTCCTGTCAGTCTTTATGTTTCATAACCTAGCGGATGTGTTTTTGTAATTATTTTTGTTATAAAAATAATAAATAATTTCCTTTACTGCGATTTTAACATTCTCTTTCCGAGTTGGTATACATTGCATACCAATATTTCGAATGTTATAATCAATAAATAAATAAATGTTATTTTCATACCAGAAACCTTCTCTGTAGTTTTTTCGTCGCAAGTTTTCTTGCTAAAAAAAAACAAAATATAATGTCAAGAATCGCAATATAGAATATCATTTTGGTTTTTATTACCAACCAATTATTATTTGAGTGAAAGTTATTTAAGTTATGGCATTTGTTCTTCTTAATACGAGCTTAACTTCTAATTCGTGCATATTTGCTCTTAGATCACAAAATGTGTGTCATGTGACAGTACCATACTCAAAAGGGTACTTTCGATTCATGTTCATCGTTAGTACTTCTGTAACGGGTCGGAATTAACTTTTGAATTACTGTAGAAATATAAATCTAGGTTAGTTTTTAGCAACAGTTCATGCAAGCCCAGCTATTTTACGTGTTGATTTAGGCAAGAAAGTGTTTGCCCTCGTAGGAAGTGATAAGCCGTAGTGGACTTCCCTGAATTGCGCTTTCAAATAATATAATACTCAGCTACATGGAATGCGTTATTTTAATTTATGTCTGAATCATCAATTTGTTTTCATTGGAAAGTTTAAAGCAGCATCCGATGGTCAGTGTGAACCACGCAGTGAGAGGGCTGAAGAGACGCGAATAACCGCTCGCCATTACTCTCTCTCAAGCCTATTGCTTGCTTCGTATAAAATGCCATCAATTCCACTTCGATGCCATCTGTTCTCAGTGGACTCGCGTTACTCTAAGCTCCGGGCGAGGGCGCTCGACCGGCCCGTGTGGTCCCCCGTGCGCGCCACTTCCTGCCTCGGAGGAAGATGCACGCGTGGCTTATCTCGTCCCGGCGGGTGATCTCAAAGGGAAGGGATTGAATGCTTTTTCGGGGGCCGCAGAGCAAGCAGCCCTCTTTGGATGGAATCTTGGAAGTTGAAAAGTGAATCTGGGGAGCGAAAATCGGCTGCGTTGCAAGGGACGGGAGAAACAGGAGCTGCTGTGATGGGGAGAGTGTTACTTCTTAGGTCTGTGCAAACAAACGACATCTCTTACTGTGATTTCAAATTCAGAGAATGAGTGAAAGTTGGGGAAATGATTATTTATCAGTTCAGAGAGGGTCGCGTGATGCAACGGTAGTAATGAGGTCACTTATGGGGAACATAGAATACAATCAGGATGTATTTGATCGCTTCGTATATTTGTAGGTGGCGTTCGAAAGAATGAATGGGGTAGAATCGATAAATGTACTGCAGAAAGTTGGAGTAGATTGGAGGGATAGGAGGCTAATCCGCAACCTGCACATGTCTCAGACTGCGAGTGGGGAACGGGGAGCCCGGATGGGGCAGGGTGAGGAAGAGGTGTAAGGCAGGGTTGCCCATTATCACCAGTATCTTTTACCTTAAAAGAGTGACTCTTATGCCGAGAAAATGTGAAAGAGGCTTGGGAAGAATTGGGGTGAAATTCAGTGGGGAATGCATAAAGTCAGGTTTACGGATGATCAGGCATTTTGTCAGTCAGCAGATTGAAAACATAGTATACCGCATTGGCTAGTCAGTGCGATAGGCATGGGATGAGAATTGAAAAGACAGAAAGAAGAAAAAGCTAAGTTAAACATTAAAATAGAAGATCATAAAATAGGTCGTGTGAAAGAGTGAGGAACTTAGATGAGGAATAGAATTTGTGTGGGAAGCATTGAAGAGGACGGGGTTTATGACGGTTGCGTTGAAGTGCTGAAGTAATGGAAAAAGCAGTAAAGATCAGGGAAAGTTATTAAGTAAAGAGCAGGATCAGAATTGAGAAAGTTAGTCGGTCTGAAAGGAGAGCGAAGGACGGCTTTCAAACGTGGCAAATGGAGGAGAAGAGAGGACGCTGCAGTTGGTGAACTCGGAGTGAGGCGGAAGAGAGATCATTGAGAGGTCTTGCGGTGTTGAATTTGGCGACATAAGGGAGAATGTGATGCGCGATCGGGGTAGTGACAGGAGGAGAGTGGACTCGTTGGACGGAGCGAAGGCTTACGGAAGGATTGAACAAGGGAATCTCATGTGACTAACTAAAGAAAGTACGCGGGACAGGCAATACGTTATAGTTCTCTTGGGATCACCAGATGCCTTCATGTAATCGGTATGAATCGTAGTTATGAATGAAGGGAATTATTCCCTTGAAAGCTTTGATGATAATTCTTTTCGTTACCACCCCAGGAGCACCAATGAGTCGAAATGGAAGGAGGCCGAATGCGATCAAATCGATCCACGCCTTTCAATTAATCACGCGTGCTTCTTCCTGGGATCTCGACCGTGAAATTTAGTCCATCAGTTCATTCGCCACGGAATACCTGCTCAAGGGGAGTTCTTTAAGCCATCCCCCCTCCCCCACCTCTCGTTGCGTCTCCCTCTCCGTTCTGCAACGCCCCCATCGCCTTCTCACGGAAATTAAAATGAATATCCTTCAATCCCCCCCCCACTCCCCATTCTCCTTTGTCGGCCATTCCGTGCGGCCGGGGAAGTGTCCCGGCCACTCCATTACGACTGATGGAGAGTTCCCCCGTTTGCAGCCGCGTGGGGGGACCCCGGAGCCAATCCAAACTCCCCATTCCCCAGCCATGCCCTCTCCTCCCATCTCAGGGGTATCGCTGCGTGCGGAAGAGGGCCTAAAGCGACCCCGTCGGCCGCTCGCGTGTGTCTCCCTCTCGAGTTGGCATGTTTCAGAGCGCCTTTTAATTTGCAATTTTTTGATCGTCCGTTCCGTCTTGCCATCCTCCGCATCCGCACTGTAAACCTTTCCCCCTTCTCATCCCCGCGTTGAAGAGGGAAGGGAAGATTTGGGTAGCATCGAGTAGTTTTGTACTCCCCCCTCCGCGAGAGTTATCCAGCAGACTTGGTGCATTCTTCAGTCGGGAGTCAGTCACGTCAGTGTTTATTCCCCTCTGCTTCTTCGGTGCTATACGCTCACGTTTGTGGAAAGGTTTTCTTTTAAGTCTAAGTATTCCCCCGGCGGCCCACTGCGGGGGAAATGTTTTCTGTTTGGGTGTTACCTCGTGCACGAGATTTAACTTCGGAGCCCTCTGGCGTTTCTAGTGGCGTTGATGATCCCGAGTGACCGCGGATCAAAGTGACCAGGATCGAAAAATATTCCACGTTATTACCTTGTTATATCAACAAAGTTTATATTTCAAAGTGTGCTTTTATGATTTCAGTAAATATTAATTCGACATTTTAAAGTGATTTTCTGTTGAATATATTTGTGGAGCACTACTGCTTTGTGGAATTCTAAATGGGAACGCACGAAAATTCGTTCTGCATGTCAGATTCGAGAGTAAATATCGACTTTTCCTCTCTCCGATTCCATCGTGGCGTGAGAGACCTTTTGGAGTTTTATCAAAGGACAAGAATTCTATTTGGCGAACTTTTATCGAAGGACATGGATGCCATTTGTTGACGGTCAAACTGGCCATTACTCTTAAGTAGTCGAGGCATTAAGCGAATGATACTTCCTCAGTTACGGCAGCTTCTCTGGAATCACTTAGCCTTATTGCTCTTCCGTGAGTTGCCTTTCGTTCGCGTAAGCACTGTGATAGCTTTCCGCCTCAGTATCGATCCAGGGGTCCTCGTCAATTTTTTAACGTATCCTGGCATCAGTATTTTTCCTATGATCGAATACTAGACGAAAATATTTCATGTGGGTACGAGTTTTCCTTTTTTTTGGACGCGGATTCATTTCTCGGAGCGTTTATTTGCGTTCTTAGCTCATGTCGTAGCGCGTGGAATGGAAGAGTAAAATACTTGCAACTCTCAAGGAAGGCTTTGCTGCAACTTTTCGCTGCACTCATTGGGACGCTATGGAATTTCGGAGCTTGGAAGAGGGTGTGGAATTAATTTGAAAATGTATCAAATGTCATACAACGTTAATCGAGAGTACAGTTTAGCTTTTAAATGTAAATAAATATGGTGTCTTAATTAAATGTTTTGGGATGTATTTAATTATCAACGTGCGTCAATTAGTTTATTTTTAAATATTCATCTCATTCGTAGAGTGTGTTTAGTGTTCAGTGATGCAAAAAGAGAAAAATAATCTTTAGTTGCTCTGCTTACACTGTTTAATTTCGTAGAGAGGCTGAGGTGTTATTTATTTCAATGGGACCAAACGAGCTGTTTTGTTTTCTTCTTTTTTTATATCCACCAGAGCGCACTTGGTGTTTGCTCACTCCTTCATTTTCGCCGCTGGAGCGTGTAATTGCGATTTATATTTGTTCATCGCCTCGTTAGATGTCAGCCGTGCGCGCGGGGGCATTCGTCTGCTTTTTCGCTCGGCCCTGATCTAAGCATAATAATGGCCTGCAGCCGACGACGAGGAGGAGGAAACTACGGCCATGGGATTAAAACTTTCTCCACCGCCGCCGGTCCGAGGAAAAGTCGGGCCCTGCCCAATGTTGCGAGAAACACGGTGGAACTTCCCTCTCAGGCAGTAAATTCAAAGCCCCGCTAAAGTGTGACTAGGGGATGAATTTGAGATGTAAGCTGTCGTTGTTTTCAGCTTCCACCAACTATGGCGAATGTGATTCCTCGCTCTCGTTTGTTAATCCTCTGAGATTTACATTCTCATTTGCCTCGGGGAAGTTCCAACGAAACCTGTTTTTGCAGTGATTCTATTCCTTTACCCCAGTTTGTGTCTCAACGAATGCCGTGTTTAAAAAAAAATACTTCCTCCGTCTTGTCCGACGAAAAGTTCCACTACGCTTCTAAGGTGGATTTTTCCCGCATGTCGACTGTTCTACGTTCTCCGGCAATCGAAAAATCTCAAATGAATCGTGGGAGGGTTTATAAATGTACATTCGTTAATTACCTTGATGAATACCTTGTTTTGTTCTAAAGTTACTTAGTCATTCAATTTAAAACAATTCAGTTTGCGTACCTAATGTTTCTTTTGGACGTTTCCTAACGCTTAATGCCGTGCATATCACGAGAAGAATTTCCTCCTGTGTACCACGCGTCATTATCCTCTCCGTTTATTCGGAACTTCTGCCTTCATGCTGTCTAAAAAAGCCTAATTTCTTCCTTCTTCCGCACCGCTATCATTCTCCTTTCTTCAACGGCTGTCAACATCCGGCTGCCTCTCAATACTTCCTCCTGACCAAATTTTATTCCTATTTCATATTTGCTGTGGCAACTTACTCACTCCGCCTTTATGGTGGATTCTTTCACGCATTCGTCTCTAATCTCTACGAATCAATGCCGTTCTTTGCTTTACAGTTAGTAGTTTCACGCGTGATGTGATGAAATTCGAACATTATAAAGAAAAGATAGTAGCAATTAATCTAGAGGAAAATTGTTACTACGTTTTCTTAATTATATAAATGATGTTTTATGTTTAAATACAGCGTTGTACACCTTCATTCCTTAATATCTTACAATTTGCGAATTATGTGTTGACGTAGCGTGAGAAATAATAAGTTTCTGGTGTTTTTTAAATTTTTTTAAACGTATAAGTTGCGATTTGAAAAATTTTGCCAGCTTTCGTTTCGTTTTAAATGCTAAAAAATTAATATGAATCTTTCAGTTTGTTTTTGTGTAGTTAAAAGTTCCCTCACTTCCATAGACGGCTGCAAATCTTCCTTCTAATAATTCCTCCGACCATTCAAATCAGTGGATGTGTCTGAAAATGTTTATGTCATGAGTGGTTCCCGTATCCATGAAAATGTACGCATCACAGCGATACAACTTTTAAATTATCTGTGACGCAGGGTCATTTCCTTGGAAGGGGATGTTTAGAAATATTGTCCATGGCAAATAAATAAGATTAAATCGGTGTGAATATAATCTTAAAACAAGTCACCGAGGTTAACACGTTAAACAGCTAACGCGCAACCTGCAACTGTTTCGGGATTCCTGGTAATATAATTATATGCAACTATGTTTGACTTCAACAGTCATTGCCATGCGCACAAATTCATCTGTGGCCTCCAAAATATCCGAAGAATCTTCGAAATTCAGGGCGGGTATTTGGATGTAGTTTCGCATTTTCTCAGCAGGGTTTAAGAAAAACATGAGGCAGCAGATTGAGAGTTCCTATCGGTTGACGTAAGTGGAGAGAAACCCTTTCCGATTGGTTGAGCTCGGATCACACGTGGGCAGTGCTGGACGACCCTCGTATGCCCATTTGGAACGATGTGAAAAATTGAGTTAACGTCGAATTTGATTTGTGGGCTAATGTCAAGTACTTGCGTTTGGCTTGAACTGTCCTTAATATTTTAAGGACTCTTGTGTTTAAGGGCATCAATTCCTTTTGAGCACGCCGGCGGGATGGAAGCTGCAATCATCGGCGCCGTCCTGCGAGACGTGAGGGGGCTCGGCAGGGGCCACTCGGGCCAAAGGGCCCCGTTCGCCTTGCTCCGTCGTCCACTCGGCGAGTTTTCCCCCAATCCCCAGATCGGGGTGAATTTAAGGCTGGCCCGCGGACCCTGGGAGACCTTCCTTGTCCACCCTGGCATTCGCACTTTCTTAGGGCTTGCATATAGTAATTCAGCAGAGATGAAGGCAGTCGGACTTGACGGTTATTTGTACATTCAACCAACCCCGCTCTCTCGGTAACTCTCGGACTCTTAAAGGCAACCTTCTTATAAAAGTAAGAAATGATTTATCCATATTTGAAGTGGCATTGAGGTAGTCAAATGTCGACTGAAACAGGCAGGGATTTATAAAATGATAATTTAGTTCCTGAAGGCAAGAAGGATGTATGAAAATTAGAAAATAAACGAGTATTGCCGAACAACTTTCGTTCCAGTGTAGTCCTCTGCATTCATAACCTGGGTCGGAAGCAGGTTCCCAAATACCGAATCACTGGTACTTTTTTAAGGGATACGTAATAATAATTTGAGGAGAGGGGTTTGTTGGGAGAAATCCTATGGAGGCAGGAAAAATGGATGAAAGCCATATTGATCGTTAGTGGGATGTTGAAGACTGTAATTGAGGGGAGAATGTTAGGCAAACGAGAAAAGGGAAGGAAGAGGAGAGGGATGTTGGACGGGATGAAGGGAGGAAGAAAGTACTCAGAGATGAAGAGGGACCTGATATAGAATAGGATGCTGGCATGTGTTTTGTTTTCTTAGGAGTCACAAAATATTTATTCGGTAGCTGTGTCCATCCAAAATCCCACCGTAACCGGCAGATTACCTTAAAAAATAGCAGTAATAATAATCATTATAGTTTTCCTTATATCAGTCACTTATTGTAGTATAATAAGGGCTCTAAATATATGCAAACTTGTCAACTCACAGCTAGCAATTTATTATATAGGATCTGAAGAGATATATTATTATTTTATTTCACTCTATCAAGGAAATATTATTTATTTGTTTAACACAGTTAAGTAAACTTGGTAGAAAATTTATCATTCTAATTTTTACCAATTTTATCTTTATACACTCGCATTCCGTATATTGATTAATTTAATTCTTGTATATTAAGTAATACTTATTTTTTTGAACTGTAGAAATAATTTTCAAGTACTAGCAGGTAGTTGTGAAGTTTCTTCGGAGATAATATGTCGAGTTTTATTTGTAGATTCTGAAGCATAATCCCTAAAATATGTCATCCTTCATCGTTTCTAACGTAAATATTATCACAGCTGATTTCAATAATTTAATTTTTAGTCATTTTAATTTTTAAAATTTTTAATAATTCGTATTTCCTTGGTGATGTCATGCACGTGCCTAGTTGCAAACTCGAAATAAATTTTGGTGTAGTTTAATTAAATAAATTTAGCAAAAGTAGCACCAAGTTGAAAGAAGGGAGGAATTAAAGCTTAAATGGATGGAGAGTGCTTGCTTGCTCGTCTGGTGCCGGTTGATCTTTTCCCGTGGAGTTGGCGTGGTGCTGGAAATCATCCCGACTTGTTGGGTTACCGAACGGAAGGTAAAAAATCGAGGCCCGCGAGCCGTTAGCGGTATCCCTCGGCCCTCTTGGGAATAATACTTTTACTGGACCTGGGCGCACATATGCCCCATAACACCTGGCTCACCTGGCGGAATGACTGGAGTGGGGATTGCCGCGGCTGTTCATGTAAATTCACCGGCGTCCTTCTGATGAGTGTCCAAGATCGATGGTAATGCCGCCTCTGTACAGACACCCAGAAAGAAATAACGGTTTAATACCGTCCTCGATGTAATCTTAGGTAGTCTTTGACGGCGCGATTCGAGCAGCTTGGAAACGAATTACTTCCCTCCATGCCTGGTGAATGAAATTAATATTTTAAATCAAAAAGTATTTGATTGGTTAATCGTGGGAAGAAAAATTTTTGTTAACAATGCGAAGGCCTCAAAGACCTATCGTCTCAGTGTCTCTGTGTTAAGAGCACTTCAAATGAAATATTTTCACCCGAGATCTGAAATTGGAGGCATTTTGGTGAGAATTATGTATTGCTTTATTCGTGTTTTGTATTACTAATGGGAAAACGAGCTATTCCACAAAGTTTTTTTGTTAATCACAGTATCTTTATTGAGATTCTGGTGGGAAACTTCCACCTTTACGGATGCACCCCCAGTGATATGCTTATCGCTGTGATTTGGAGTGCAGAAGTTAATTGCTGCCTTAGCAATAATCTTTTTTAATTATTAGTCTAATAAGTATCTGCAAGCATTTAGTCATTATTAAATAACGTAATAAATGATGTGATATTATTGATACATCAATCTCCTTGAGATGAAAACTCCTTGCAGATTGAAAGACTTGCAAGTCCAGATGTGGGCTCTTTCATGAATTCTTAATCCGTCATACATTCTCCGGAATTAATTTAATTTTTAAAAATTAATTAAAATTGTAGGAACTCGCATTATTATGGTCACGAGAGGAGTTGCACCAAATATTTTCATCAATGTAATATCCACTTTAAATATTCCTACGGGTGACTTCTTGTATGCATTACGCGGTGATTGCCCGCTGAAGAAGTGTTGATTCCAAAATCCTTGTTGTCCGTCATTAGTGTTTCACCGTCCCAAAGTTATAAGGTCAACTTAAAGGTAGATAGTTGCCTTCTACCGTTTTCTGTTCTGAAAATGTTTTAATCGGAAGTAGTTCTACATGAATGGGCAACTTGGCCGTTGAGGTAAAAGGATGCAGATGGATTGAAGGATTTGGAGATGCGACCCTTTGGAAGTGCAGCGAAATAGGTAGGATGCAAAAAAAAGATGTTTTAGCGATGGCAGGAGGAGAAAGTATATTTGGGTGAATTTGGAAGGAGGCAGGAAAGGAGGACCTAGATGTATTGATTGGTAATGGAATTCTTAAGATTGTTAGGGAAGGATGAATCACTTATCATTTTACACCGAATAAATGGAGGTAGAGAATATTTAGATTAAAAGACTTGTTTCTATGAGTAATTTTTCGGGCATTTTGTATGGTATTAGAAGGGGTTAATGGATGCTGCAGTTAGTCCCAATATGAAGCAAAGTCGACCTTGACCGGGTAGACCACCTATAAAAGCCTGACGCAGTGTATTTCCTGGGACGAGTGTATGAAATAATGGTGTATGCCTAACGATTGACCATATCCAAGTTATTTGAAGGCGTTGGAAGAGCTTTCTTCTTCGCTTGGGCCTCCCGTTCCCCTTCGACCTCCCTCGCAACCCCCGCCATCGCCGCAGCGGGGCGCTCGCCTCTGATCCTGATTGCTCCGGAGTAATCCTATTCCACGGTGCTCGGCCGTCGCCACCCCCGTCTGGTGGAATGACCCCGCACTAAGCCCGGACATGTTCCTAGCTCCTCTTTCAAGTTTACTCTTTGGGTTCGTATCTTTCTCTCGCTCGTCCTGCCTCTGGTTTGCCAAAGGCTTTTGTCGGAGCGGCCCTTATCCCGCGGTCTGGCGGATTCCACGGCGTGTGAAGGCTTACGCGGAGAGGAAAGGGTGTCCCTTAGGGTCAGAAGGGGGGCGGGTGCGGGGAACGGCGGGGCGGAAGAAAAAACAAAGGGGAATGGGAGAATGAAGGGACTCGGAGAGAATCCTCCGAACGGAAAGTAAGTAGTTTTGAGTCGGCAAATAAAATAGTGAGTTGGAAGTCGAGAAAAATGAAGTGGAAATCGAGAAAAGTGACGCGACTCGGTCGCTTTTATTATTATCATTGCTAAGAAAAAACAAATGGAGGAATTATATGGTAAATCCTTTGGGCCACAAGCCTAGACGTAGATGAGGATAGCTTGAGTCCAGGCACACATGATGGCAAGTTAGAAAGGGATTTAGTGGAAATTAAATCAAATAAGGCTATGTGGGTGGATAGTATTACCACGGAACTACTTAAGGATGTAAGAAAACGTGGGAGGAAAAGTCTTAGTTGGGGCAAATTCGTAGCAATTTAGGGGAGAGGAATTTGGCCCAGAATACTTTTTCGTGTTTGTTTGTTCCTATTCCAGCAAAGGTAAAGGCGACATTATGCTAGAACTACAGAAAAATAAGTTTGTAGAATTAATGAATGTATTGCAGAAGATAGGATTTGATCGGAGGTTTAAAAGACCTATCTGCAACCTACGTATTGCAGAAAATAGGAGAGAATTGAAGGGATGATAGACCTAATCGGAACCTGTGCAAGGGTCAGACTGCTAGGGCGCGAGTGGCAGAAGGAGAGTCAGGGTAGGCTGCGTTTGAACGAGGAATTAGACATGGGTGTCCATACAATCATAAATATAAACTTCATAAATACCAATGTAATCAACGTAAGGGCGGAGAAAATTGTTCACGAGGCAAATCCTAGAAAAGCTGGTGAAAAATAGCTCAGTCTAATACTTGAAAACATTCGTTAAAATTAATTTAGCTTTTTCCACGGAAAGAGTTCTGGAGATACGCTGGAAAATCACATGACTCGCGATTAAAAGCTGGTTGAATAAATAAATGAACGGCCGTCTTATTTACTGACATTCCCAAGGCTTTTGGCTCCATTGTTCACAAGATTTTAACCTAAAAGCTTCAGTGAAGGGAAATTTCAGGATTACCAATAAAATATTTCAATATTTATGTCTGCGAATGTGTGTTAAAATTGACTCTACGGCTCTCGAACATGAGGTAACTATAGTAATAACTTCCGAAGTTCCACAAAATTCGGTTTTTTCGTCCCATTCATTCTGATTAATGCAAGTGACGTGTGTGATTATGAATGTAATGGCTATATGATAACAGTTACTGATGATTTCGTTTAAAATAAAATGGTTTAAACTGTGAATGTGTCCAAAATAAGATGCAATTACATCGAATACATTTGAGCCATAAGTTTCAAATAAACTACAAATGAGTTAAAATGTGTATAACAGTTACCAATCGGACTGGGGTCTGTATAATCATTTAAAACACTCTCAAATGAACTTAGGCAGCAATTGTTTATCTTTTAAACGGTGGTCTAGCTTTCAATACGTAGGAGTAACTGTGGACGATTTTTTAAAATAAGAATATTGGCAGTGTAATTATGATGCGAGGAACTCTTATTCATTTTTATTTCATTTGAAATAATGTAATAAAGTATAATGAACGCAGTGTTAAACAGTGAATCATTTTGAAAGCTTCTTTCCGTTTTTCCTTTTCTAGGGTTTCCTTCATTGAGGCATGTATTTATTTACAAAATTCTACTACGTTTCGTTGAGAAGTCGCAATGTCGATTTATTTCTATGTAGACCTGCTGCGTTTGCCCTACGTATATCCTTGTCCTAGCCACAGCTGACATTAGTCTTTGTTTTCAATAAAGAGGGCCTAAGGTGTACAAATCATTACCAAATTCCTTCCTCATTTAAGAATCCAAGAAACTAATAATTTAAAAATGTCTTAAGGTGGCTATGTAAGATTATTATTTTTTTAATTGACCAAAGGGCTAAGATCTATTTCATCGAAACTCTCCCCTGACATGTCACCGAATACCCCAATTGCCCGCCGCATTTATTTCAATGAACCTGACTCAACTCTACACGCTCCCTTCCACCTCCCGTCCAAACCTGCGTCTTTTTCTTCTCTCTGCCACATTGAATATCGGTTAAAGTTTCCACTCACCCTAATGGTTCGTGTCGCAATCATCAACATTTGGCATAAAACATTATGTAACAGTGGTATATTTGGCGATGGTATTGTATTATTTGTAAGGTTATCCTAATGAGAAAATATCACATGTCTGTCCATCGTTATCATTGCATTAGAAAATAAATTCGTTAACATGCACCGAAATACGTCATTCCTGCATCCAAATATTACATCCAGTGGATGGCATTACATCCAATGGATGCCATGGCATAGCTTTGAACATCTACGTTCTCCCAACATGGAATTCAAAGGCATTTAGTTCTTGTTGATGTTGCTCATTTATTATTATTTATACCACTGAAGGCTTCATTTACAGCGGTATGATTTTTAAAAAATCCACCGCAGTCCCCATGTCATTCCATAGCTTGGTATCCCATTTCTTGTAGATTTTGGACCGTCGTTTAAGTCGGGAAAGCCCGAAAGTCATGTTATTAGCTCAAAGATTGGGGATAAATTGGGTGAGGTTGACATGATTTTAAAAAGTTGGGAAGGTAACATGTAAGTGGGGATAATGATGTGTGAGTAGGGCATTCCCAGTAAGGGCGATGCTCCTTATAGCTATAAGGACTGTTTTGCTAGGTGCAAGAATTTGCGCCTCAACTATATTCGGAACGACTTCAGTTATGCCGTTGGTCGCGGTAGTCCAGTGGGTAGAGGGTTGGACTACTGACCGGAGGGTTCCAGGTTCGATTCCCGGGCAAAGCACTCTGGGCACCTGCAGCTCCACCTAAGCTATGTGATCTTTTGGGTGCCAGATCTTCCTGGGAAACCATAACCGGCACAGGAAAGGAACTTGCCCCCCTACCCTGATGTGTGAATTTCACACGCCGTCGGGCTTAGTACTGGGTGAACTCTGCCATCACCTGCTAAGCCGACCTTCGGGTTGATAACTGTGTTTACGGTTTTTTTATGGTTTCAGTTATACGAATTGACCGCAAAGGAATGCGGCGATAATCCACATTTACATGATACCTAATGAAATTCCAAACACACTGGTGATAAATTGGCGAAAAAATCACGAATTCGAGTTCAAAAGATGAGTTATGGGGACCCTGGGATAAAGATATTCGATTAATGTCTCCGGTGGACTTGGAACAGTGATAGGGGTGTCTTGGATAACTGAGTCACCGCCAAGTAACGTGAAACTAACCTCATATCCGTCGAAAGGCCTAATAGGCGCATTGATCCAAGATATTTTAATGGAGTTTTTATCTCGTTTACAATTCGAAGGGTGCCGCGTTAGTATTATAGCTGAGGAAGACTAGCAGCTCCCCCAACATTGGCGTAGAATAATCAATATACATTTGCAAATACTATAATCATGGTAACTAAAGAAAGCTTCACCCCGATAGTCGAACACGCCTGTGGCATTGCCACAGCGGATCGGCCCCGGGCGACATACGAAGACCTGTAGCTTTCATATGAGTTTCTTTTCGATTGTAACCCGCTTGGAAAGTTCCGTTCTGGATCACTGAGGCGTCCTCTCGGTCCAATCATTCCGTTTCCTCATTCTAATGAGAGAGAGAGAGAGATGCTTTTCCGGGGGGGGAGGGGGCTTAAAAAAGTGGAGGGCATCCCGCTTTCGCATACGCGCAACCTCGAAATGAGAAGCAGGAAACAGAATGGAGTGCGGAGAAAATTGGGAAATGCCTGGACGACGGGTTTCTGAAGAGTTTCCCAAAGTTCCTTAAAGGGTTGTTTGAGTTTGAAAAGCAAAGGCAGGGGCTGGCAGGGGGCTCATAGTTTGAGGGGGCGAGTTGGAGGGGACCAAGGGGATGGCTGAAGGGCGTTGCGAAATGAGGCAGGATGCGGGTACCGGTCCAACCCCACCCCCAGCCTCTCATACTTTGTGTGCGTGTGTACGTGCGTACATGTTCGTTTGTGTGTATTATATCTATATGTGTGTGTATTATATAAATATGTATATGCATATATCTGCATATTATATATGTATATGTATATATATATATATATATATATATATATATATATATATATATATATATATATATATATATATATATATACATATATGTAAGATAGGTGTGCGGTGTACTCGTATATGTTAAAACAATGGGCTTGCTCAGTGGAATGGAGGCGAAAAGTATGTGGTATTGAAGGAGGGATTGATGTCGTGTAGGTTTTCACGTATTATTTCAGTCTGTAAATAACCAGTGGTGATTTGTCATGCCATCAGTGACCCACTGATATCTGTTCTACCATGTATGAATATGTGGGTAGACTTTTGTGGGCACTGTGGCTGAATGTTAGTGAAATTATATTTAATGTTCGCATCCACGGCCACGGAACATGGTTTCAGCGTTGCTCGTCCTGAGAGCCGTCGATCGTCTCTTATCGCTGCAGTAAAGACGGCCCTTGAAAGCTTCGCCCTTTCCGGCATTCCCTGTGTCCTTTTGCCGGGAATCTTCCCTCTCGATCCCGCCGCTGCTCTTTAATGCGCGCAACAGATAATGGAGGCGGAGCCCCCTTTCAGATCCGACTGCATCGATTACCCCCTTCGCTTCGCTGGCCCCGTTGCCTCTCTCGATAGCCGCTCATCGCGGGCATCGGCACCCCTAGTGCCCCCCGCCGAATCCGTCTGCAGATCTGCCGTTGGCCGGTTGTCGTGTGCTTTGATCGCATTCGGTGATCCTCCGGTGGGGCGTTCAGAATGCGACGGAAGGGAAAAATATTTGGACTCTTTATGCCTTTAGAATGACGCCCCAAATCTACATCTACGTAATACACCGCAAGCGGCCGCCAAGGCGTCTGGCAAAGGGGCTGTTTGGTCACCAGCCGTGCTAACTAAAAAGCTAACACATCGGAACCTCAACCGCGGAGTGTAATCCGCAGGACAGATATCGTCACCTCTTGGCTCTTCCGGATACCTGTTTCAGACCTTCCTTAGTATTTTACTGACTCTTGGTAATGTTTGCTGTGGACATGTGATAGAGGTCCCCTCCTTGTTGACCGCATTGAATTTTGGCTGTGTCCAGAGTAATTTTTAAAACATGGCTCGTCAATTATCTTTCGCCTTTTTTTAGGTCAGCGTTACTATATGTTCATACAATGACTTTGTGTTCCGTTCATTTATCGTATGAGGATATTAATACGTAATGTAATATTTAATGATGCAATAGTATTCCCGGGACAGGAAAATATCGAATTCAAATGAGATGACGTAACTGACGAGATATACATGCAAACAAGTGCGCATCTACTTAAAGATTTTGGGCTTCACGCGGTTTTAATCGCCAATTATTTTCGATTTAGGTGTCCATATAAATGATATACTGAAATATATTATGCAGACATGCTTGTATTTTAATTTCAGAAATTTCTATCAAAATATTGTTTGTTACTTGAGTCGAAGAAGACCGGTAGTTTTATTGATTCCGTCACGCACGCGTTTGGAGATTTATTCGACGTTAAACCGTTGTGTGTAAGCAACAGGGCTGCTCAATAAATATCGGACCTTATTTTTACGGAACACTATTTAAGAATTTAATTAGCTTATTGTGATGGAGCATATCTTGCTTAAGCATTTATAATGATAACGTTTGGAAATTAATAAAAATGTATATGAATGTAATTTGTCGAATCGTTTATTAATATTTCGTCCAATTCTGATTAACGAATGTCGTTTCCACATGCAAATCCGCTTACTTTATTTTTCCATAATTAACGACCTTTTTTCCCCGACTTGTGTGCATGGAAGATATTAAAATTTCGCCGCGTTTGTTAAACTAGTTGATATGTAATTTGGATGTATTTCATGATAATGCCTGCAGTGGAATCTCGTGTGTCCCTGCTCGAAGCTCTAATGTCAAATTAGTCAGTCATTTCCATTAATATAGATTAGTTCTTTCTTCAGTACATCTGCGGTGATGAAGATACCCCATTTATGGATTTTAAAATTTTAATTTCCTGCATAGAATGAAGTTTTTTGCTCTTCCCGTGTTGATTAATTTACGGAACTCGTTCGAACATAAAATATTTCTTTGAGCGAACCGAATTAATTCTTTTGCGATAGTCTTAAGCTTTATTTTCGCTTTGCATATGATAATTGGATATTGCCGCGGGAAAACGAATTTTACGTTAAATATATTTTGTTTGATTGAATATTCATGAAAATATTTCATCATCGCATCACTTGCGTCACTCGGTGCCGTTAATCTAGTTGTTTATAGCTTCAAATAAATAACAGGCAGGTACTTCATGATCCGTACTTGTCCGTGGGACGATACGTAGTTCGTGTCTGCTCGTGTCGGTCGGAGAGGCGCTCGTGACGCTCGCAATGTGCAGTGCCATTCGGAGCCGAGCAGTGTCGAAACGTTTTCCTTCGTCGAACGATAGATCGGTCTCGGGGTGCTTTTTATCAAAATCTTAAGTAACTGGATGATACGCCGATCATTTGCTCTGGGTATTCGATTGCTTTATAATTACAATAGTGACTAGATTGCTATTGCGGGTAATCTACCGTTCAAGGTTGTCTTCGATGGACACAGCTACTTTATCAATATCTTGTCCCTCCTAACAGAACACAATCCAGCATCCTACTCTGTTACAAGTCCCTCTTCATCTCTATGTACTTCCTTCCTCCCTTCCATCTATCACAGTCTTCAAAATCCCACTGCCGATCAGTACGCCCTTCATCCATTTTTCAAGTCTATTGGTGAGTTTAAATTTAATGAAAGGAATGTCTATTAGGTTCCAATCGGAAGAGAAATAACTTTATTGTCGCCTCCTTAGGTAATTATCATTTCTTTTATCTGGATAAGAATTCATTGGGACAAGGAGTATTGGCAAGAAGAGCTGATGCCAGGTACGCTAAGTAGAGCCGAAAAGATTAGTGAAGACTTCACTATGAAGGACAGCGCTTTATAGATCTGAAACGTGGTTTTTGTGGTAAGAAGATGAGGGTAGATTAAGAGGCAGTTAAGAATAGGGTATGGATAACGGCTAAAATAAGTTGGCCGAAGGGGAGACGAACGGTGAAGTTTTGAATATGTTGAAGGGGGAAGAGAGGAAGTTGTCAAGGGAAATAAGAAAGGAGCAGTCGGAAAAAGTGGGCGGAGAAAATCTTGAAAGGCAGTGAAAGAAGAGAGAACGTTGGATAAGCCGGGAGTGGGGAGGAAAAGGAGGAAAGGATTTTTATATGTCATGAAGGAGTTGGGAAGAGCTGATGGAGGAAGTAATACGGGACGAAGAATATTGGGGGAATTTCTCGCAATTTGTGGAAGATAAAAGAAAAAAGGTTTTATGGGATCATCTGAGGCCTACCTTTAATAGGTGGGTTAATACTAATGAATGAATTAAATTTACTTATTGTATTAGTCGCGTTCAATAATGTTATATTTCCACGAGTGAGCGATTATTTTCATCTAGTGAAACCGCCGCTTTTGTAAGGCATACACGTCAAAAGCCGCTCGGAGTCTCGCGCTTAATAGCAGTCTATTAATGATAATTATGACTGTTGTTCCCTCTCATTTTGCCCGGCGGAAAACTTCCCAAGGCATATCTTTCAAGGCTAAGGCTTTTTTCGCCTCCCTTCTCCACCCCCACTCCCTTGATGCTGAAATATTAGCAAGTCGACATATTTCATGCACTAAATAATGAAAAAGGATACTCTCGTGAATCATTTGCCCGGGATCATTCAGCTCCTTTCATTATTCTCGCTCGGGAAAGGATTACCTCCCATGCCCCGCTTTTTACGGTAGCACTTTGAAGAATTTGCCATTTTTTTTTCTTGGGGAAATATATTTTTTTTTAAATTTTCATTATTCCCTATATTCGTTTTCCCACCCCCTCTCCGCCGTCGATTAACTCCGAGAGGAAAAGTGAGGTGGGGGAACGTCGGCGCGATTTTTCACCTCGCTTGAATTTTTCAAAAACTCATTTTCGTGGATGCGATCTCCGCCGTAGCCCATAATTCATGCGGTATTCCGCCATCATCTTCTTTGCTTCCCTCGCACGCATTCCCGCCCTCCTTGTTGCCTTTGTTCTTTCTTCATCTTCATCCCCCGCGGTAAATTAATAAATCTCTCCGTCGAAGCCCCGTTCTGATACTTCTCTCCGTAGTTATCAACCCTCAAATGAGTGAGCCGACGGCGGAAGGGGGGGGCGGCGTGGCGTGGAGGGTGAGGGGAGGTATGATTGAGCCCGTCGTCGAAGCCCGTCCTCGCCTATGATTTAAACCGAAATAGCAAGCTTAACAATGGCCGCACTGTTGTCGGATCAGTGGAGGGCCCTTCGGAGGGATCGGAGTCAATCCATGATATATTTTCCACCTCGTCCGTATTTACGGGTAGACTTCGCAAAAATAAATTCGAGCATTGCTTATAGTAAAACGGTTAATTTAAAAAAAAATGCCAATGGGACATCCAGGGATGTTTCTTTCCACTAGATTGCATTGATGTCAATTAGCTTTTCATTAATACCGGCCTGGTTTTGGCGCTCTCTAGCGGGGATAAACCATTTTTATAGTCTCATTTCGACTCAGATATTAGAAGTTAACCTTGCAAATCCTTTACACTGATATAGGTCATATTATAGATTCCACATTATGCCGGCCAAAATGTCTCCCAAGCTTTTCTTCCCTTCCGTAGCTGATAAAGCATTATTTATTTATTCTATCAAAGCGTATCTGCAATCCTTTCTTCTCAAACAAACATGTCACGCACGTAAGCATGCATTGAAAGAACAAAATTATTATTCTGGCTATTAGCAAGTTGATACTTGCTGGCAAATATGGCCTGACTGGATGTTACTTTCTTGAAGTATCCCTAGGGTAAATTTAGGAAGGGTAAATTAGTTAAATGTCTCGTTTAATCATCATATCCGATTGGCATTCGTTTTTTCCGTTGCTTTTAAAGTCTTTTGTGTCATTCGTTCTAATGAGTCTGTTGATTCTCTGAGTTGATTTGAAGTGCATAGCTTTCTCTGTCATGAGCCTAGATTAATGTTGGTACCGCTGCAACTTCACTCACGTCATCGCAGGCACACCCGCCCCTGGCGACCAAACGCTTCGCACTTGGATCGGTCCACGCTGATGAGTTTCGGAGGCGTCCCGTCGGAGACCCAAATGGACGCAGCCGACCGGGAAGATGTAAACGTCGAGTGGATGTCTTCATATTGATGTTATATGCTTAGTGTTATTGCTCTATCGGGGTGGAGGGATAAAAATGCTCTTAGGTATATACATTGGAAATTGTAGCCTCATTTAAGTGCGGGACTTTGAATTTATTACCATAGACCTTACTCCTGACATTGATTTAAGCTGTCAGGCGCCGAAGAGAATAATTAGTGGTATTATTATTAGTTATTCTACCGGTTAAGGTCGGTTTTCAATACACAACACTACCAAATAAATATTTTGTGACTCATATCAAAACACAAAATCCAGCATCCTACTCTACATATAGTCCCTCTTCATATCTTGTGTACTTCCTTCCTCCCTTCATTCCGTCCAACATCCCTATCCTGTTCCTGCCCTTTCCTTGTTTGCCTTACATTCTCCTCTCTATTACAGTCTTCAACATCCCACTGCCGATCAATACGCCCCTCATCCACTTTTCCTGCCTCCATAGGATTTCTCCCAACGAAACCCTCTCCTTGCCCTCTCCATAGCTACTACTTTCGTACTTGTTTTCCTTTCGATCCTTGTCACCTTCTCCATTCTTCTCCACACCCTCATTTCAAAAGCCTCCAATCTACTTCTATCATCCTGCTTCCATGGCAATGTTTTCCGTGCCGTGCATAACTACACTTTATGTCAAATTTTAGGCGAGCCTATTCTTAACATCCTTACTCAACGTCCCTGTCATCAATTGTCTCCTCCTTGTGAAACCCTATTTCCCTAGCGCAATTCTTCTCTGTACGTCTCTACTACATTGACCATTTTAGTCCGAATTACTTCCGGGACACCTAAACTGCTCCACTTGCTCTAGTTTTTGCCCTATTATTTTAATTTTTTTTTGCAGAAGTAATGTTCGTAAAGTCTAAGAGAACTAAATGGCTCATATGGAAAGAATATCCAAGGCAAAGATACTGATATTGTTGATGCATACGATTTTTAGGCTCAATTCGGTAAATGAAAGTTAGGTAATGTACATCCCGGATAATTTTATGTTTAGGACTCAGCTTCCTTAGATTTGCTAATCATTCATTTCATTACGTACCTCTTAAAGGCTTAGCGTCTCTTAATCAGCAGTCGAAGAAACTCTGACGTAATTTGTTGATACTGTAATTTTTAACATCCCCGCTGCCGTTTTCCAATCGGTGGCTCATCATTTGAACCTAAAAATTCAATCCGTCCATCAATTCGTAGTTATTTATGCAGGTGCCTCTTGTACCAAGTCAGTCTCCATCCAGGTGATTACCTAAAAGGATCTTTGTGAATGCACTAGCAGATTTTCTGAGGATTCTCTACCTTGATTCTGGGATTGAAGATTTTTTTCGTTTTATATCGATTCAAAGCTGCGTGACATCAAGAAAGAGGGATTGGTTCATATAAATATATATATATATATAATTAATTATGTATATATGTATAATTATATATATATATATATATATAATATATACTATATAATATATATATATAATATATATATATATATATATATATATATATATATATATATATATATATATATATATATATATATAACCATAAACACAGTAATCAACCCGAAGGTCGGTTTAGTAGGTGATGGTAGAGATCACCCAGAACTAAGACTTATACGGCGTGTGAAAATTCACACATCACGGTAGGGGGGCCAGTTTCTTTTCCTGTGCCGGTTATGGTTCCCAGACTGCCGGGAATCGAACCCGGGACCCTCCGGTTAGCAGTCCAACGCCCTACCCCCTGGACTACCGCGACCCGCATATATATATATATATATATATATATATATATATATATATATATATATATATATATATATATATATATATATACATACTCGTATATATGTAAAGGTAAAATAATGCTCATTTTATTGAGCTGGACCTTTAAGCGAATGTTTTCAAGTGTAGGAAAAACATGGAAACATCTGTAAATTATACATTAAAACCATATTACATTCCATTTTTAATATGAACATGTTTGGAAAGCAACTAGTGAATAATTCAACAGCTTTCAAATATAGTGCGGATTTTGATCAATCGGTCGTGACTATTTTAAGAAATAATTTTATTTGCAGGAGATATTCGAAGTTATATTTTATAATTATGCAGAGGTGTTTGAATATTTAGGACCATGTGGAATGCATAATTAGACGCCGACAGTGTACTAAATTATAATTTTGTAACCACGTTACCGTGAAGTGTATCCCACCTTAGAGGTTTCGAGCAGTACTTAATAGTTATCTTTGCCCTCGCGGCGTCGTATTTGTGATCGTAGTCGGTCCTCTGAAGTAATATTTTTAGAGCGGCGATAAGTCAAGGATGCAAAGGATATATTTTTCGTGTCGGGGAAGACGGGGCCGAGAATTGATCGCAAAGCCGGAGAACCTGGTTTCGGGTTTCGCAAAACTGGAGGTTTATTCACCGGGGAAGTCCGTGGAAATGATGAGAGCTGTAAGGTCGGGAGCCGATTTTCTTTTAAGGGCGTTCCAGGGCTGAGGGGAGAGTCAGAATTGGGGGCCGGATGGGTGGGCGGGCGGGTATTGGAAAGGAAAGGGGAGTCCCGAGGGGAGGTGTTTCCAGGGTAGGGTGGTCCAGGGGCGTGGCGCTCCGGTGGGAGGCGCGGAGGAAAAAGGTTTGTGATAATGCTCTTTAAGGCCCACCCTTAAAATTTCCGTTAGGCTATAAGTTGGGAAGGGATTAACGCGTAAGATGTATGGAATGGATAGGTGGTGGAAGGAGTTAGGCTCGCGGGTGGGGGAGGATACCCTTTTAGAGCTATATTAAGACGCCTGGATGCTTGAGTAGGTTTTTGGTAGGTGAGGGATCTTTTTTGGCAGTTTGATGCTCTGCTCTCTCTCCCTCTCTCTCTCTCTCCTTTCTTCCTTCCTTTTTCCCACTATTTCCCTATATTCCCCGTTTCCAATATTCTCCTTTCTTCATTATACCCTTCTCATTCTCACTATTTCCGTTTTAAAGGTTTGATCGATCCCAGAGCACCTAAATATTGCAAAATACCCGGTTTACTACAGACATCGTTATTTGATAAAGCATTGGGTGAGAATTAAGAGGCGTTTTGGGTGAATGCGGAGGCCAGAGAGTAATTGTTAGATAAGTCGGGGAGAAGCGGGCATAGGTGTGGGGAACGCGAGGAAGAGGGAAAAAGCGAAGAGAGGAAGTTCTAGGGAATGTTGCGGAAAGGGGGAATGGTTGTTGAGGGAGGAAGAGGTTAAGGTGGAGGAAATTGTACGGCACGAATGAGAATGGGGAGGGGAATGAATGGCAGAGGGTGCATTACTGTTAGGGAAAAGGCGTTAGTGTTGTTCCGAATTGTTAATAAATCCTAAGAATAATGCCTGCAGTGTTTTAAAGGATTACTGATCTTCGGTGATACCAAAACTCTAGACATACTGGTGTATTTCCGTGTTTTTTTCTCGTGAGAAGTCAAAAGTTAATTGGAGTGAATAAAATCTGGAGAATTTTTTTCTGCGCACCTAATTGTGAAATTCATTCTTGTTTTTTTTAAATCCCAATCGTATCTATGGTAGGTTTACTCGGAGGTAAATGATTCGTTGGAATTTGAGGGGAATTTCAATTGGCCAAAAATAGGAAGGCCACATTTCAGAAATACTATTTAGTGATGGGTGACAGACTTCAAAAAAGAGTGGAGTGGTCTTCCTGAGGGGATTTTGAATACGTATTTTTTTCTTGCTCGGAACACGTCGTCAGGAGAATTCGGTCTTCTCTTACCTTGCTAGTAATCGATTCATGCAGGATCCTCGTGAATGAAATATGTTTCGTATTTAGCTCAAGCTTCTGAAAATTTGCCTTCTCCATTTGACACGTGCAACTTTACCAGGAAATATCTTTACTCGGAGAATAGTACTTTTCTCATTTTCCGTTTCTTTACTTGAAAATATGCAGCCCTTTCTCTTCATGTATGTTTATATAGTTGCAGTTTTTCATCGTGCCAGTATATGCGATATAATCGTTTTCAGTATTGCCTTCGTCGGACATGAAAGTCCTATCTGTTAACACACATCCCTTCCGTTCTCGTGTTTCCCATGACATTTCAGTTCACCCCGCCCGAAATCGCCCCTGCCCACCTCCGAAAGTGGTCTGAATCTATTCTGCGGATAGTTATGGTACGCAATCCATGTAGCTCATGCGCTCTCGTTTGCGCATGGATTAGTTGGTGAGCAGTGCAAACGGACAGGTGCCCTCCGCCGTGGCTCATGAGAAGTGCCGCACCTGTTCTTTGCGTTGAGCACGCCCGCGCCGATAGGTTGAGCGGGCGGGGGTTTGGCTTAATTTGGCGGAAGACGTGCAGTTCTCTTCCGCTTCCCGCAGTGTATGCCTCTTGTTATTGAAGATAGCATGTGTTGGTTCGTTCGCTTCGAATGTGGTTCGGTCGATTGCCACGTCTTATGGAGGAGAGCATTGACGACGGTCTTGTTCACTGTGAACACTTTCACTCCCCAGTTGGACATCGGAAAGGGTGTCCTCCTGGATTTGAGGTCGTCCTAACTCGCGTGGACAACAGTTATGCCCTCCAATCGGTTATTGTTTTTCATTTATATATGGTCACCGTTTTCTGTTTTGTTGACAGCAAAAGGATACCTTTACAGCAGGGCCAGTTGTTGAGCTGTAGGCACAGTCCTCTTGATAATTGGTATTAGAATCAATGGCGATAGAGGATTAGTACTGGGAGAGTAAGCGGAATGAAAATGATGTGGAAGCTATCAGAAGACACAGCTGCTGACGGCTAACGGTCCTGTCACGGGCTTAAAAAAGTGATTTATTAAATGTGATGCATGAAGTGTTGTTTTCTGCGGTTGAGGCTTGAGCAATAGGAGTATTAGTAGTTGTTAGTGCTGGCGGCCGACAGCTAAGGTCATTTTGGGTCATTAGGGATGGAAGGGAAAATAAGGGTGGAGAGAGATCCGGCGTCGGCATAAGGCTACTCTTGTCGAAAGGGCCAAAGGGTCCGAAGTTTAACGTCCCATCCGACGGACGTCCTACTCACTCGAAGTGCTCTCCACAAAGCACCTCAAGTAGGGGGTTGGGATGCCACTGATAAGTATCTGTCACGTCCAGGATTCGTGTGCGGATCACCTCGGTGGGGATCCAGTAGTTAGCCTTCGCACCATCCCGATCGATCCGCTTGTTCGAGAGGAACACCAGTCCAAATAAGATTGGAGACGATGGAAACGTGATAAAGCCGAATAATCAATAAAATTGAATGAGTAACGGAGGAAAAAGGACTGAAATACAATAGCGGCAAAGAGAAGGAATTCTATGGAGGACGTTTACAAAGAGAAGAGTAAAGTATTTGGGCGTACCGTTGGCACGAACGCTGGCAGCAGATCATCACTCCGGGAAACATGGAGATGGGAATACACGCAGAGAGTAAGGCCAAGGATTAAGGACGGGAAACATGCGGCGGTAGATGTCAGCGCAAGGAGCTGTGTGGAAAGAAAGAGATCGGCCACCTCTAAGGGCCGATGCAAACCAATCTTAGTTAGGATGCCGTTGAAGATAATGGAATAATGGAGACTCGAGTCATTCAAAGCAAGAGCTCATTTGTTTTACTTACCTTCCTTTTTGGATGTTTCATTTTGGTTGCAATCTGCATTATGGTTACTTCAGTGCAGTTTGAATGTTTTCACGCGTAATTAAAGGGTATTTTGTAGTCGAGGAGGGTGGTTTCATGGTCGCCTTAATGGCCGTCAACATTATTCTTGTATGCGACCGGATTGCCGACTTCAGGAGGGAGCCCTTTAAGCCCTTCCCCTCGGGTGATGCTGGAGCAACAACACAGCGCACGATGGGAAGCAGCACTCAGCTTCCCGGGGACGGAACCAACCAATGGGCCATCGGCATTCCTTCCATCCCTCGTGCACGGCGCTTGGGGCGAGTAAGTGGTGACCTCTGTTGCGCTGAGGCGCCAACCCGTCCTCGGAGGCCCCCGCCGCGCCTCTAATCTCCCGCGCTCCCCCTCCCGCTCCTTATATTATCCTTCTTCCAGCTCCTCCCCCCCCCCCCGGAACCCATCTCTCATCCATACAGATTCCTGCCTCTAATCCGCACTAACTCCGTCTAACTCTTTGGCGTACTTAACCCCCCCCCCACGCCCCCCCGTCCCCCCGCCATCCCCCTCCCTCTGCACCCTTCTCCACACTTCCTTACTTATCGTTCTTTCGACACCAGAAGAGTTGAGGTTTAAGGGAATTCGTGAGTTCCCTCCGGAGGAGAAACCACCCACCTCTCCCAACCCCACGCAACACCCACCCACCCTCACCGTAAACCCCCCCCCCCCCAAAGGCCCCCGCCAACATGTTCCATCGACCAAACCCTTCACTCCCTCCGCCTTTCGAAATCCTCCTTGCGTCCCTTGCTCCTTTCGCGCTACGCTAATGGATGTTGGGTTTGGGGAGTTGTTTTTAACGGAGGGGGGATGGGAAGGTGGGGGTGGGAACGGGGTTTTCGGGAGGGGTGTGTGTGGGTATGCGTGAGTCGGTGCTTTGCCGGAAGAATCCAATTAAAAACGATGTTTTGGGGGGTGCAAGTTGGGAGGAGGGGAAAGGGGGGGGGTTTCGAGGCGTCAGGCGCAAATTTCACCTCCCACGTAAGCTAGGTTAATAACAATGGCGAGCGAAATAATTACGGCCGTCAATCTTCATGTGTTCCTCTCTATAACATGGCGTTCCGAAGTGAGCACTACCTCCCCGGCCCCGGGCAGGTTTATCCTTCTCTCCGGTCCATGGATGGCGTGCTGATGCATTTCAAACGGAGCGCACGTTATTTCGGGTTTGTCCCAGCCAATTTGTCATTCGCATTTCAAAGATTTTAGTGTCTCGTTTTTTTCACCTTTTGCGTTTTTATTTTCCTTCAAGTTGGGCATTTATAAAATCGCTTTAAATGATTTTTTTTTCTGAGAGAAAGCAACAACGGACTGGATGATAAATTAACAGAAAAAGCCCACAATTTCAACATAGCTTCCCAAAGTCCACAATGCATTGAAATAACAGAAAGAAAAATCATAATTCTACTGGGTAATTTTGAATTACGGCGGAAAATGATAAGTTTTTATTGTTAAGTTATATTATTTATGAAAATCATGGACCATTAAAATATTAAGTAACTTTTACTTGCACTTTGGTAGTAATAGTGCCGGAAGGAAGTATTTTTAACTGTATTCATTTCTATGTAATGTATGTTGTTTTTTAACAACGTATATAGTATGAAATCGCTTTTAAATTGACTTAAAATTTGCGAGTCTAGATTTTGTTCTGCAGGGTGTGACGGGCGAGAGTGTGTTGGACGTAGGTTGCGGTCTGGCGCCACTTGAGTAAAGAACCATTCCCGTCCAGACGTCGACATCCAGCTGACATTGAATTAATTATTTTCCACAGTTTGAAAAATGTGTAATTTAATGAACTTGCTTCTTTTTAAATCTGTGGTATTAATTGTTCTTTGATGGAAGTCCCACGAAAATAAAAGAAAAATTAACCTTTATCCTGACGTCTGCATGGATTTGCAAAGCTGCGTGCGTCTGCCTTTTACGCAATAAGTGTTTATTAACGTTGTAATCAACACACGCAATGAGATGCTGGAGATGGTGATAGAGGTGAGAATCGTGGGAAAGCTACGTGGGAGGAGGGAGAGAATAGGCGCTTGGGATGGATTTAAGGGAGCTATAGAGTAATCAGAGTTAAAGAATGAGTTATTGTAATTTGTTGAATGCCGTTAAAGGATATATAGTAAACTACTGTTCAGTTAAGGTAAAGCTGTACAACAATGTGTTGTTCCATGGTATGTCATAATTCTACTCGAAGCTGGAAGACTGCCGCTTAAAATAATAACACCTCATGAAATGAAGTCTCATGAACGTTGGAATTAAAAGGAATTGCATCAACGTTTCTGTATTTGAAAACTTTTATCATCTGTATATTATTCCTCTCGCCGTACGCCGGCGACACAGTTCAATAGTTACCCCCGATACCAGTTTTTTACTATGCGTATTAATCAGTACTAATTTTTTCCATGCTTTCCTTGTGTGAACACCATTCGTCGAGAGGAATGGCTAATTAAAAAAATAAGCGAGAGAGGCAAACGAAAAAGTGGAAATTTTTTTATGAATTTGAAGGCAACTTGGTTGAAAAATTGGATTGATCACATATTGAGAACTGAGATATTGCGATTAGTTCAAGGATGTCATGCAATGAAGAATGTTAATTTCAGGAAAGAAGTGAGAGGTTTCTTTTCATGATGTTTTATTACGAGATTTAGCGATATCTTTTACGGTAATCAAGTTGAAGGAAGGGTCAATCATGAAGTTAATTGAGCCAAGAAGCCGAAAACGACTGCCGCGAAGATAGTATGCGTATCTTGGATATTCTGGCGAATGCTCGTTTTGATGGTGTTCAGGATTCGTATGGATTTTCTTTCGAAGTATTCGACCGCTTTGGGACGCACTCCCAAAGAGCTATTGGCGACGTGTTCCTATGGTGAAGAGTGTCTGCTCCGACATCGTCTCGGGGTCCAGGTAGGGTGGTCATATCGCCGTGGCGATATTCAGCTGTCACCCCGGGCACCCCATTGTCTCGCCGCGGTGTTGCACCGCTCCGCCCGGAATTCCTGGGTGACGCCGCGCCTCTTCGCTCTATTTGGGCTCAACCGACGTTCCATCCCCAACTCGGCTCAACTTCCGACCTTATCCTTTCTCCTTCAATTCTTCTTTTTCTTGTGAGCTTTTTTTTCATCATAGCTCCAATCATAAGAAACTCCCTTCCGGTCATCTAATCGGAAGTCCGGTTGTTGTGGAAGTGCCCTCTTCCCCATCGCATCCGCCCCGGACAGGGTTTTCCTCTTCACTCGCGGCGGACCTGCTGATTTGTTCGATTCTTCCTGTGATACCTGTACCTCGTCTGGCGGACAATCAAATGCTCCGCGTCGTTGCCCACCGTTTGCATTCATTCGAAACTTTCGTGCGTGTGAACTTAATCATTAACTTCGTTTTTATTTGTTAAAATGATGAGACTCAAATTTTATGCTAACGTTTAAGAAAACGATTGCGTCAGTTGCAAAACTATTCCGGTGAAAAATTCTTGTAGCTTCTCATTCAATTGGGAAGTTCCATAACGAGCAGTGACCAATGCCAGTGGGCAACGATTGACCCGAGCGAGAATACGAGTACACATGGGTCAAATTTCCAAGTTTTTCAGCACCCTTAATTGATAGACACCGGAATTCTAAATTTGAGTCGAACAGTTGAAGTTCATTCATTTCTGGAAATTCAAAAATAAATAAACCTGGAACCTCGATTGCGGCGTTAAATCCTTATCCAATTCAAGACGGGTGAAATGCATGCCTGGAACAATTTATTAAAATACGACTCAATTGGTAAAATCTTTTCTGGCCTAGGTAGTGTGACTCGATCGTTGGCCGAGGGACGTTGCCGGAAGTTCCAATGAAGCGCTTTGTGAACATAACGTTTTGCAGCACAGAGTGAGGGTTTTATGAATTTAATATGGACATAAGTGACGCTAAGTTTCAGAATAAAGGGCGTAGTGCGTGAGGTATGGAATAATGAGAACTATCCGAAAATCCGGAAGTGTAGCTGAAATTGAGCTAGTGAATAATTGTTAAGGATGTCACGAGGGTTTTCCGGTTACTCCCGCGATGTTCCACCAGACTGGACGACAGTTCCTCTTGCTTTGAAGTCGGCACATTCAGTCTGGAAGTTGACTTGAAGATGCTGGGAACAACGCAAGCGAAACCGCCATCTAGCCAGGGGGATCAACGAGGGACTCACGAAACCTTGGTGTTAGGGCTGCGTTAGGTTCGATGTGATTCAATAGGTGGTGTAGCCGGGGAATAAGTCTTATTTTGACGTTCAATGGAGTCATCCATTAAAATTGAAAGTCAACGACAATAGACGTGGGCATATCATTGGAGTTATCCGGGAGGTCTGAATATTCCAAAAGTCGAGGTAGAGGCAAAGGATGGAATAAAATATGAATCAAACCAATGTACACTTAAGTAGGAAACTTAGGAGTTATCATCAGAGTATGATACCCTAAATGACCACCCAACTACATGTAATAGGCTCTTTCGCATCGAGGTAGAAACTAAGGTGGCGGCGACACTTCAGATTAATGAAACGTGTGCTGCGCGGTACTCGCATCTCCCCGTTGTACTAATAGCAAAGGAATGGTTGAAGTTCATTGTAATTGAGACCAGTTAGGCCTTTCTATGGGATTGGTACTATTAAATTCATTGGCATAACTCTTCATCTCTATGGCTATTCCAGTTTCATGCCCTTCACCCTCCCCAGTTTCACTTGAAACAAAAGCGATGGTTTGAGTTTCCACCGCGCTTTTCCAATTTTCCTTTTCGACGCCATCATGTCGGTTCTTGGTGTCGCTCAGATAACGTTTGATGGAGCCTAACGGCAGGTTACTCGGCAGCACATGGGGCCTGTCACTCATTCTTTCGAATGTAGCGTTGATGTGGGTCGGCTTCCATGGACAATGGCTTTTGTCTTATGGTTCCGCCCGAATTGATACGAGTGCCGTCGCCTCTTTGAGACCGGGGCGTCGATCACAGCAGCGCGGGACCGCTCGGAGCCCTGGTCGTTTGGCGACAATAACTGACTCAGACGGAATACATGTTTCTACCTCAGCGAGATCTTCCCTTATTCGCAAATAAATAGCCTACATGCGTATTTCGAATGTGAATTGCGAATGTGGTACTTGACAATTCTAGCTATTTTACTGTTTCCTGTGAGATGCGTATGATTCATATTCTTATGACAATGATGATAGACAACACTGGTGCAACACTGAAATTAAAAGGAAACTTAAAAAATGCGTAGTGATGAATTTTTGGAAAACGAGCAATTGCCTCCCGAAAGCCTACATACTCAGGAACACCGAAATGGAATGTGTAGACTCGATTACATACCTTGGCGTTACCTCTTCCACGACCTCTCCAAGGTGAAACACGTACGGGGACTATGTATACGAGCTAATAAAAATTAGGGTCTATCAAATGAGTTTTGGGTTAATTTGATGAAAAGGTCAAAGAGAAATGTTATCTTTTGCTGGTTAGGCCTCATTTAGAATATTCTGCTTGTACATAGGATCCTCACAAAGTTGGATAAATTACCAAATTGGATCGCGTGCAGCGTAGAGGAGCTAGATTTGTAAAACGTTGTTATGTTAAAATTAATTGCGTATCCAAAATATAAGAGGAGCTAGACTCGAGACGAAGACTCACGGAGCGAAGGTTCAATTATAGATTAAATTTGTTGCATTAATTGGGAGGGCGTCTCTTTAGCATTAATGTTGAAAATGTATCACTAACCCCTTCTGATAAAGGATGAAGGGAGCATGTCTATAAAATTAGGAAGATTAGATGTAGAACAAATGGATTTAATATGCTATTTTTTCCAAGAGCGATAATGGATCAGAATAACATTATCCGACCGCGGAAGGGTCATATTTCGGGTCAAAATTAGTCTGGTGTGTGTCCATCCAACTTCGTGAGGATCCCATATACTCGTACTTGCAGTTCCCCCCTCCTGGACCTCCCTCTGTTCCACAGCCCTTCTCCTCCCCTGACGCCCTACCCAACCGCCTTCTCCCCCTCCCCCCAAACATACACAACAGTTTCTCTTCTCTTTCCCCTCCCCCGCTTCTCAAACACCTTCCCCCTCCTCTTCTCTGTCTACTATATAAAGCTCTGTGTCTTTCTGTGCTTCACCTGATGATGACTTTTTAAATGGAAACCCGGGTCGTGTTTAATAAAAAATATATGTGGAATAACTAAGTATTTATTTATCTTAATATGGACTACGGAGTCAATTTCGTTAACGTAAAGCAAGAATAAAAGAGATCCGATAACAATCCCCTGGGGAACACTTTAAGTAATTTCTACTGCATTTGAGCTGACTCCATCAATGACTACACTTTGCACTCGACCGTTCAAAAAGTATTTAATCTAACCCCGGATATTTTGCCATATGCTTCTAGCTTTGTGAGTAGTATACCATAAGGTACTTTATCGAAGGATATTTAAATATCTAGGAAATTCGCGTCCACTGGAGCAATACTCTGCCCGAAAGTAAGAATATCATGAACAATTAGCGCAAGTTGTGTCTCCCATTATCTACGTCTTGGGAATTCTGGCTGATTTTTCATTAATAACTCCTGATTATCGAGGTGTCTCACGGTCGAATTTAATGTTCCGTAACCTTGCATGAAATAGATGTGAGGGAAATAGGTCTGTAATCGTTCGGTTCCTCCTTGTCTCCGTTTTTAATATCGGTATTATATTAGCCGTTTTCCAATCTCTGGGGACCTTGTGAACTATTAGCGATTCCATAAATATTATGTTTAGATACGGCGCCATTTTGAAGATTGATTCTTAAATTTGAGATGGGGTGTTTCATCGGGCCCGGAGGATTTATAAGGCTTAATATTTTTCAACAAAAGTTCTATTCCATTTCATGAGATAATAAGGGCATCGGGTGACCAGCGCGATTTTGTAAGCTATCGGTGGAAAGGCATTCGGTGAGATATTGGTGAGGACGCTTTGAAATAAGGAATTTAATAAGTTAGCCTTTTCCAAACTGCTGGTTATTCTTTCTTCTTTGTCATTTTTGAGTGAATTAACTGTTTACTTATTTCCCTGAATCTCTCTCTCTGACCTACGACCAAAGTGCTTTCGCATTCTTTTTCAAATTTCCGCTAATTTTTTCCTTCTGAATGTGCATAACATAAACACATATACATATACGTTTGCACATATATATGTATGTGTGTGTGTGTATATATATATATATATATATATATATATATATATATATATAATATATAATGCACACACATGTATTAACCATAAAAACAGTAATCAACCCGAAGGTCGGTTTGGTAGGTGATGGTAGAGTTTACTCAGTACTATGCCCAATGGCGTGTGAAATTCACACATCAGGGTAGGGTGGTCAGTTCCTTTATATATATATATATATATTTGTTAGGAATAATTAAATGTTTGTTTGCTAGTTGTGTCCATCCAAAAACCTACCTTAACCGGTAGATTACCTTTAAAAAAAAAATATATATATATATATATATACATATATTTGTGTGTGTGTGTGTGTGTGTCACACACACCTGTGTACATACGCACACGCATATCTATTTATCATGAATGAAGCTTATTTTCCGGTGATGCTTTGTAGTACACCATGTTGTAAATGAAGGAAATGGTATTTTCCACTGATAGTAATTGGAAACCTCGATTGAAAAGTGATACGAGGTTTATGACTGCCGCGTTTCTTTTGTTATGGTGAAATTTCTAACTTATTCAAGCAAACATATGCAGCGTTTACTGCTCGCTTGGAGGTGCTTTTTTGTCGCAAGTGCAATGTTTTACCGTGGTGTACGCTGAATATTCAGGGAACAGGAGCGATGATATAACCTGGATTTATTCTGCTAACAAATCATCTATTTAATTGATGAGCATATGTTGACCTCATGGAGCAGGGCTTAAGATTGTGTAATGAGTTATTATTAGAAATAAACAAGCGGCTGTTACAACGCAGGATCATTCTTTCTTCTCTGGCAATTGATGCAGGAAGTTCTGTTATATCTGATATTTATAGGTGTACACGTATTCCGTTTCTTCCACTTCGTTCGTCTGATTTCTACGCCGTTGGGTTTATGTCTGCCGCAGTGTATGTGGGTCCATCAGGTCGCCTGCACCGATTATTCTAAGGAACCCGTTCGTACTCTATTTTGTACATACGGTACAACCATCCTGTACTTTGTGTCCAAAAGGTCCCGATTATTTTTTTGTCCATCCTACATCATTAGGCTTTTGACGGGTGAAACCTGTTAACTGGAATCACTGATTGAAATGTGCTAATATCACTGATCGATCACTCATGTTCACCCACTTCTTTCAGAACTATCTGTAATGTTGTGTTTGTACCTGGCATACTTTGGCTCCATCGTCATCATCCTCCTGCATTCCATTTTCAAAACCACGGCAATTAGTTTTAAACTGCCGCCGTCTGTATCGCCGTTTTAACAATTTTATGCCTCCGTTTTGCAATATTGTCGTAGAAACCCTCTCTTTATCATTTTATCCTGCTTCTCCATTATCCGCCTCCTTGCTGTTTCATTTATACGATCATTTTTTATCATCCGTTTCAATTAATAAACCATATTAAGCAAGAATATTGTATATTCTGGAAGATTAGGCTGAAGATACTTTGTAATGAAGCTCTTTGTAGCGGAAGAAGCCTTCGAGATGATATCTTTGTTAAATATTTTCGTTGGGCGTTTCTTATTGTTAGCATATTTTGTCCTTAAAGGAGTCCGCTATTTTACGAGAGAAATGTTGATCCATAATGTTCAACCAGCCTCGAATGCTTTTACAAATTCCAAAGAAACTGCGGGAGATGCCGCAACAGTAACTTTTAACGGAGTCATCCGCTAATGTGCATTTCAATGCAACAATTTCAGAGCGTAAAAATCATTCGCCTTGACTGGGATTCGAACCCAGATCCCTCAATATCTGGTCGAGTGCTTTAGCCACTTAAGCTACCGAGGCGTCCTCTTAAACTCTGAAATTTTGGGGCTTTAAAGAGTTAAAATTTCAGAGTTTAAGAGTAGCTTAGCCTCGGTAGCTTAAGTGGCTAAAGCACTCGACCAGATATTGAGGGATCTGGGTTCGAGTCCCAGTCAAGGCGAATGATTTTTACGCTCTGAAATTGTTGCATCGAATGCTTTTACAACATCAATTTTCTAAAGTTTGATTTTTATTCTCTTATCCTTCGTCAATTTTTCGAATTAGTGTCGTTTGAATGTATCAGATTTGTTGCATGGAATATTAGCTGTTTTTGGTGTTAACCTGGCTAGTCTTAAAGTTTTTATGACTTTAAAGGACGTGTAATGGCAAAAGGATCTTGGTTATCGATTGATAAAACTGCGAAATGAGTGTATGGCATGATAATTTATAACTCTGATGTTTCACGACTGGATTCGTCTAATTTCCAGTGGATGTTAATAACTTCTCCTTTATCAGCTCATAGCCTTGGATTCTTCAAGTAAACATGTCCGAATTACTGTTAAGCTGGGGCCGAATAATTCTTCTGTAAGCAGATTAAGTCGTTTCAAAAATGAGATTCTCACGTAATTCCATTTCTCTTGGACGAGTTTCCGCCCGGAGGCCTGTTTCCTCTCATGGCGTTTGTCATCGCCGTCAGATGTTCTGCGTTATAAATGATTGCAATAGAGAGCTAATGGGTGGGAGAGCGGGGGAGCACTTAAAAATGAGTGGGTCACGTCCTTTTGTTTCGTGCTTCGTCCTCTATATTGAATTTTCTGCCGGTAACAGCTCATACGAGTTTCGTTCCTCGCGTAATCTTGCTGCAATATACGCTTTTAATATCGCAGCCCCAAGTTCACGGCGTCTAACGTGCATGCAAGAAATGTTGTTTTCGGAGTCCCTATTCCTCGGCAATATCCTGTGCTCCGCCCTTATGTTTTTTCAGTCCTGGGAATCAGCGCATATCCATCAAATACTATCACCCGTGATTTTTATCTTAAATGCGGAATTAGAAATGGGGCGACGCGACCCCTCCCCCCCCCCTCTGTTTTATCTCTCACTCTCCGTTCGGGAAATAAAAAAGGAGATGGAGTAAGAGCATAGCCGTGCATATCTCCAGAGGAGTAATTTCGCCTTTCCCACATCCTTTTCACCCTCCTGCGGTACTTCGGAAGTGGCCGTTTCCCGCGCCGGTTTCCCCTTCCCGCCCCCTCCATCCCTCTTCCCCACCTCTACGACACCCCGATGCCTTCTAACCCCGACCATCTGAGCCTCTCAGTATCCTCCCCTTCTACCCGCCCCCATCCTTTCCCCTCGAGGGAATGTGCCCCTGTGTTTGCGTGAGCGCCCGGCTTTGTGCGCTGCAAAGGATTTTATTTCATTCCTCTCTATATTAGCCCCGCACACCGTTGCGATCCGGGGTCGTCTAAGTTGGATATGCGATTCCATTTCATGCAAAACTGTCCCACAGGATTGCGGCATGTGCCGACCATTTTAGTTTCTTTCCGTGTGTGTTATGTTTAGTATTTTTTTAAGTGTTAATATTGTTCCGCATAATCGCAGAGTGGTGCATATGCGCTTCGGCGGCTCTCAAGTCTTTTCAGAGTGGTGATCGTTTGGAAACAAGTGCTCTAATTAACGTCTTGGGAACTTAGTAAACATGTCTCCCTTTCCAAATTAGATTTTCTGTTTTTTTCTAAATGCTAGAATTTAAGTGTATACGTGACCGCTCTTGGGAGGAATGATGGGCATTCTTGTAGATCTTTGTTTATCGTTAAGTTGACCAAATATATTTCGCTGTCCTTTGTCCGCCTACGTTCTGCCTTAAAAGGGTTAACTGTCTACTTTGTTCTACTTTCAATCTTTTGGATTTCCCTATTTCATCGCATAAATGTGCGTGTTTTACTGATTTTTCTTTCTCTTTGCCCACCAATTTGCTCTTAAGATTGCTATTTAGAAAGAAGTAATTGTAATAACTTACGTGTATCGCTTTATACATTTGTAATTGCCCAGATAAACATAGTTTTTCTTCGCAGTTTTCAACTAATTCGCATCTCGTTATCGTGTTTTACTACTTTTTCAAAGTTAAAATTATCTAATCTCCAGCCAATCGTTTTAGTTTTATTTTACTGCTCGTGTATTGAGTGTAATATACCCGGCAAGACGATGAAAAAAATTTTAGTTTTACTTTTTCACTGGACCAATTAATATGTAGATAAGGTGGCATCGCTAGGAATCTAGTTATACCAATGAAATGACGGATACCGTTCGTTATGATTTCACTTGGGAATCTCCCCGGTCGTTTACTTTACTGAGGTAGATCGTTTTGGCTCCCAAAGCATTTTTTCCCATTTTCGTAATTAACATCGCTTAATAAGGAGGTTTCTGTTTATTATGGCTGCACTGTTTATATGATCTCACTCATTTCTGGTAATGACGGTTGGTCCCAAAGAGGTGTCCCAAAGATGAGAGACTTCATAGGGCTGTTTCTCAAATGCACAAGTTAATTTGTCTCGTGTCGTTGCAGTTTCTTTGCCAGCGGGTCTCTATGAATGCAAATAAATCTCCCTCGACACACATCGGCGGCTACCATTGCATTTCTCGGAATACGTTTTTTACATTTTTTAAATATTGAGTGTCGTTCTTGTGTCAGTGCTAAGTAAACTTAAATTAAAGAAAGACAAGATATTGCATAAAAACATTATTATAAGCAAACATTTGTATTGTTTAATTTGATAATATTTTAACTTCTATTTTCACCAAGACAGGATGTGCATTGTATGGTAGAGTGGATATTTCGGTCTCATTCAGCAAATGTCTGAAATTCTGTCCATTTATAGTTTTCTCCGGTCTTTAAATGTCAAACTATCACTTGGATAGAGATCGCGGGTCAAACATTTCGATTTCGATTGAACTCTGCCTTCGTGTATCCATTCAGTTTTTACTGTAGTCTCATGTTGCTTCGTGAAAAACTTTCTCTGGACGGCTTAACATGGGTAGTTTTTCCTCTTAAGGTGTCCAGCGTTTCAAGGGTACGGGAACTCGGATTTTAAGTCTGCAATTCAAGGTTTACCAATTAGAAATTCATTTAGTTGATCTTATATTCTAAAATATTATGCATCTTCTCTTACTGGAGGTAATATCTCTTTTCAGAGTTTCGTTTAATGAGCTAGACAGCGTGAAGTACCTTGAAGACCGAGAGCCCTCATTGCCCTCCTCAGTGAGGGACTGAGTATAAAGTATACTCTCCCTGACAATATTTCTCTTTGGACTCACTATTTCGAGAGTGTGCTTCATAATCATCTCGATAGATGATGCAAGTATAATCAGGGTGAAATAAAGGACAAGTACCACATTTTTTGGATTATCAAATTTATTTTGTTTGCATTGGAGGAAGAAAATTTAAGATGAATTTTATTATTTTTGAACTCAAAACGTTAACTCAACTATTGACCTTATTCCAATTATACAAGAAAATAATGTTATTCGGCTAAGTTAGTTGGTTGTCCCGAATCCACGTCGAGGAAAAATGATAGACCACCAATTTTATTAAAATTCATTGGCCTATTTCCAAGTTACACACAATTTTTTCTTTTTATAGTTTTGGGTTAGTTAATAGTAATCTCAATAGTTTGTATGTGGTGAATGCAGTTCAATCATGAATGCGTGACTATTAAGGGATATGAATTTTAAATTGATGTCCTGCATTTTAAAGTACTATATGCTATATACATATAAAAACCATAAACAAAGTAATCAACCCGAAGGTCGGTTTGGTAGGGGATGGTAGTGTTCACCCAGTACTAAGCCCGACGGCATTTGAAATTTGAATTTGGGGGTTCCTTTCCCTGTGCCGGTTATGGTTTCCCAGGAAGTTTGGGTGGAGCTGCAGGTGCCCAGAGTGCCTTGCCCGGGAATAGAACCTGGAACCCTACGGTCAGTAGCCCAACGCTATAGCTGCAATAAATGTAATTTATTAATTGCTATTGACGGCGTATTTTGAAGTTTTAGTTCTTGTTCCTAAGGAAGTATTAAAGTTTCATGGTGGCGTGGGGGTTTATAGGCTGCTAATAATTATCAAATGTCTAATTTAATCTAGTCTAGTTAATTTTAAACTGCGAATTGCATTCTAAAAAATACCTGAGTGAAAAATGAATCAAGGCGTAGTTTTCCCCTTTTGCAATGTATGAATCGTACTGGGACCATGAGCACTAAATCTCCCCATGGTAGCTCGAGAATGCAAGTATTAAAAAAAGAAAATATTATATTAATATATAAATGACTTAGTTAAAAAAACCTCGGACTTCCCGTAATACTTTAATGATGCTTTTACTTATGATATATGAATCTTCCATAAGATCTTACGTTAGCGGTACCCTTTTGAAAGTGGAACTGTGGATAAACTATTGTGGAAAGCTGAATCATTAAAACTTTCATTGGATACAACTTTTTTCAGAGACGCTTTTTGGAGAAACGTTCTGGAAACCTTTGGTTATTCATCTTGACGGCAAAACCAGCTTTCAGTGAAAATGGAGGGCAAAATAAATTTTAATCCTGTATGTTTCTTGAGGCGTGCGTGTCTTGAAGTCGTCGTAAGTGTCCACCTCTCATTTCCTATGGTTGCTCGCGTGTTGAATTAAGCTATGACTGCAGGGAACCCATCTTCTTGACTCGGCCCGTGTTGACGTTAGGCGTGTATGTTTCTCCTTTGCATCAAATACGTCCGTGGCGGCGGTTCTCTATTCCGCCCGCCCTCACAGCCCCGTACGCAGGCGAGGGGTGCGCACGTACCCCGTCCTCGTTCCCAGACCCTTTCCCTCTCGAAGGCCTCGCCGGATCCTTTTAAAATCCCCGAACCCCCGCGCCTTTCCCCCCCCGATTGTCCCGTGTTTGGAATGCCTCCATTCCCTCATCCCTTCCTGCCAAACTTTTCCCACCCGCTGCACCCACCCACACACCCTCTCCGCCCCCCTTACATTCGACCCCTCGTATCGGAGAATGCATTACGCCATGACCTCCCGACTCTCCACGCCCCCTATTCCCTGCCCGCGTCCATCAGCCAAGATTATGATGTCTTATATGAAAGACATTACAAAAGCCTTCACCTCTCCTCGTTTTATTTTTTATTATTTTTTTCACCTCACCTCCCGCCCTTTCTTTCGATCCGCTCTCTCTTCCTCAGTCCTCTCCCTTTACCCATTTTCTACATTCGCTCCTACTCGCCTCCCGACTTTGTTTTGTTCATTATTTCTCCCCCTCTACACTTTTGTCTTCGATGCACATTGTCGTGAGGTGCTCGCTGACGTGCCCCCCTCCCCCGCTAGTCTACCGTCTTAGTTGAGCACCGTGGGCCACACTTGGAGGAACCTCCGCCTTTTTTGTATGCTCTTTCTCATTCAGTTCCCCTGACCCGTCACCGTTCTTCCCCCCTCCCCCCCGGAATGGCTCTTCACCCTGTGTATCTTCCCCCCTTTCGAATTTTTCCACTTCTCCAGCCGTCGCTTCGCTCTCCCCTCATTACTCGCTTCCTTCTCTCTCTCTCTCCCCCGGACTCTATTTCGCTCGATCATTCCTTTTCCCGAGTTCTTTATCTCCTCCCTCCACGTACGCAGCCTCCCCTCCCCTGCTCCTTAGCCTTCCTCCAAATGGAAGAAATGTGGGCGAGGGCTCCGAGAGGGGAGCGCGTCCCTTCGCTCTCGTCATGAAAAGGCAACATTGATGCCACCGGCGCTCAACTAACCCTCCCGACCCCGTGCCAAGGAATCCACCTCTCCCTCCCTCCTTCCCTCTCTCGCTGCGCTCTCGGCATCTCTCGTGCGCTAAACCTCTTCCCCTAATGGTCCCTTCTTCCCCAGACCCTCCTCCCTCCCCCCCACACCCCCGCGCCCCCGACCCCTCGCCTCCCTTGAAAAGGAAGCCTCGTTTCGACCGCTTCCCTCCTCCACTGCTACAAGCCTCGCATTCGCCCGATCCTCCGCACGTCTTCCTTCCTTTATTGTGTATAAATATAATGATTTTTTTCTTAAAGGATGCGCGGAAGAAATCCCTGAGATAGGTATTTCGGTTTCCTCCATCCATCCCCCAATGGCTTGCCTTCTTCTCCTCCTCCTCCGCCCCTCCCACCCATCTGCCCAACGAACTTCCTCCCTTTTATAATTTCTCGCTCATTCTACCGCCGCGTCCGTCCGGGGGCGCGTTATGCCAGGAAATGCGCCCCTTGGACTCGTTTACGTTTAGGGTGGACCCACCCCATCACCTTCTTCCCTCGCCCGAGAGGAGGCGCTCACGTCTTGCGGGCACGTGCTCCGCCCTCGTCCACCCCTTTCGCCGAGTCGTGCTCTCATTAATGGCCGGGTAGCTGTTTTCTGCATGGCACTCCTTTCCCGGAGAATGTGTTCCCTGGGGAAGGAGAAGGATTTCGGCGTGACCGTGTCACCTGCGAAGAACCTCGTGGTTTGAGTTCGGCGTTTCATACATGGTATTGATTTTGAGAATGTAGAGCGTTGCAATGGAGCGTCGAAATGAAGGGAATCAACGAAATGCGATGGAAATGGGCTTGGAGAGTCTTAGTCGTGGTTAGATACGAATGGACGGAGTGAGAAATGGACGAATTAATAGAGATTGGATGGGGTTTCTTGTAAATGGACTAAGTATTGAACTACAGTAAGATAGATTGATAGAGGTCTTTATTTGGGAGATATTGAGACCTAAGGACGTAGAAAGACGGAGGAGGAGGACCGATGACCCTCAAAGAAAGCACAAACGTGCAGTGTGGCATACATGCAGGTGTGCGTATTTTTAAGAGAAAAAATTTATACTTTAAACTGATATTAAAGTTGAATTCCTTCGTCGTTGTATTGTAGAAATTTGGAATTTCACACGAATTTAATCCATAGCGGAAGATTATTCAGGACTTTAGTGAGTTCCTCCTATGGGAAACTGAGATGTTACAATCATCGGCACACCTAGTTGCAGAACCGTATGCATTAATTCCTTTTCATTCGGCCGACTCCAAAATGGCAGTAGCAATTTCCATCCGTCGTGTCTCTTCCGCAACGTGACGATTGACTATGCAAAGTTTAATATCGATTGTCCGAGTACAGGGAGCTGCCATCTACGTAAATTAAATATAATCTAACACTCCTGATATATTCTCACACAAACCTCCAAATAATGATTGCCCCAACGGTCTTGCAATGGCGATTTTATGATTGGCAAATATTCTATATTAAGATCAGCATTAGTCACCCTTAGGGAACTGTGTGAACAAAGTAATTACACTGGTAATCAAAGACAAGGAGGCTTGAAACGAATATGATGCTGATTCCGAGACATTTAATTTTATTTATTTATTTATTCAGTATTAGTTCGAAAACAGCACATTCTGGCCTTTACATTGAACTTTTAACAACGATAACAAAGGTCACATTTACAAACACCCAAGCCCTAGATGAGGGAAACTCACCCAGGCGGGAATCGAACCCGCGACCCTTGGAATGGCAGACGAGGACGTTACCCCGCCGCCACCGGGGTCGGCGAATAATCTTAATGGTTGTCTACTGGTCGAGTTGGGTCAATGAAATGCGTAGAGGTAATACCGACTTCATTTTTAAGGCCCCACCTAACATTACATGCTAAATCTCGTGACAGCGTGCTGCATTCAAACACAGATTTCTCTTCGTACCTTCAAACGTACTCATCATACGTACAGCTTCCTCTCATTCCGCGTAGTCTGGTCCTCCCTCTAGCTCCCTCCCCTTTATCACTCTCTTCGACACTCCACAGGCCCTGCATCTTTTGACTCTAATTTTTGACGCAGAAAATCATACTTGTAGTTCCTTAGTCTTCAATCGCTGTTGCTCCTTTGTGGGGCTGAACGAATCATGCCTTCTGTGGTTAGTTTTTCCCACAAACAGTGAATGAATCCATAAAAAGCCTTCCATCCATGTGTAATGGATTAGGTCGAGTAGTTCTGCTGGCATTAATGTGCACTCTCTGATAGTATTTATTTTAAAACCTTTTCAATCTCACCCTCAAGCATGGAGCCTCGCAAATTATCCTCATTTTTATCACATTCTCCTTCTGTCTAAACTTCCTGATGTTCACCTTGTAGGTCCTCTCTTTATTTTCTTTCCATTCCTTTCGAATCTCCGATAGCATTCCAGGATTTTCCTTTCCTACTTCTTGGTAGTTGAAGGATTCTGCATTCTTGGTAGTTCCTTCATTTTTCTATTCAGGGTACGCTATTGACCTTTTCTCTTAAACTCTCCATATCCTCGCAGTTCTTCATCAGCCATGCTTCAGTAACTGGCTCGTTTATTTCGCGTTTTCGTAAATTTTGGCGAATAATGAGGTGAAAACAATTACACTTTGAATCACACTGATTCTCTAAATCTAATTCGGCGGAACACCTCCTGGGTAACTCCAATGTATCCTGTTCTATATGAATACATGTGACCCATAACCAGGGAATCGATCGTAATTTAATGAAATTCGTTTGTCTTCCTGGAGTTTCTTTTCAAATTCAGTCGTCCGTAACTGACGTTATATTTTTCAGCAGTGATTTCCTATTCCGTCATCATATAAGGATGGACTAGGTAGGGTGGAGTAGAATAGGGAATCGCTGCAAGATACCCTAAGGAGGCAGGAAAAATGTATGCTGATTGGATACTGAAAAGTATATTAATTGTCAGGGGATGTTGAAGACTGTGATAAAGGGGAGAATATTAAAAAAAATCAAGAAAGGGGTAGGAATAAGTTAGGGATGTTGGACGGAATAAAAGAAGGAAGTGTACGGAGATTAAGAGGGACTTTAAGGTTAATTAGAATGTTTTATTACGTTTTGCTAGGAGAGACAAAGTATTTATTTGGTACTAGTGTCAATCCAAATCCCACATTTACCGGTGGGTATTATAATGATATTAATACCTATTATGAAGATATTAGCCGCAATTTTTCATAAAACCGGGTTGGAAATTTTTTTACCGAATCAAGTTCATCCTATTTCTAAATAAGCGCCACGGCAGTTGAATTTCGAAGGGGAATAAGGGAGGGAAAGGTAAATGCGACCGTTGTTGGTGTATCTCAGTGTTTCTGCTAATCAAATCCAGCTGCAAGTACGTAATTAATAGAAAGCAACTGCCGCATGTTTTTTACTATATCTCTTGCTTATAAATATTACATTTAATCGTAATTTGATCCAATTCATGTTTACCTACAACGTATATTGTAAACTTTTTAAATATGCACAGCGTAAATATTTGTTGAATTAGAGAAATGGCGGGTTATGCTGAATAGTTACTCTGGCGGAGTCATCCGTTAACGTGCACAGGAATGCTAGACATTTTCACGCTGAAAAAATCTTTGTGAAAATTTACTTTATTTGATTCCATGCCTTTGTATTAATATACTTACTTTTCCATTTAAAATGTCGAATATACGTTTTCTATCTGAAAATGTCTCTATTAATGTCCCATTGCCTCATGAAGTCTTGCCGATGAGTACGGTCGTATGGAACTCAGAGCGGTGTCTCCGGTCCGGAATTGAAAATGCCCCATCGGCCCCTTCTTTCCGTCCCGCCCTCCACTTCTCTCCACCACCTCCTCCACCACCCGAGCGCCTCCCTGGATTCGGTCCGGAGTCGCCATCCCTTTCTTCCGAGGCTCCAGCTTCCACGGATCTTTGTCTTTTCCCCCCTCCCACCCTCCGCTAACTGACCCGGCCCATCCAATGCCCTTCCCTGCTGCCTAGCCCTTAACTCTTTGAATGAGGGAGAAATTGGACAAAAATATCCAATGCTTCTTCTCCATCCCTCTCGCTTTTTCCATTCCCCAGTCTCCAATCAGATGCGTCGTTACACTCCCTCTCAGAGCGAGATGCAAACGGATTCCTAGCGTCGCGACACCACGTAAAACTATGGGACAGTAAGTTCAAGTGCTAGCGTCTAGTTATAAGAACTCCATCGCTGTGGAATTGAGCCCCTTGTGGATATTATCAGATACCATCGTTGGTGGAATTTTCGCGTTACTATAGCGGGCGCCTTGTCACTCGTTTGCGAGGGAAACGTTCCGTTATGCTCACATTAAACTCCGGAAGAAGTGACAAATAAGAGTATCTGTCTCTGCGACGAAAGTTTCGAATTATATAACATGTTGTGCTACTGCAAACGTTTTGTTCTCTTAGGTGTTTTACTTTCGTAGTATCGGGAGTGCGCACCTATCATATCATAAGAGTGGGCCCATATATGACGCGTCACCCTGCTGACTGGCCATGCAGTGATTGTCAGGGCAGTGATTGTCAATTGAGTGGTTGTCTGATGACGCAATCGCATTCATGGCTCATCCCATAGCTTACGTTTGCTATACTGAGTGTAGAAAGGTGCATCTAGGATGGATAGAGGGACATTTTTTATTATTATTGAGAGCCCTTACATTAGGACTGATGGATACACCAAATATTGTGTTAAGGCATTGTGAAGCTACCCTGAAATGACCGAGCTACTTTTTAGAGACGACAATTCTATACATTTTTAATTATTTTAATGACTAATGAATGTATTGAAAGGATTGTCAGGTTAAAGCTATTGGTTGACTGCTTGAGGAACGATGTGATTACATTCAAAGAGGAATCGTTGAAACTTCTACCGAAGGGGGACGCAAAACGTTTATCGTGGATGTACTGGACGGTACCTATCGTTTGTCACCCGTCTAGTGACTTGGCAACTGAACTGCTGGCTATTCAGAAAGTCGTTCACCACAAGATGGGCCCCTTCAAAGTCAATTTTGTTTTTATCTTGATTGCTCCACGGTTTCTTGTATCTTTTAGGACTAATATACAGTCATTGATGTCAGTTAAACGAACACATACACTTATTATTTTATGTCGACGCCGGGTTTCCACCCTCCCTACTTTCCCACCCATCCCTAATGGGGACAATGGCCTCAGTTGTCGCTCGTCTCCCCTAAATCTACCGCTACGAATACTCTGCTCGTTTTGTGATTTTAAGTTTTCATCTCCCCGACTAAGTTTGCTCATAAATTCTACTGTTTCCCGAAATCCTTGAATATACTTTCGTTAAATGGTCTTACACTATTTCATCACAGGTTGCTTAAATAAGCGCAGATAAAAATGTAACTGGACTCTGGTGATGGAGGGAACTTTTTAAAGGGTAGCCTGCTCGTTTGGACGAATTCGCGCAGCATGGAACTTAAGTTGAGAACGACACTTAATTTGTAATGTAGTTACGATGAAATGCGCTTCCCTCCAACTAAATCTGGATGCTGCGGTCATATTCAAGTGTAACCGTACGATTTCTAAAGTTATTTTGTGCTTGCTTTCTGTATTTTGAACAAATATTGTTCAGTATCGCAGCGAATACAATTGCGTTCATATGCTGCTGTACATAGAGGTATTTAAAACCTGTTTCCTGCGAGTCAAGTTGTAAATTGGCAGCTGTAACATGCATTTAAATGCTTAAGGAATGTTAGAAATTTGTCACAAGTTTTCATGTTGGGTGACTTAATTCTTTACACTAAAATTTCTAGTGCAACCAATGTTATTTATTACACGACATTATGATCAATGTTAATGCCGGATGTTTGTTTATACACGTCATTTGTAAATCCTCTCTTGAGTTAATAAAATTCCATTATTCGATTTGATGATTTAATAATATTTTTATTTTACTATTGATGTTATATGCGATGTTTTGTATTGATTTATTTCCGGATTATTTTTACTTCTTCGCTCGTTCAATGTCTTATACACGCCTTATGTGGTCTTGTGTGTTCGCTATTCGAAATAATGAGAGTATTAATCTGTATTCCATTAAGCCGCCATATTCTACATTGTAGTTCTAAATTCCAAGTAATGCATATTTCGTTATTAATTGGATACATATGGTTATTTTTTATTGCTAACCGATAATTGATCCCCGTGAATGTTTACCAAGCGCATTACATCCCTGTATTGAGGTTCTGCATCAGCGCCTTCCTACTTCCTCAAGTCTTGTATCAAGTCTCAAACTTTTCACGCTTACATGCATTGGTGAAAATCAAGAGTCGGTGCATTGGTTTATTGATTTCTTATCTCCAATTGTCCTGAATAAATCAGTCTCATCTAAATTCATTCTCTTCCGAGGGGGCGAGTTCTTCGACATAATTAGATCACGCCAGAGGACGTGTTAACACTTATTAGTCGGATTATTCGAGTGGAATTAATGTTTCGTGTTGATGCTATCCATATGTGTCTATGAAGACTGTTGTGGGAAATTCGAAGAGTGAAGAGAAAGTTGAAGCGGGGCCTATTGAATGTCAAGGGAATGTTGAAGAGTGACATAAAGGAGATATAATGTAAGGAGTATGCGATGCAGAGGGTGAATGGTTGGGAATGTTGAACTGAAGGACGTAAGGCAGGAAGTGCGTAGTCAAAAATTAGTCTATATTAACAATTTTTTAATTATTATTCGTTAGTTTACCGTTTAAATAAGGTTTTTATGAACCTAAACTGTGCATCGAATAATTTGCCTTTCTTAAACGAGCAACCTAACACTCGACATTATGGTGAACCAATATTCAAACACCTGAGAGGTTTCTGGTCTTCGTTTGCCTTGAAGTTCCACATTTTTAGGTACCATAGGCATTCCGTGGAAGGTGAGGAGGTACCAACAGTATGAATCCTCTAAAGGTCATTTTTGTTTCGGTTTTTTTTCCTATTTATGGACAAAAAGTTCCTTCGGTTCTATGAAATTTATATTCTTAGGTTAAAAATGTAGAGAAAAATATGTGGTAAATTTCAATTACGAGGCATATTTTAATAAAACAGCTGAACCAAAATATGAGAGGTAATGAAGCTGGTACTTGTGGAATTAATTTATGCCTGTTCGATACTTACAATGATATGTCAGGAGGCAAACAATGCGACACTGTCGCTTATTTTAGGGCGGGAAGAATCTGTGATGCACTGCTATGTCCAATATCTTTGTGTGTGTGTATATATAAAGGTATAGAGGTAGAACAGTTTACGTATCTCGGTAGTGTTTTGGACCAACACGGTCAAAGTAGTAGGGACGTAAGGAGAAGAATTGTGCTAGGCAAAGAGGCTTTCACGAGGAGGAGGGAGTTGATGACGGGGACTCTGAGTAAGGATGTTAAGAAAAGACTCGTAAAAACTTTGATATGGAGCGTAGCTATGTACGGTGCGGAAACGTGGTCATTGAAGCAGGAGGATAGACGTAGAATGGAGGCTTTTGAAATGTGGGTGTGGAGAAGAATGGAGAAGGTGAAATGGACAGAGAAGAAAACAAACGAGGAAGTACTTGGTATGGTGGGCGAAGAGAGGGGTTTGTTGGGAGCAATCCTATGGAGGCAGGAAAAGTGGATGAAGGGGGTGTTGACCGGCAGAGGGATGTTGAAGACTGTGATAGAGGGTAGAATGTTGGGCAAAAGAGGAAAGGGAAGGAACAGGATAGGGATGTTGGACGGGATGAATGGAGGAAGAAAGTACTCAGAGATGAAGAGGGACCTGATATAGAGTAGGATGATGGATTTTTTGTTTTGTTAGGAGTAATGAAATGTTTCTTTGGTGGTTGTGTCCATCCAAAAACCTAACTTAACCGGTAGATAACCTTAAAAAAATATATATATATATACTCATATATAGAGAAACAGATATAAGGAAAAGGGATAGGAACACATATAAAGGACGAACACAATAGAGGTGGGGAAGGCGGAATCGAACGGATCACAAGAGTAAAAATATTCCTTGACCGGGACTCGAACCTCGGATCTTTCCACCTTCCGGGCGGATGGTCTTAACCACTTGAGCTATCGAGGAAACGTAATTTACCCTGAGATCTGTGGGTCTAATATGTCGCCAAGCGCCCCGATTCTTTAGCCAAGAGATGGCGTCAGGGGGCTGTTTCACCCACCAAAGGAGAAATACACCACACACAAGAGGAAAAGACATTGGTTTAGAATTCATACAACATCATACAGGAAAGGAACTGTGCGTTTCGTGGCACGCATAGCCAGAAGGAAGAGATGAGCCACATTGGCCAAATACACATTCAAACACGAAATACCGCCAAACGGCGAATAAATACTCATATATAGAGAAACAGATATAAGGAAAAGGGATAGGAACACATATAAAGGACGAACACAATAGAGGTGGGGAAGGCGGAATCGAACGGATCACAAGAGTAAAAATATTTCCTTGACCGGGACTCGAACCTCGGATCTTTCCACTTGCCGGGCGGATGCTCTTAACCACTTGAGCTATGATATTATTTATTTTATTCGGTTCAGAATATTACAGAGTTTTTTAGCATTATGCATAATATCAGGTCACAGATTATGGGTACATCATGTTTTTATTTAGTATAAGTGTATACATGGATACATACATGATACATATACCACATACATATCCACTTGTACATACATACACACACATTCACATCCACACGCACATACATAAGCATATGCGTACAGACGCATACTCGTGAATTTGACCATTAACATTTAGAAAGAAAAAAAAGAAAGGAAGACAAGGTCCACAGATATTAGGAGCGAAATTTTAGCTAGCAACGGAAAATTATGTATTGTAAGAAATTATCAATGGCAGGGTTGAAATTATCGATTCAATCAGTCATTCAGCAAAAAAAAAACTCTTCAACGATGGACGAAGTGTGTCCGGCACCGGGTGGCTACCGGACATCACTTCCCAGAGTTCTGATCGTGGCTAGCGTCGCTCCGGTCGCGACTCGACCCCGGGCGACGAGTGCTTCGCCGTTTCCCGGGACGCCTCGTCCAACGGGTCGACGAGCGAGGACGCGGCATTTCGCCACATCCCTCCCCCCCGGCCTCGTCCGAAGAGGAAGAGCCAGCCGTGGTCTCCACGAAGACCGGGTAACTCGGCAGCGTTCCACAGGGGGCCTTCTTCGAAGGAGCACCGCTGGGGGCCGCCAAGGGGCAGGACGCACCCTCGGGGAGGGTCGGAGTGGCGGACTGGGGCTCATCTGCGGAAGGGTTGTGGTCGGGAAAAATCAGGAGAGATGGTTGCTTGTGGTCCGTATCTTGAGAAGCGCTGGGAAGATCGTCGACACCTTGGCTGTCCTTAATGGGGAAAGAAGATGGGGTATGTGGGATTTTTGACTTTGGGAAACTTGTATGCGGGTCGACTTCCGGGGTCGGTGACGCTTCCTTTACAGTCAATGATAAAGGGGTCGAGGGATGAGCTGCTGGGGACGGGAAAACATCGCAATCAGATGCAGCCTCCTCACCTGTCACCAGAGGTTCTTGGGGTGTTTGAAACCCGTGATGCAAGGATTGCGTAGCGAGGGCGTCGATGGCGTGAGCGGGGGGAGGGGGGGCGAAAGACCATCCCTCCTCATTTGACGAGCTCACGGAGACGGGGGCTGGAGGTCGTGTGATATTAGGCGAGGTGGTAGGTACGTGAGCCATTTGTAGAACGGTATTCGAGACCAGGAGCTTGGGTTTGTCTGTCCTCTTCTTTTTCGGTTCCCTTTCCTCCGTTGACGATTTTCGCTCCCGCTGACATTTCCCTCCAATTGAAGGGAGCTGCGGGGGACCGCACCCTCGATGAGTAGAAGCGACCGCGCTCTCTCCTCCACAGCCACTTCGGACTCGTCCATCTCCACGGTGGCGTTAGGGTTGGAGGGCATCGTCATTGCCTCCACATAGCTCTTACCTCCCTGGTTCCGAGGGCAGGTCTTACGCTCGTGGCCTTCTTGGTTACAGCGGGCGCAAGTGCGGCGCTGACCCTCATAGATGATGATGGCGCGGTTGCCGCCGATGTGGAGGTACGAGGGGATATTTCTCTTGACCGTCATCCGCACAACCCTGGTGCCAGTAAGCACCCGCGCCATCTTGTCTCCCTCCCACCTGTTCTCCCACGAGCGATGTATTTTACCAAAGCGTTGGAGCTCGCCTGTTATGTCTTCCAATGGGGTCTCCACGGGGAGACAAAGAACCCTGACATTAGACAGGCTGCCGGAAGTCTCGTAAATTGTTATTGTCGTCCTCTGGTCACTTAAAGACGGAAACGGTAGTTTCCGCGGAGTATTGTCTAAAATCCTAGTCATTGTAGCTTCGGTTGCCAACTTCAGGAATATCAAATGGCGATTGTATCCAAATTGGATCGCCACTATCTCTTCGGGTGTGAGGCCCAGCGACTCTAACGTGAAGAGGTGGACCTCCAACGGGGTAGGGGGCTTCGCCTTCTCGTCAACTTGCAAGGCGAGCGTGTTTAAGCGGCGCACAGCCATTTGAAGAAATCAAATTCAGCGCACTAGCATGAAGAAGGAAAGCGCAACAAAAAAACGAGCACTTTAAAGGGAAATAAAACACTCACGAACGCTCCCTCCCCGCCACACGCACCCGGCGGTAGCAAACAAAAGGAGCCTAAGCTCTACACCAGGAGCCAAGGTCAGTCTTGATCCACTAAACAAAACAAAAGTACGGCCTTCCCGGCGGAGGAAGTCGAGAGTCAAACTGCACGCTTCTTGATGAACTAGGCGGTCAACCGCCGCTCGAAACAAAACACGATCGGAACCTCGATCTTCGAGAGAGTCCGGCAGTGCCGCTCTCCAAACCCCGGCGACCGAAGCCTCGGACGCCGGCGATTTTAGACACTCGGTGAACACAGGCACGTCCTGCTATCAAGGCAGCTATCGAGGAAACGTAATTTACCCTGAGATCCGTGGGTCTAATATGTCGCCAAGCGCCCCGATTCTTTAGCCAAGAGATGGCGTCAGGGGGCTGTTTCACCCACCAAAGGAGAAATACACCAGAGCAAGGTTAAGAGCATCCGCCCGGCAAGTGGAAAGATCCGAGGTTCGAGTCCCGGTCAAGGAAATATTTTTACTCTTGTGATCCGTTCGATTCCGCCTTCCCCACCTCTATTGTGTTCGTCCTTTATATGTGTTCCTATCCCTTTTCCTTATATCTGTTTCTCTATATATGAGTATTTATTCGCCGTTTGGCGGTATTTCGTGTTTGAATGTATATATATATATATATTTATACATATATATATACATATATATATATTTATACATATATATATACATATATATATATTTATACATATATATATACATATATATATATACATATATATATATACATATATATATATATATACATATATATTTATACATATATATATATATATACATATATATATATATACATATATATATATATATATACATATATATATACATATATATATATACATATATATATATATATACATATATATATATATTTATATATATATATATAGTTAATATTTCCCTCTGAATGCCGCGTCGTAAGTTGTCATCGATTACATTTCCAATTTTGACGCCGAGTCTTCGCGAGTCGTCGAGACAATATATCTTATTAGTGTCACCATAACTTCATCATTGGACCTGCACGTGCAAAAGGTACCCACCTATAGGGTTGAAGTGACGGACGCACGTTCATTAGGATTCGCACACAGGGTTGCCTTAAATGCTCGCGAATTGTTTAAAATTCTATCATTTTGTTTGGAATGGATGGAGACGGAAAAACATCACAGAGGAGGTCCATGGAGACAGACGTTGAATTCAATTGGTCCTTTAAAAATGGCGTATTCCGAGCACGATCTCCGGTCACGAAACTATTGAAATCGCGAGTAATTGGGCACTCTGCTATTGGTTTGCCTTTTAATTATTTTTCAAACGCATTTAAATCAAGTTGCATCGTATATTGCATTGATTATTCAGCCTTCATTGTTGGGAAATCCGAATGAAATGTCATTTTTTTGCGTCGTTTTGTGTTGAAATATAGTCAGGAATATTGCAAGTTCGAATTACCCAGTGTTTTTCGAAGTATTTCAACGTTGTGTTAACTAAATTTTAATATAACAGCGAATTAAGGTCGTTAAATGTCATGTCATAAAATATGCAATCAATGTTCTTTCTATTTTAATCCGTCCGCAGCAACTCGAAAATTTCAAAATGAGTTTGCAACTGACGCCCAATTGGATTTGTGCGAGTGCCGCCCATTTATATCCTTACCTACGTGCCCGCCCCAATTGTGCATTTGTCTTCAATACAATTTTTTCATTTGGAAAGCTGAAATCATATATTTTCCGCATTTCTCCTCCTGCCAAGCATGTTGTCTTTTCCGTCTTTATTTCTGTTTCTCTCTCATGGTACTATTTCCACTCCAAAGAGAACTCTTCTCAGGCAGGGCATCTCTCCTCTATTTTCATTTCTTGAATTATCATCCAATTTGTATTCTCCTCTCCTTCATTTTCGAACGTAACAGCGTTTTATTGGTCTTTATTGTATTACTTTTTCATTGGAAACCATTTAATGCTTTCCATGGCGCGGACATCATTGTATGCTTATTGTGGTACTCATTGGCAAATATCCTTTTTTGCCATCATGCGAATATGTTATTGGGTTTAGAGCTGAGGTGGGTTTGCTGGGTAAGGTGATAAGGGAAGATGGGAGCGGGAGTTTTTCGAAGGGGAGCCTCCCACCTTCTCCCTGCCTCCCCCCCCGCTCCCCTCCAACCCTCCCTTGCCCACCGTATTCCTCCTCTTCCCTGCTGCTTCCCATCCCTGCTATTTATTCCGACTCCGCGTCCGCACCCCCGCCACCCACCCCCCATCTGTATTCATCTTCCGCGAGGGGCCATTTGTCTTCCCGTGTTTTCTTTCGACTAAAACGCTACCTCGGTCTGAATCTCGGGCCCCGCCGCATCCCCCAACGACCGGCCACCCTTGGCGCAATCTGTGCTCTTCCTTCTCTCTTAACGCTTTCATTTCTTGATCTCTTTTCCAATTCTCCCCATATTTCCTCCTCATCCTCCCTCTTGAGGTGTGCCCTTGAGGTTTAAAGGAAAGGAAGGATGCCTTCGACGGAATCCCCTGCGGGAGCGCAATATGTAATCAAATTACTTCATTTCGCCGGAGCACATGCGACCGGGTTATCATGATTTTATTTGATAATGAGGATATGAACGCCGTTGTTTTGTCTTTATGTGTTCATTCGCGATACAAAGAGGCTGATCGGGTGATTTATTGAATCATCCGCCTAAGTCGAATGGATGCAGTAGGCAGAAATCAGGTAGACGCGTAGTAGTAATACCCTATTGCTTCTATTATCCCTAGCCTATTATGCACTGTTTGTCCTCTCATGGAAACCCCGGAAATTATTTTCGCTAGATTTTTCTGGTATAAGAGAATCTTCATTCATGGCTAGTACTCCCTTCCAAACTACTCTCATAAATTAGGATTCAAAATGAAAGGACATCAGGAGAGGTCTTTTTAGATTATAATTTCAAAATTTCTTTAGCTTGACTTTCGCAGTGATTACCAAGCAGTAACATAGTATCATTATTATTTTAAATCAGATAAGTACATTCATGTTAAAGTTGACTTGGATATGTTCGACATAAGTATGTTGTGTGTTTCGCATTATGTTTTTTATTTGCAATTAAAATCATTTGCTCCTGCTTTATTATTTTGCTCATCATTTCGCAGAAAAGTTTCGAATATATATTCGTTCACTTGAAACATGAAAAATGATTATTTCATATTCCTTCGCCTCTAAAAAGCCTTTTAAAATTATTATAAATACACGGTTTCTTTTATGTGCATCTAAATTTAATGCATGCCTAATAATGTTTTTTGGCCTTTTTTTTACTGTGTTATATTGTGCATGCATATATTAGGTGCAGATATGCTTTTGCAAGTTAATGCTTGATTTACTTTTTCGTTGAGCGTTATCGAATTTTTCGAATTATGTAAAATAAACAAGGGGAATCATGCGTGCTTGCCTCGGAGGCAGCTCATTTGGAGGGAGATTGTTCACGGAATTCCATCGCTTGCTAGTCGGCGACTAGATAGCTCTCGGTCTCCCATTCTTCGATAGAACGTAACCGTAGTGATGGTATTCCCGCACAGAGGCAAAGGAAGGAGCCGTGAGTTTGCGTGGGAGGGGAAAGTGGAATAGAAAGCATTGCCTTCGATGAGGAACACGATGATTGAATCATGAATTTCACGAAATATAATGCACCAGAGGGAACCACGATATGCAGCGGCCATGTAAATCACACAGAAGTAATTTAAATGCTAATTCACCCGCCATCCCCTAACCACCCTTACCAACCTCAAATGGCCCGCGTGTTTATGAGACTTGGCCGACCTATCTTTCTTTCCTCCGCCGTCAGATATCGATGGCCTGGAATGGCTATTTATATTCCGGATATGGGCAGGAACATCTCTTAAGATAAGGTCCATCAATCATCTTTTCTTCCGCTCTTTCCTCTCTCCACCCTCCTTCAACCCCAACATATGTTTATCAGCTCCCGAACCGTCTTCCTTCCATTTCCGTACCCCCCTCCCAACCCTCCAGTCTCTTCATTCGCTCCCCCCACCCGCGCACTCATTTTAAACCCCTTACATCTCCCCTAACCCCTCGAATACCGTTTGATCTCCGCAGGGAACACGACGGCAACACACTTTCCGCTAACCCACGCGGAATCTTTCAAAATATGTATAACCACCACCCACCGACGTCGACATCGGTCGTGACCCCCGCCGCCCCTCAAACACCAACCCCCCCGCTCTCCCTTCCGCCCCCCGTTTATTTTTTGTTGTTGAGGGCAGGGAACTCTCGCCCCGCGACACCCACGCTTTCGGGGCCAAACGAGGGCTCAGTCGTGTCGTGCGTTCGTAAAATCGCTCAGGTAGTCACTAATGTTTTAATTTTAAACAGGGAATTCTTCTTTCTTCGTCGTTGATATCTATATCGTTCATTTATTCGTTTCGTTGTGAGCGAGGGATTTTAGAAATACGGATGGTTCTTCACTTCGGTTCTAATTGAATAAAGGCATCTAAAGGATTTGGAATAGTAGAATTGCAAAGATAGATTAAAGAGGAATCCTTCCATCCTCTAATTTACATAGTATTTTCATAACCTTGTAATTGCGTCAGTGCAAACGTGTGGGCAATTATTCCGCCGTGGTTTTTTATTGTTTTTTTAATCTTTCCAGTATCGACATGTGCAGGATGGGAGGTTTAATCATTTCTTCATCTTGCAATAACCCTCTTTGTTATATCGCTTCAATGACCGATCATTTTCACGTCAGTTTCAATGTAAACATCTTCATTTCATCTGCCATCTTGATTCTTCTTTTGGTGACCAACCATGGTATGGGTTCGGTTGCAATAAGAACTTAAGTTTTTGTAAATTTACAAAGTGATTTTTATTTATGATTGTGAACGTAAAACATTTCTAATCGAAGCGGGGATTTCTATTTTATTTAATTGTGGTGCATGTGAAATTCGATCGAGTGCTTCAATGCATCTTAACTCACTCTTTATCACGTCAGCCGTGAGATTCGGTGCGGGGATGCTTCGGCCGGCTTCTCCGTCGACGGAGCTTCCGAGTCGGTGAGAATTCCGAGTCGACCGGACACTCCTTCCCCTTGCTGCCTGGGGCGGGCTTTTAGAGTCTCGCCTGGTTTGCGAGCTCCATTCGCAGACTGTGCGAACGCGGAGGAATCGGGAAGGGGAACGGGAGCGAGTGAACGTCTGTGCCCCAGGCATTGCATCCTGCGCGCCTAGGGTTCACGCCTCAATTGGGGGATGCCGGCCGGCTGCGGTTCCTTGGAAACATCTAGGTCTCGGAACATCTCTCCGTTTGGATTTGAAATGAGACTGTCTTTGGTCAGCAGCCGAGGAGAGGGTCAATACCCACCGATGTACCGTCCCTCGCCCTCACTTATGGGGCCCTCAATTGTTTTCGTAGCATGTTCGTAATGCACGGGAGGAGTCTGAGAAATCACCGGGACCGGGGAAAATATATGAAAAATTGAATATTTCTCTTCTTCAATTAGGACTTTTTTAAGTGATATGAAAATGTAATTTTTGGTTAATTTTGAATATATTTCCGTGGCAAAAGAAAAAATTCCCAATGCGATATTTTAGAGAGAATTTCCATTTTCGGCTTATAAGTGTTATTTTCATTGGATTTATAGGAATTGCATATAATGCAAGTACCGTTTTATAATCTCTTGTCATTCAAATTAGTTTGTAATTTTCCACAGACGCACCGACAAAATCTATGGAGAATTACAAACTCGTTTCATATGGATATCAAACAATTTCACGAAGCGAAGCCTGAAAGTGTGAAGTACATTTTTCTCATTCAGTTTTTTAAATATATGTTTACTGACGTTTATTTGGAATTAGTTTTTCCTCGTGGTGAATTAGGTGTCATCAGTGCGAGAGTGTGTTTTTTTTAACACTTCTAGTCATCCGGTTTCAAGAGTGTGTAAACGGGGATTATCTTTGGAAGGTTTTAAGTTTTCTTCGTGATTCCTGTCCAAGATTTTAAACATTTTTCTTCTTAAATCGTTCGGAATATTTTTAAGCGTGGGAAGCGACACAACAAAGGTTCTCCTAGAATTCTGTCACATAAGAAATGCCAAAATGTTGCTATCAATACGGTGATGTGATGAATGAAAAGGCAATACGGTGACTAAAATAGAATTCGAGAGTATATCGCGATGGGATTTGAAGCAGGATTTTTCGTTACGAATGCGACCTAAATTTTCTCGTTACTGCTGGCGGTTAACCTCGAATTTAAACGGTCGCAGCGCCAGACGGTTGGCGACGTAAGTACACTTAGCAGTCCGGTCAATGGTGTTGAGTTCGGAGTCGCCCGTAGGCGCAAGTGAGTGTGATTAGATTCGGTAGAGTAGTGATGTTAATCACAGATTAGTTTTGGTTATGCGTTGCGACAATGGACATTCATTAGGCGCAGTGAGTGTGGCGTCTCTCGCGGGTGGTGGCCGATGGGGAAAGATAATTTCGTTAAGTTACTGCTAATTGACGGAGTAAACAGATTGTCGGTTGCGGAGTGTGCCTTGGTGTGAAGCAATCAGGCGCGAGTACTAAATATACCGATGGTTTATATAATTTAATCGGCATTTTGAAGATTAAACTCAGAGAAAGATGCTTCGTCCATTGAATGCTTTTTCGGTATCTTATTGAAATGCGAATGCTCCTTAGGCAGAAGAATCATTATTAAATCAACAAGGAGGATTTTGTGGGAAAATAGACTCAATTATTAGTCTGAGGATTGCCCTGATGACTAATATGTCTCGAGTATCGCGTTTACTTTCTTCGATTTGGCCTGAATAATTTCTTGTTTAGTTCTTCGTTTTGCGTTTCTTAATATTCAGGTAAGGGGCACAAATTGAACGTTCTGGAGAAGTTTGAAAGCGTACAGTTTTTAATATTTAATGAGAGTAATATAATGGAAATTAACGAATTAATAGTTCGCATTTTTCTTTCCTAACCTTCCGATATCTAAGTATACACCCCGCGGCCGCATATCACCCCCCTCCACTCCCCTCTTCTCTCCCCTCGTAACGAGCTCAGACTCTGGTGGCCTAAACCCTCATCCTCCCTTCCTGTTGACATTCCCTTGACCGACTCCCCACCGATACTTGGAAACACTCCCTAACTTGGTGCATTGCCATATCCCTCGCCACACTTTCCTCAGCCTCCTCCGCAGCAACCAACCGCCTTCCTTCCTTCCGTCACGTCACCCCATCTCCTCTCTCCTTCCCCACCCCCAAGTTGAATACGTATAGCAGTGAATAATTTCTGTAACACACTTGAAGACACTGCACAGCAATGGAATCTGAGTCGTGTAATAAAACTTTAAGTGTGGAATTACTGATTATTTTGAGTTATTTTTGTCATGAAGTAGTGTCGCCAAGTCAAGCGGAGAACCTCATCCTATATCTGATCTATCATTTATTTACGCAACTTTCTTTATCGTACCTGTCAGCAAATTAAACAAATTAAGAATTGAACCATTGTCCTCGAATCTTTCGATGCTGTTTTGATCTTTTATCTGAAAAGGACGCCGCGCCATAGCTCAGTGTTGACCACTCTGAATCCTTCACCAAGGGACATGACGGTAGTTCGAGCGAAAACGGGTTTTTTCGACGTCAGCGACCCTCCCTCCTCCCGGGGCCCCAATCTTCTTCCCCTCACTTCACTCTTCGTTTTCCTCGCGTTTTCTTTCTTTGAGAACGTGCGCCATATTCTATCCCTTCTGCTGTCGCGGGGAAATAGTGCAGATATTATTCAAAGACTCTTTTCCTCCTCTTTCCCGCGTGCAACCCTTCCTCGGCGACGGCTCTCCTCCACCCTTCCCCATCCATCCATTCCCACGTAATGTTGCACGCCGGAACATTCCGTGACGTTTCGTCAACATGTAACTGAGTCAAGTGACTGTACTGTTTACTGTACTGTAACTGTCTCTTATTTTTTGCGGCATCGAATTCGAAGGTGACTCTCGGTGGTCGTCAATAATGAAATCGAGAGTTGCAGATTCGACGTCATAAACTTAGGAAATACTACATCTTTTGGGTTGCAATTCTAATTTGAATCTTGTAATTTCGTTTGGAGTAGATAATTTGATATATTTGTACAGCAAGCAACATTGTCGCGCTATGTAATTGTTATTGAATAGTATCGATATGTTTTTTCAACTTCGTTAGTGGCGGTATTATATGTATTTTACCGTTTGAAGCAGGTTTGGGATGGGCACCATTTTACAAAAGTTCATTTTCCTGCCTCTTCTAACAAAATCACAACCTGACTTCGGGGACTACGTTAAGTCCATCTTCAGTCACGCACGTTTCTGTCCTCCCTCCATTCAGTGCTCTAGTGTAACTATCACTCCTAGTAAACCCCTCTATCCTTCTATCTCACTTCGCGCAGCTCTAAAAAATACACTATACTTCCTCGTTGTAAGGAGTCTTTCATTATGGTGTCCGTCCTAAAAGTCGAGTTAAAAAATTGAGGTAGTTGCCTTTATCAATAGTGTTTTTATGGTTACACCATCATTGAACGGACGCATCACAGGGTTCGGACGCCATTGCAAACGCTTCACTGAGGAAAAGACGCTGCGCGGACTACCTTTCGTTGGTGGCAGTAAGTTTCGGAAAAATCCGGCTCTAATCCTGGTCATTCGCACGTCGGGAAAGCGGTAATCCCGTTATATTTTGTGGGTGGACTTAGTATGCTTGTATTTTACGTCAATTTGATTCATTTTCAATGAATATCTCAATCTGTGCACAGTTTTTTTGGAAGAATGCGTTAACATTTCTTCCGATCATTAAATTGTTCTTCTGATTGGAATTTATTTTATTGAACGCTCTAAAATGAGCGAAATTGATAATATTTCCGGAAGTTGTTCAATGTGTCTTACAGACGTTAATCCTCTGACGTAACTTCCGTAGAAATGTGAGGTCGTGGTGTAATACAAAATTGTTGTTTAATTTCATAGTTATTGATAGTTCCTACAAATTGATTATATGTCATCTGGTGCTAGAGGTGGATGCGTATTTATTCAGAGCCCACTTCAGTATTTATTCAGAGCCCATTTCTTGTTCCGTCTTCTGAATCTCATTCTATTTTGCTTTATAATTGTTGTTAAATTTTTCCGCATGACCTATATTTTCAATACTTGGGATTCGGGTACCCGAACTGGTATTTTCCGGGTATGATCGAAAATTTCCATGATTGTTTTACATAATCATTGCAGATCAGCGATAATAATAACGACAATTTTCATGCGAAATAGACCACTGGCGTATAAAGGTGATTTCTGCTATACGATGGTTATTTTTAATAATTTTGGAATTGGCATAATATGTATATTGTTTACTGTTTCTCACTAAAAGAAATAAATAACGCATCAAGTGTAAACTGAGCTATTATTATTGCGTTTGGAAAACAAATTAATCATCGGTAGCACCTGATAGAGGCACGAGGTAGCAAAAGAATGACATTTCTTTGTTTTATCGCAAATATTGTATTTACAGCGATTGTTAGAATTCCATCTCTCCGAGCATTTTTGAAATATTGGAGCAATAAATCAATGTACTTGTATTAAAAAGTGGATCGAGCCTAGCTACTGACGGAACAAAAAACACTCGCAAGTGTAAGTGTTCATCACCTGCGAACAAAGGTGTGGAATATACGACAATTGACATACGTTTGCTTGCAGTTCGCGATGCCGCGCGTGGGATGGATGGCGGTGTCCGTCGAAGCTTTTCCTTCGTAGGACTCGTGGATTTTCACGCCGGAGGATTTTTTTATCGATAGAGACGTTATTGGAGGACATATGCATGTGGTGACGTAATCGGGGAAAACTTCTATGAAATTCATACTTGAAGAGTGGAGTGTTCATTTCCCGCTACTCAGAGGCCAGGTTCAAAGGGTAAATTTTCCCGATTGCCCGACCAATGTTTCTTGGAAATAGGAACCGAAAATTGGTGTGATGAAAGAACAAAAACGGCTCGGAATAAAACCCCTACCGGTCTCGCCACTTTTAGTGGTATTGAATATTTTTTGAATCGAGTTGAATATTTTACCGTTTACAATTTGATTTGTATAATGCATTGACGACCCTAAACATGCGTGACTTCATACAATTTCTATGGACCACATTCAGCGGCTCTAGGCATATCTCATCTGAGATGTGCCAATCGGTCTCATCCGTGCCGTTTCATATCCTCAATCGCTATTTCGACATCACGGTCGTCAGTATCAGGGATGAACACTAAAAGTATATGATTTTTCCCAAGATTTTAAACGTTTCCATTAAAAATGGCGACGTCTGCCAATTATTAGAACTAGACTCTTAATTTGCGAATTCCGTTCTTGTAGTATCTGCCCGTGAGCAAGGCCTTCCCCAAAACCCCAATTCTTCGTTATCACCCTGGCAATAACTCATGAGTATGATTCGACAAAACTCTCCTCTAGATTTCTATCCGCCTACCCTTTTGTGTGCTCATATTCCATCGTTTGGTTTCTTCTCCGTAGTTCTCCTTCACGTTTCATTCGCGGTCTTTCCTTGCTGCTCTTCCCTTTCGCTTCTTTTCGAATTGATTCCGATCTAACCGTCTTGCCTCAAAATGCAACCCCGATAAGGATTATCCCTTCCTCCTTTATGATGTGTCATTAGACTGCTTCCTTATCCCCCTCCTCGCAAAACTTCTTGTTAGTTATTTGATCCCTCCATTTTATCTTCATCATTCTCCCGTACCGACGCCGCATTTCCAATGCTCCTCTCTTCCCCTCCCATATCCTCCCCCCCCCGCAATCAATTTTCCGAATAGCTTATCTTCCCAATTATCGCCCTATTCCTTCCTCTCCTCCTCCGTCCTATCCCTCTGTCATCTCAACCACTTCTAGATTCACCATGATTCATTATCCTCAGCAGTCATCTCATTGTTTCCCCCATCTTTTCTAAAGGTGGACCTACTGTGCTCTCATTCATGGGTGCACACATCATGGCAACCAAGTTCCCCGATTGGAAGGCTTTGATGAGGCCTCTGAATTTGACATCCGTGCATAACCTTGTCGCATCATCGTTTCGGGGTTGTCACAGTCCTAGGACACTCGTAAACTTGAACCCTTTTACGCGTTTGTTCCCAAACTCTACTACCTGTACACGTATTTTGCCTTTTCCGTATTTCTGAATGGTTTCGGGCTTGCTACTCTGCTTTTCATGTTACGCGTGTATCGCCTCTCGTCGACGGCATCTGCCCATGAACTCGTATGCCTCCCCAATCCTCTCTCTCTCTCTTTTTAAGCCAGTAACTCTTCTCCCATGTTCTGTGTACACGTGTTTCGACTCTCATCCCCCCTATCTCTCTCTCTTTTCGCTAGGCCAAGCCATGGCAGGGACACACACTTCCGCCATACTTGCCAATACATCGGCGCAACCAATCACATTTTTTTCGTAAAGCAACTTCACCTCTTCTTTCTCTCTGACAACTCTCTTCTCGTACCTTTTACTAATGCGTTCACTCAATATATATTCGACGCTCATTCCGTGTAGAATATTCCCCTAAATTATAAATACAAGCATTCGCAGTTTACATCATAATACAGCACAGTCTACAAGGAAATTGCAGACAATGTAAAGAAATCCGTCCGGTGATCGAGACGAGCCAGACTTATCAAATTTCGACCACCGTCTGGGAAAAAATTGGAGGATCGTTATTTATGACGGAAATATCGAACGGCGCCGGAAAAGATGGGTTTCATCCAGTTCCTTGTTAAAAAATGCGGTTATATTTACGCCTTCCATTTCATCATTTCCCTGCCTCCCTCTCCATTGCATCTCAATCATTGTTTAGTCTAAGTAACCAGGTTTATAATCCATGAAGCGGTATAATCTCTATCAAAGCTTCACTAAGCTTTACTTTTCGTCTTTATTTAGCGTGTCTGCCATCAATACTTTCTTATTATGGACTTTGGCCAATGTTCCCATTACTAACCGGTCGATTCGCTACTGTACCCATATGTGTGCAAAATAATACTGTAATACGCGAAACAGCTCTGTCTGTTCTTTTTAATTCGCTCCAATTCTAATGTTTAACTTTGCCTTCCTACTTTCAGAGAATCTCATTGCTCTGGTCTCATTGTGACTAATCCTCATGCCCTAATTCACGCACTTGTCCTATAAAACACTGGACAGCCAATGAGTTTAATTTTTTTTTGCATTTAGCAGTCCCACCGATCAAATCCTCCGCCGTCGTGTTTGCCTCCCGGCCTAAATCTGCTCTTTCTCCTCCTCCTACCTAATGCACCCCCTCGGTATTCGACGTCCGCCCACTCACCCACAGCTTCCAGCCCCCCCTCCCCCCCTCCTTAACTTCCTTAGCTTTTCTCCCTCACGTGCAATGGCCCACCTTCTCTCCGCATTCGATTTTGCCTCTGCAAATCCCATGAGCGCCATTCGTTAGCCACGATCGGATTTCCCGTTTATCGTGCCATTCTTTCAGCTCATGTCTTCGGAATTGTCATCCATTCCTAGAATTACAGTCGTATGTTTCAGAAAATTTTGGAAGGTTACCTGAAGAAGATTCGCTGTCTTGCGACGAAACCATGGTCTCACAAAATAAAAATCGTATTCGAATCGGCCAAGTTAGTCTTCCTACATTTACTCTTAGTATGAGAGACTCCCACCAAGTAACGCCAGAGGCAGTATAAGATATATATTGCATTGAAAATAAGTTCTAATTGACATTCATTTCTTCTTATTCCGAATAGGGTCCCGGGTGTATCTCTTGGGTGATTTACATCAGTAATATCTGTTATACGTAGTCATAAATAGTCAAATATAGGGATACAAATGTGATGTTAATCAATGTGAAAAAGCGGTTGTCTTTCAATTATATAAAATAATCGAATAACATATTTCTTCGTAATTTAATAGAGAGAGCAGTTCTTCTTGTCATATGCATCGAACCAATTGAAAAACGAAGCCTTGTCAAACGGTCGAATGTTGTAAACGGAAGTGCGTAAATACGGGTTACGTGCCCCTGAGGCAAATGTTGTAATAATAGACGATACAAATGGTGTTTTGATGGAGAGTCTCACTCAAAGCCATGATCGACGTAACGTCGGCTAATAATGGTCGATTGCATAAAACTCTAGATTCCCGACAGTTTTAATGGCCATTTAGTTTTATACTCTATGAGATATTAAGCAGAGTTCATCTATGATGTATTTGTCTATTTATCCATTATCTATAATATTTTTGAACTTTCAGAAATACTTTCTTTTCCAAAAGCATTTTTACTTGCTCTTTTTTTTATACTACGGAGGAACTCTTGGGGGATTGGAATGGTGTGCAGTGGACAATGTTTTTACTTCCCATCCAGAGGGCTCGGGTTCGAATCCTCGAGATGGATGATATTTTTCAGTGGTATCCCTATCCTTACTTGTTGTCCTTTGTGGAGGGCCTTTTAAGTGTGTACGCCGTCCGTCGGATGGGACGTTAAGCTGCGTACCCCTTGGCGCCTTTCGTTAAGAGTAGGCTAATGCCGACGCCGTCTTTCTTTACCCTTCATCTATTCCCGTCCATGCCTAATGGCGCTAATTACCTCAGCTGACGGTCGCCTCCCTTAAATATTAATACTACTTCTGAAGAGCTCATCTCAATTTCGTTGCGTGGTTTTCTCGCGCCTAGCTTTCGTGCCTAAGTTTTTTTATCCCTTTCTGAGTTTGTTATTCAGTTTCCATTCATTCTGGATTCCCATTCATTCTACTATTGTGTCTTTTCACATGTCCTTTCATTCATCGCGGGCTTAATATATGCATTCGTATTTACTGTTCCAGTGTCTGTCTTGCCTTGTCTCTATTGCTGTTTCTCTTAGTTTGGTTATTTGAGCAGATTCCATTTTTTTTTTCATTTTTACGTGTTATTGTTTCAGATGACACTTTTCCCGATAACTTCTATTCATTCTCCAAATTTTGTTGCATTCCATCGGCATTTATTTTTCCATGCTGCCCGATTCATCTTTATGACTATTTGACTAATATATTTCTTCCCTGCATCTTTGTGTTATTCATAATATTGTGCATTTTGGTTTTCGTTTGCGTTCTAGACGGTCGTTTCTTTTCTATTGCGAGTTTTCTTATATTCGTTAGACTAGAGATTTCTTCTAGTTCTTTAGAATGTCGTGCATATGGTCTTGTTTTCTTCCCGCTGATATTCCTTTGCTTCTCCTTGTGTTTGGTTGTACTTAGTCTTGCAAATCTTCTTCAGCTGGATCTCTATATTTTATGTAGTTGAATGCCATTTTGTACGTATGAATTCGCGTAGGACAGTATAAAAAGTAGCGTTTCATTGTATTGGTATTAATTGTGATTATGAGGTGCCTCCTGAGTATGGCTACAATACTTGTCGAGCTTGAGGGGCGATCAAAGGTCGCTCGCTCTGTTTGAAAGCGTTGGCGCTCTGTTCGAGCCATAGATGGGTGTGATAGCATCAGCTGGTGCCGTGCTCCTCAGGGGGGTGGGGTTGAGCCGAAAGGCGCGTTAGGGGTATTTAAGAGGAAGAATGGGCCGTGGGCTGTGGACGGGGGGGGGATTTGGAGACACTGAGATGGAGGGGAAAGGAAAAGATTTCATCTTTCAAATTGATAACATCTTCCTTAAGGGGACCATTGCCGAAAAATCAGTGGTAACAAAAAATCAGGAGCCGTGGTAATGAAAAGGGTAGTGGAAGGGTGTTAGATCCACTCCCCCTGCCCCGCCCCCCCTCCTCTGCCCTCCCCCCTTTCTCTTGCCCCCCACCCACCCACGCACCCTATGACCTTCTCCCGCTGCGACCGAGCCTTCCGGAGATAACCGTTTCATTTGGCCCTCTGGGATTTTCGTATTTCTTTTATTTTTACGGTGAGGTCCTTTATGGTTATCATCGTCTTCCACAGGAAAATCTTCCGCAGACTCAGACCTTTCATCCTCCCTTATTCCCTTCATCCCTACCCCCCCCCCACTCTTGCCCACTTGCCAACCCCTCCCCCCCCCAGCAGTCGCCCTACCATCCCTCGCTCAACAACCTCATATATATATATATATATATATATATATATATATATATATATATATATATATATATATTTGTATTTCACAATTTACCCGCGCCCCTTGCCCTCCCTAAGGCGTGTACTCCGCCGGAGATTCAGGCGCCCAACACGCATCGCAGTGCTACGTGCGGTGTGATGATTGGCCCGTGGACCAAGACATATGTCCGCTCGAAAGGATGACCACTCTCAAGATATCTTGCCCGTTTTCATGGCATCCAGACCAACTCCGTGGGTCTTATTACGAAGTTGCGTAAAATTGCGGAGAGTGAGGCATGTGTGCAGCGAAAAGAAAACCAATGGCAGAGTAGTACTGGCGTGGTTTACGTTATTACCCTTTTAGTTTCCCCACTCGCACAAATTACTACCTCTCACAGTTTGAGATGCGGGTGATCAGGTGAGAGTCGGGCCCGCCAGCTTAGCAGTGAGGGTCATTACTTAACGCATTGCGAAACCAGTGTGAAAAGTATTGAATGAGAATTAATCATAATAAAAGTAGGATATGAGATTCTGAAGAGATGGGAAGGCTGATGCGTTGGGGCATAAACTAGAAGAAATAAAACAGTTCACTTACGTATAAAAGGTTTTGGAGGAGGATGGGTAGGGTGATAGGGGCATAAAAAGAAGAACTGCGATAAGGACGCGTTGACAAAGATGAAGGGGTAATGGCAGATATCTTAAGTAAATAAAAGGCTTGTGAAAACTTCACTTAGTAAGTCTCGGAAACTTGGTCGTTGAGCCAGAGGATATGCGTAGATTGGCAGTTACCAAGATTTGAGTTGGGAGAAGGATGGGGAAACTAAATGGATGGAAAGGGAAACCAGCGAAGAAGCTCTAGGCATGGTAAGGAAAGTCAGAGAGCGGGAGAAGTTGGAAAAAATGAGGAAAAGTGAATGCAGAGAGTGAATGTGGTGTTGAAGGCGGTAGTAGAAGGCTGAGGAAGAGGGAGGAGAAGAATGGGGAAGTTGATCGAATTAAGTAGCTCAACTTTATAGTTTAGCTCATCCTCATTCATTCACCTTTTCCACGTATCGGCTTTGCCGCTCGAATACGTGGTCTCCTACACATTCAGCGCTCATGTTTGCGGACCAGATGTCACCTAAAAGCAATTGATCCGTCACGGATCTGATATAATTTTGGCGTTGTGTTTCTTTCGTGATGGTTTTCCGGTCGTTTATTCTGATGCTCCAGAAATCTATAAAAAAGTCAAACTCCATTCACCCAGGGTCATCTAGAGGCGATCGAAGCAATTTATTTCAGCTGTTTGGTCGCTCCAGCCCACCGGTATGAATGTGGCGGCTCTTTAGTGGTCAAGATGTGGAGGGTTCAAGGAAACCATCGCCTCTTCTCTTACATGCGTCACAGGCATGGTTAAAACTTCCCCAGGCCAACACCGTGGCTGGACCTGAATGGCGTTGCCTATCGGAAATGAGTGCATGAGCTGTAATCATGGCGCGTCTTCAATCCGAGCAAACTAATAACCTTTAGCAGCTCCTCAACCTCTCTCCTACCGGTCTCTTCTTCGTTCCTTCACGACTCCTTACGTTCACTTCTCATCTCCTCCTCAGTCCTCCTTTGCCTTAATGTGCAATTTCCTTTCTCTCTCTCTTTCCTTCAATTATGGTTATCAGTTAGCCATCTTGCCTCAGGAGGTGTGCCATCACTTTGCATCTTCATATTTTTGTGTGATTGTCTCGTGTCTTAAGCTTTCTTATTCCGCCACACCCTGCAAAGTACTTCTTCAGTTATTATTTCGTATCCATTTCACTTCCATAATTCTTCTGTAGTACCTCTAGTTCCATATTCAAACAGTCCAAGCGTCAATTCCGCAGAAAATGTCGCTGCATAATAACTGTAATAGTATACTTGTAATAATATAATAACTGTAATAATATGCTTGTAATAATATAATAACTGTAATAATATAATAACTGTAATGATATAATTACCGTAATAATGTAACTGTATAAGGTTTTGATTAGAAAATTCCTCATGTATGTGTATACCGGTATCATTTTCTGTAATAATGGTTTATTTTGTTGCACGTACAGCTCTGTTGATTGTTATTACCTCAAGTATAAGGTTTAGTGTGTGGAATTTCGCATCTGAACAATGATCCGTTTAGGATCCTCTGCTTAGCCACAACACGATGAGATTATCGTATTTTTATAGACAATCTAGGATTCTGATTCGTATCATACATTAGCGTAAATAATCCTTTTAAGCTGTTTGTCGTGATGCATCGTGACTTCCCAATGGGAGTACGTGTTTCAATCTCAACGAGAACTAAGGCTTATTTATAGACACACTTCGTATTTTTTAAGGTCGTTTTTTTTAAAAAAAAAAGTGAAGCGGTGCAATGCATTAAAACATGTCCATTCTCTTTTGACTGGAACGGCTCCGTGCTGTGGACCTTCGCTCGCATTCATGCCCCCCCCCCCCCCGGGTGGGCGTTTTAAATTGCAATGGGGTCTCTTCCTCCAGGCCTCCCCCGATGATGGATTTTCTCTTCGCTCCATTCTTCCGCTCTGCCGCCCGTGGATTATTTTCTCCCTGCAGCGCAGTCCCGGTCATTGTCTCTCCTTCCTCTCCTCTGCTAAATACTCTTCATTTCTTCTCCGCTTCGCTCAGTAGACTTCTTTTGTCACCGGTTTCCCTTTTCAGCGGAATTGTTGACATGTTGATCGTTAATCCCTCGCGTGCACCTCGACGTCGAGGCCTTATGACCTTAAAATGAGGAAATATTTTTGGTATTTCTTGCTCAGGACACCGGTGGCTAGGTCGTTCTAAGAAGATATAGGTTTGCGTTCGCTTCGTTAATTGCACCTGGAGACCAAATAAAAACATTAGTTGTATTTTGTCCGTATGTCACCTTGATAGAATGAATACATGACGATTCTTACTGTGCAATTTGTGAGTTTTTTCAAGTTTTTTATCGCTGTATTTTTTAATTTCTTCCGAAAGACTTTTAATATTATTACTTTTGGGATTATTTTAGTGATTATTGACGATTCATGATAATAGTGCCGGTGATTTTTAAAGTATTCCATTTTATGTTAAAACTATACTTTTTCTCCAATAACGCGAGGTAGCTACATGCGTATTCTCCTGGCGGCTATGAAAAGTAATTTTCAGTATCGCTAGGTTTCTACATTCGCGTAAGTTAATTGTTATAATTTGCAATGTATATTCGTTGAGTATTATAAGATGAGAATGATTCTTATATTAATTCATTAATTGTTTAGAATTGAGAATAATGGCTGACTATTTTCTTGCTGTCTATCTCGTGTGTATACATTTTAAATAGTATGCCTGCCACTCACCTTGTTATGCATAATTAGTCACTTACGACGAGTTGCTGGGGAGAAGTCGTTCCTCAATCAATACGCTTCAATTTTTGCTCTGGAAATTATATCATAACCCTGATACCAGAGTTGTTCGCATTTTTATTTACAGAGTGCGTTCCAAAAGGAGCGCCATCAAATTTCTTTATTTAAAGTGAAAAAATAATTGCATTACTTTTGGAACGCAACATATATTACGAAAGGCCATCTACGGGTCAAGATTGTTATGATTTTGAGCCAGGACCATGGAAATGCCGTGCTTACAAAACCCCTTTCCCCACCACGGTGGAATTGTAATGAACTCTGTGATGTTTTTTAAGTCCTAGTGAGCAACTCTATCCCTCTTAGCCTCCCTTCATTCCGTCCCACTAGAATATTCTCCGTTTCTCTTCCTCGCTTGCGTAGCATTCTTCTCTCTGTGTATATAAAACTGTCTTCATTCATGGAGGTGCCGCCCCAAATGTTTCGCATTTATTTCGACTCCCTTTTTCCAATCCATCCCATCAAACAACCCCCTCTCATTCCCCGCCATCGTTTGATTCCATTTTTCTCCGCTCTTTTTATATTCTCCCACACCCACATATCATCAGTCTCCCATCTGCGTACTCTAATTCTTTTTCCACGCCACCATTTTTCCGAGCCCCGTTAAGTATTTAGGAGAAATGTTCACTCTACTTAGCTCCCCTGTCTTCTTCGTCTTGAATTTATTTCCTGTGATTGTGACGTATTTTGTCCCACTCTGTTGATAGGCGACGCAAACCAATTGTTTGTGTTGGAGAGGGAAATGATTCCGGAGGAAAACCCGGAAGACTCCTGGAATTTCGTGATAACCGGAGAGCGGACCCCCGCACGCTCCTCCTCCGGAATCCTTCACTTTTGCTTTGTCTCCCCTTCTCCGGAGACTATCGATTACTCTTTGGGGCTTCATGCAGTCCAATTCCCCGCTCCCTCCCCACCCGTCTCTCCCCGTGGCCGTGTATCTCTCCTCGCCCACCCCCCCCTTCCCCCTTCTACCTCCACATTCCCCCCTCCTCCGCATCCCCCCTCCCTCCCTCTTAATTTCCAATCTCCCGCCAGAAAACCTTTTGCGACGCCCCCTTTCCCCCTTCCTTCTGCCATTCCTCCTCCTCGGCCCTCCGTAAAAGGCCGACCTTTCCGCCTCCCAAGCACATACTATCACACATTCTCTCATCTCCGTCTTCCATTCCTCTAATTCCGTTCCGCGCCCTGCTCTTCGCCCCTCCCTCCCTCCCTCCCATCCTTGCCTCTCCTCCTCTCTCTCCGTACATATTTCTGCGTTTAACTCTCTTCTCGGCACTCCCCACAGCCTAATTACCGCCCCCCCCCCACGACCCTACGCCCACGCCCCGATACCCTAACTATTATACTCGGGAGTGGATACGGTAGGAAAGGATTAAAAAAAAATTATTTCCTTGCAGATTCATATTGTTTGTCCTCTATCGTAGGGAACATGTGGAAAATAGGTAGCCACTCCGTCAAAGTAATATTCATGGACGATGCGAGAGGATTCACTTTCTGACCGGCAGAGAGATTTATATAGTATTCCATCTTTCTTTTCAGCAATCGGATCAGGGAAGGGACAGGAGGGATTCACACGGGCGCGGTATATTTGTCGTTTGAGCGGGTGTTGGTAAATCAGTCGCTTGTTCCCCAAAATACTCTTTGCTCTATCTTGGGAGCTGATGCCACATCAGCAACTGCCTTGCACAGAATTGTCTGACTCGACTTAAGGGGAAACTTTACGTAATCTGGCGGGTTTCTCATCAAGTGAGAAGTGAAATAGCGGCGAACTTGAGAGTTATAGAGGGAGATTTATCGCTTCCTTCTACTTACCCTAGCAGGGTACAATTAGTGAGGTGAGAAGCGTTCGGTGAAGCTTCGAAACCCGTTTTGGTAGTCGAATGTGTAATAATACCTTCACATCTGGTTTCAAGCCATACAGTAAGCAATAAATAGTAGTGCTCTCATTGGTCGAGGTTAGAGAAGAGAGACAGTAATTGGCTGAGCTTGGAAGGTTTGGAAGGAATTTGTGTACGATATCGCGAAGTGAGCTTTCGTGAAGTGTAGTTTGAGCGTTAAGTTCTTTATCTCATTATGATCCGGCCTCTATCCTCGTCCCCTCCCTCGCATGACGTTCCTGTCGCTTCTCTTCTCCTGAATAAAAACGCCGTCTTTCCCGTGTCATTCCCACCTGCTCTCCTCGTCGCATCTTCGCGGGCGTCACTTCGGCCGAACGTCTTCCTTATCTTCTTCCTTATTTGCGTGTTCGGCGAGGGAGATTCGTGGACGACTCGTGTGTGTGCGTGCATCCCGTGAAAGCTTTCGCTAGTAGTTGGCGCCCAATGTGTCTCCCCGACGAAATAACGAGTCACTCTCCCCTCCCTCCGAAGGGAATTCTTTCCACGTGAAAGTCACGCTCGTGCTTTGGCAGTCCGGCTATTTGCAATGTTCAGGGCACGTGGCACTTAGGAATCCGCCCCGTCCATTAGTGGAATTGCAAAATATGGGCGTAAGTGACCGTTGTTCACTCGAGCCGAACGCTAATGTGTTCAGTTTTCGACGTAAACATTTCGTTCTTCCTGGTAAAATGTTACGTATCCGTCGACATGTATCCATCCATTAACGGAGTTGTCACGTGTCATATTTCAGCAGCGCAACTCCGCAGAAAAGTTAAATTGATAAAGACTGCTTCATCGAGTGCTCTCCCCTGACTGTAATTTCTCGCTGGGTATTCCGTTGTCTACTCGCAGCTCTAGAGCTTATGAATCTAACTCGGTGTTCGCCAAAAATTAATGGTTAAATGCAGCTGCGAATTGTTTAGTAAAATAATAGTTAAATTTCAAAGTAAAGACTGCCTTTATTTTGATATTTGTACCTAATGGATTGCTATAGGCTGCTAGTACTATTGAAAGTAGTGACCTTTTTCCTCGTGATGAATAGAATATTGAAATTCACATTTATATGTCACCTGTTAAGCACTGATCGTGATGGGTTCGTTATAGTTAACAAGGAACCTTTTCTTTCTATAGAATGAAGAATTTGCTCTGTATTATTTTATAGATTAATGCCCTAAATGCTTTGCTTCTTCAGAATTTAAAATATGTGTACCGAAAAATTCGATCAATTGTAATTTCAATTGATTTCATTTTGAAGATTCGTGGTGAATTAATCATATGATTTGCAATTTTATATTGTAAACTTCATTGTGATATTCTGTTTGTGTCGAAGGTTGTCGTATATATTGGAACACAGTGTTGAGTGTGGGGTTTGATCGCTGATTTATTTTTTAAGGTAATCTACTTGTTAGGTAGGTTTTTGGATAAACACAACTACCATATAGATATTTTGTGACTCCTAACATAGCACAAGGTCCAGTATCCTACTCTAAACCAGGTCCCTCTTCATCTCTGAGTACTTTCTTCCTCCCTTCATCCCGTCCAACATCCCTATCCTGTTCCTTCCCTTTCCTCTTTTGCCCAACATTCTACCCTCTATCACAGTCTTCAACATCCCACTGCCGGTCAACACCCCCTTCATCCACTTTTCCTGCCGGCTGTATAGGATTTCTCCCAAAAAACTCCTCTCTTCGCCCACCATACCAAGTACTTCCTCGTTTGTTTTCTTCTCTGTCCATTTCACCTTCTCCATTCTTCTCCACACCCACATTTCAAAAGCCTCCAGTCTACGTCCATCCTCCTGCTTCAATGACCACGTTTCCGCACCGTACATAGCTACGCTCCATATCAAAGTTTTTACGAGTCTTTTCTTAACATCCTTACTCAACGTCCCTCTCATCAACTCCCTCCTCCTTGTGAAAGCCTCTTTACCTAGCGCAATTCTTCTCCCTTCGTCCCTACTACTTTGACCGTGTTGGTCCAAAACACTACCGAGATACGTAAACTGTTCTACCTGCTCTAGTTTTTGCCCTCCTACTTTAATGTTAAGCTTAGCCTTTTTCTTTTTAGAAAATTGCATTACCTTTTATTTTATTAATATTGATTCTCATCCCATATCTGTCGCACTGAATTTCCAATTCACTCAGCAATGCTTACAACCGCTTGGCTGACTGACTAACTCGAACTTGGTCATTAGTCAAAGCAACTGGTTTTTCGAATTTCCCTCCGACTTGTCAGCTTTTATCTTACCCGTATTATCTAACATTTAGCACAGACCTTCCCGTCTTACTTCCCAATAGTGATTTAACTTTTCTGTATAGCGCACCAATTTCGCCCTTCCTCTGCAAACTTTCCATATCCTGGCACTGCGTCTTTTGCTTTATTTGTTGCACGTCTCAGTTCATTATTTAACTCTTTGTACTTTCTATTGCTAAGCTCTGTGTTTACTTCCTTCCATTTTCTTTTCTCGTCTATCTTTGTAATCATCTCATCCGTGGATCATGGTTTCCTAGTCATTTTCCCATTAACTTTTCCTATAGTTTCTTTTGCGGCTTCCAATATCCCTTTCTTGATACATCCCCATTTTTATTCGATAGTACTCAGCTCTTTTCGTCATCCATGGTTTTCTCTACAGCCAGCTGATACTCCTTCCTTGTGCATCCATTTAATGCTTCTACGTACGTTCCATTTCCTTACCCGCCGCCCCTGCATTATCTTTTTAAACGCCGTCAACACCCAGAAATAGTAGCACTGAGTCGGCTAAAAACTTTTACTGCTATGACTGAAAAGTTCACTCAGAAGTCTTTGAAGTAGCGCCCTTGTGCGTCCACACACCGCTTCCAGCGGGTTTCTCCACAACTCTGATGCCTTTTGGAAGGAGGCGCCTGGAATTCTGATAAGCTCCCTCGTCACGGCCTGTTGTAACGCTTCCTCCGAACTGTGGTGGCGTCATTTCAGCACGGTTTTGAGGTCGGGGTTGAGGAAGATATCTGGTGGGGTATAGCCTTAAAAATTTGCATCCTCACTCACGTGGCCGAAAAGCTCTTGGTGGATCCGCGTTCGAATTTCCTTTTGTTCGTCCCAGAGAACTCGCGGCACCAACTTTTCACACGCCTTTCTCAAGGCCATATTTTCGGTCACAAGTCGATGCACATCACTTCTAGGGATGCCAAGGTCATCAGAAGCAATGGGAACGCATAATTCGCGATCCCTGTCCATCAAAGCCTTCACTCTTGGAATATTTTCGTCCCTTTTTGTGGTCGAAGGACGTCCTCAACGCTCGGTGTCTTCAACATCTTCTCTACCCTCCCGAAACAATTTGTGCCGCTCAAAAACACTCGATTTACCCATAATGTTATCACCGTAAGCTGCCATGAGCATGCTCTGAGTGTCTTTCCCAGTGTTGCCAACTTTCTAGCAAGTTTGATGCGTAGCACTGTTCCAATAACAGTTTCATGACGCAGCGTTACGAGGTCACGTTATAGAGGTTTGGCAAACGAACGGTCCGCATTCCGTTTAGGTTGGTAGCCCTCTGTCACTAGCCTCCAGCCTTTGCTGAGACTCCCTTCTCTCGAACTCAGTCCGAGAAACCACCCCCCGTCCGTCCATCCGAGAAAAGAAATGCGATTGGGACAAACCTCGGGCGTCGTATATCAGTGTAGGTACACATTGGCAGGCGATGGGGGTTACGGGTGATGAATAAAAGCAAATGCATTCGAATGATTGGCGTTTTCCCTGAATGGAATCAAGCCTTGCGGGGATAACTCCCTCCCCCCGTGTCTCCTCCCTCGTCCCTCCCTCGCCCCCTCTGCACACGCGACGCGTAAGGCTTATTTCTTCACCCTTTCACTCCAATATCCCGTTCCTGAGCGAGCGGAGGGGCGTTGGATCTCTCCTCCCCGACTCGAATCAATCAATCATGAGGGAGGGCAAATCAACCGGCCTCATCCCTCTAATCCGCATCATTCGACGCCCGCATCTACGCTTCGCCCCGCCTCGTTACATCACTTTCTTCGTCCGTAATACGTTCTCTATCGTTCTTATGAACGGGGAAGAGGATTACCGGATCCGCTTTCGCCCCGCTCTTAGTGATAGTCGGGCCATCCGCATCATGCTCCTCGGTGCCCCATTCAGGATTTAATCTCGGGGGCGCTGTTTGCGAATGTTTCAACGCGTCTCCTTATTTTCTCCTTCAGTTCACTAAAGTTGCTCTCCAGAATTCATTTTGGGTTCATGGTTCGTGTCTTGTTTCGCTGACAGACCTATTTCCAGTGCGTGCGCACTAGAAAGAACCGGTACAGGAATTGCCTTGGGAGAGAGGATACCCCACTGTTGCCGCCTCCCACTCTATCCCTGGCTACGATACGTACCCTTTATTCCGATCCCTTACCATTCATTGGAAAAATGATATCTCTCGTTTATCTATTATACACTTAATTTCTCTAATTTTATTATTGTGATCTCTCCGGCCGTAGTGCGATGAGGGTAATAATACATTTTCAAAATCACTGCTTAAGAGATGCCCTTCCAATTTTTATTTGAAATATCTCTCCGGCCGTTGTGTGATGGAGATAAATGAAACATTTTCAAAATCACTGCTGAAGATACCTCCTTCCAATTTATGAAAGAGCTTTAATCAGTAATTTCGCTCTGTTCGAGATTCCCAGCCTAGCTGCTCAAATATTTTGGATGCGCTACTAAGGCTATACACTACAGGGTTCGTCCGGAAAATAAGTGTACTGAGCTCAGGAGAAAAAAAATTTATTGCACTTTTACATATCTTAAGCTAATATTCCTCAAAATAGGACCCTTGTGAGTCGATACACTTGTTCCAGCGGCGTTCCCATTCCTGGAACGCTCCCGCGAAGGCATCATCGGGAACCTCTCGAAGACTCGTCGTCGACCTCTTCTCTGCCCTCCACGAACATCTTGTGCCACCGAAAGATCATGTTTCTGGACATGGCTGACTCCCCGTAAGCCTGGTTAATCATACCGACAGTTTCGGTAGACGATTTCCCAAGCTTTACCGCAAATTTGATGGAATAACGCTGCTCCAAAAACTTCGGCATCGCGTTCCGTGACGTGGGGCGAAGAGTGGAGGTTCGCGTTAACAGAGCTCCTCACTACACCACAGCTCAGAGCCGACTGCCTTTTTCAGCGTCGCTTGCCAACATACCCCCCTCCAATCGCAGCCCGTCAGAGCGGTGCTGGGCGCGCCTGGAGCGGCGCGCCCAGCCCAGGAGTCAGTACACTTATTTTCCGGACGAACCCTGTACAACGTTTTACTAATCTAGCTCCTCTACGCTGCGCGCGATCCAATTCGGCAATCGATGAAACTTCGTGAGGATTCTATACTGTATACATGCAGTAAATGAGACCTAATCATCAACTACATGAAGGACACGATTTATTTATCCACTGTTCTTTATCCTGGCACTACTAGTTTCATCGCTTAGGCGTCATCATCAGGTACCATGAGGTCGCCTTTGAGTGGAGTACAGCACCTAATCTATCAAATAACTCCATTTAATGGCTGCGTAGGTTTTCGCGGCGGTGGTTTGAAGTATTCTGCATTGTCGGGTTTCACCGCGTCATTATTTGATTCAGACAACGACGCGGTGAAACCCGACAATGCAGAATACTTCAACTCCATTTAATATATTTCGTCCAGAATCTGTACCGGAAATTGGTTTTTATCATTTGACACGTTTTACTGCAAGCTTCACAATACGCAATTTTCCGCTCTTTATCTTATATTTTATTGACCATAATCACTGATCTGGGACGCCATAGTTGCTAGGGTTTTTGGTCTTCTCTTGCCATCTTTCAGTCCGCCATTTATGAAACTTAAAACCATGCCTGGAACCGTGTTGCGTTGTTCCCCTTCTGACTAGACCGGCGAATGGTGTGTGGTATTTATATGCTCAGAATATTTGATTTCGTTTCCGAATTGCTAAGAACTTGAGCAAATTCTGCTGAACTAACGTTTCATAACTTCTAGTTTATTTTGGAATGCATAATTATTTTTGAAATCCCTCATGAAAGTCCGTTATGATTCCTTTTTTCCGCCCTTAAACGAATTCATTCTGAAGAGACAGTGGGGCCGGAGGCATCTTAATGTGGACGGGATAATGAGTTTAGCACTTGTGACCCATGAATATGTATGAAGGCATTATAAATGTAGTGATAGCAGGTGTCCTGAAACTGTTAACCTGAGGCGGAATAGGTTTCGTAGTATCCTCACAGATGCCGGGGCTTCAATAATGACGAACCTATGTAAACAATGAGTCCCAGAAGTCTTATGCAACGTTAGAATGTAGTTGATGAAATACGGTGGATTGCAACAGTCATAGCCAATTCAATTTTTGTTTTTTTTTGTCTACACAAATTTCCTACACAGTCCGATTTGTAATTAGTGTTATATTTTTTAACTTTTAGATGATTCTAAAAGAAATTCTATAGTTTGTTTCCCGATTTCTCTGATTCACTGTTTTTGTTGTTTTTTGTGTAGTAATTACTGAATGTCCACGTGGCTGTTGCTTAAGACGAAATGAGTCGCGAGGATGTTTAAAACTTAATTTGACATCTTCTCTGTGCGTTTATATTTGGATTTATTCTAATGAAATGTTTATATTGCATTTTTTTCCATTTCAGGTAGGAGATATTCTGGGTCGTGAGAGACTAATAAAACAGTGGGCGCATAACATCTAGTGAGTGTTTGATTGAATAGTGAGTACGTAATGTGTATCTAATTTCTAGTAAATATTGTGTGCTTGCAATTATTGGCATTGAGAGAAACGGGAGATCAAGGCTGAATTATTTTAAATGAATCCTACTTTTCATTTAAAAATATTGTCGTTCTGTATTACTTTTAGTGGTGATTTAAAATATTTTCAATTTCATATCGCTTTTAATGGCAAATCAATATCTTAATCATGGTGATCATCCTGACGCAGATTTGTGGCCCTATTTTTAAGGATACATTTTTTGGCCAAGGACGTGTGAATTAACGCCACCTTAAGGTACAATCTAATGGAATGAGAATGTTTAGAAGAATGTAGGGCACAGGAATGACGTTTGTTTCGATATTGTTCACCTAATGGGTAAAAAATAATTGATTATGGAAATTATGTTTTTTCAGATTTGTGGAAATTTTAAGTAAAGAAGAAAGGGGAAGAAAACTCCAATGGCCGTAAGGATCCTTACGGCCATTGGAGTTTTCTTCCCCTTTCTTCTTTATTGAGAGGCCGTAGAGCTCATTATTTCTTGCGAAATTTTAAGTGTCAAACCGTTCGTGTCATCAAAGTCAAAACATGTCGTGAACTGTATAGAAGGCCTTGGCCACTATCTTCTAGTTTAAGTGGAGACTCAACTTCCTTAATTTATTGATCGGTGGCCTTATTGTATTTAAAATAAAAGTCTGTTGGTTCACAATACTTTCTCGAATCACAAGAAACTGAACGGATTAAGTGCTGTGCAAATGAATTTATTCATGAACTAGAGCAAAGTGTTTCTGCAGAGAATGATTCATTGCCCATGAATCACTTTTTGAATGCATTCAGCGGAATGGCTCAGGATGATAATCTCGCGAGGGAACATTGAAATGTAGTCATCTGTGAATCTTATTGTATAAGAGCTGGAGATAGAAGGATCAATTGTAGAATAAGGAACGTATTTGATGTACGCAGGTACGTCGTTTTCCTTTTTTGAGTAATTATTATTGGTATATTACCGTTGAGGTTGGGTTTTGCGTTGAAAAGGACTGTAGAGCGGTGGCAAAGATTTATTGTTTTGCCTCTCCTAACAAAGTAACACAACCAGACATTTCAAACTTCTGCAGTGAGCCCTTTTTTGATTCCACATACTTCCTTCCTCCCTTCATTTCATCGAGCAACCCTATCGTGTCCTTTCCTCGTTTGCCTTACATTCTCCCCTCTATCTTAGTCTTCAACATCCCACTGTTGATGAATACCCCCTTCATGCCTCCATTAGATTTCTCCCAACAAATCCTTCCCCTAACTCACCATGCCTAGTACTTCCTCATTGGTTTTTTCTCGATCCATTTCACCTTCTCCATTCTTCTCCACACCCACATTTCAAAAGCCTCCAATCTATGACCATCATTCTGCTTCAATGACCACATTCCCCGCCCCATACAAAACCACTCTCCATATCAATGTTTTAACTAGCCTTTTCTTAACATCCCTACTGAAAGTCCCTGTAATCGACTCCCTCCTCCTTGTGAAAGATTATTTCCTTAAACAATTTCTGTTCTTATATCCCTGCTACTTTGACCGTTTTGGTCCAAAAATCTTCCGAGACTCGAATATTGTTTTAGTTTATGATCTTCATTTTTAATATTTAAGTTAGCCTTTGTCATATTTGAAGACCAATTGACCTAAGTTTTTTAAATGTTGATTTGCATTCCATACTAAAGGAACTGAGGAACCTTTTTATGCGTTAAGTAATATTTGCATTACTTTGGCTGACCGACAAAGTAAAGTTCGATCATCCTGAAACCTAACTGATTGTATAAATGACCACTGACTCTCATTTCTAACACACGTTTCTGTTCCATTGCCCCTCAACCATTTTCGCCCCATACTTCCATGCATGGAAAAGCTCGGTTAAAAATACAAACCACGATAACAGGGCGAAGACTGTGACAATTTTCCAGTTAATAAAGATTAATTCATGACTATTTTCGGTACACTACGGATTTTCAACTGTTAGGTTAAAATCTTGTATTTGTCTTCGTCCCTGTTATGGAACAGTTCCACCTTTTCACACCTGAATCTGTAATTTATAACAGACGCCACGTTCTTTCTCTCTCTCCCGAATGCTGTACTCGCCACGGGGACATTTTCCTTGCCGTCCATCCAAAACATAAACCCAATGATGAAATAGATAGAAACAAAATTTCACTTTTTTCAAAACGTCTTCTTGCATTATAATGGAAGTTGTGCAGAATTCAATGTAGTTCTACTTTTATTATTATTAGTATTACACCGTTTTGGATGGGTGATGACAGAACTAAGATGAATTTCTTTTTATATTTTAACCAAAAAACACAACCTGACATCCGATGCTACAATTCGCCTCAATTTATAAGAAACTTTGCAAATTATGTTAGCGATATGGCCAAAGGAAATAGCCGAAAGGGTAATGTCTATGGGAATTCTTTCGCAGCTAGTCTCAGAGGAGTCTCATTTCATAATCGCGTTTTGAATGAGTGTGAGTATATCGAATTAAGAAGAATGGCGCCGTCTTGTGCATGTTCGCTGAAGCGGAAACTTGGAAGGGAAGCTAATATTGCTTTATTCCTGCCGCAACGTCGAGATAGTATTGTTTTGTTCTTGAAGAAACGTGCGTTATGCAAATTGATCGTGAAGTATCTTGAATTTATACGCCAGAGTGCGAAAATGTGTTTGCTCTTGAAACAAAAGGGCAGCACGGTATGTAGAAGGCTTTAGGCGTTTGCTCAGCTCACGGCTCCTTCCCCACCCACACCTTTCCCTTCTCCTCCCCCCTCCGACATCATCTACTCCCCCTCTCCCTGGTCACCGGGGCGGGATTTCCACCCACCACCTCCACGCCTCTCTGCGCACAAATCTATGCTCGCGCACGCATTTATGGATGCACGTACGTGAAAATCTGCACAATGGCGAAGTGCATACGAGATAGGGATACGAGGGCAGCGATTGGTAACGCGTGAAATACCAAAACAATGAGAGTGGGGAAGGAGGGATGATGTGCATAGATATTAGGCAGAGGGATGCTTCCTCTCCCGGTGGTCGAAACACATGTCTGCGATCTTCCCTACTGATCCGCAGGCCATTAATCTATCCTGGGAGTCTTGAAAATTGGGGGAATCCGAGGATTTTCTTGCGTAAATTCGTGAATTTGGCAAATTAAGATAATTTCTCTCTTCTATATATGCCTGCCGTTAACGCTCTTTTCCGCTTCCTTATTTACCGGTATGTCTACATTTCCAATTTTTATTTGTTCTTTTTTCTTCGTCTGCTCTTTTGATTGCTAAGCTCCCTAACACCGGAGCCAATGTTCTGAACTTACTGGACCTAAATGTTCCGAACCATATTGGTAATAAAACCCCCGATTTCAATATTTATTCAGCCTTTCTTGATATTGAAGTCATCTTGTATGTATGTATATAGAGACATACATTCAAACACAAAATCCTGCCTAACGGCGAACAAATACTCATTCACATAGAAATAGATATGAGGAAAAGGGTCTTACCCTCGTGATTGCCCTGATTCCGCCTTCCTCACCTCTACTGTGTTCGTCCTATATGTGTGTTCCTATACCTTTTTCTTATATATATTTCTTTGTGAATGAGTATAAACGTATATATATATATATTTTTTTTTAAGGTAATCTACCGGTTAAGGTAGGTTTTTCGATGGACAAAACTACCAAACAAATATTTTATTACTCCTAACAAAACACAAAATCCATCATCCTACTCTATATCAGGTCCCTCTTCATCTCTGAGTACTTTCTTCCTCCCTTCATCCCGTCCAACATCCCTATCCTGTTCCTTCCCTTTCCTCTTTTGCCCAACATTCTACCCTCTATCACAGTCTTCAACATCCCACTGCCGGTCAAAACCCCCTTCATCCACTTTTTCTGCCTCCATAGGATTTCTCCCAACAAACCCCTCTCTTCGCCCACCATACCAAGTACTTCCTCATTTGTTTTCTTCTCTGTCCATTTCACCTTCTCCATTCTTCTCCACACCCACATTTCAAAAGCCTCCAGTCTACGTCTATCCTCCTGCTTCAATGACCACGTTTCCGCGCCGTACATAGCTACGCTCCATATCAAAGTTTTTACGAGTCTTTTCTTAACATCCTTACTCAAAGTCCCCGTCATCAACTCCCTTCTCCTAGTGAAAGCCTCTTTACCTAGCGCAATTCTTCTCCTTACGTCCCTACTACTTTGACCGTGTTGGTCCAAAACACTACCGAGATACGTAAACTGTTCTACCTGCTCTAGTTTTTGCCCTCCTATTTTAATGGTAAGCTTGGCCTTTTTCTTTCTAGAAAATCGCATAACCTTTGTTGTATATACGAGTCGTGTGTGTGTATATATATATATATATATATATATATATATATATATATATATATATATATATATATATATATATATATATATATATATATTTATATATATCGCGTGTGTTCCTGCAGGGAAACATTTGATAGTGATGGGGGATTGGAATGCGACGGTAGGCGAAGGAAGATGGTGATGAGGTGGGCGACTACGGTTTAGGCACGAGGAATGACCGCGGGGAGAAAGCAGTTGAGTTCCTGCAGGAGACAGGGGTTAGTCATCACCAACACTTGGTTTAGACACCACAAAAGACGCAGGTATACATGGAAAATGCCAGGTGACTCAGGAAGATATCAGCTAGATTATATCCTGGTTATACACAGGTTTAGGAACAGTGTGATAAATTCCCACAGCTTCCCGGGGGCGGATGCGGACTCAGACCACAATTTAGTTGTTATGAAATGTAGCGTACTTTTCAAAAAGATAAGGCAGGGGCGGCGAGTTAGAAAATGGAATGTAGAAGCGTTAAATGGGTTTAAAAGGAAGGAATGCAAACAGGCGGTAGAGAAAATCATGGAGGATGGTAAAGGGCTTAGTACTATCGAAGAAAAATGGGAAATGATCAAGAAGGGGTTGTCTAAAGCCGCAAAAGACACTATTGGTACCGTTAACGCTAAAAGGACTAGGAAACCATGGATCACGGATGAGATGATTACAAATATGGATGAGCGGAGAAAATGGAAGAATATGAATACAGAATTAGGCAAAATGAAGTACAAAGAATTGAACAATAAATTAAGGCGGGCAACAAATAAAGCAAAAGAAGCATGGTGGAAGACGCAGTGCGAGGATATGGAAAGTCTACAGAGGAAGGGTGAAATCGGTGCGCTGTACAGCAAAATTAAATCGTTATCGGGAAGTAAGAAAGGAAGAGCTATGCTAACAGTTAGAGATAAGGCGGGTAAGGTAATAGTTGACGCAGGAAAGATACAAGAGAGATGGAAGGAGTATATAGAAGAACTGTATGGTAAAGAACTCAGACCAACAAAGTTAGACATTGAAAAAGAAAATGACGTAGAGGAGGACAGCTTAGGTCCAGGCATACTAGACAATGACATAGTAAGGGCATTATGGGAGATGAAACTAAATAAGGCCGTGGGGGTAGATAACATTCCCGTGGAACTTTTAAAATGCTTAGGAAAATGTGGGAGGAAGAGACTATATGGGCTGATCCGTGGTATTTATGAGGAGGGAATCTGGCCGGAAGACTTTGTGAGATCAGTTTTAGTTCCTATTCCGAAAAAGGTAAAGGCCACGTCATGTGAGGACTATAGGACAATTAGTTTGATATCCCACGCAGCTAAAGTTGTTCTCAGGATCATAAACAAAAGGATAGAGAGTAGGGCAAATGATTACTTAGGGGATGATCAGTTTGGGTTTAGGAAGGGGAGAGGTACGCGTGATGCCATTGCAGTAATGAGATTATTAATCGAGAGGAATATAGAACACAACCAGGAGGTATTTGCCTGTTTCGTAGATTTCGAAAAAGCGTTTGATAGAGTGAATTGGGAAAAACTAATGAGTATATTGCAGAAGATAGGAATAGATTGGAGGGAAAGGAGGCTAATCCGCAACCTGTACATGTCTCAGACTGCTCAGGTGCGGGTGGGAAACGGGGAGTCAGGATGGGCAGTGTTAGGAGGGGGTGTAAGGCAGGGTTGCCCATTATCACCGTTGCTGTTCAACCTGTATGCAGAGGAAATGATGAAAGAGGCAAGGGAAGAACTCGAGGTAGGAACGAAAGTGGGCGGGGAATTCGTAAAATCAGTTAGGTTTACTGATGACCAAGCCTTAGTTTGTCAGTCAGCCAAGGGGCTGCAAGCATTGCTGAGTGAATTGGAAATTCAGTGCGACAGGTATGGGATGAGAATCAATATTAAGAAAACAAAGGTTATGCGATTTTCTAGGAAGAAAAAGGCCAAGCTTAACATTAAAATAGGAGGGCAAAAACTAGAGCACGTAGAGCAGTTTAAGTATCTCGGTAGTGTTTTGGACCAACACGGTCAAAGTTGTAGGGACGTAAGGAGAAGAATTGCGCTAGGCAAAGAGGCTTTCTCAAGGAGGAGGGAGTTGATGACGGGGACTCTGAGTAAGGATGTTAAGAAAAGACTCGTAAAAACTTTGATATGGTGTGTAGCTATGTACGGTGCGGAAACGTGGTCATTGAAGCAGGAGGATGGACGTAGATTGGAGGCCTTTGAAATGTGGGTGTGGAGAAGAATGGAGAAGGTGAAATGGACAGAGAAGAAAACAAATGAGGAAGTACTTGGTATGGTGGGCGAAGAGAGGGGTTTGTTGGGAGAAATCCGGTGGAGGCAGGAAAAGTGGATGAAGGGGGTATTGACCGGCAGTGGGATGTTGAAGACTGTGATAGAGGGTAGAATGTTGGGCAAAAGAGGAAAGGGAAGGAACAGGATAGGGATGTTGGACGGGATGAAGGGAGGAAGAAAGCACTCAGAGATGAAGAGGGACCTGATATAGAGTAGGATGATGGATTTTGTGTTTTGTAAGGAGTAATAAAATATTTGTTTGGTAGTTGTGTCCATCCAAAAACCTACCTTAAACGGTAGATTACCTAAAAAAAAAATATATATATATATATATATATATATGTATATATATAGATTTGTAGATGTGTCTGTATGTGTTTGTGGGTCGCTCTAGATATCAGGAGTGTATATACCCTTAGAAAGCGATCATTCTAGCTCTCTTCTTCTTCGTTGGTAGTCCGGAGCCCTTTTCACCCTTCGTTGGCATTGACGCTACTAACCTTTGCCTTTCCCCCTCGTTCGCATTTCTTCGTCGTTATCTGTCTCTATCGTTGCCCGCTCCATCATTGGACCCTTTATTTCTCTCAACTCTCGAAGAATATTCTCTCCTTCTCTTTTATTTACTCTTTTATTAAATAGACTTTGATCGGGACAGTTTCAGGAATAATGTTTTTCTTCTGTCCAGTCATGTTTATCTTAGACCGTAATAAAATTGTATTATTTTTTTTTGGTCCATCTGTAATTCCGATCTGATAATTCTTCATTCGTACGTGAGGAGAATTGGGGATTCAATGTGATTTATACTTGGTTTTTCTAGCAAAGTTTCGCGATTTTATTTTAAGGAACTCGTGTTAAACGTTTGCCCGTTAAAAGCCAAATCCGAAAAAATTCCGGCAGGTTGAACTTTACCATAGTGCTTATTTTTGTGTTCTTCCTAGTCGTCATATCATACATGTGATCTTCAAATAATAATAATTTATGGAGATGCTATTTGGTCTGAAAATTGATTAGTTGGGTGGTATTCGCAGTTCGGAGACGCTTAGGCGTTGTCCAACATCTATTCCTTCCTTTTGCTCTGGTACTTTCGAATCATAAAATGGCGTTCGTATTTAAATCGATGCGTGTGAATTATTACGCTTACGTTTTTGAAATCGAATCCAAATCGAAACATTAAATTTATTTGCATGTTTAAATATGCACTCGGCAGCAGTGATCAGGGATATATGACCTGGAGCCTCTCGGAGTGGAGAACAGAGAACGAAAAAAAATAGTTGGCAAAATCGAAAGGCCAGTACTTCAATTTATATCATCCTTTATTCGCTTAGAGTTTATGGAAAATGGTTTCCTACGAGTCCTCTCGGAACTGCGGGGAATTTTCGAGAACATTATATCGACATTAAAAATAAGAAGGTAACATCAATCATAGAATGGTAATTTTATTCAATCAAATACATGCACAATACTGTAAAAATATCTTCATTTACTCATCTGAACATTTTGACCCGCCACTCTAATTGCTAATTCTGATGTTTTTTAGTTAGTTTAAAATTCCTTTTTTAGCATCTAAAAAAAAACGTTCACAAAAAATTGGTTTCGCCTAAAGCTGTGTACAATCAATATGACATGTTTTTTTCGTTGAAATGTCAATTTTTCCCTTCTCCATTGTACCCCGCTGTGTACTTCCAAGGTTTTTCAGTTTGTCTTTTCATTTGAGAATCGGAATTACACCTTCACGTTTCACGGACATCTATCGTTTTCGGGCAGTAATTTGTATTTAGTTCTATTTGTAGTCCCTGATCTTTCAGAAAGAAAGTTTTCGTGTAATTTCAACTCGGAAAAGCGACTAATCAGCCGCTTGGGGAATTTTAGAAACATTTTAATTACGCCCGATTGAATGTTTCCTTGGCTCATCTGTTCCTGCTGTGGCGCGATCATCATCAGAGTTTCATTCCGAAGAGTGTTTGAGCTTGGCAGATCTCTTCGCTTTCAATAATTCGAACTCCTTTGGGTACTTACGACCCGATGCCTGCTCTTCCGTCCGACATCCATCCCTCTTAATGGATGGTAATCTCTGCCATCCCCTCAAAGATCTACATCGTACCAAAAGTCATTCACCTCAGCTTTAATTCATCTTTGGAACACTCTCCCCGGCAACATTAGACGAACAACGCTCTATTGATTGAAATTTCGTCTTTCCGGCACCTGAGGTCATTTTGAAATTGAGTCGTTTGTATTTTGGGTTGCATTCATTTCATAATAGATCTATCTTTTATTTTGCTTATTTAATTTTCTTTGACTCCCTGAATCTTTGTGTGCGAATAGTCATCTTTATGCATACGTTTTTTTGAAAATTACATTGCAATATACATAAATAGGTTATTACCTCGAATAATATATTTGCATTTTTTCACATTATGCAACATTCATCTGTACTCGAGTTTTGCTTCGACGAAAGGTGTAGTTTTTATCATTCAATCATCAATTTGCTCCCAGGTATCTCCTCATAGGACCGTTGCAAAAATAATTTTTATCTTCTTAAGAAAACTGTTATGCCACAGGGATTTCTAAAATGCCTGGTTTGCCGATCGTGCTCTGCATCGCCTTCCGAATAATTCTTCATTTCTTCTTTGATCTTTCCGCTTGATCTTCAGCAATCCTAGCTCCTAGGGTTTCCATCCTTCTTTATGTGTTCTGTTTTGTCGAATCTTAAGATTGCCTCGCTTCGCTCGAATGCTTCCTCCAATTGCTTCCTTGGGTTTCTTCCTCCCTCATCGCCTGCCCATTTTCCATCCCCCCCACCCCGGTACTCTCCCCTCCCCTAACTGCACGCCGCGTCGGCCACTCTTTTTGCGCCAAAGGACTGCTTCAATTTCAAGTCTTTGTATCGACTGCATAATAAATTCCTCTTCATGCCATGGGTCCTTCTTCATGTTCTGCATTTTTTTTGCCGTCGGTGACGTGATACCATTCTTTTCCGTAATGTGATTTATCTTTTGATTTGCAAATTCTGTCGGTTGGAATTTCGGAATAATCGCTGTTTTGATTATGCGCATGGAATTATTTTCGCGTGTCGCCGCCATTCCCCGTTTCTTTTTATTTCCTCACCTTTTCAGTGGTTTCTTTTCGAGGCTTGGCGTTTTCCCCTCATCGCCCCTAATTTCGGGAGTATTTTCTGTTTGTGTTGCTCGAAGAAAAAATTGAAATAAAATGTCCAATTACTGCAGTGGATTAAGAGATAAAAAGATTGAAAGGGAAATGCATTATGTAAAATTTTCTGTAGCTTATAATAGAACAGGCGGCTTTATCCGCTCATTTTGCCTGGGAGCGCCGAGCTTCCATGATCGCGTCTTCATCATTAGTTTGTCTCCCTGTTGAAGCAAGTGGGCATATTTCTTCGTCCGGGAATATTGCTGGAGCTACATTGTCATTTTTTGGCATGAGTATTAATGAGGTGGTAGTTAATGCACTTTCCCTCCGTCCTCGGGTTACATTTAAGACTGAGGGGAATATTCCAGCCCCGTGTCCCCATTATGCGGGGACATCCTCATAGATTAATCCAGCTGGCCGTCGAAAATAAATGTGAAACAGGGATTTCGAGTTTAATATATGGTATTATCACATTTTCTCCTTGGCTACCCAGAAGGTTAACTTAAATGAAACAATATTAGTTTATTCCTCAAGCGGCAATGCGCCATTCTATTCTGTAAGTGGAATTATCTAAATCCTTGGATGATAATTTTCCGTCATTATTTTATAAGGTCCATACGTTCCTGTGAGTGTCAAGGTGATTGCGAAGATGTCACAAAAGCAGATGTGCATGCGACCGACTGAGATGTTGTTGGGTGTTTTTATTAATTTAACGAAAGTAATTATTTACGAAATCTTCGTCTTTTCTTTGACTCTCTCTCTCTCTCTCTTTGACATTTGGAAGGATAAGCAAGCGTTTTTGAAGGATGTTAAAGTGTTATTTATTTCTTAGTGAGCGCTGGATGTGTGGCCACGTTCATTACGATTTGTATCATCGATTGCACTCTTGCTCGGCGTCGATCCTTTTTATGGTAAAATAACTCTACGTCTCTTTCAAAAATTCCTATGTGATGGTACGGCGGTTGACAGTTGTGAAATGCTATTCCCGTTTATTTTGCCCTGAGTACTTTTTCCCTTTGCTCTCAGGAAAAATATTCAGAGCGTTTTGACGTTCAGTGAAATAGATCAATGCTACGAAAACATATGTTTGAAAGGACCTTATAACCACGGTTTTGCATGTTTCTGTTTCACTTACAACGCGAATATTAATGCGCGTTGAAGAAAACAAAGTCAAAATAGTATTATCCGACACAGTTCACACCCCTGGGGATGTTATCCTCTTGGTACAGAGGAAGGAACACGAAGTCGTGCCGTTCTGTTCTGCCTCGCCGGTAATCTTCTAACTTCGCCCCCTGAAGGAAACCGAATTTTCTTCCGCTCACCAAAGCCTAACACTTCTGAGACAGGATGTTTACGACTTTCGAATGTGATGCTGCGTTTGTTGTAATGGGAGAGTACGAAACGATCCGTTGTCTTTAAATACATCGTTCTTTGAGGTTGGTTTGAGTTATTGATAGTGGATTAATTTATTGTTCCCGGTTAGCAATTGAATTTCAATTTTGAAGAGATATGCTTTTATTAAGGTTGGACTCATACAAGGAAACCGGTGATTATCTTGAAATAAAGAATGCAAGCTGTTTTCGTTTTATATGACATCATCACCGGAGGTAATCAACCTATGAAACAATGACATTAGAATATTTCTCGCCACTGCCTTGTTCTCAGGATCGTATAAACATTCTCTTATGTAATATTTCCTTCTCCAGGTATTCGTTCTTTTAATCCGTCTTCACGCCCGCTGAAAAGCCTCTTCTCACCTTTTTCTTCTTTCCTTATCCAACGTTCTCTCATGCATTAAGTCCTTAAATATGCTTTTGTCTCCTCCACCCATTTTTTCTGCGTCCTTCAAGCGTCGCCAGGGAACTTCCTTTCTTCATCCAACGTATTTCCAACTTCCGCACTTGTCTTCCTCTCCGTCCAACTTATCTTCACTCCATTCTTCCCCACTCCCATCTCTGGAAATCTCCCGACTTATCTTCATTCCCTTACCTTAAAAGTATGAGCATCCTCACGCCCCTTAGGCTGTCTTTTGACCACCATTTCTAAAATTTGGAGGCATTCATGACGTCTTATGCAAGACGATTATCGGACTCGCAGTTCGTATGACTTCTTACGTTGGTATATGATAACCTTTTTGTCGAATACTGCTTGGTCGTTTGCCGCCTCGACTTGGAAGAGTTGCTCACTCGTCTTAGCTATCTTCTTTCTCCTAATATTCGCTTGCGTCTTTTTTATACGAATTGTTTTCAAATCCACGATTCGGTCTCTCTCGAACGTGCGTTCCCCGCCCGGAGTAAGATATCTATCATATGTTCCCGAACTGCTACTGAGCATCCACTTGCCCCAGCATCAAACTTAGCCATCTTTGATACACGGATGCTGGAGTGCTCTTAATGGATTAGCATCCCGAGATCGACACATGAGTATCTGTAGTTTGCTTGAGTAACTGTGAATGGGTCTGAACTGTGTTTTTATGTTCGAAATGGTTCATTTTTTTTGATTTTGCTGTATTTTTTGGTTCTGTTTGTATTTTCTCCATGTCATGTACATACCTTCAAGCATGTTGCCCGCGTGTTTTTTTTTACTTCTAAATATGATTTCAGTAACTTGTTCCTCTTTTCATCTTCAGTCTATTGTGTTGGTTTCGTTCCTGGCTTTGATGGGTGGATCCCTTGCGTTGTCCGTCGACGAGACTTTCAGGAACAACAAGCCATTATCTATTTCTACTTTCTCCCTCCCTCTGCCCTTCCGCCCGACACTCACTCACCCGCCACCCCTCCTCCACACTCCCCTCCCTCCCTCCCCTCCCTCCCTTAATACCCTCGCTAAGCCCCGGACGCATTTCCTTTCCCCATCACCCCAATCTCTTCTCCTTCCCTCTCTCCTATTCCTTCCCTTTTATTTCCGCTTCACAAGCAACGCCTTTTCGTCGGCACTTCATTTCGAGGATCCTTTCTACAGCTATTACATGGCCCGCCCCCATTTTTCCTCGCCCTTCAGGGTTTCGGGTACGAGGGAGAGGGTCGTGGGGGGGGAGGGGGTGAGTGAGAGGTGGATTTCACGCGCATTACCTCTCTTTCCCTTCTATTGTTTTCTTTCATTTTGCATCGGAACGGTGGACCGTGCGCTACGAGTTTCTTCTTCTTTTTGGTGGCTATTCATCGATGCTGTTACTCCTGGGTTTGAATTTTCTTCATTAGTGTCATTAATTATTTTAAAACCCTCTCGCCAATCCATCGGCTAATGAGAGATTTTGTTTGTAATCGCGAGCTAAGGTCATTATTTGTTCAGGTGTATTCTTTTTAAAAGGAGGTAGACATTTGAGGAAACATTTTGGTGAATGTGAAAAAAGTATGTCTTTTGAAATTAAATACTTCAGAATATCTCAGTGGGTCAAGTCCGTATTAGTGGTTGCATATTTTTGTATGCTCTGCGTGTGTATCGGTCTGTGGGTTTAGGAATCCACGCTTTACGTCCTCCGTGTTCGGGGTCCAATGAAAGGCGCCAAGTGCGGTTGCCATCCGCTTCCGAATTCGTTCGACGCGGAAATCGACGAGTCAGTCTTCCACGTGATCAAATTGTCCGTTTGGAATGGATCCCAGTCATCCAATTATCCAATTCCATTTCCCACAACTTAATTCTGAAATTATTTTTTGCCAATGCCCTTCCGGATCGTTTGCGTCACGGCCTTATTTCAGTGATGGGGAAATAGGTTTTGATATTTTCGTACCCTAGGGTCACTGATTATTCTCATCATAACGTGTACCTTGAATTGACTTCTAGTGCGAACTGATGCAAATTGAGTAAAAATAAATGTTAATAAATTCTGTAAGGTTACATTGGTTAGTAGGTCATCTATTGAAATTTAAAATCGATTGAAATTAGGTCGCATCCCTACGAACGATCCTTTGGCTTTCCTTTACTTTTAATTTTGTGATTATTCTTTAACTCTCTCTCTATCTCTCAAGCTTTCTTTCATCTAGTTCCTTATAATATTTCACTTAATATTGGTCCCCGTTCATTCAGACCGTCGCAAGTTCATTACAACTATCTGTATCCATTCACTTAATTTGCAAAGGTTCTATCAAGAACCATAATGAAAGAATCCATTTGGCATTACATCTTCCGGAATTAAATCTCCTCTTGTTCATTTTCAGAAATGCTTGAAGGTTTTTTTTACATTAAGCAATTACCAAATGAATTCGATCGCTAATGTTTTGTTAGTGATCTGCATATGGCTTTTGGAAATGTCCAGTTTTCCAAAAGAGAGATCTACATTTGCATGTATATTGTCACCGTTTACATTTTCTGGAATTTGACCTATGCTTCCGTTATCTGTCGTACAACATATATCATTGGATTGCCCGAAACCAGAAGTAGAAATGTTCGTTTTTACAGCATGATGAATCTTTGTTGTGATTTCGCTCCTTTGGAATTAAATCGTTCGAAATATATATTTCAGACATTATAGAGCCTCGCTTTTGCTCCGCACATACACAGAAGTAATATTCACCGCTGAACGCACGCCCACTTACGTTTCCGTACGAATTTTATTTTTCTTGAACCTGCAGTAGACATTCTCTCGCCAGGTTATTCGCAACTCATTTTCGAACCAGGACTTCTTCGCTTTAATCCCCCTAAGGTGGAGTTCTTTTCCATTGTGGAGTCACCGATGCTCGACATTAGAGTTGCTCGGAATTGCTTTATCAACAACGGATGACATTATTGCTGCTCCCGCATTTCAACTCAGTCATGTAAAATGTTTCCTACCCCTTGAAAGAACTTTATGACCCCATTGAGGAAAGTGTTCGCCGTACTCCTTCGTTTCCCTCTGCTTTATAGACACGGGAGGAGGCCTTAATTTTACCACCTCAGTGGCGCCTCCTTCCCATTAACCTTCTCTTCCCGGGAATCCATTACATCTGCTCGTTTCCGTGGGAGACAATATATTTTCCCGAGACTTACGTCATTGTCGCTCGGATACTTATTTCTGGGAAACCAAATAGGAGGCCGTAGTACAACAGTTGAACCTATGATCTTCCCGACATCTAGGTACATACCTGCATACGTTATTTCGAGAGGGTAAGACTGCCTTTTGTGCAATGAAGTCCACACCGATTTTGAATATATTCCGCAAAGTTCCTTGGTACTCCGCGTTTATGGCCAACTTAGGAAAAGGGCGTCCACGCCCATGGAAATCTTACACCAACAACTCCGCTTTTTGTGTGGGTAGGTTTTGTGTGGTTGTGTGTAATGAATATTTGAGCTGATTGCTTAGTCAATATCCTCACTTGTTCGCAGTCTCTCCTTTTAGCTTTGTAGACCCCGTAGGTACTTGCGAGGAACATCGGGCATGCTTTTAAATACCGTTGCCTATTGATTGAGTATTGTCTATCTATGTGCAATGGTGGGAAGATTAGCCAACCGTGGGTGATCATCGATATACCTATGGTTAAATACTTATCAAAAGCCTCCAATCTACTCCTGCCGTATATCCTCAACGACCATGCCGCACATAACAAGACTCCATGCCAAAGTTTCAACGCGTTTTTTCTTAACATCCGCAATCAAAATCCCTATCATCAATCCATCCCTCCTTGCGAAAGCTTCTTGAAAGCTGGCGCAATAATCCTTCGAACTCCCACTCTAGTTTGACCAACTTGGATCCAATGTTCTCGTACTTGCTGACGACTTGCCGTAATTTTTCTCATACAGAAAAACATGAAAATGTCTGTGCGTGCATCTACTTCACCACCACTAGAATGTGATGCAGGGGGTACTTTCACTTGGGCATACAACATATTAGTTAAAGGCTGCTAAAATCTGAGTAATAGTCTAAAATTGAAATAACTAACTTAATCTTGTTTGTGTGTGTGTGTATATATATATATATATATATATATTTTTTTTTTTTAAGGTAATCTACCGGTTAAGGTAGGTTTTTGGATGGACACAACTACCAAACAAATATTTTATTACTCCTAACAAAACACAAAATCCATCATCCTACTCTATATCAGGTCCCTCTTCATCTCTGAGTACTTTCTTCCCCCCTTCATCCCGTCCAACATCCCTATCCTGTTCCTTCCCTTTCCTCTTTTGCCCAACATTCTACCCTCTATCACAGTCTTCAACATCCCACTGCCGGTCAAAACCCCCTTCATCCACTTTTCCTGCCTCCATAGGATTGCATTGTATATATATTATATATATATATATATATCTATCGCATATATACACACACACATATATATATGTGTGTGCATGTATATGCGCATTTATATAATATTAATATTTATTCATTCATTATTCCATCATCCATGACAGATGCCTTCGGCACTTTTTCCTACCCACAATTTTTCTTCCAGCTCTTCCCCTATACCCCTTCCTTTACCCATTCCCCATCCAATTTTTTCGTTATCTTTATGCAGAAATTAAAAAATTATTTTAGAGATGTTTTCTCGTCTTTGTTTAGAGTTGTCTGTTTTCCTTTTTTTTAGAAGAGGCAAGTAGATGTATTTTTGTGCAATTTTTCAGGCAGACTCCATCCAAACCCTACTTCAACCGGTAGAATACATATAATAATAATAATCTTCTGCATTAGATACTGAATTCTATTATTTCCATTCAGTGGCCGTCTTCAGTGAATACCTTTTTCTGGAAAGAAGCATTTTGTCGTTGATTCCTGAGAATGGGTCAGGGCTAGCAACACTTTAAAATCAACTACTCTAGCTCCCGACGGACCCCTGCCATTACTCTCGTGAGTCTCGAATCCAGCTGGTGGATAGAGTGGGGTGCCAACCCTGCGGCCCCCAAATGTAATCTTGACGGGCCGGAGTTATTCTCTCCTTCGCTCCCTCCCAATGCTTCCAATGCGGGATTCTATTCCTTTCGCGCTCGTAATTTCCTCGCCCTAAATTCCCATTTTCGCCCACCGTTGCACACGCCCTCCCTCCCTTCCCCCACCCCGCCCCCTTCATTCTACCCGCACCCTTTATCCCAATACCCCGATTCCTTCTTTACGGTTCTCGAGCGCGGGGTTATTTTTCATATATTCCATAAGAATATCTCGTCTGAATTATTGTCAAAGCCGTCTTCTGCTGAATATATAATTTTTGGCAGATTTGTTATTCAAATGTGGGTACTGTTATTTCCGCATCAGGGTTTTTATGGCTAGGGGATAAATTCGGTAGAGCGGCTAGGATTTTCTTCCTTCCTTTCATTTTACGCTCGGTCGGCTGTATTAAGAGAGATTTCTTGGCCTCGTAATGGAGTAGGTACTCGGGAGGATATTTTTTATGCCCCGCCAATTGATGGTTAATGACGTTAAAAAATGCCGCCAACGGAATAGCATTCTCTCTTAGCCAATACGAAAAGGCCGGAACGCGTCCATTTGGTTATAATCGTCGACGGGCTTCGTTATGGAATAATGGCTGATTTACGGGATCTCATTTGTCGCCATCACATTCACCAATCCTGGGATCGGTTTTAGCGAAGCTTTCCTCTTCATTTCTTCGCAATTAACAATGTCGAGTTGGTCCACCGATCTGCGGTTGATGGCGGGTCAACCCCGGGGAATAAGGGGGGGCAAACTCGTTTGCAATTGGCTGTGGACTGGTGGGAAGCTCAGTCGGGGAGCATGTCCCTACAACTAATGAATGTCTTATGTGTACTGCATGCTATGTTGGCTGGGATAATATGTCTAATGGATGGTGCTTGTTCAGATCCTCGCCTATTTAACTGATTCCCATTCTATTGAGATGCGAGTAATTGTTTATGCATGGGTGGTCTGAAAAGTTTACGACCTAGCAAATATACAAGACTTTTTTTCTGAAATTTTTGAGGTCGGAAACTTTTCAGACCACCCTCGTATGTTAAAACCCCTCCCGTCCTATGGGAGGTCAAATCCTTTTTTGAACTCATTCCAGCTTTCGTAGACAACATGGCAGCAAGGAGTTCATCGATATTTGCCACTGCTATAGCGAAATAATAATTAGTTTCATTGAATTCATTAATAAAGCGCATGATTCTAACTAGATCTCAATTCTAACTAGGAAATGGTTAAAGAGGCATGGGAAGAACTGGAAGTAGGAATGAAAGTGGGCGGGGAATTCGTAAAATCAGTTAGGTTCGGTAATGACCAAGCTTTAGCTTGTCAGTCAGCCAAGGGGCTGCAAGCATTGCTGAGTGAATAGGAAATTCAGTGCAATAGGATGAAAATCGACAAAACAAATATTAATGAGAAGGGTAATTTCATTTTCCAGAAAGAAAAAAGCTAAACTAAACATTAAAATAGGAGGGCAAAAACTTGATCAGGTAGAACAGTTTACGTGTCTCGGCTGTGTTTTGGACCTACTCTATCAAAGAAGCAAGGTCGAAAGTAGAAATATTGCGCTAGGGAAAGAGGCTTTCACAAGGAGGAGAGATTTGATGACAGTGATGTTGAGTGAAGATGTAAAGGAACGGCTTGTCAAACCCTTAATGTGGAGCGTAGTTATGAACGATGCGGAAACTTAGTCATTGAAGCAGGATGAAATAAGTAGTTTTGAGGCTTCTGAAATGTGAATGCCGAGAACGATGGGGAAGGTGAAATGGACCGAAAGAGGGAAAACAAATGAGGAAGTACTAAGCATGGTGGGCGAGGAGAGGGGATTGTTGGGAGGAAACCTAAGGAGGCAGGAAAAATGGATGAAGGGCATATTGATCGGCAGTGTGATATTTAAGACTGTAAAAGAAGGGAGAATGTTAGGTCAGGTTGTCGTCCATTGGAGGGATATAAGGTTATTTATTCCTCTTTTATCTATTTTCCTATCCTTTTTCATTATATTAATATGTTTGCGGCTAAGACATTGTGTCCTATCAAATTCAGATGGGCAGGTACGGTAGAGTACCTTCCATAATTCTCTCCCCGAATGTCCGCCCATATATCACGTCGCTACGTAGAAGCAGCTAATCCTTGATTTCGCAGTGGTGGCACTGAGAGACGTAGGAAAAAGAAATATGCACTTTGTGTGTGGAGAGGCGCCAGTGTGTGCCCCCAACGTGTGCACAGTTTTTGATGGTTTTCGTGTATTTGCCCCCACCCCCCCAACCCCCCCTACACCCGCCCACTTCCGAAGTCCATGAATAGTTCTTCATTGATTCTTCGTTCCTCGTCCTTACAAGTTTCTCCACTCAAGGATCCTCCCTCGCCGGGCGCCCCTCCTAACACCCCCCCCCCCAGGGTTCCTTCCTCGCGCCCCCCTCCCATTCCCGCTCCCCTCCCACTCAGCCACCGCACGCCTTCCATTACCGCGGAAAATCATTTTACCCGCTCACTTGTTCCATCTCCAAATCCTTTTGCTATTAATAATCCATGCAAATTCTCCCCATAAATATGATAACGCCATTTTGAGCCGTTGGGCGGCGGTGCGGGCCTCGACCCCATTCCGATCCCCGCTTCCCACCCCCTCCCCTCCAATTCCCATCCTACCCCTCCCCCACCCCACCCGGGTTTCCTCGAAAGGGTGCCGCCCCTCCCCCGCCCGGGGCGTGTTATTCCAATTTGCCCCCATGACCCCGCCCGCTCCCTTCCTACTTTGTCCCATAATTCCATTCCCAACAAAGTGTTATACGGATTCTCCTCCTTTTGTTGGTGCGTTGTTTTCTGGAGGTCTGTCGCGAGCCCGCTCGCTCTTCCTCCCCACGCGACATCTTCCACCCATACGCTCATTTCTTTACTTTCTCTGATCTTAGTTTAAGGGGAAGTATGGTGTGAAAATAGTCAATATTGCCTGGGAGATACATGCTATGAGGTTCCCTGCATCCCTTCCGACCATTTTACCAGTGGTTAATGTTCGTCTTTCCCGTGGGCTTGTGTCCATCTCATTTGTAATTTGTCGCTATGATAACGTTCGAACCATCCTGAGCCGCTTGAAATTTTATGTATTTAAACTTAATATTAAGGTTTGACAAGTTGTTACATGTTGGCGTTAATACCCCCATTGAAAGTTCACCGTTGTGACCCATTTACAAGATGTGACCCCGGCCCAATCTTTAATTGACAAAGATATCCAAGAAGCAATTTCTTTAACATTAATACGGATTTTCGTGAAGTGAGACTTAATTTTTCTATTAAAATATGGAAGAGTTGAGGTATCATGGGTGAATACTGACTCATTGAACTGTTCAAAAAGTTCATCCGTTCCACTGTTTTCGTATACCACTCCCAATTTCTTGTGCTTCCTACGAAAAGTATGAAAAAAATACGTCCTTCCATTTTCAGCCTATTTCTTCCTTTTGGCGGTGGTCACCTTGGAAACCTTAAAATTTTGCGAAAACTCATTTTCCTTAATAGGGTGAATTTCGCATGCATTCCACCCCGGCAGAAAAGATTTCCCAAAAAGAGTCCGTATTCTAGAGTTAAGTGTAAGATCGGATGATTTCGAGGGGGTCATTCGCTCAATCCATCTCGTGAGTGACGCAAAGAAATATTTTTTTTAATGCAATAAATTTCTGTGCGTACATTATTAAATGCTGTCCTTATATTTGGTTGTAAAACAGGACAGGCGTGCAGAAAGTATTGTGCTGTCCGCATTAGATCTTCGTTTCTCACTTCCCACCCTCTCCTACCCTCCTCCCCTCCCCCTCCCAGCCACTCACCCTCCCCATCCCCTCGGCATTTGTACGCGAAAGTTTTTGGTCCCCTGCTGCCTCTCCACCCTCCCCCGCAATCCTCCTCACTTCCCCGTGAGGTCGTGAAACGTGCGAAATAGGGACGGGGTGAATTAATATTCCCGAGGGTTTAACAAAATTTAAAAATCGTGATTTAATGTTTGGGCGGAGTGATTTGTTGGGCCATGAAAAAACTCTCAGCGATATTAAATTCGTTTACCTCGTGAAAATATTATTATAATCCTTCCGCACTACTTTCCGGAATTTATCTCGCCTCCAGAAGTTTAGTTTCTCCTCGTGTTTTACTTTCTTTCTTCATTTTTTCTGCAAATTCCTCCTCATTTGCTCTCGCTACTTTGGTTTTGCCCCAGAGCGATATTTATTTGACGCCGCCGCGTTCAGTATATATGAGTCTTAACTTTTCGGCATGTAGTTATTGCTGGAGTTGATGGAGCGTTATGGTTGGAATATTATTTGGGCACGAAATATTCTATTGTTCTCAGTGCAGATGTATTACCCTGAAACGCATGCTTTGAAATCTGACTTCGTTTGATCGATTGTCGGTAGATAAATTCAGTAAAAGCATGCCTTGTTTACATTCGCATAATTTAGGAATTTTGCAGTGGTTATTTTCCGCTAAGGAAAAGGTTAATTAATTTTTGAATGTGATGCATTTCAAAGACTCCACTCCAGAAATTTCGAAGCATTTGGAGCTGAACATAAAAATATGTTTTTATTAATTCGCGTTCACGACAAAATCAGTGTTGAAATATGTACTTGGTCGTTTTTATTGGAAACATTTATTTTAATTTGAGGTTGTTTTTAAGCGTGCTCTCTAACGCATATAATTCTTGCATGCTGGTCAGCGTTCTTACACCTTCTTCCGCAGACCCTCGTGGTAATAGAAACTGGGCAAAATGCCGACGTTTTAGAAGGAAAGTGCTTATAATCAGTAATTACTTTTGATGGTTTTAAGAAGTAAGTGTTGCAATGGATGGCAGAAGTTGGATTGAATAGGAAGTAAAAATAGTTTCATATCTCATATGAGTGAAGAGAGAAGGGGAATTTGAAGGCAAGAAACCAGTAGGGCAAATTGAGTGGCCATTGTTGGTTGAGGAATGCAAAACAATGGAGGGAATGTTAGTAAATGAGGCTGAAGGAAGAATAGAGAACAGGCGGACTTCAGGGAGTTAGAAGGAATCATTGTTGTAAGTTTATTTTTAACGCCTGGTGTTATAGGATATGGGAGTCGTATTATATCGAACTTTGATATGTAGTATAAGAGACTGTTTTAGCCGTTACTCTGTGGAATTTTTCCATCGTATAGAAAGAAAGAAAACACAGCAATTCCACATTTACACTTTATTCAGACGACCATGGTTCTCTTATGCCTCCCATTGCCAAACCATTCCCCCTTAACCTCGCAAAGCCTTCAAACCCCCGCTGAGAGGCCTAAGACCTCTCCCACTCATACCCATTACCCAGACTCCTCCCCCCCCCTCCCTCCTCCGTTCTCCCCAATCCACCCCCCCTCCCTGACTGTGTATATATACCGCCCTCTACTATGTATGCCTTCACCTGAAGATGCCACGCAGTGGTGAAACCATGGTCTTCTGAATAAAGTGTAAATGTGGAATTGCTGTGTTTTCTTTCTTTCTATTTGATATGTAGGTATGTGTAGTCCGTCTGAGTCAGTCAAATACCTACCTCTCCCAGTAGACTACTAATAACAATATTAATGCCTTGATAGCGGGAAGTTATGTAACCATTTCGGTGCACATCAGTACGTCGTCATTTATCAGTTTCCCTTGCATTCATTCATATAAACTTGCTCACCTAACCTTTTTCATCGCTTTTGTAGCAGTGCCCTTTAATATGCTGAAAGTTGATTACTTGATGAAAGCCATCTTTAGATGCACTGTAATTTGAACCCGTGCACTTAATAGAGAGCCAAAGGGATGACTGTGGACCAAAAAGTCGCTTAGCTGACTGGGGGCGCGGCACTGCACCGGAGCCCTTTAAGTGAATTCGCTGCCGACGGCGTTGGGTGGTATGAGACGAAGGCGTGTGTGTGTGTTTCCGGGGGATATCTATCCTCTCTCCACTTTCTCAATGCCAGCCGGGGGCATCCCCTTTGCGCAAGGGCTGCATTCGGGGGCGGATGACTTAGCGGCGGTATTTCTTCCCCCGGAGACGATGGGAAAAAAAGACGTGCCTAATGATATTTAGCCCATTCACTGCAACCGCCGACTCCGGCCCTTTCGCGTGTGTGTGTGTGTGTTTGCTTCTATGCGGTGCTTGGCGAGCAAAAATCCAAGTTCAATTTGATTCCAACTCCTTTTTAAGTACTCCATAATTTTTCATCCTGAAGGCGCTCGTTTTCTTTTTTTTTCTCTTATAAAAAAGGGATCCTCTTATTCAAATTTTCGGATATTTATGGAGTGGCTTAGCGATGCTGATCCGTGATGTACTTTTCCGCAGATGGGTCTCTTAATCCTCTATTTTTTTTATCCACATCTTTCATGCATGTATAGCCCTCCCTCCTTCCCTCGGTTTGCTGAAATAAATTAGCGTTCAACTCGACTTCCTCCGCCTCTTCCCAATTAACGACGGTGCAAATGACTGCCTTGGTTTTTTTTTGTATTTCAATTGAAGACCGCTTTGCATCTGTTATCGTGCCACCCCATTTGAAATTGCCTGGCCAAGTGATGTTTTCCTTCTTTCGCTGATTATTTTCAAGAATTGGAACGCGACCAAAAGACCAAGTATTTTTCAACCAAGTTGCCTCAACATTGCTTCCTATGTCGAAGGAAGCCATGTGTTCTAAAGTATTGCGGCATCCTATGCATGCGTATATGTTTCTGTACGAGCGTTACTGGCGCATATGTTAAAAAAAGAGACAACGTAAAAAAAACATAGTTGAAATTTTCGGCAGTCATCTCCAACTCTACGCGGTGATTACAATCACATACGTTCCCGTTAGAAAATGTTGGGTAAACCGCGGAAAAATTCGATGAAAACTGTCTTCTTCTTTAAAATTTACCATGTGAACATATTATAAACGTGGTCTCTCTCATCTTCGTGTTTTCTTTGATCTGCTGACTTGAAGTATAATATAGTGTTGAATATTTGAGCTTGATTTGGATAACCAGTGACTACGACCCTTGTATAAATTGTTTCTTTCCTTGCCAATTGTATTACAATTGCATAATTCAATTACATGCGCCTCTACATACGACCCCTTCTTTTCGGAGGACCCTGCCTCTTGTGCTCACGTGTGACTTGCTCGCTTTGATCGGTTGCGTGTGGGTTCCATAATTTTAATTCCAGCGTCATTCTATGCGTTCATTTAGCGTAGTTTACCTATTTGGCTTGCTGAGGTCATCAGCGTCTATTTTTCCGTCCAATTTAAGACGCATTTTATGGTGATTCGTATGTATCCGTAGCACCTGGGGTGGAACTGAGATAACAGTGGGATGGAGCATCATCTAACTGAATGGTTAATTGCGGATGCGAACTGCAAAAGGCAAATAGTTAAAACTCATTCTGTTTGTATGTTATAATTTTTGAGTATTTGGCTCTTATGTATTTTTTTATATGTTGTAAAATTAAAACTCAAAAACTTTTGAGCACTCGGAAAACAAATCGTTTGTCTTAAAATAGTCGTGTGTCTAAATATTTTGGATGAAAGAACGTTTTCCACTGGCAAAGATTCAAAGAATCATTGCTGAGTGTGTGGAGTACTATCCGACTGATAGTTGGAACACTAGCTGCGTTTTAAATAGTCATGGCGGGAGAAGAGAGGACGAGAGGGGAGAAAAAGTGGATGCCGGAAGAAATAGTGTGGGTTGGTTAGGTGTTTAGGGCCGCGATACTTGCAAATAACTTTGGGCCAGCAGGGGAGAGAAATGGGCTTTTTAGGCAATATCCGTATGAGATATGAAGTACCAGGTGGGAAATAATTTAGATTAAACGAGGGGAAGTTCGGGCGGATATATATATATATATATATATATATATATATATATATACACACACACACACACACACACACACACACACACACGAGGGTCATCCGGAAAGTAGTACCCGTTCGTGCCGCATGAAGTGCTGACGACGCGATTAGCCGCTGGACGAGGTCAGATAGCTTCAGTGGCTTGTCTGCCTTCTCTGAGCCAAGTTGCGTGACGCTAGCATTGCCTGTGTTGTTTCTGTGATTGTTTACAATGTTTAAAAAAATTGAGAACGCCGCCAGTTGTGAAGTGAGGGCAGTGATTAAATTCCTCAATGCAAGAAACGTTCGCCCATGTGATATTCATCGCCAATTAAAGGAGGTGTATGGAGACAATGTAATGGACGAGTCGTCTGTTCGGCGGTGGTGTCGCAACTTCAACATGGGGAGGGGGAACACACACGACGATGAGCGTTCGGGGAGACCGTCTGTCATTACAGACCAACTGGTGAGCTCAGTTGACGAATTCGTGAGGAACGATCGGCGCGTCACAATTGATGACATCTGTGAGCATTTTCCCAATGTTTCTCGAACAATTGTTCATGAAATTGTTAAACACCATCTGCATTATGCAAAAATTTGTGCAAGATGGGTCCCTCGCGTATCTCAATGAGCTGGCGGCGAAGGACTATGCAGCAGGAATACAGAAACTTGTCACACGTTATGACAAATGCCTTAATTTGCTTGGAGATTATGTTGAGAAGTAGTTTAAAGTATCCTCTTTCAAATAAAATTTTTTATGTTTGTTAATATTTACTTTTGTGTCTTTATTTCACGAACGGGTACTACTTTCCGGATGACCCTCGTGTGTGTGTGTGTGTGTGTGTGTGTATATATATATATATATATATATATATATATATATATATATATATATATATATATATATATATATATATATATATATACTCATTTATATAGAAACAGATATAGGGAAAAGGGATAGGAACACACATAAAGGACAAACACAGGAGAAGTGGGGAAGGCGGAATCAGGCAGATCAAGAGTGAAAAAAATATTTCCTAGACCGGAATCCCGGTCTAGGAAATATTTTTGCATTCGTGATCTGCCTGATTCCGCCTTCCCCACTTCTGTGTTTGTCCTTTATGTTTGTTCCTATCCCTTTTTCTTATATCTGTTTCTAAATAAATGAGTATTTGTTCGCCGTTTGGCGGGATTTTGTGTTTGAATGTGTGTATATATATATATATATATATATATATATATATATATATATATATATATATATATATTTATATATTTATATATTGAAGATTACTTTGGTTTGAGGCCGTCCAAAATTTACCCTTGAAAGGTGTGCCACCGTGGGAAAAAAAATCACATAAAGTATTATCCTCCCTCCCCTCACTGCCACGTTTCCCACCAACTTGTAAATTTACTAAAACCATTAATACCACCATGCTCGAGTATCCATCCGCCGGCGTCGCACGGAATGTGTGGGCAATCATTGTTTGGGCTATACATTATTTGGATAGCTACGCGTCCGATCCAATAAATCCCCCAACTTCATCCGCCCTTCTATCCGTTCTTGGGCCTCGTCCGAGGAAGTGTAACTTGCAGTTTGCGGGGATCCCACCTCCCTTTCCCCAACCCCCCCCCACCCTCGCCCATAACTGTCCCCCGTTCACCTGTGCGTACCTCATTTCCCATCTCCCGCCTTTAATCCACGAGCTTAGAGCGCTGCAGATGCGCTTTCCTGCGGGCGGCCATCGCCTCGCCGACCCCCATCGTCGTCTCCCGGCGCCCCCCTTCCCGCCTTGCCAACGCTCGTATTTCTTATGCGTCTTAGCAGCTTCGGGGGGAGGCACTACATCCCCCTTGATCCCTATTCATCAGTCTTCGGGGCCTCTCCCTTTGACTCGGCCCTCTCTCCGTCACCCCTCCCTCCCCGGCCGCCGTCTTCATCCACCTCTCTCTCCCCCCCTTTCCCCCCCACAAGCCTCCCGGCCTCCTTCCCGCCCGAGAGGGGGCCGTTTCCCCCCGAATAGAACATTGTCTACCCAGTGTGCGGTTGCTCATCTGGCGTGTTGCGCCATTAGTCAACAACTGCGTGACTGCCGAGAGAGAAGTGTTCTGGTTTTGATATCATTAATTTACCTCACCTGGTCCTACTACGCGGATTAAAAAAATATTTATCGCCTTAATTCCTTGTATTAATTGCTCTCCGTTTTGAACTCTCCTCTTTCTTGAGGATACACGTATAAGTTGGGAGAGATAGTCATTATAAGAAAATGCGATATTTAATTGCGTGATTAAGTGATGAGATTCTCTCAAGGAGCACGACGCTTAGACAATTAATGGATGAGAAGGTTTTCAAATCGGAGCAGGTTTTTTTGGACGAAATTCGGCGTGTTAGTGAGGATATTTGGAAAATAATTACCTCAGCTTAGGGATCATTCACGAAGGGAATGGAATTGATGCGACGGGTCGGGTCGAAGACGTAGGGAATGGACGTGTATAAAGTTACAGCGGAGCATGGCGTCAATTGACACCCGTGTCTAAGGAAATATGATGGTCGTGGATGGATACTTTAGGAATGCTGGATGAAGTAAGATGGAAGGTGATGAAAACAGAAGAATGTGGTTGAGATACGGGCGAGGGTGGGGTTGGGTGGGGTTGTTTTTGGGAGAAAGAGGGCATGAGGCAGAGGAGGTTTTAGAATGCTGAAAGGCGCGAGAGGAGTGGAGGATGCTGGGAAGGCGGGGAGCGAAGAGGGTTAGCGTGTGTGTGCTTTCACGAAGGCACAGTATCAAGGGAGGAGGCGACGGTGGAGCATCACGGAATGAAATGAGTTTGTGTTGTGAGGAAGTGATTCTACTGGTCGATGGGGAAGTTGTATAGTTTCCAGAGACCTCGCAGAATCGTCCTATGCCCCGGTGTACAGCCAATTTTGTGGATACCACATCGAGAAGAACATCCGAACTATAGTAAAAACCTTAAGTTTGAGATGAATGCTCAACATTGCTCAAGGCCTTTTTCATCTTGTTAACGCGAAGATAGACCCTAGAGCCGTCCGAGACAATTTGATTTTTCGAGTCTAGCAACGGTTGAGTGATCGCGGACTGGAAAAGCACGAAAAAATTTCCTAAAAACACGACTAATGCCATTTCATTTGAGTCGTTTTGGGGATCATCGCTACCTATCCGTTCCAGATGAACCCTTTCATTCAACGAACCGAACGCTTTTTGTTCTTGGGGGACACCCCCCTTTCCCCCATTCCCCCGCCCAGGCGCGCACATCCTAGGAGATACAATCCAATTCCCTCCCAGAGCCAGATGAATGGCTGCGTTTACATTATGTCGAGGGAACCAAAAACGTGGAATTGTGTGGATGCTGGGGAAGCGGAAGGAGAGGAGCGGTGGGGCCGGTCGGAGGGCGAGACCCCCGGCGGAGTGAGGGGGGGGGCGTAAAGGGGCCTTTGTTTGACCGCGACGCGTTTCTTGCATTTAACCTGCCGTTGTCGGAGCCCCTTCCAAGTGCTGACCCCTTCCCACTGCCGGCTGCATTAATCTAAGAGATCGCTTCAGTTACAGCTTCGTTGCTCATTGTCTGGAAAAAGCGGGGTAATTTATTTGGGGCTTTTTAGTGGCTGGTATTCCAGTTGGCTTAAGAATCTTACCGGTGAATTATTGCGACGTATTTTTCAAGCTATTGTCCTTACGAAAGCTGATTAAAGTCCTCGATTTAAATTTTTTGAGAAGCTGCCCGACATCGTTTTAATTATCCCACCGGAGGGCGCTTTTATGTAATATTTGCCGAGGAGTGAATGATCCCGCGTTCGTAATGGTCGTCGATATCTTTGCCTTGAAAAGGCGACTCGTGATATGTTTAGAATCGGAACCGAATTCGCAGAACTAATGGCGATTCTTTTTCCTTATAAATGACGATTTTATAGTTTCTCGACTGCCGTTTGTCACCTCTTGCCTGCGCTCTCAAACGATAGGCCTTGGCCCCGAGGAGGGCGAAGTGTTTTGAAAAACATTCGAAAGAGCGAACTTTTTGAGTGTACCGTGGAAAAGCTTGGGTCGTAAATCAAATAAGGAGTACTCGGCTGTTGATGCAAATACTTGATCACTGGAGGGCTGATTTCTTGTGATCACTTCCCATCCATTCGCAACACTCGAGGTATGAAATGCATAATTTATTGCCCAAGTTCAAGTTGGGGCCGGGAGGCATTTGATAAAACTAACGGTAAGTTATTTGAAGAGTATGTGATTGATATTCCACAAAAAAAAATAGCGATCGGGAAAATTCGGTCCATTTGAGGGAGAGTAAATATATCGGGGACAACCTCTCGATTATATTACAGATAGAATCGAGTGACTGTGTTTATGTTTTAGATATTCCGGGATTAAAAATTAAAATTGTGTGTTGTCAAGCATTTCAAATCAATGGAAATGTCCACAACAAGCAGTCATTGGATGTGTTTCTTTGGTGTCCGTAATTGTCGGTGGGATGACCTGTTCTCTTACATGATGGAGAGAAAGTGAAAAATGTTCTGAAAGGCAGAGCGTTATACTCATTCCAAAATCTTACTCGTGAATTAAAATATGAATTATTCCAAAGAACATGCTGCAGCGAAACCAATTTTTTCTCCATGGCGGTCCCTGAACATATTTTTGCTTTAACTGGCTCATTCGGTTATTTTTGTAGACTTGAGAAAATTGGATGCAGGAGCCTCCGCGGCTTGCAAAAAGTAAGGGATATAAGAGCCCGAGCCGTATTTTGTTCGCCCTGAATGGGTAAAGGCAGTCCCCAAGGTCCCGAGCGTTGAGTTCCCGGGGCACCAGTAATTTCCCGACTTTTTTTTATCGCGGAGGCTGTTTTTCCATCCGCCCATTACCAACTTCCTCCTCTGGATTTCCGTCCATTCGCCCTCTCTCCTTCGACGGACTCGTTTTAATCGCTTAAACGCATTGCCATGGTCGCTTCCTTGGACCCCATTGAAATCCCCCTCCCGTCGAAATTACCCGCACTTTTTTATCCCCCAGCGAATGGGGTCCTCTCGTGCGGCCCTTTTTGCGGGCCGTCTCCGAAGAGGGGAGGAGGGAGGCCTCACCCGCCTCCTTCCTCACGCTCTCTCGCCTCTCTTTTTCGGACAACTCCACTGGGCCGAGCGATGCCCCAATATGTATGATTCGTATTTAGATGTGAAATCTGTACCGCAAAAGTATCGATGAATTGCAATGAACAGGGATGATGTCACATAATTTAATATGATATCGAATATCTAATGTGTATATGAAAAGACTTGTTGGAACTTTGATGTGGAGCGTAGTTATGTACGGCGCGGAAACGTGGTCGTTGAAGCAGGAGGATAGACGTAGATTGGAGGCTTTTGAAATGTGGGTTTGGAGAAGAATGGAGAAGGTGAAATGGACAGAGAAGAAAACAAACGAGGAAGTACTTGGTATGGTGGGCGAAGAGAGGGGTTTGTTGGGAGAAATCCGATGGAGGCCGGAAAAAAGGATGAGGGGCGTATTGATCGGCAGTGGGATGTTGAAGACTGTAATAGAGGGGAGAATTTTAGGCAAACGAGGAAAGAGCAGGAACAGGATAGGGATTTTGGACGGGATGAAGAAAGTACGCAAAGATAAAGAGGGACGTGAAGCAGAGTAGGTTGCTGGATTTTGTTTTGTTAGGAGTATAAAAATATTTATTTGGTCATTATGTCCATCCAAAAACCTACCTTAACGGGCAGATTACTTAAAAAAAACAATATATATATATATATATATATATTTTTTTTTTAAGGTAATCTACCGGTTAAGGTAGGTTTTTCGATGGACACAACTACCAAACAAATATTTTGTGACTACTAACAAAACACAACCCTAAATTCTACTCTACACCAGGTCCCTCTTCATCTCTGAGTACTTTCTTCCGCCCTTCATCGCGTCCAACATCCCTATCCTGTTCCTTCCCTTTCCTCTTTTGCCCAACATTCTACCCTCTATCACAGTCTTCAACATCCCACTGCCGGTCAACACCCCCTTCATCCACTTTTCCTGCCTCCATAGGATTGCTCCCAACAAACCCCTCTCTTCGCCCACCATACCAAGTACTTCCTCATTTGTTTTCTTCTCTGTCCATTTCACCTTCTCCATTCTTCTCCACACCCACATTTCAAAAGCCTCCAGTCTACGTCTATCCTCCTGCTTCAATGACCACGTTTCCGCGCCGTACATAGCTACGCTCCATATCAAAGTTTTTACGAGTCTTTTCTTAACATCCTTACTCAAACTCCCTGTCATCAACTCCCTCCTCCTTGTGAAAGCCTCTTTGCCTAGCGCAATTCTTCTCCTTACGTCCCTACTACTTTGACCGTGTTGGTCCAAGACACTACCGAGATACGTAAACTGTTCTACCTGCTGTAGTTTTTGCCCTCCTATTTTGATGTTAAGCTTGCCCTTTTTCTTTCTAGAATATCGCATAACCTTTGTTTTACTAATGTTGATTCTCATCCCATACCTGTCGCACTGAATTTCCAATTCACTCAGCAATGCTTGCAGCCCCTTGGCTGACTGACAAACTAAAGCTTGGTCATCAGCAAACCTAACTGATTTTACGAATTCCCCGCCCACTTTCATTCCTACCTCGAGTTCTTCCCATGCCTCTTTGATCATTTCCTCAGCATACAGGTTGAACAGCAACGGTGATAATGGGCAACCCTGCCTTACACCCCTTCCTAACACTGCCCATCCTGACTCCCCGTTTCCCACCCGCACCTGAGCAGTCTGAGACATGTACAGGTTGCGGATTAGCCTCCTTTCCCTCCAATCTATTCCTATTTTCTGCAATATACTCATTAGTTTTTCCCAATTCACTCTATCAAACGCTTTTTCGAAATCTACGAAACAGGCAAATACCTCCTGGTTGTGTTCTATATTCCTCTCGATTAATAATCTCATTACTGCAATGGCATCACGCGTACCTCTCCCCTTCCTAAACCCAAACTGATCATCCCCTAAGTAATCATTTGCCCTACTCTCTATCCTTTTGTTTATGATCCTGAGAACAACTTTAGCTGCGTGGGATATCAAACTAATTGTCCTATAGTCCTCACATGACGTGGCCTTTACCTTTTTAGGAATCGGAACTAAAACTGCTCTCACAAAGTCTTCCGGCCAGATTCCCTCCTCATAAATGCTACGGATCAGCCCATATAGCCTCTTCCTCCCACATTTTCCTAAGCATTTTAAAAGTTCCACGGGAATGTTATCTACCCCCACGGCCTTATTTAGTTTCATCTCCCTTAATGCCCTTTCTATCTCATGGTCTAGTATGCCTGGACCTAAGCTGTCCTCCTCTACGTCATTTTCTTTTTCAATGTCTAACTTTGTTGGTCTGAGTTCTTTACCATACAGTTCTTCTATATACTCCTTCCATCTCTCTTGGATCTTTCCTGCGTCAACTATTACCTTACCCGCCTTATCTCTAACTGTTAGCATAGCTCTTCCTTTCTTACTTCCCGATAACGATTTAACTTTGCTGTACAGCGCACCGATTTCACCCTTCCTCTGCAGACTTTCCATATCCTCGCACTGCGTCTTCCACCATGCGTCTTTTGCCTTATTTGTTGCCCGCCTCAATTTATTGTTCAATTCTTTGTACTTCATTTTGCCTAATTCTGTATTTATATTCTTCCATTTTCGCCGCTCATCCATCTTTGTTATCATCTCATCCGTGATCCATGGTTTCCTAGTCCTTTTAGCGTTAACGGTTCCAATAGTGTCTTTTGCGGCTTTAGACAACCCTTTTTTGATCATTTCCCATTTTTCTTCGATAGTAATAAGCCCCGTGCCATCCTCCATGATTTTCTCTACCGCCTGTTTGTATTCCTTCCTTTTCAACCCATTTAATGCTTCTACATTCCATTTTCTAACTCGCCGCCCCTGCCTTATCCTTTTGAAACGGACGCTACATTTCATAACAACTAAATTGTGGTCTGAGTCCGCATCCGCTCCCGGAAAGCTATGGGAATTTATCACACTATTCATAAACCTGTGTCTAACCAGGATATAATCTAGCTGATATCTTCCTGAGTCACCTGGCATTTTCCATGTATACCTGCGTCTTTTGTGGTGTCTAAACCAAGTGTTGGTGATGACTAACCCCTGTCTCCTGCAGAACTCAACTGTTTTCTCCCCGCGGTCATTCCTCGTGCCTAAACCGTAGTCGCCCACCTCATCACCATCTCTTCCTTCGCCTACCGTCGCATTCCAATCCCCCATCACTATCAAATGTTTCCCTGCAGGAACACACGCGATCATGTCCTCTAACTGATCGTATATCTTATCGACCTCTTCTTCCTTATGGTTGCTCGGTGGCATGTATACCTGAATAATAACTAAGTTCGTCGGTTCTGCTTTTATCTCCACTAGTAGTATTCTATCCGTTACCTGCTCTATGTTGACTACGCTTCTTCCTACCTCTTCATTTAATACTATGGCAACCCCTCGTTGGCTCTCGTCCCCACCGCTGTATATTATTCTATACTTATCACTCCAGTAATCCCCGCTATCTTTTCATCTCACCTCGCATAGACCTAAAATATCTATATTTCCCCTTTCCATCTCTCGCTTAACATTCTCCAATTTCCCTGTCCTCATCATTGTCCTAACATTCCACGTTCCTATTCTAACTAATTTGGTCTTCTTCTCCTGCGTCTTCTGTCCTGCTGCTGCTGGTTTTCCCTTGCAAGGGTTTCGTGGGATGACGACCGCGGAAGCCTTGCCTCCCCCGCTGCCGGGCACGACACACGGCCGATTGGGCCGAGCCCCGTGGTTGCCAGGACTCAAATTATCTCTATTGTTCATCATATTTTTCTAGGGAATGATAATTGAGGTGGTTTCCCGTTGCCTTCCTCAATAGTGTTTTTAACGTGTCACCATCACTTACTGGCCGCCCCACTGGGGTCAGACGCCATTGCAGCCGCCTCACTGAGGAACAGACGCTGCGTGGACTACCTTTCGTCTGGCTCCTAACCTTCGACCTATCTGGCATGGGTGACCCTACCAGGAGCAATAATTATTACTCCCGCCAGCACAGCTCTAGGGGTCATCGGAACGCACAAGCCCTTCCACCACGTCAAGGTTGTAGTCCGGGGAGGGATATATATATATATATATATATATATATATATATATATATATATATATATATATATATATATATATATATATATATATATATGAACCATAAACACAGTAAACAACCCGAAGGTAGGTTTGATAGATATTGTTAGAGTTCACTCGGTACTGAGCCCGTCGGTTTATGAAACTCACTTATCAGGGAAGGGGGGTTCCTTTCCCTGTGCCGGGTATGGTTTCCAAGGAAGATCTTGTAGCCAAACAAAAGCACAACTTGGAGCGGATATATATATATATATATGTATGTTTGTGTATATATTTCAGAAAATGTGTGTATATATATATATATATATATATATATATATATGTATATATATATATATGTATATATATATATATATATATATATATATATATATATATATATATATATATATATATATATACGTATATATATATGTATATATATGTATATATGCGGCAACACACAAGTTGATCACAATCAGCAAATGGGAATAAGGCGCAGCCCCCGTCACGCCCACCAAGGGCCTTTCCCTTCGCCCTAGCGGCCCGCTTGGACGTTAGTCCTCGCCCCCCCTTGCGCCAGAAGAAAGGCGCTGTGTCCATTGTCTCCTTTATTGTGTATCACAGCAGGGAGGCTGGTCAGTCGAGTAAAACGGGAAAGAAAGAATCGAGTATTTTTCAATTTCCTGTAAAACTTCGAGGAATCGAAAAGATCGGGAAAACGGTCCCAATATTCTTAAAATTCTGGAATGTGATATTGCGTGACGGGAATTCCTGATGAGGTAGATGGTCTAAATCGGGTCGCTTGGAGAAAATCTGGGGAATCACATGTGTGGGAACGAGGGCGAACAGTAAGTAACCATGTGTAATTTAAGAGGGATCACGGGGCTTGAAGTCGTTTATTCCAAATGTTATCCTTGAAAAATCCTGGAAAATAGACCCACATTTACGGAATTTGCGCGAAAACAGCGAGAACATGCGTTTGTGTATTCGCCAACCAGCTGTGGTTGCAGCGGTACGAATCGCGGTGATCGCTTCCCTCGCTTAGGTCGGGGTGCGTTGGAATGTCCAGTCGGAAATATTCCAGGCAAAGCGGCGTGGCCGGACCAATCGCGAAGCTGCACTAGAGGGAAACCCGAGAGAGACGACGGAATGGCTTTCGGGTCTCCGTGGCTCCAGTCCCAGCCGTAGAAAGACACTTCCCTAGTTGCGTTATCTGCTTTCCTTTTTATGAAGAAAGCTGTTTTCGGTAGAATTTTGGCAATATATGAATGATATCTTCAGGGTTTTTTGCTACGTCAAGAGCTATCTAGGAGTGTCTTAAAAATAGTGGTTACAATCGGAATAATTTTCGAATTAGCTGTTGAAAACCAGAGACGTCCTTAAAAAGCCCCTCATTGTGCGAGACCACGTGACTGGATGGGGTGACATCATCAGCGTGCGTGGATTGAAAAAGTTTTATTTGGTGAAACTCCACGTAGCTCAGATTATTGCGAGCGTGTCCGTCACAGTTTTAAAACGACTACATTTCACAGACAGGCTTCTGATTAAAAATAACTTTTTTTCTAAGTCGCTGTATCATGCTTCTGACCGCAGTATAAAGCGCAATAGCACTTAATGGATTCAAAAGTTGATTTTAAAAGCTATAGAATGAGCGTATATGGGAAGCTTTTGAGTCGTTGCCATGGCATGGAGAAGATTCGAGAAAATAAGATGGGCAGAGAGCAAGGTTGTCGATGAAGGTGTTGGAGAGAGGAAGTTGCCGTGGGTGAAACCCGTAGAAGGCAGAAAAAGTGGTAGCAGTGTCCAGTTTGTGTATGTAGAGCATGGACTACTGACCGGAGGGCCTGGGTTCGATTCCTGGGTAAGCCTCTGTGGGCACTTGCAGCTCCACCCAAGATATGTGATTTTACGGGCACCAGATCTTCTTGGGAAACCATAACCGGCACAGGGAAAGGAACTGGGCCCCCTACCCTGATGTGTGAATTTTCACACGCCGTATAGGGCTTAGTACTGGGTGATCTCTACCATCACCCACTAAACCAACCTTCGGGTTAATTACTCTATTTACAGTTTTATTGGTGTGTAGGGGAAAGAAGGAATGGCTTCCTTGGATGTCATGATGGGAAGCTAAATGAAAAGGAAATAGGCGAAGAGGAAGCGCGAGAAAAGAATGAGTGAATGAAGCTAAAGGAATCGCGAAAATGATATGTGTTTAGAATCGAAGTCTTGAATTGTTACCTTTCACTGACATTTATTATGATTGCCCTTATTCCCTCATTTATAGGCGTATTACCTTGGCTGATGCATTCTCAAAATAATCCAGTGTAAACAAATACCGATGATGAGCGAGATTAAGTACCCAATGCATTTATTTACTTCAACTTCTCTTGCTTCGTTGTCCCCTTGAGTATTTCATGCTTGGCATCCTCAGAGCAGCTAGTGACATCATTTGACTTACGAAATGCGCTGATGCATGGCGCCCTTTTGTAGTATATTTCTCAGGAAAAATAATCGAAGGGAACAAAGGCGCCATGTTGACGGCCTGTCGATTCTCTAGCGTTTATTGTTCATAAACTCGGGCGCTTATCTTTTTTATCGCTTTGTGAGGCCCCCTTAGAGATTTAATTCTTATTACTTGCCCTCACGAGCAGATATGACTCGTGTGGAGCACGTTTTGAAACTGCTTAGGAAGCCTTCCAGTTTGCCCGCTCCAAGTGCAGTTCGAACAGTGGTGCGTCACAAAGGACCTGTCATCACCACTCCTGCCCATAAGCTATGTTTTACAGACTAGTCTTGTTTGTGATCGAAACTGTGTTTTATTAATCATAGTTGTTATACATTTTACTATCGCTACAAATATAAGAGATTTTTGTGCTCAGCCTCTGAAGACATATAGTATTCGACCGCAAGTACCCGCTCAAAATTTTATTTTCCTAATTGAAATATTTGATTGGGTCTTAAGGGTGTTACCTTGTTAGTTTTGTGTCAAATTAATCAGAAACGATTTTAGTTAGTAACACATTCATAGGGAAAGCATGAAGTGGAATGTAATGTAAATTGTAAAAATAAGAGCGCTCTCTTTCTGCGTAAACAGCTTGGCTTCAGTTTGCCGTCAAGAGATGAGAAGCTTCGAGTTTACTTGTTGCCATGAGCGACTCTTAAGGACCGTAAGTGTGGTGTTCACATCAGTGGTTTCTTACCATTTTTGAACCATTCCTAATCTAGGCCTAAATGGGCAATATACTGAATTCAGTTTTGAAGTGAGGCGTATCCGCGCTGATATGGTACCACGAAAATACCCTATGTACTTATCCACTTGCTGTTACAAATAGAAGGGCGATTTATGTAGATGGTAGAGATGTGTTAGGAAAAAAGATAAAGCGTAGGTTTTCTCATTACCAAAAAAATATTGTCCTAATTCTGCATAAACATTTCAGAGTGTGCTTTAAACTATGTGACTCTGCCCAGTTTGCAAAAACGTTATTCTATCACTGTGAATTTAGAAAAAAATAGGTTTTCTAGTAAATTTAGGTAAGTTTGGTTCGATTCATTAACGTGCCTTATTTTGATTCCATAAAGTCCTTTGTTGTGAAGCATTATTTATTTATTCAAGAATTACGTTGCAATTAGGCAATTTTCCTGATGGCAACGGTCAAGTTTGGCCAATGATCACTCTTACAACGAAAAATACTAACATACACACACTAGAAAAACAAATAGGAGATAAAATATCCTTACATACAATGACACTTCCACATCATATACAAAAAATATTTTCATAACTACAATAAAGTTTATCACCCAGTGGCCGTTTTACATTTATACTTAAAACCTCTAAAATTGGATTGAAAGGGCTCAAATAAACCTCCGGGCAGCTGGTTCCAATCAATAATAGTTCTATTTATAAAAAAGCATTTTTTCTTATTTGTTTTTTGCGTCCTTATTTTTATTTTGAAACTATGGTCCTCTTTTCCCTTAAAGTTAGGCTTTTCTATCCCTTGCCATAAATCTTCCCACGCTTCGTCCTTTTTAACAATTCTATACATCGCGCCTAACCTACTCCTTTTTCTTCTATTTTTCAAACTCTCCCATTTCAGCATATCTATCATTACTGTGACACTATCTGTTCTTTTGTACCTTCCGAGTACATATCTTTCTGCCTTTCTTTGAACTTTTTCTATCTTCTTAATATGTCCCACCTCATATGGATCCCACACTATAGAGGAGTATTCTAGGATAGAGATAACCAGTACCTCATATGCTTTATCTTTTGTGGCTACGCTGTTTCCTTTTAAATTTCTCATTACCCAATGCAACACTTTAAATGCCTTCCGTGTCAAATTATCTACTTGGACTCCCCACCCAAGATCCCTAGTGAAGTAAAGGCCTAAATATTTGCAATGACTACTTACTTACAACCCAATCACCAAGGCGATCGATGTCATTTTGTAGTATTACGCGGTCATTTACATGCTCTAGCCGCCCGTATATATTGCAGTCATCAGCAAAGAGTCTTATTTCGGAATGTAAATTGTTTGGTATATCGTTTACGTAAATTAGGAAGAGTAATGGCCCTAGAACACTGCCTTGTGGAACTCCTGCTAAAACGCTCGCCTCATTTGAGAATGTATCCTCTAATTTTACTTTTTAGTTCTGCCTCTAAGAAAATTTTTTATCCATTGTTTTACCCTCAAATCCAATGATAACGAATCCAACTTTAAAAATAATTTATCGTGAGGCACTCGGTCGAAAGCTGCCGAAAAATCAACAATTACTGCATCCACATCCTTTCCTTCATCTATTGCTTCGTCGATATATTGGCTAAATCCCAAAAGCTGCGTTTCACACGAGTATCCCGTTCTAAACCCATGTTGGTGTTTGAATAGCCATCTATCTCTTGTCCACCTTTCCCGAATGCAGTCAGCGATTCTTTTTTCCATAATACGTCTGATTTACTCTTCACAATATAGCATTTGCGAGATGAGAAATATTCTTCGCTAATTTTATAGTATTTAATGGCATTTAAAATTGCTTATGCGATCTTGAAAAAGCCAGAATTTGTCGATACTTTATATACTAGAGGAATGGAGCTCTTGGTGTGATTTATTCGTGTTACTGGGATTAGTTGAATTTATTAATAGTGATTTGGTAAAAATTTTAAACAAATCACCTTCCTTTTTAATGTTTAACCTTACGTTGAAATGAAGTTTCCTTTTCGCGTGACCCCGTCGAGGAATGTGGACGGGAGCGCTTTAATTCCAGCTCCATTCTCTCTTCAACGATCTCTCAAACCGGGAAGCGTTTCCGAAACTTCAGTTTCGCCCTCTCTCTCTCTCTTCTCGAGAGCGCGATACTGAAGTTTCTAGTCATTTACTCCCATCGACCTCTCCCCCGCTCGACTCTCGCATTTTTGCTCCCGAGAGCCGCCCCCCTCCTCCAGCCCCTTCCTTAACAATCCTCCCCCTCCCCCAAATCACTCCGCCCCACCCAACATCCCTCCCTCCCCCCCCCCCTTCGGTGGAACTACTTATTTCTCACTTCGATCCCCTCACACCCAATCCATTTCCTCTTAACCCCCATAAGCGCCATATTTCATCCTTCTCCTCGCCTCTTTTCCCTTCATTCCCTTCAAGGCCCGACCCCTTCTCAAACCCTTTCTGCCCCAACCACCTCACCCCCAACCCCTCGCCTCCGAGCTCACACGCCTTTTATTTCCACCACCGCCCACCTCCCGCTCTTCTCACCCCCTCACCCTCTTCCCAACACTCTCTTTTCGCTCTCTTCGATTCATTTGTTTCTGCGCCCGCCTGCAATCCCCCCTCTCCTCCACGCCGGCTGCCGCCCCCGCATTCTGCTTGTCGCGTGAGATTTAGTGCTGCCGGGCCCGTTTATTCGCCATTTTGCCCCTTCACCCACTCTTCCGCAGAAACCCCCCAGCCCTCTTCCCCCTCCCCCGCATCCTACCCCCTCACCCCGCTTGTCCACTTCGCCCTGCAGTTTTCCTATCCAGTGTCCGGGGACCGTCCTTAAATTACGCCCGCCTCCTCCCTCGCCCGCCTCACTGCATCTCCGTCGCCGAATGTCCAATCCTTACATTTGGGCCTTCCGCGGTCGGGGTGGACAGTCTTCCTTCGCAACCTGGGGCGACGATTACGTGGCGCCATTTCCGCTTACAGCTCCCTTATTCCCTTCCCTTTCCGGGTTAGGCGTCGTCGGGGAAAGACCTATTTTAGGTAATTTCAGGAAATTTACTCTCTTTCACTCAACATTTTTTCCATTCTGCCCAGTCGTCGACTTCTTCTTCCGCCTCCGACACTCTCACTCTTTCGTGCATTGGCTCGCCTGAATGATCTTCTATTCCTGAGGTTAATTATATCTCTCATCATGAGTTTCGTCGGCCTTATTCACTCTTATCAACACTTATGTATCACTGCTTCGGTCTACGTCTGCCTCTCTTAACGGTTGGATCCCTTTCTCTCCTCTGCGCATCTATCCGCTGTGCCAGATGTAACTGTTACCAATGCATCCCATCCGCATATTTTCCTGTTTCACTCATTCCCACGCAACCTATTTTAACCTTAAAACTCCTAGTGTTACATAGGTTTCCGCCGAATTCATTCAACACCCATGCTTAAAACATTTACGCCATTTTGCCATAATGAAGTAAAGGATCACATATATATGCTAATTTTTGCAGCCGCTGACGACTGCACCTTCTTTGAAAGCTACTAGTTCACCCAATAATTTCTCTTTCCGCTTTATCGGAGTCTTTTTATACTTTTTATCTATTCTGCCATCTTAAAAAATCATTATAATGGTTGCACGGAGGATATGTAGAATTAATCCCAGTTCTAAACCATGGAATGCAGTCGATTTTTCCTTCCTTTCTCTTTGTCAAACACAACCGCTTAAATTTTTTTTCCCGGGTTACCCACAGTTAACAGCAATTATCAATGAGCCCGATAGTCGATGACTACGCAGGGTGTAAATCAAACACGCCAGCGAGGGAATCAACGAGTTACTGGGAATTGCAACCCCGTGGTCAATAGCCGGACGCCCAATCTTCTGGTAATTAGGTCTGTGGCTTCCGAACGTTTATGTTCACGTGGCCCTGAGGCAGAAAAGTGATTTATTGCCGACTCCAGAGCTTATTCAAATGCATAAATATAATTATTGATATGATACCATTTGAGGATGATTTATGATGAGTCAGACTGAGCAACGATGTATTTCTTCTCCACTCCTAGCATAACACAACCCGACATCCTGCCCTAAAACAGCCCCCTTTTTAAATCTCATACTTCCTCTCTCTTTTCATCCCGTCCAACCTCCCTATCCCATTCCTGCCCCTTCCCTCGTTTGCATTACATTCTCCCTTCTAGCACAGTCTTCAGCTTCCCACTGCCGATCAATATATTTTCCATCCATCTTTCTTGCCTCTTTGGATTTCTCCCTTCAAGCCCCTCTCCTCCCCCACCCTACCTAGCACTTCCTCGTTTGTTTTCTTTTCTCTACACTTCACCTTCTCCATCCTCCTTCACACCTTCATTCCAAAATCTTAAAATCTACACCTATCATCCTGCTTCAATGACCAAGTTTCTGCGCCGTACGAACCCACACTATTTCAAGTTTTGAAGAGTCATTTCCGATCATCCCTACTCAGCGTCCATTAATTTCCTCGTGAATGCTTCTTTGTTCAGCCCAGTTACTTGTTTGTACGTCATTAATACTTTGTCCATTTTGGTGCAAAACATCTCCGCGATAGGTTAACTGTTCCATCTGTTCTAGGTTATGAACTCCTGTTGCGATGTTTAACTTAGCTTTTCTCCAAAGCCGCATGACTTTTTTCTCGTTAACCATCCCAACCTATCGCATTTTTTTAATTCACTCATCAATGTTTGCAACTCCTTGATTGACCATCTAAATAAATTTCAATCAGTAGTTCTAAATGGTTTCATCGCTGACTTTAATTCCTGTCCCCAGTTCTTCCCATGCCTCTTTAATCATTTCCGTCGCATGTAAGCTGAAAAGCACCGATGATGCTGGACACCCATACCGTACTCCTCTTCTTCCTATCACTGTCCATCCGGTCTCTCCCTCCGCCAGTGGTAATTTAGCGGACTGAGGCATGCACAGTTTGTGGATAAGTGTATCCTATCCTGCCAATCTGCTCCTATTTTCTGCATTTATTCATCAATCTTCCCTAATAACTATTTTAAACGCCTTCCCACTGTTCCCGTGATCGAAACTATAGGAACAGTAATTAGGAAAATACAGTTCATGGATTGACAGCCAAAGTAATCGTTTTGAATATATCACGTCCCCATGCAATTTAGAGTGCAGTTACATGATGACTTGTTGGGCTCTGATGGTATTACATTTGTGACTTATTTCTCTGAACTTAGCCGTAATTATGCGCTGCCTGTCTCTTACACGAATATTCGTTAATGTCGTCACGGTGAATTCCTCGTCCACGTGATGCCGATGATCGAGTAATTTAGAAATGCGTGTTCGCTCGTGATGTATTCTCTCATTTTTTCCATGTTCCCCGGTGTTTGGATCTCGTGGTCCGCTCTGGAGGACTCGGCACCCGGCTGCCGCCCTTTCCTTTTCAACCGGGCACTTCGATCTGTATTCAGTGGAGGTTCTTTGGGTCCCGGGGCGTGGATCGCGCATCGATTCCCCCGTCCACTCCTCCCCAATCGGTTGGTACTCCGAGCATCTAAATGGGCGCTCGCGCCTGTGTGCACTCTCCGCCGAAATCGCGGAGAGTGGACTCGTGGCGTAATCGATTAGGAGCCATTTGAAAACTGGAGACTCTCCTTGCCCTCCAGAGGCACTTATTCCAGACTGGCCCCACGCTCTCGCAATGCCTCGGTGACGATGGTAATCCCGAAGAGTAATTTTTAGTATTTTTTTGTTTGTTTTAATGCGTGAACTTTCTCCTTATGCGTTCGGCTGAACCGCGAGAGCCAACGTTTCTAAATTGCATTCATGCTTAGAGATTTCCGATTTAGACCATTTCCGCCAGAGTAGCTGAATACATAGCAGTGCGGATTCAGCCATTGCTTTTTTGCTTCAGTTACAATGGAGGATTGTAGTTAAAAATAACTTCTATGGCAAATTGTTGTGCCTGCTGTTTTATTTTATTTGCGTTTTTTTCTTATCGCTTGTTCTGCGAAGTCACATCAGCAAGGTGGGACGAGAATATTTGAAAGAATATGCGCTAAATTCATGTTTATAAGTACTATCAGAATAATCGCGAGCGCCTATTCCTTTAGTTTGCATAATTTATTTTCACCAAAGTGTGGCAATTCTCGGTTAAGTAATAATAGTGATTTTTTCGAAGGACAGTGCAAAATAATAATCGAATGAGTTGAGGATTAAATTTCAGAATGTGGGGTAACTCGGCCAACCTTCCTAGAATCCGCGATGTTTATATTGAATTTGAAGTAACATTCATGAATAATGTTTGTTTACCGAGTTTCATAATTTTTCCGCAGTTCATGTAAACTTTACTTACGCCTTCATTATGAAATTCTACGCAAGATACTTCAAAATGAGTCCGATATCATCCAGTTCGAGTCGAACGACTTGGCGTAAATAATGAAGTAATCTCTCGGTTGGCAACTAGAGTCACGGGTACTCCATGGAAGTATCCGACTTCGAGTGATCGATAGGGAACTCGAACAGAAGTGACTGTTGCGCGTGTAAAAGTTAAAAAGAGTTCGTAAGTGGACTCGAATGCGATCGAACCTGGGGCGCGTAATCGGCGCGTGAATGATCGGCGAGGAGGTGGCTTACTTTATTGTGGTTCCTGCGGGGCTTCACGCCTCATTCCTTCGCAGCATCCAGTGACTACCATTCAAACGTGACTCCCGCTTCCGTCGAATGTTAAAATTAATGTCAGCGTATTGAATTCTTCGAATAAACCCTGACGCGAATCAACGCCATCAACTGAGGCGTTACTTCGTGGTACTTGAAATGGATCGAACACTTATTGTGGGATTTCTCTGTCGTGCACAATTGGGTTTCACATCTAGCACTTGTTCTCTAGTTCGCAGTCGGTGTTTATCTATTTTTTTGGCTTCCACGTAATTACCATAGATGTATTTGTAATTATAAAGCAAACTAGTATTTAAACGCGGGTGAAATAGTTATTTCCTATATTGCCATTGAACTTAGATTCATTTCGGTGTACGAACACGATTTTGGAATAATCCGCCGATATTTATGTAGCAATTATATGCCGTCCTCTCCTAGACTCTCGCAGAATTCGATCTCTTTAAGTATTTATATATTTAGGGAGTTGATAAGAATAGAAAAAATAACTCGAACAGAGAGGAAGACGAAAAATAAAGCTTTAAGTATGTGTCCATGGAGACTAAGTTACCGGTGGATATCACTAGAGAGCAGAAAAGATTGAAGGAAACCTTTAAAAGATATGGGGGTGTTATAGGTTACGCGCGTGTGGTCTTAGTCTTTTCTTAATGATTTCACTCAATGTTACAGTCATCAATAATTCCCTCCTCCGCGCGACGGCTTCCTTGCCTTACGCAATTCTCGTATTCCGCCACCACTTTGACAATTTTTGCAGCACACTTTTCCGAGATACGCAACCTGCTTATTATACTCTTGTTTGTGTGCTCATTCGACTTATATTTGTAATTTGTCCATAAATATCTTTGTTGTTCCTTCTTGGGTGGGCTAATTTGTTTCAACTGCTTTCAATGACCATGCCAATCTTTTTGGCATATTTATACATTTGCGTGTTTGTCATTATCTGTAAAACCTTATTATTGTAAAACCTTATTATTGTAAAACCTTATTTTTCAACGACGAAAGTATGATGTAAAAACCAAAAGAGATATTTTCAGTTTAAAACTAATTTTAAATAATAAGAAAACTTCTATATTAAATTTCTACCTTTCAAACCGCCTCTGCGGCATATGTTGGGACTATTAAAAGGTCACAAACACAGGGTACTTGGCGGTTTAATTATGTCTAAGGTTTGCATTCACCAATGCGTGTGTGTATTATGTCATGCATTATTGAATAGTATAGTATTTTTTCATACTATTTTCTATAGTACCCGTCTACAGGTATTTTGTAATCATTTTGTTATTGGTGAATTGTACGGTCAAAATATTTCTCCACTGCTTTATCCTTATCGGAGAAATATTTTATATTTATTTAGGCATTATATTAGTGGACATCATCTTCCTTCGTGTCTTCTTATTATAAAAATAGAAAGATGATACCCTTGTACCCATTCCAATGCCTTGAGTTTTCGTTTTTCCATGAAGTCTGCAAATTTTGTACAGCGAAACAAACGTGGGGGAGGAAATTCTCATATTTTTGGTCCATGGATTTTTCTCCCGTCTTCTAATCTTTATTTCATGTTTAAGCTTTTAATTTCGAAAAGAATTTATGAATTCGGCGAGACGGTCATGTCTCTGCATTTCGGTTGTTAATTCCCCATTTTCTCACGGTAAATTTCGTACGATAGCATTTACTCGTCCCCTCTTTTCCCCTAATTTTATGGAATACGTTTTTTTCGGAGATCTTATAAGTTTTTTTCTTCCCCAAATGCCGTCACAGATGCGCCACCTGCGTTGCTGCGGTCATCATGCAAAGTAGGGAAAGTAAACAGCCCGCTCGATGGTGCTCCGTTTTCATTCAATTCTGTTAACGGAAACGGAGAGTTCGGTGTGGCGGCTCTGAGCTAAATCCATGGGATGGTTTTTATTCGAATGTCGACTTCTGCTGAAAACCTTTACTAAAATGAAGATTTTCTCGATAAATAACTAGTTATTTTTTTTAAAGATGGAGATTCCGAATCAATTTTGGAATTCATTTCATTGTTCCGTACTCATTTTACTTTTAAAACTTCGACTTTCTAAATGCGATGCTCTTATGAGGTTTTCTTCGGTTGACGATGAACTACAGGGTTCGTCCGGAAAATAAGTGTACTGAGCTCAGGAAAAAAAAATTATTACATTTTTACATGTCTTAAGCTAATATTCCTCAAAATAGGACCCTTGTGAGTCGATACACTTGTTCCAGCGGCGTTCCCATTCCTGGAACGCTCCCGCGAAGGCATCATCGGGAACCTCTCGAAGACTCGTCGTCGACCTCTTCTCTGCCTTCCACGAACATCTTGTGCCGCCGAAAGATCATGTTTCTGGACATGGCTGACTCCCCGTAAGCTTGGTTAATCATACCGACAGTTTAGGTAGACGATTTCCCAAGCTTTACCGCAAATTTGATGGAATAACGCTGCTCCGAAAACTTCGGCATCGCGTTCCGTGACGTGGGGCGAAGAGTGGAGGTTCGCGTTAACAGAGCTCCTCACTACACCACAGCTCAGAGCCGACTGCCTTTTTCAGCGTCGCTTGCCAACATACCCCCCTCCAATCGCAGCCCGTCAGAGCGGTGCTGGGCGCGCCTGGAGCGGCGCGCCCAGCCCAGGAGTCAGTACACTTATTTTCCGGACGAACCCTGTATATCGTGTTCTCCTTTGAATTTATCTTGCCGTTCAGCTCGCTTTTTCCTCATTTATGTGATATATGTAGCGTTTTCTGTATTTTTCCAATCTTTTCTTGCATTTTCTGCGTGATATTTTTGCGTCACATTCACCTTTTGCGCAGCATTGAAATTGTCTTTCCTCTCTCCGAGGTCGGGAGGGGTAGCTATTAGTCGCCGACATGCAATGTCGAAGTGGGCAATTGCATTCGAGCCTCCTTCGCACTTGAAACATTTGCGGGGCCGTTGCTAAAAACTTAAACTGCGTATTACATTCGTGATATGTCGCATATGTTTGCGTTATCAACACGAATTTTGTCGCCCGGTTCCCATTTATCATCTTCGTCTTCGGTTCGAATTTATTTTTTGGTGGAATATGGAAATGAAATTGGAAATATCGTCAACGCCAATCTTGACAGAGCTATGTTTTATAAGCTCGTTATTATTCGTGTTCATAAATAACTCCGCGACTGAAACTTCATTTCTTTCTTGAATAAAAAGGTTGATTAACTTGGGTTGCAATTCGTTTCTTTCCGAAATCGATCGAAATCTCTTCCTCGAGTCGTTTGAAATTATTCAATTCGCTGTCGAGAGCGATTATTAAACATGTATGCGGTGTGTGTCATTGTTGGTGGGTGGCGCCAACGTTTCAGCAGCGTATTCATAAACATTTCTCCTCTCGATGTACATGCTTCTCCCTCGCCCCTCTCCACTCCCTCATTTCCATCCCTCTTGCGTGATCCGCACCCCCCCCCCCCGAATAATTCCTTTGGCCGAATAACTTATTCGCTCCCCCCGCCTGAGTGGATGCCACTCATATCCCGAATTCCTTTCCCGAGTGCTGCAAGCATTGGCGTCAGCAGTGTGAGGAAGGAAAAATTATATAGTAGCGGTCCATATTTTATCCCGCGTGTGTTGGCGTGCGTGCATTATGTCCTCAGCGTGCGTTTGAAAGCCCTTAAGATGGTATTAGTATTTCAGATTCTTTACTGGGTTATCGCCTTGGTAATTTGTAGGGACTTGATTTTGTAGCTTATGTTGAATTGCTTTATATCTTAAGTTTATTATATATATATATATATATATATATATATATATATATTTATATATATATATATTTATATTTTTTTTAAGGTAATCTACCGGTTAAGGTAGGTTTTTGGATGGACACAACTACCAAACAAACATTTTATTACTCCTAACAAAACACAAAATCCATCATCCTACTCTATACCAGGTCCCTCTTCATCTCTGAGTACTTTCTTCCTCCCTTCATCCCGTCCAACATTCTCCCCTCTATCACAGTCTTCAATATCCCCCTGCCAGTCAACACCCCCTTCATCCACTTTCCTGCCTCCATAGGATTGATCCTAAAAAACCCCTCTCTTCGCGCATATATATAAAATATACTTAAGATATAAAGCATATATATTTATCGTACATAATTGTCGGAATGGTTAATATTGCGTTATTTAGGAGTGAAGGCGGGAAGGAGAGAGAGGGCCTCATTATGTAAACATCGCCTGAATATGCGAATCAGAATTTTAAACCGCCCGAGTCAGGGTTGTCCATTTACTTTATGCTTACCTCTTCGTTTCCACGTAAATCTTGTTTTAAGCTACATTTGAATGCTTAATATGAGTAAATGCGTAAATGATGAATGCTTTTGAAGTGTAGAGCGCATCGTTTATTATTTTATTGATCCGTGTTCGGTCTGCATGAGGAAAAGAATTGAAGTGATCAGTGAAAGAAACGACTTCCAAATATTTTTAACTATTAATTTTTTATTATATATTTTTGAGTAAAAATTAAAAAAAGTTAATTGATAATCTTTTACTGCAATAGCGAAATTTCATTCCCTCATCAGCTGTGATAAATGTGGTTGACCGTATATCGTGTGTGGGTCTGGGTAGTAGTACCTGCATTATATCCAGTTTGTACGAGCTGTTTTACGTTATAGTAACCTAGTTGGGAAATGAGCTATTTTCTAATCATGTGTGTTATATCTCTGCAGGATTTAATAGTATATTACATGTGAAAAACATTTAATAAGCTGCTATTTAATAAGGGTGTCTCTGCATACCTGGTTATCTGCAGTAGTATGAGAATCACACTTCTGAACACTTCAGCTTGACCCAAGTTGTGTGATATTTAGGACACCAGACATTCCTAGGAAAAACATAGGCGACACAAAGGGTCTGGTCCTCGTACCCTAATGTTACATTTCATACGCCTTTGGGCTTGGGGTATGAGTTTGACCACTGTCCTCATCTGTCAAACCAACCTTCGGGTTTATGACTCTATTTAATGGGTTTCGATATCTTATAATTATAGCGTAAACCTCTGTGCTTCTTAGTGAATGTTAATTATCTTCGTCTATTAAAATGTGTCCTAACTTTTATTGTAATGGTCCATCGCAGATTTTCAAAAGGTTTAGATGCCCTTTTTAACCTAATATCTCAAGTTCAGGAAAATTAAAATATAGAGTGGGTCTCTAAAAAGAGAGAAAGTAAACTTTTTAATTTGGCGTCATTCAATGGACACGAGTGGTGCATTCAACGTTTGTTTTTTTCCAATATCGGTGATGAAATGACGAAAGCAACATGACATCCTCCCTACCCCCTGTGAGGTGTCCACCCCTACGTTCAGAAACACGGCTTCGTCATCAAATGGTGATCTCAAATACAACTTTTGAAATTGATTCTAAGGACGCATGCTCGGCTTTATTTATTAAAGCCACTAAAGAATCCGTTCTCCGCTTTTTGATGTGCGGATGGGATGTTTTAATTTCAAACCCCTTTGGCTTTATGCTGCCATTACTATAATCTTCTCGTTTCCGAGAAATGGTAGACCGTTTCACTCGAAACGTTCCAATCTCCCTGGTACGCACGTCTCCCCTTCAATGATGGCGGGGCCTTCGGGCCCTGTTCACTCGGGCCGAGTTTATTTTTGGCGGCCCTTCGTGTCGGACTCGTCGTGGACGCTCTCGGACTCTCAAACGGTCTCGCGAGGTCCACATTTCTGGAATGCGGCCCCAGAATCGACAGTTGGTCCCTCCGCCCTGTCGAGCCTTGACCCTCCCCCATCCCCCCTCCCCACACCGGGGAAACTATCCCTTCGTCCGCCCTTCGTTTGCCGTCGCTTCAATTGTGTCACTTCACTTCCAATCCTCGGAGATTAATTGAGCGTGGGTTATGCCTGCGGATTTTATAAACCCTTCCCAATTTCGCAGGGTCGGCTGCCAGCTAGATTCCAAATTCTGGCGAGGAATGGCCTCAAAATATATCGTGGTTTCTTCGAGAGTTGTCATCCTGAAGCGCTCAGTGGACGGATGGTCGGGTAAATTGTGGGCAGCGGGTGAAAGGAATGAAATATCATACATTTGCGAAATTGAAATTTAGAAGTGAAATGGAAAGTTTTCCGCCGGAATCCAAGGAGATCAATGGAAATATTTGTGTCGAAATCCTTTGTTTTCGTAGGCCTCTTCTTAAGCGGTGGTTTCTGGCGTTATTAGTGAATGTGATTCATGACTAAATTTAAGAGTTCGTCATATCGATTTATTTGACGATTATTGTCACTTCCCAATTTTCCAAGCATAAAGTCCACCGTGGTAGTAAAAGTTACATATGGAAATAAAGTATTGTTGCGAATGCTGAGTTGAAGATGTGCAAAGGACCTTGGAAAAGATTTGCGTTAGATAAGGAAGAGTTGACTAGGTGGAGGGAGTCGATGGAAAGTGCCTTCAATACAGGTGAAAAGTAACCAAGTAAAACTAGAGATGCATTATTGTTGTGTGTGGTGCGGAAACTTGGTCGTCGAGGCAGGGTGTGAGGCGTTGATTGGAGGCTGTTGAGGTATTTTGGGTGAGGAGGAGGATGGTAAAAGGTAAGTGAAAGGAAGCACGCATGTGCTGCGCTTGGCATGGCTGGGGAGGAGAGAGAGGTTTGCCTGGAGAAATTGAACAGAGGCGAGAGGATTGAATTTGGAGAATACGTGGGCTGTGCAATAAATGCGCGAACTGGTGCAATATGGCGGCCATGATGCGGACTATAGCCCCGACCACTAGCGGCGCTAGTTGCCTGACACCCAATGAGCCGTCTGTGCTTGGCGGATCGTCGAGCTGTACGTATGGTGCCAGCCATGTTAGTCTCTGTTGCCCTTGTTTTTACTATTTGTCGAAAATGGAAACGAAATCGCGGAGCATCGAATCAACATCAAGTGTTTCGGTGAAGTGCGGTAAAAGTCGTCAAGAAATTACTGAAAATTTGACAGCTGTCTAGGGTGATAATGCTCAGAAGAAAGCATCCGTGTATTCAAGTGGATTAAGCATTTTAAAGATGGCCGACAAGTTGCCACGGATGATTCAACCACCTGTGCTGACGACAGCATTGATCGTGTGCGTGGGTCCCCTGTCCTTCTTGCCGATCGTCGAAAAACTGTCCGAATGATAGCTGATGAATTAAATTCAGGAAAATCAACAGTTCACACTATTTTAACCGAACATGATGGATGGATCCTTCACCATGGCAATGCACTTGCGCATTCAGCATTGATTATTTGCCAGTTTTGGCAAAAAAATTCAACCCACATCATTGATTTTCCTCCTTATTCGCTATATCTCGCCCCCTGCGACTTCTTCCTCTATCAAAAATGTAAACTATTCCCAAAAGGTACGAGGGTAATCCGGAAAGTAGTACCCGTTCGTGCCGCATGAAGTGCTGACGACGCGAGTAGCCGCTGGACGAGGTCAGATAGCTTCAGTGGCTTGTCTGCCTTCTCTGAGCCAAGTTGCGTGACGCTAGCATTGCCTGTGTTGTTTCTGTGATTGTTTACAATGTTTAAAAAAATTGAGAACGCCGCCAGTTGTGAAGTGAGGGCAGTGATTAAATTCCTCAATGCAAGAAACGTTCGCCCATGTGATATTCATCGCCAATTAAAGGAGGTGTATGGAGACAATGTAATGGACGAGTCGTCTGTTCGGCGGTGGTGTCGCAACTTCAACATGGGGAGGGGGAACACACACGACGATGAGCGTTCGGAGAGACCGTCTGTCATTACAGACCAACTGGTGAGCTCAGTTGACGAATTCGTGAGGAACGATCGGCGCGTCACAATTGATGACATCTGTGAGCATTTTCCCAATGTTTCTCGAACAATTGTTCATGAAATTGTTAAACACCATCTGCATTATGCAAAAATTTGTGCAAGATGGGTCCCTCGCGTATCTCAATGAGCTGGCGGCGAAGGACTATGCAGCAGGAATACAGAAACTTGTCACACGTTATGACAAATGCCTTAATTTGCTTGGAGATTATGTTGAGAAGTAGTTTAAAGTATCCTCTTTCAAATAAAATTTTTTATGTTTGTTAATATTTACTTTTGTGTCTTTATTTCACGAACGGGTACTACTTTCCGGATGACCCTCGTATAAATGTGATGAGAGGACATCGCTGGGAAGATTTTGACGCAATAAAGCCAGAAACGACCAGAAAACTAAAAAGCCTAATTGCCAAGGGGACTTCCAAGGGTGCTTTAAGCAGTGCATGAAAAGAAGATGGAATAAGTGCGAAGCCTACGAATGGAGAGTACCTTGAAGGAGCAAAATTGATGTTGACTGAATTTTACAAAATAAAGTTTTTATGGCCTCAATTCGCGTATTTATCGGACAGACCTCGATTTGAAAACTGTGATAGAGGGAGGAGGTTCAGAGAGATTATAAAGGCGGACCGAAGAAAAGAAAAATAGACTCGTTGGGCGGCACGGAGGCAAGGATGGGTACGGTGCTGAAGAATGCCTAACTCGTACTTGAGTTTAGTGTATTATTGTGTTTGAAATCGTTTCAGGTGAGGCTAAGGGTGTAGGGGTGGGTAATGTCTCTTTTGTTCATAAGCAACCCACCTTAACTGTTGGAAAAGCCATAGTGATGATAATGATTTTGTTGAATTATCTCGGGTGTCGATTTACCCTAGCCTTTGTTTACCATGTATATTGGTAGTGGCGTCTTAGCTTGCGTAGGCATGGGTCTTGCTTCTGATTTGGGAATCCCCTCGGCAGGTCTCTCGTCACTAAGCTGCGAATTGTATTCCTGAACCTGCTCTTCTAGTCCGCAGGAGGTGCTCAAGAGGATTTACACAAATATCTCTGTTGGATGTAATAATTTTTGTTATTTTTTATGATGTTTATGTTACACTCAAGGCGGAAATCCGTTGAAGAAAACCCGTTCTGTCGTTCTGTCGCTGTACTCTCTCGACAGGTGGCATTTTTTTGCGATAACTTAGGCCCTTTCATAGAAATTCTCGTCATATTTAAATGTAATTTAACCACTTTATTATCAATTCCGATTTCGTGAACAATATACAATACTACTGTGGAGTGTTCTTTAATGATGAAAAATAAGCTAACCGTAATTAGTTCGTCTTTAAGGAAGCCATGTCTTTGTCAGTTGGTTAGAACTCAACTAGCGATTATTAACTTAGTTTTGGGTTTATCTGTAGTTTAAAGTTAACATTGAGTTTAAGGTCGCTTCGCAAATTCCGGGAAGGCCCCAGTGCTTCGAGCACTTCTCATCTTCGACTGGTTTAACGACGCTAGTTGGCGTGCAGCATAAAATCGACATTTCACCCGAAGGAGTACCCGCAAAACGTATTCATTACCCGCGGGTTCACGTCAAGTTTTCACCGCAATGGAGTCGGACGACTTCGAAATCCCTCCCGGGAAGGCGCGATTGGAGCCCTCGTTCCGAGGCTGCAAATGGCCTTGAAGCTGGCTGCTCAACGTTTCAGCGCATACACGCGTACCTTTCTCGGCTCCTCATACCTGATGGCTTCCATTCACCTAAGCGACTATTAAACATGCCTTTTTTTCTATTCGCTTCTGATTTCACTAAAATTTCGTTTTTCATTTCAAAGCGATTTGCAAAAAATCTTATTTTTTAGTTATAAATTATTTACCAGATATTTAATGGGTAACTCACGAGTGGCATTAACTTTACAATACTCATTTATGTCTCATTCTTAATGACTATTTAGCTACTTCGTGCATATTACGCATAAGTCATGGACGACTTAATTAAAAATGTTTGTCCTCATCCCCCCTTCTATATGAGGTCTTTCTGCCCGGGTGATGTCGCTTGTGATTTCAAAATCGTCGAAAACCCTGGCTTACAGAATTCAGAATTAATTACATTTTTTATCATTTAGGTCCGCCTCATTGAATCCGTCATTCTCTGTTTTCACTTCTTACCTAAGATTAATCATCAACTACCCGGAAACCATCCATCTCGCTACCATTTTCTCTTCACCTTCCGCTTCCTCAACCAACTGCTTAAATATAATATAAAATTCATTATCACCTAGCGCTCTGAACCTTATCACACACTATCCTGGACTGCTTTCGCGTTTCGTTTCTAGAGTACTGCCATCGCGGCCTGCCCGTTGGCTCCCTATGCGATTCTCAAACTTGCACGCATGCTCCCTCATTATGCAAACATTTGCTTTCTCTTCCACCTCTACTCCAGATCAATCAGTCCCAGACAACTCTGGACTTTGCATGCGTATTTCTTATTCGGCATTCTCCAATTCCGCCCTTTCTCACCTCTACTTACATAATTGGTACATTATTTTCTATGGTTTTCGGCTCAACGTGATTGAACTTCATGGTGAAAATTTAATAATTACACCTTTGTAAGTCCCACTGATTGTTATTTTAAAAACGACCGGTTTCGTCGAATATTCGGAATCGTCCGGTACTTTTCTAACCCTCCACCTAATTTGTACATTTCTATTATCCCCTTATTGATTGGTGTATACATACGTCAACCCATGTTTTTCGTATCACATTCCATTAGAAATTGGCATGCATTGCGCGATATCCACTCTTCTATGATGAATAAATAACGTACCAAGTTTCGCAAAAACGAAAATAGGTCCTCTTATATTTCTTCTCGCCAGCCCCTCGGGACTTGGTTCCACTTTCCGTCTTTCATTCGCAAAAGTTCGCTTTACTGCAGTCTACCTGTCCTTCCCCATCGCATCTCCGGCCCTCCGACATTTCCGGCCTTCCCACTTGCACTGCGATGGTAGTGTAGTGGTATACCTGCTCTCCTTTTTGCACTTCCGGGGAAAAGGTCTCTCGCTCTCACACACGCAGGCAGACGCGCCCACGGATAGGAGCTCCCCTCCTTTCCCCGGCCTCCGTCGGCGCGAGATCCTAAGCTCCCCCACCATCAAAGACTTGACGAGATAATGCGCTAGAGAGGATTTTTCCAGACACCTCTTCACCCTTCGTGAGGTGTTTTTCTCTCTGCCTCCGTATCTCGTCTCTCCCTCGCGCCAACCCCCACCCTCCCCTCGGAGGAAACCCCCCCTCTCTCCCTATTCACCCGTCAGCTGTCTCCTTCCGCAATCCCTTACCCTCTCCCATGCGCCCCCACCCCTCCACGGCAGCCTTCCCACCCATGCCTTTATTAATGTTTTCATATTCCATTTATGTCTCATCTTTCCCTCCGCTGCGAGCCCCTTTTTCCTCAAGGTGCTCCCTCTTCTGAGACTCTCCCTTCATCCAACTTCGCATCTTTTAACTGTGCAGTTATTTAGGAAAAACATTTCGGTTTCTCCTCATACGCAGAATTTAGATTTATTTCGCCCTCGCCTTCTTTCTTCCCATTATTATACGATAAGGCACTCGAGAATGTTGGTTGTCTCGACTTATGAGAGATCGAAAGTTAGTGTCCCGCTTTGGGTGTGGAGGCTCGTGCTGTACCATGTTCATTCTCCGCATTGTATTGCGAAATCTCTCTGGGAGAGATACATTAGGAGACGCTATTATTGAGCCTTGACAAAAGTCATATTTATCTCTAATTAATCGGATTTGTTAATAAAAATGTATCAAATTTACGTATTCTGTTGGTCATAAGTAAAACAGAACGAAAATGATCATAACGTCTGGTAGAACGCCAAATTCTCTGCGCTGCAAAACAAAGGGGGTTAAACGGGAGTGAAGGGTGGAACTTGCTGCTGCTGGAGAGTGTGATGCGAGCTCAATAGAGCACGAGTCGAAAGCGAGAAGGCTGATGAGGCTGCTTTGGGAATTTGGTCCACACTTCACTGTGCTCTAATGTAGTCAAATTGTCCCATGTATGAGAGGTATGCCCGAGTCTTGGTTAGCAAATGTAATTATAAACGTCATAGGCGACTCGTTCAAAAGCCCTATCCACGTCGCTCATGCTCATTATATCCATAAGCGTAATACAGTGATGAGTAGTGGTAATAGAATTAATATTAATTTATTATATTAACAACTTTTTTCTAGCTCCGTCAGAAGCCGTGGTACGTTTCCGCGGCCTCCAGTCGGGTTGGCACACCTGCTTTATAGTGTGTGTCAAATTCAAGTAATTCTTTGGTCAAGCTAACCTATGTAGGGAATTATGCGACTGTTACCGCTTGACATAATATCTCGAATGTAAATTCATTTGTGATGAAGCTTTAATTAGCAAATTAGATGAAGGATTGTAATCGTTTGATGTATTTCAGAATATGTGTGATAAGTTAAGGATTAAAAATTTTAACGAAAGGGAGGTGATGAGGTTCTTTAGGTTTGTAGGTTTGAGAAGAATAAAATCAACATTAAAGTTGGAGGGTATAAGTGGGACCAGGTAGAAAACACAGGAAGTCCTTTTGACGAAAATTGACGCCTTATTAAGGACATGAAAAGGAAGCAGTGTGTCAGTTGAAGAAACTTTTACAAAAAAGAGGAAGCTGAGGACAAGGTGTATGATAAAATCTGGAAAAAAGATTTTTTTCAAACCGTAACTTAAGAGCGTAGTTTTATTCCAGTCGGAAACTTGGTCGATAAGACGAAGAGGAAAAGCGGGGATTTGAGGTTTCCAGATTTGGAGAAGTGAGGAGGAAGTGTAATTCATGAATGTTAAAACGAAGTTTCGGGCGAGGCAGTAAAAGTGTATGGAGAGCAAAAGGAAGGCATTAAAATGCCGATGACTTTGAAACGTAGAGGGGGGAATGTTACGGGTTTTCGGCGCAGAGGGAGGAAAAGAGAATAGGCCTGTTGGATGGATCAGGGCGGGGGTTCGGAAGCGCTTGGTTGCATGGGCCGAGTATTTCGTGTCTTGTTGAGCGGGGCTTGGACTTGTAGCAGCGGTCACACCTTATTTCCACCATTGGCCTACCTTGACCAGTGGAATAATCTTATTAGTAATACGCGTTCGCTGACCCCGTGAAATTTGGTCCACCTCCTCATTTGCCTCCCCAACACCCGTCGTCCTCATTTCCATCTCGGTTTTTGGCGAAAGGGAAAGGAATCCAGTTGCTCCCGCAAGAATCAGATCCGCCCCGGCAACGCCCTTGCCTCCGCGCTCCTTCCTACCCTCCAGTGGACTAAGTCGTAACATTCTCCTTCTTAATGCCCTCTCGCTCCCCCTATCGCCTCCTTTCACCTATCCTCGCCATCTTCCCCTCCCTACCTCCCCTCCCAAACTGGAGCGGTGCGATACTAATGCGATACCGCAAATCGATGTGGACCTGCAATGTAGTACATTGCGATATAGCACTAGATGCGCTCTGCATCGGATATTTCGAAAGGCCTTGCGGTATTCAATAATATTTTGTATGTTTTATCGCGTGTTATCCTCCGATTTCAAGCGTTTTCCTTTGGTATTGAATTTCTATAATATTATATGTTCGATATACTGTGGAATCAAACGGTATACGGTATCACACGAAACTATGCGATACGTGATACGAAGCTAAATTCTATGTTATGAGAAATTCGATAGTAATCGTTTTCATTTGACATCGCGTGATGGTACGTATGTGATGTTCGATATCGAGGGATATTTTGCGGTGTCCCTCTTTGTGTAAAGGGATCCATGTTGTTGTCAAGTTATGTTGCCATATCTTCAATTTACGCTTGAATTCGGCAATTCTCTGATTCACCGTTAACATCTGAATGTGATGCTCGCATTCGAGCATCGAAGAGTCCTGCCGCAAAGTCCATCTCTCCTCCCCAACCGCACTCGCCCCCGGGGAATGTGCACCCCCTCTGCGCCGTCCTCCCCCTCTCTCTCCCCCGCCCCCTCCCGGGGGATGGTCGTGTGTGCACGCCCGCCGTTTGGTGCGCTGAAGACCGATGGGCTCTTTTCAGTCAGTCCCCCTCGGACTTATCCGGTCGCCCGCCCACCCTCATTTCCTTCCATCGTCGAGGATCCCAGATTGAGCGTGAAAGGATCTCTGCCCCCTCCCTCCCTCCCCCTTTCAATCCCTCTCCGCTCCTCACTTCCCAACCGGAGAGTTTTCTTTGCTCCACTTGGTCGGATCCTGGAGCTCGCGTCCCCCTCCCCCCCGCTCGAGGACCATCTGGGGAAGAGGTTCGTTCCTCGGAGCAAAACGCACGCAAGGTGAATTGCGACGGATTCCGGACGCAAGGAATTGTGACGGAGTTTCTAGGGCTTTAAAATCTACATCTTCGTGATACCCTACAAGCTACATGCAAGGTGTTTGGCATCAACGCCAGACATGCCAAGTACATACACGAGGTCTTTCCATTAAATACGCGAACTGGTAAATGTTGAGTTCTACCCTACTGTGAGAGATCGCGTGCGACCAACTTTGACTCGAGGCGATCCTTCGCCATGACACAATGCACCTGCACATTCCGCATTGATTGCTCGCCAGTTTCCGGCAAAAAAATTCAATCGCCATCCTTGATCATTCTCTTTATTCGCCAGATCCCGCCCCCTGTGACTTTTTCCTATTCCCACAAAACGCAAAAATGTGACGAGGGGACATCACTGGGAAGATGTGGACATTATAAGGCAAGAAACAACGAAAAAACTAAAAAGCCTAGCTGCCGAGGACTTCCAAGGGTACCTCTAACGGTTTAAAAGAAATGGAATAAGTACATAGCAACAGAATGGAGAGTACTTTGAAGGGGACAAAATCGATGTAGACTAAATTTTACGGAATGAATTTTTATGGTCTCGGTTCGCGTATTTATTGGACAGACCTCGTACTTTCGGATGTGATCAGCGCACGATGAAATGTTCCGAGAATGGTATCCATGAAGAGGAGGCCATCTGCATTAGCCGAGAATTCATTTAGGAAGAAAACAGACTATCATTTGCTAAACAATTAAAATGTATTAAGCAAGATAAACGATGAGGGTCAATTACGTAAGGGAACAATGAGTTAAAACAAGATAATGTCATGTTCCGCCGTCGTTTGCACTCGGAGGCCTTGGTTATTTTAATTGTTTTTCTACCGCCATTGGTCTCCCGTTTTCCCTGGAATCGCTTGCATTGTTTCCAAATGTGAGAAAAATCAGCAGGACAAGCAACGACGAAATGATTGGTATATTCGGCAGCATATTCACAAGAATTAGTATTTTACTTACTGCGGTCACAATTAGCTCAGAGCATTCACGTGGTACCTGTTTTAGAAAGACAACTGTTATTCTTGAGTTCTCGGTCGTATTTTTCCTTGCTTAACATCCGAGTTATTTTGATGTTGCCACCAGTTCGTTTCTACGTTTAAAAGATTTCTCTCCCGACGATTGTGGTACTTCCTTTATGGACTTTGCAACCTTAGGTTTTTTAGGATATCGGGTTGGTAATTACGTAAGTGCGCATGCCAAATCCTATTTTGAACAAATCTAAATCATGCTGAGGAGAATTCGAAACAATTTCCTAGATTTTGAATCGAAAAATGATTAATCTCGGTCACCCTCAGCAGGGCTCCTCTCTTCTTGTTTTCATGACTATATTTTTTGGTAATGGCGCCACCGGCGTGTTTTTATTTTAAACCTTGGCGTTTGATCTACTCTTTTAATAAATTCATAGCATATAAATGATAAAGTACTAAGTCGAGTAGTTCAAAGAAAGTTATATTTTCGCTGATTGTGCGGTGTTTCCTTGTATTCCTTTGGATTGATATGAGAGCATTCCGATCCGACATTGAATTTGGTGAGAATCGGAAACCAGGACCTTCGAATGAAAGGCCGAGAAATCAAAGGGTGGAAAATAAATTACCATCAAATTATCATTCATCACCTCTTCGAATGCGAATATTTATTTTCTGGCTCTAATAGCAAGTGAACATTGCGTGATCACTACCATTGAGTAACGCACTTCAAAATTGCGTGCATGTCGCCAAATTTTTTTAATGGAAAAAAATACAAATATCGGTGGAGTAGAGAGGTCGTTAAAATGCCTTTCTCCATTTCTGTCAGGCTATTTCGGTCATGGGTTTCCATTTATTTGAAGGTCTTTTTAATTCTAGTACGCTAACATGGCATTTGTTTTCGCACCTTTACCTTCTGTTGTTGCGCGTTAAAATACTAGAGCGAGTAGAACAGTTTACGTATCTTGGAAATGTTGTGGACCAACAGAGTCAAAGCAGTCTGGACGTAAGGAGAAGAATCGCGCTAGGCAAAGAGGCTTTCACAAGGAGGAGGGAGTTGATGACGGGGACGTTGAGTAAGGATGTTAAGAAAAGACTCGTGAAATGTGGGCGTGGAGAAGAATGGAGAAGGTGAAATGGACCGAAAGGAAAACAATTGAGGAAGTACTAGGTATGGTGGGTGTGGAGAGGGGTTTGTTGATAGAACAAAATATTTATTTGGTGGTTTTGTCCACCCAAAACCCACCTTAACCGGTAGATTACTTAATAATCATAATAATAATTGCGTGTTAATTCAATTCTAAGCGTAGGTTGTCTCAAGTTTGCTTCTACCGAGAGGATGGAGTGGAAGCTAAAGTCAAAATGGATTCATACTTTTTTTTGGAGTGCTGCCTCTTCCGTATTTTGAGTGAGAAACGTTTCGCTCGGCCTCTCTACTGACAGCAGCATCAGGTCGAAGTGATTTCCAAAGCGTATGGGCTCGATGAAATATTGAAGGCTGTGACAGAAGGGTCAACGTTTGGCGATGGGAGTTGTATTCATGTTGGTCGGAATGAAGGGAAGTAGGAATTATGAAGGATTTGATGGAGGCTTATTTCAAGTGATGTCAGGTTGTGTCCACCCAAAGCATACTTTGAACGGTAGACTGCGAAATAAGATGGTAGGGGCTGCTTGCTGACTCCGGTTGATCTGATTTGCTGACGTTTGCGTGACTTTTCCAAGTTTCCCTTTTGAAGGTTCCTCATGGTCATTTCCCGCCCCTCCCTGAGTCTTCTGCGCCGATGTTGATTTATTTCTGTTAATTGATGTCGTGTCTTCGAATTTAGTTTGGTGGCAAGGTTCCGATTACGCATGTTCGGTCACGGCTGACAACCGACAGTGTATCTTTGAGGTGGCCCTTCGATATTCCTTCACTCTCCATGTTACGGCTCTTTCTGTTCTTCCGACGCATGAGTTACCATGAGTGCATGTCCTATGTCATACACTGTGCCCGATCACTTTCGAGTGATGGCCACGTAGGCTGCATGCCTTTGTCGACTTTCCCTTACCTACGGCCCTTTTTTTTTTTAGTTCAAATATTTTCGAATAACTGCGAGTACTTTCCAGAAAGTAACTTCCGTTATGCTGAAAGAAATACACTGTAATAGATTCAGAAAAATTATTATTTTCATCTCAAAACTACAGATCTGTTCTATGTTTATACGTATTCGCCAAGCAACATTTAAAAATTTGTCATATCTCTGAACTAGTTTTCAAGTTCCTTCGACATAAAATGCTGCCACCTCAGATCTTAGCCAACCGATTACGGCATCTCTTGAAGTTCCTCGTCGAAACGAGCACAAAACCTGTATTAGCCTAACTTTTCGGTCGTGTTCCCATGCAACGGAGTCGAAGAAATCTGGGGAAATCACTCTGAAAGTTTTCCAGTTATCGTAAGACGCCGACATTCACGAACTTTTCGTCAATTTTCAGATTTAGAAGTTCATTGTTCGCTGCAGACGGGCGGCCACTTCATCGTGGACATCTGTCCGTTTACTCTAAAACAAACGACAACACAGACGCGCACAACTCTTTCCGCCCATCACATTTGGTCCAAAACAGAGCACAAATTCTCCAATAATTGATTTCAGCGGCGTTGAAGTTTTTATTTAATCAATGAAAACCCTATCACTGAACGAACTTCACATGTGGCGGGATTTCAATTTGTATTGTTCGTTTCGACTCGCTGTTGTAAGCAAGCGACAAGCGACGCGTACACTGCAGATCGAGGCGTACTGACCTTTTATGTGTGCGTCAATCCAGCGACCATTTGCCCCTTCACTAATTCGCACGCTACACGAAAACGTTTTCTTTGTGGTCAACCATCGTATGCATTCAGCAGCGAGTTGGCTCGGAAGCGTGCAGGTTTCCCACGAATGAAGATTTATCGTTCGAGCACAGGTATGCTTTGGGGAGCAGAAAGAAATTGACCGTGTTTTTGTTTTTGGCTCCGAAACTTGACTCTAAAGGACAAAAATATAATATGAGGCTTTTGGGATGTGGGTGTAAATAGAAGCTGCGGAATGGATGGATAGAAAAAGAGCGAAATCATGAGCACGAAAGAAGATAAGAGGATTTTTGGGAGCAAGACGAACAAGGGCGAATGATTGAATCCATGGGAGATAGTAGGATTGATAGCGGGGACGTTATGTAAAGGCAGAAGAAGGAGAGAGAGGATAGGCATAGGCGTTGGATCGAATGGAGGAGGGAGGAAGGAATTGTGTGGATTTGAAGTACGGTGGGCGGTAGTGAATGGGTCTTAAGAGTGTTTGCTGTTGTGCTAAACGAGGCTTTGAAGTATTGCGGTGCTTAGTCGCCCAAAGTTCATCAAAAAGCATTAATTTTTTTTATCAATCTCGCCGTGCAGATTGGATTCCTTGGACGGGGGGGGGGGAGGGGAAGCTTTGCGCTCCATTTGTCGAGACACTCTGCTGCGGGAGCTCTGCATATTCCCGTGCGCGCCAGCCGTAATGGACGCGTCAATCACTCCGTGACGGTGCCGTATCAGTCATTGACGGGCAATGGGCGTACGCGGGTACCCTGGGCCTCTTCCCGCGGCGAATATAATAGCATTGCGTGTCGTCTCTCCTTTGGCAGCCGCGTAAAAATATCCCGCTATCTTCGTCGAGGTCTTGCAATTTAAAGGGATATTTTAATATGTCTGTAAATATTTGAGTCCTTATGGAAAACTGGATTCAGTGAGCGAAGTATTGTTGTTAACAGTAGCGCACCGATCTTCGAGAGGTTTTCAATGGGCTAAGGGGGTCGACTCCTTAACACACTCCAAACACACCCCGTTTACCACGGAAATAAATAACAGCAAACCAGGCATGCATACATGTATAGTACCCTGCAAGTCACCGCTAGGGTGTGTGGAAGGAGGTGATAAAATACTTCCCCCCTTAGCGCGGTCGGACAATGGTATTCTCATCCCTTATCGTTCCTTGAAAAATTGAGATATTAATTCTATCTGTTCTACGCTTAATCCCTCTAATTTAATTGGCATAATCCCTTCATATATTGCAATGCACCGCTTGTCACCCTCCCTCGCCTATTCTTCCAACTAGCTGTTGAAACAATGGTTTGGATGCTCCTCTAAACGATACGTGCCAACGGGTCCACAAATAAACGTTCCCGTATCTTACGGACGGCTACTCCACGTGCCATCCGATGCTGGGATCGGGATACTGCTGAAAAAACTGCCACCTCAGGGATACAAGATTGGCCCTCCGGAGTTGGAAGCCTGTACGATAGCCACCGCACCTTACCCATCCCCAGTGCCGTGCGTCGCTAGGATTACTCCCGTGTTGTGTCAGCGTAAAACACGAATTATTTGTATTTTATTGAGTATAACCTCTTTCTCCCTCCCTCCAACCTCCCTTTTTCTCTGATCATTTGCATTTATGTTGCATATCACGCATTCTGTTTCCGCATAAAACTATCGGCAGAAAAATTACGCAGTCGGCAGTTTTGTGTCCCGTTTAATTTCAAAATCAGCTCGTCCGCGAAGGTGTGCGGGCTCCCGGCACATGCGTATTCATGGTGAGGTCAAACCAGCGCGAATGGACGCCTCGATCCATCGCAATGCGAGACGCGTTAAAGCACTCCAGCCGAAGCAGTGCACGCCTTCCAGCTGTGTGCCCTTCCACACGCACGCCTGCGGTGGGCGGGCGGTCACGAGTGAGTGGGCCGGCCGGTCCTCTTCCGGGCACTCTGCGCTCGTATCCAATGGAGATCGCGTGGGAGGGAAACCCATAACGTCTCCCACAGGGATGGCGTCGTAATTATCCGTAACTGGAAAGATATGTGGTGTTCATACCACACATCGGAGTCAACTTGGCACTAGGGATTTTTTTGAAAAAGTCAATGTTTCCTCTATTTCGAGCCTCGATCATTATTACCCATTGTCTTTCTGTCCAGAGTAGAGTTTTTGATGCACCGAGGGACCAAGTGCAGTTGCACTTTAAAGTCACGGCATTGCTTAACATCCGACGTTTGGTTGAACAGTTTCAATTGCACATACGAGTACGTACTTTTTTTCTTCACTTCTCTCCGTTCATATTTCCTAATCTCATCCATGCTCCAAACCTCGCTTTGCCTCGGATTCGCTGTTTTTGCATTCCATTTACAAATTTTATATTCTTCTGCCTCCTACAAATAACTCTCAAGAACTGTGTCTCCTCCCCGTATCAAATCTTGCGCTTCTTCAGTCGTTTTCTTCGATATTTGCCTTTCTTATATTCTCCAACATCTTAAAAAAACCTCCAATCTTCACTTAGGCGGCAGCGATCGTGTTTTGGAGTCGTACAGCATAGCATCGGTCCATATCGTCCCTGCACATAGAAATGAGATAGGTTAGTATTTTGCGATAAAATCAAATCCATCGTACAATGGAGTATTATCTTTTCTCTTGATCGTATCTGGTATTATTTACAATTATTATTATCTTGAAATAGTAGCTACATTTTAAATATATGGTCTGTAAATTTCAAACTCTCGATGCTATATTCAAAGGTTCTAGTAATAAATCCAATTACATTTATCGATGAAAGTAAATGAGGAAAACATCAAAATTTCAGCGATGAAGAAAACAGATATGATTTGTCCTTTTATTTTAGTGAGAACCTTTGAAAACATATTTTCATTCGGAAGAGAAAGTGCAAAACACATTATTTATAGCCACTGAAATGACGATCACGTATCGATTCATTGCAGAATAGTGTAAAGATTCTTTTCATGAATGCGAATGCCTATACTATTTATCCTTCCAGAAATCGGCATTTAATTAAATCGCGCTGCATTCACCCCATTTCACTAAAATCCTTGCGGATCAATAGGGTACGAATTTATTCGCTCGTCTTTTTATTTATTTCCAACTTTTGCAATGTTGCTCGGCAGAGTATCTCAACAGTAGCATGCCTCCATTTATGAATTCACCCCTGGGGGAATTTTAAATGTTCTCACAGCGATTTCCAAGGCACCCCTTGAGTGATGTTCCCCATTCTCGGAGACCTAATTTAATCCCGTCCTCTCACGGCAGCTTCGCTCCATTTCTTCGCAAACCTTGGACCCTTTTTCAAGATAAAATTGAATGAACTGATCGGATTTTTTGCTGAAGGATTATATTGGAAATTTCTCGTTTGTCCCCATAAAGCTTAGAGGTTGGTGGTATCGTATGAGTAAACAAATGCGGGGTTGGTTTTCTCCTTGGTTTAGCGTCCCGGCGCCCGCGGTGGCAGCGGTCGACGGCCGAGGTGGGAATCGGGAGTGTGGAGTCTTCTCTTCCCTTCTCGGACCCCATAATCCGGCGCCGATGCCCCTCGTGGTCGGCGCCGGTGCCCCCCCCCACTCACCCTCTTTCGGCCCCGGGCAGCACTCTCCCTCGCCCCCCATCGCCACCCACCTGGCGCGCGCCCTGCCTGATCCCCTCCCCTCCCAACCCACTTAGGCGAATATCGATTACGCCCCCTTCTGAAACGTCCGTAGCGGAAATTCGGTCCCTCTGCCCCCTCGCCCCCTGGCGCCCGGAATTTTTATACACTCCCCACCCCGATGCGAAAAGTGAAAATGGATATAAAAAAAGTGGGGCGTATTTGATCGGATGTCATGCTTCATCCTCTTGTGTGTGCGAAGTGAAGTCTCCATCCCCCAGTGCCTGGTTTGCATCAATCATCGCGGAATTCATTGTGCTCTTGTTTTATTATTGCGGTGTACTTTGTCCTCGTTCTGACTTGTTTTCGTCCGGGACGCTCCCGCCTCCGAGTGAGCCGTAACCATTTCGTTTTGAATGGCTGGTGGGTTTTTTTAAGCGCCATCCTACCTCCATAACAACCTTCCTTATATATATTTTTTCCCCAGGCAACAGCGTCGGTGGTGCCCCACCGGTTGGTTTATTGGCGACGGCCGATCCGGTGTTGTCCATTCGCTGTGTGCAGAAGTGTTTCATTTGACGGCCGTGTGTCTATCGGATGTTCATCGAGCATTCATGAACCCTTCAGGAGAGCCGACATTTATCGATATTCCATCTTAATTTTGTAAGTTCGGGGGCAGTAAGTGGATTGAGTCGGCATTTCCTGCGCCGGTATATTTTATCTGGTGAAATAAAAAGAGTATCGCGCTTGTAAATTTATTGATTATCAAGGAGAGTAAATTGTGGTGAACTCTGCTTAAGTGATCAGAATAAATGCAAACAACGGCGCTCTATAAACAATTTTTAAAACGCCAGTATCCTGGTGTTTTAGTCTTCATTTTATCGATAAACTTCATTCCATTAATAATTTAGAGCGTATATTTTGTTGTAATTCTTAACCATCATTTGAATTGAGTTCTCCTTTAGTGAGTTACAACAATGTCCAACTTGTAGTTTTGCATTTGATTTCCAGTCCTCAAAAAATATATTTCTTATTTTTTACTGCTGTTGTTATGCTTCCCCTAAATCATTCAGGTTCTCCATTTGCAGTCCATCCGCTTAATTTTTCCTTTCAAACTTATATTTGGTGAGCGTTGGTTTTTTCTTGATCTCAAAAGAGAAAAAGTCGTCTCAGTAACCACCGAAGACAATCGGCGTAAAGCGCTTGGGTGGCGAAGGGTGATTAGTCTCGATAACGTTTCTGACGAATGATATCACATCAACTGCGAGGAAATAACGTTTATCTTACTTATTTTGCATGAGATAATATTTTTACTCCTTTTCATCGGTTGCACGGCGAGCAAATGGAATAGGTCGATGATTTTGTACGTAAAAGCATTATTTTTGCGAATATTTGTGGCGAGAAAAGGGCGAAATTATAGCCGTTTGTGGTTCGTGGAGCCGTGGTACTTGTAAATGTGATGCTTGTGTAAGGTGGTGGGAGACATGGGAGCACGTGTGCTTTGTGTCTCCTTCCCCACACTTGTCTCTAGTCGCCAAACATGGGCGATTAGCGTTAATGAATTAGGGCGCACTATTAGGTCTACAGGATAGTTTGTTGTAAAAAATAGGAGTTTGATTAGGAATGAGTTGGTCAAGATGGAACGTGGGTTGAATCCACCAACACTAGAAAAATATGAAAAAGTTTGAATTTGATGTTGAGAGCAATCGCAGAATACGAGGAAATATTTTCGAAGGGGGAGATGTGAAAGTATTCTGGGTGGATGTGGGAAAAGTCACTCTTAAGACGAAGAACGGTAGAAATCTTGGTAACTTGGTAACCAGCCAGAAGCAGAATTAAGGAGTGTGTGCGGCAGAGGTGAAGTAAGTTCTGAAGGACAAGGCATTGCGGAAGAAATTAGAAAGGGAAAGTTTCCTTGCGAAGGCAAACGTCAGCCTTTCTGACAGTGCGTGCCTACCCCGAAAGGAAATGCCGGAGACCCACGTACATTCGTAGGTTTGTATGTGAACCAAATAAAGTTCTAGAAGCCCTTCACTGTGTTCCTGCGTGGACTGTCACTTTAAGGCCAATATTATGGCGATCTGTAACACTTTCATGATCGCTGTGGTTTAAGTACCGTCTTTTATGATATCAAAAACTTTTTCGGGGCACTTATATTCGCTACATTTTCATTGTTTGACAAAGTTTACTCAATTGACTCGAAGATATTTTATTATTTATTTATGTTTAGTGGAAACCTACCGCTTAGATAGGTTGAAAATGTGACAGTTCAAATTAATCTCAGCTATGCTTCATAATCTATCCCCGCCGCTGTAGTAAATCATTTCTCAATTTATTATACTATCTGTCTCCATTAATTCGGTCCTAAAAACGTATTATTAAACTTTTGTCCTGTGACTTGCGTTCCCAGCCTTATACCCTCCATGTATCATAATCTTCATCTTTCCATTTCTGCATCCGCCTTCCCTATTTCATTCGGGTTTTTCCATGCAACATTCCCTCTTCCCGTTTTTCCATGTCTCATTTTACGCTTATTACCAAGCCTCGGCGACCATTTTTCCGAGCTGTAGAATAATACCCTTCCTATTAGGTGTATGCCACGTCTAACTGATAGATCGTTTCCCCTATTCTTGTCTCTCTCTCTCTCTCTCTCTCTCTCTCTCTACACGAGAGCACTTCCAACGCAGGAGAACTTCTAGACTGCGGGTACTCTCCTTCGAGAGCTTCGTCCCCTTACCCTTTTTAGTCCTACAGTGAGCTTTACGGTGAATTGCATTTTTTTGCCCTCGGGCATTCCGCTCATGCCTCAAGCCATTCGATTCTTTCCCTTCTCTTTCCCGGCGCACAATCGGAAAAATAGAGTTCCTCCCTCCATGTCTGCCATCGTTCCCTAGCAACCAACCACCTCGCATAAATTCGCTCGGCGGTCCAGCGGTTGTCGGACCCACGCTCGGCTCAACCCGGGGCAGCGGAGTCTCCTCGGAGGACGTCCAGTATGCTTCGAGGCCTCTATTCTATTGTGCGATGCAAGGCCATGCCTCCAGGATCAGGGGGATGGGTCGCCATAGGTTTGAGATGTCTTCTTCCTCTTTGAGAGTGGGTCGGGCGGGGGGAACCGCCACTTTGCCCAATGCCTCCCCCTTCCACGCCACGACTCCCTCTCTGCATTCATCCGGCCCCACGCTGAAAACAAGCCTCCCCCCCCCCCACCCGTCTCACCACTCCTCGCTTCCGATCCCCTCTCCCCTCCTTGTTTCGTATTGTGCTATCGCAGCGAAACTTTTTAGTGCGAATTCACATCTTGCAGAAATGATTCGAAAAAGCGACAAAGGAGTCAAAACTTTTGATGGTGTTGCTGTTTCTCCTTTTAAAATCGACTTGATTTGGTTAAAGTTTTACCAATTGTGATGGATAATTTTTGTGAATGATTTAAGTTCAGTAATTTACCTTCCATGTCTCAGTGTATCGCAAAATGTTAATAATATATAAATAATTGACGCATTAAAAAAACAGAGTAGAAAAGAATTACGTTTGAAGTTTAACATTTTTGATCATTTTATTGCGCCTTATTTTGTATTATTTGCGTGGGATTTTATGTAATCTTTATTTATAAGAGCTCACATTTTCATGACTCCAATTCATAGTTTACTCTTTTGCGAATTATATTATGCGTGGGCATTTCATATTTCTACACGCTTTGTGTCGCTCTGTCATATTTTTAAATGAAATATCCCATCTGGCGAAATCAAACTGTTCCACTCTTGCCGTTATTAATATCAGATGGTTTCCTTTGCGGTCAACCTGGAGAAGTGTCACTCCTCCTAACTCGCGTGGCGACGCTTCACATCGGATATCTCAACCTCCGCGATGATTGGGTGATTTGCTCGTGCTTACGGGGCCGGGCCGCCCCCTTGTGAACGAGATGTGGCGAGAGGGAAAGGGTCGCTTTGAATAAGTGTGTCCCCCCTCAAGGAATCGATAGCACGACTCCTTTGAATTTCAATCCGACGGCTGTGGACGCGGGGGGTTGCGCGACGTCCGTTGAAAGGTATGCCTTCCACCCATTCTGTCTCGAGGCGGGTTATTTTTTAGCTTTGGTGAATATGAAGAAGAATTTAGACGTCGAGTATTATTTTTTAAATGTGGTAGGAGGCGAAATAGTAATGTTCTGTGGGTGTTATTCGAGGAAAGCCGGAAACGTGGGCGGAGGAAATATACAGGGGGGCGTTGATGAGGTCGTGTTTGGAGGGAGAGAGTGAGATACGCGAGGAGTGGGAAGCAAGGAGAGTATCGACTGAATGAAGACCGGTAGGAACTGCTGAGGATCGAAGAGCGTGGGGTGAACAGGAGGGAGTGCCCGCGATACGGTGGATATAATGAACGGGAGACTGCGCAAGGCCTTTGACTGGTAGATTACAGTGATGTGAGCATGGGAGTAGAATTTAACTGCTGCCCTTTCCACAGATCCTATCTCTTGGGAGGGGCAAGTTGAGCTTCTTACGGTCTATTTTTAAACTGACTATGTGAGATAATATTTCCTTAAGCCATTAGGAGATTTCTACGCCACTGTAAAGGAAAAAAAGTGGGGAATATAGTGGGGAGATTGGTGCAGCGATTGACGGGTAAAGTTAATCCCTAGCCAGTGATCAGACACTTATTCAAAATACAAAGAAGTTCACCCCCTCCCCCCGTGAAAATACACGGGGGGAGGGGGTGTTCCCGAATGGTTTAACAAGAGGAGTAATACTAATGCCAATGATTGTATTCGGGCACTTAAAAATATAAACTCATTCCCACGGGTTAACTCAAATGGGATTACGGGGAAATTTTTCCCTCGTCAAGGACCGGCCCTTGGCTACCTTAACCACTTACGTGCTACCTAGGAAGAGATCGAATAGGTTTGCGAATAAATTGATACAGATGCCAGGGATATACGCGCATAAATAGTGGTTTAATACATTAGTATTAGTTTCATAAATCCCCGCTGTGCACCAAGAATTACTCATACCTGGATGACCTAGACGTCGGAATATCGGTTCGGAAAACAGTGGTTGGATGGTGCCTGGACTCGTGTTCATGGGTTTTCGTTGATGACCAATGGACTCAAAATTGTGCGTGATAATTTTCCTCAGGGGTGGAGAAGTTTCACGGCAATAATTAGTGTCTAATATATTCAGCAGATTCAGGCGAGATGTAGTGGGAGTTCGTCATCATGGGAAAAGTGCAAATTTTGTTTCTCTCGTAGTGTTTGCTGGTGAAAATAATGGGGACGCCGATGTAGCTTTTGTGGTTTCCACAAGGGGGAACCACACCGCATCATGGAAGAATGCGCGTATGCGGCCAATTCGGCTCATTTATTTAACCTGGCTATGCATGTCCCTACGCTCTGTACTTGTTCTTTGCCACACAATATGTCTGCTTTTCGTGGTGTCCTCCTATTCTCTGTTTCTTTTAGTCCATTCTTCTCAGAGGCCATTAAAAAATCTTCCGAGTGACATCTTTGGGTTGAATTTTTTAACCCGTGAGTTAAAAATAATTGCATAAAAGCCATTGCAGTTTTAATACATTAATGGTTGAAATAAACTCGCGGATTTGTTAGTAAATACTTCTCCCTGGATACCATGGACTTCCCGAATTTCGCATTTTTAGTGCCTTATAAGCCATATATTATATAAGCCTTATAAGCCTTATAGCTAGGGTGTGTGGCAAGGGTTGATTACGCACCAGACTGGTGTCTTCGCTGTCTATTTCTTATTTCAATTTATATGTCACGAAAGGCACCGTAATGTTTAGTTCAATTTGGTTTTTATTTAAATAAACCTTGTCAATGTCACGGCATTGAGTTCGCGTTAGTGGCTGATCAGATGGGAATTCATAGTCACGTATTGACAATTAAGACATCGAGAGACCGCCTCAGATGTCCCGTAAAAAGGAGTGCTTAGTTTTTGGCTGCTGAGAAAGATTTGCGATTGTGTACGATAATAGCTGGAGTGACAAATGGCTGAACCAAGCACCGAAGATACCAATTACCAACTAAAAAATACTTTCAAAGCGCTAAATGTATTTTGTTGATCGTAAATTCATAAATAATTTCAATGATTCATTTTGCAAATTTGAAGTATTATTGGGTAGTTTATTGCTGTATTTATATCTTAATTTCATTAATGCAATTTCAGTGAAAATCGAATTACCGCTGTAGTAATGTTTGTTCCGGTGTATTAATTGCCCCCGATTCAAATTTACACAATTAGTTTATTTAAACTGTTATCATTAGTTTAGTTTCCCGTACTCGTTGCGTATTAATATGTGCTCATATTTCTCGTTTTACGTCATCCGGGTGAATTAGTGGTTTTATGCCGTTACTCATTCTGGGGTCAGGATTTCATGAGTTAATTACAAATGTTTACGGTGTTTTTAACTTTTCTTTTGATTGTTTTTTTCATTAATTTTAAAATTTAACCTCACGCTTGAAAGAGACTGCAAATATAGTTCTTTGATGATTTTGCTGTGTGGCCTGATTCATGGAGAATAAAAATTTGATCTTAATAAAAAGGGCATACATTGCCTCTTTGTGTGTAAACTTTTAACCCTAAATTTTAGTTAAATACAATTATCATTGAAATCCTTTTAGGTCGGTTATTTTCATTTCGTTTGCAATGCTGCTCATCGTAGAAACTCAGCTTAGGTTTTCTTCTATTTATTTGCTTAGCATAGAACGAAAATATTTCTTTTTTGAATTGTGAGACGCTTCTTAAAAACGTTTTCTAACGTTTTAAGCGTTTTCATGTCGCTTTCTCGGACTCGATGGCATTAGTGTCTTCCTGTTACATCGCAATCGTATGTCCGTTTCCAATGCCAAATTCAGAACAAATTGTTACTTTATTTTGCAGAATAACGTGACTTTGTGGATGGCAATTGGTAATACTTTGAAACCAGGAATAATTTCGAAGACCATTTACAGCAAGTATATTTGACAGATATTATGTGCTACAATTTTTAATTTACTACCGTCCTAGTTTAGGCAGTGCATTAACCAGGTTGTGTTTGAGGTTTATCTGACATATGTAGCTTATACAATTGAAATAACTTTTTTGAAATATTCATTTAGATCATATTGCTGCACGCCTACGTTCCCCGCCTGCGAATACTCATTTTCGGGCTCCCAGGGTTAACTGTGTGAGTGCGGAGTGTGGGGTTTTGTCTTACGGAATGAACAATCACGGCGGCTGTGAATTAAGAATAAATTATTTCGTGTGTCGGAGTGTATTCCAACCGCGCAACCGACGTCGTGTTCGTCGAGTGCTTCCGGTTGCCCCCTCGCCATCTCGGAAGGGTCCCTGCAAAGTGTTCACGTTTTCCTTCCCAGGAATCCCTCTTCCCTCTCACTCTCTCTTTCCTCTGAGGCGGAGTGTAGGACGGGAAGATTGGCGTCGTCAAGGGCCCGGAAAGATATCCAAGGCCGAGGAGGGCAGTGGGATGGTACATTAAAAACGAAATGCATTTTCTTTCTCCTAGTTGGTCCCCCTCCCACCGCCAGATCCACAGGCAATCAAATTCCATTCTTCGCTCATCTCGACCTCCGGACGTTCGCCGGAAATCAGGGCCGTGCAGTTCGTTCTTCCCCCCCCCCGTCCCTTGGCGAGCCCCTTGGAGGGATAATAATGTTCTCCGCCCTTCCCTGCCCCCTCCCACGGCCACTCTCGGAAAGAATCAACGTTTCCCCGTCATATATTCTTGCTGGGCATCCGATTCCCTCCATCGCATCGACGTTTCCAATAAGATCTCATCCCCATCGCACGATAACAAAGCCTCTTCTATTTTTCCGCTAGGTTTCATCCTGAGTGTGCCCCCCGTAAGTGAGGCTGAGGGAAGGAAATATTAGTCGTCGTGAACGGAATAAAGGGAGGTAGAATGCGGGCGGAGTTGAAGAATGGTTTATTGTAATGTACTTATGATTAGAGTTTATTCGGTCTTTTAAGACACTGGGCAGGTCTAGCAATGCTTAGGCCTCTGGGTCAATTTCAAATCTCCCTCGACCGTTGGTAAACTGTCGCTAATCATAGTGATTATAGGAGAACACAGGAAAACCACTTGCATTATCAATTTAGTGGATGCAGGCGTAACGTTGTGTAAAGTGAACTTGATCGATTCGTAGCAAATAATAAGGCACTATTCCGCTGTTAATGAAATATATTCCAGCATAGGTTTCGACGTTATTTTCTGAAGATGATGATGTAACGTCTAAATCTAGTTTTAAATATGTTTAATTAGCAGGGGAATAATTTTTATTATTAGCTACCGCACCGATTATGATTTTCACGAGATAAATCATTTTGACATTGAATGAATTTAAAACTCCAATAGCCATAAACAGTTTACCTTTCTAAACAAAGTACAAATGAAATTAGTTGGCTAACGCCACAAGTCAAGAAGGTTTGAAAAGGAAGGGGATAAGAAAGGTGAATACGTGTACCCCTTCCTTTTTAACCCTTCTGGTAGTGTTTTGGACCAACACGGTCAAAGTAGTAGGGACGTAAGGAGAAGAATTGCGCTAGGCAAAGAGGCTTTCACAAGGAGGAGGGAGTTGATGACGGGGACGTTGAGTGAGGATGTTAAGAAAAGACTCGTAAAAACTTTGATATGGAGCATAGCTATGTATGGTGCGGAAACGTGGTCATTGAAGCAGGAGGATAGACGTAGATTGGAGGCTTTTGAAATGTGGGTGTGGAGAAGAATGGAGAAGGTGAAATGGACAGAGAAGAAAACAAACGAGGAAGTACTTGGTATGGTGGGCGAAGAGAGGGGTTTGTTGGGAGCAATCCTATGGAGGCAGGAAAAGTGGATGACGGGGGTGTTGACCGGCAGTGGGATGTTGAAGACTGTAATTGAGGGGAGAATGTTAGGAAAAAAGGGAAAGGGTAGGAACAGGATAGGGATGTTGGACGGGATGAAGGGAGGAAGAAAGTACTCAGAGATGAAGAGGGACCTGATATAGAGTAGGATTCTGGATTCTTTGTTTTGTTAGGGGTCACAAAATGTTTTATTTAGTAACTTTTTCCATCCAAAAACCTACCTTAACCGGTAGATTACCTAATAATATATATATATATATATATATATATATATATATATATATATATATATGTATATATATAGGCTTATTTTGTCCCTGTGTCTCTCAATTACTGGCGTACCTTTCCCAGAAGACCGCTCATAGTAAACGTTTCCTACGTCATCCAAATTGCCTGATCCTAATCGATTGTGTTCTTTACTCTCTGCGATTTAATCTGCTTATTATGTAGTAGATGATCTGAATTTGTCTTTGCTGATAAAATGAAACTGCGTTATCCCTAGGTGGTCTCCATAATTAATATACGGGATGTATGTATTCGAAGTGATAATTTATCGAATATTTCATACGTCTATGCTTGCATTTGTTAATTATTTCTGACTTATTTTCATTATTTGTGTTGTACTGGCTTTGATTGCAATTTGTTCCTCAAAAAATTAATGAGAGAATGCACTTCGTAGGCTTAACCTTCGTCAGGCCTCATTTCGAAGTGCAATTTGTCTCCTTTCTTCGTCTTGTGCTGTGACCCTGTTCTGCAGTTGCCCTCTAACACACCCCTGTGTTTTATTCCCTTTTCTCTCATATCCTGAGTATCTCTTCTCCCCCCGCCCTACGTCTACCCCATCCCTTCCTCTGTCCTTCATTACTGGTGCCCTTCCCGCGTGGATGGCCGGCATTTCGAGGGATTGCGTATTCATGGAAAGAAGAATCAATGAGGGCAATGGTATGGGTGCAGGTCTACTTGGATTAAAAGCGCGGCAATAGAGAAAAGAAAAGCGGAGAAATTGTGTAGGTTTCAGCCGTTTTTATATGCCGTCATGGTTTCAGCTGTGTCAGTCAATTGGAAAAAGAAATGCGTTTTGTTGTGAGATCCAGCCAACTTTCCTTTTGGTTTTCATCATAGAAAATGTGACAGTAAAAAGTTTATATTTATGATGGACGTTTTTGATATGAACTAATTGAATTCTAATTTAGGTGGGTTAGAGAGCGATGAAATGGAAACACGTTCATTAGTTTTTGCTTGATGTTGCGCCGAAATTGGAGGTCGGAGTGCAGGTCCGCCCGAACGGAGGCTGCTTCGGAGATGAGGCTTTCAAACCAAATGGGTTCTCAGTTGTATCTCGCGCAGTTCGCCTGCTCTTCATGAACGTGCTTATTCGCCGTTATACACTTTTTGAAATCTCGGAAGAGGCCAACGTCCAATCTGATTCCAATATATGCGATTACCCTGACTACCATTTCGTCGAAAGTAGGACAAGGGCAATGCCGCGGAACCGCTTGAACTTTCTGTCAATAGTTCAATGCACCTCTTCGCCATTCATTGCGGGTAGATTTCCCTCACGTTTTTTGCATGTTTCATTCAGCTCTTCATGGGAGGTATTCCCCTACTTTAAAAAAGCCTTCGATGTCCTCGGTTATTATGATTGGTTTTGAGATAATTACACCTTTACCTTTATCTGGGAATAAAATCGATCTTATTTATTACCATTCTGATCTGAACATAGCGGGGAAAGTATTTTTTTAAAAATTTTGGAATTATATTGAAAGGATAAATGCAATTTGTTACAAACATTTGTTACAAACTCAGGGACCTTACACATCTTTGAGCAGTGCTCAAAGTACCTCGAAAAAATTTATTTTTCTTTAAAATGGTCCATAATAAATCTGCCTCTTTTGCCATAATATGCCTGGAACTCTGTTTGTCTTCTTTTCCGTCGATATATTTAATCCCATTCCTCTCTCCACTCTTGTCCACAGCGGTGTAGTTTCCGATGTGTGCGCCACACTATGCCTCATGTAAAACTTTTCGATTCTTTACATGCTCTTTCAAAAGTCCATGTCGACCCTCTCCTTTACCTGACGCATATCTTAATGCCTACGTCCCGACCACTTTGAGATGGGATGATAGCGTGAACGTTTCGGCATGTTCTCTCAAGAGGAGAGAGGCGAGAGTGGTCGTTTTCTTTCCACAATCGTTCCTTTGACCCACTCAGTCGATTTTTCGTGTCCCGGCGCAAAATGTGCAAGGTTCCGCGAGGTGCTTGATGCTCCTATAGATTCGCAGAGGGCAGCGCGGAAGCAGCTCCAACAGGGTCGGTCGGTCACGGATAGCCATCATTAGCCTCTTATCATCAGCGTGGTGGTATGCGATCTCACTAATACCAAGGACGGGTTGTCGAGCTGCGGTAATCGCATCTCTTTCTCCTGCCCAGCTCCCGTATTTGGAGATGATCCGTTCTTTGAAGGCGATGTTGTTCGGTTTACGCGGAAATCCGAAACTTTCATCAGGACGTTCCATTGGACGACGCGTGGTTCACTTGATGCTACCTTGAAAATGTCCATTAATGCAATAAGATAATGAATCTCTAAAATATATTTGATAAGATCGCTTCATAAATACGGAAAGGCAAAATGAAAGCTTGGCTGAGCTTCAAAACGCACGTTGAGGTCTGGGGAAGGAATTTGAATGTTATTTAGAGTTTTAAATGTTATTCTACCCATCTGAAAGGCATCTGTCCGCCCCCTCGCTTTGTCCGAGCGAGCCCCTGCGACCTAGCACCACTTAGCCCTCCGCTTTAGCGGATAGTTTCACCAGCTCGCCGCCAATCACGTGAGTGTTCCATGAATGGTCAAAACGTCTCACCCCCTCCTGCGAACTCTCCTCCCGATTCAATCGCCTATTGGGCGGCGGGGGTTCGGCGGAGCCGCCGGTCAACCCTCCCGTTGCCCCCGCACAAAACCGACGGAATGCTATGCTCTGTGTGTCCCCGACCCCCACGGCTATCTCTCTCTGTCCCCCAGTGTGGAATAGCAGCGGTGCCTACCTGGTCCACGGAACGCGGTGAATGAGGCATCCGCCGCTCTTTTGATAGGGCTTCCCGCGAGCGGCCTTTCAGATCCCGATTGCATTCGGCGGAACCGACAAATGCTACGTGGCGTCCGTGTTTGTGTCTGTCCGCCGTCGCGGTCGTTCTTTCGCACTGCCCAAGGAGGGCTTCGTGCATTTCTTTCTGGTGCACGTGAGTGGAGTCCCGCCTAACACGCCTCTAAACGCCTAAACACCGCTACTCTGCGATAAATCGTTATTTGACCCCGCATGCGCTCTACCTCCTCTCATTCTATGCAACGTGCTTGATTATTTCTTCCCCCTATCATTCTGCTCGACTTTCCAATTAGATGATAGATTTTCGGGGAATATGAAAGCATTGCGCAATAAATATTTCACGGTTCCAGTATAGTTCTGTTAAAATATAATTTGTTTTATCGCGGATGAGCCCCAAATTTAAAGAAAAAAGGAATATTCTACGTATAATTCACCTTTAGGGGCATGGGAATTGTCCTGGAAGAAGTGTGTCGGCAGGAAAACAAAAGCTCTGTTATTTCTTAAACTCCATCCGACATATTTGCCAAACATTACTTGGATCTGCTCTTCACCGCGTTTAGTCAAACTGGCCACACAGTGATGCAGTTGAAAGTTCTCATGGGTGGGTGGGTATCCTTTTTAAAGTTTCACGTGTTGTCTTTCGCGCCTTCAAACCGATTTCATATGTCGACATTTGGGATTTCAATCTAATGATTTCACGGCGGGTACAAAAAATATGGGATCAATTTTATTTGACTTTCAAGAAGTTCTCTCGGGTTTCCCACCGGTTCAGGTTGCAGTACACCGACGCTTCGAAGGCTGACTCTGCCATCGTCTTCAGGGTGAAGTGAAGACGATGGCAGAGTCAGCCTTCGAAACGTCGGTGTACTGCAACCTGACCCGGTGGGAAACCCGAGAGAACTTCTTGAATACCATACGCCGGGAAAACCTGAGATCCTTCATTATTTGACTTAATTTCCGTTTGGCTCTCCAGTTGGTTTATTTGATTATTACGGGGCATGAAACTTCCGCAATCAAAAACTGACTTTTTGTAATACGTAAATTCATTTTATAACCCGTGATAAAGGTCCTAACCCGTTATGTGCTTGAATGACCAATAAATTGAAACCTTTTAAAAGTTCGTAGGTTTTGGACGGTGCCTATAGAGTATGTATTGTGCTTTGCGTCGAGTTCCACGTACGTAAACCCTGCTTCCGTCTTCTGTTCTTCGTACCTTCTCTATGATGTACCTTCTGGTGGACTAAATAGCCCATTCTTTCCACTTTCCCGCTAACCAACATTTCCCCCTCCATTCCTGCCCTCTTCGTGACACATTCTCTCTCTTCGGCATTCTATTCAGACTCCCTTTGCACCGAGCCTCGTTTCCCAGCCTCATTTGAATATCTCCGAATAATCTTCCCTTGCCTTTATACCATTTCCAACACTTTTTCATTTATTTCCGTTTACTTTCTCTATCCTCCCCCTCGCCCACTTCCGAAATTCCTTCCATCCAAGTTTTATTGTTTTGTCTTAAACGCACAATATCCGTACATGAATTCGCTCCGTATTAAATATTTCACTAATTTTTTGCTGGAGGTTACTCTCATCAACCACTTCTCTTTCCTAAAAGCCTGTTGTAATTCTTACAATTATCTGGGAATGCCTTGCCATTTTGTACGCTTTCCAGAAAATTTCCTGAAGAAAAGTTTTCTTTCAAAAGTACTTGTCGTTCCGTATTTCATGTTCTTTTGAGGAGCAGTTTCCAGGGGATAAGGCTGGTGCGGTGACTAATGCACTAGGTTTCCACCCCGATGGTCTTGATTCAAATCCTGGAGGCGGAAGTTCTTTACAAGTGGTATCCCGATCCCTACTTGAGGCACTTAGAGTGGAGAGCACTTTGAGTGAGTACGACGTCCGTCGGATTGGTCGTTGTTATACTGCGAACCTTTTGGCGCATTTCGATTAGAGTAGGCTGATACCGACGCCAGGTTTCTCTTCACCCTTACCTCTTTCCCTGCGAATCCTACCATATTACCCACTTATCCGGGCTGGCGGAGATTAGCTCTGCTGTCGGTAGCCCCCCGTAGTCACCGCAAAGAGTATTTCTCTTTTGGAATGTCTTTGATATTTATTCCATTCCACTCCATGTATGCATTAATAGAGCTTAGAGTGTTTGGTCGAATGATATGATTGATTTTGCTTGATATCAATGATTATCAAAGCTGCCCTGATCATTGCTAGCCCACCTAATATTATGATATGCATGCCACAGCGTTGTAGAATACATGTATTGTTGCCCACTGTGGGGCTGAAATTGTCTGTAGTTCCGAGGCGTTTTCGACTTCGGGAATAAATTGATTACCCTGGCATGTGGCTCGGATTCCGCCCCGTGGGTCAGCCATCCCCTCGGCGAGTGTGCCAATAAGCTCTCCAACGGTGCCAACGGCCGATCCGCGTCTCTCTTTCCTCAGCTTTTTTTCCGTTATTTTTCGCTCCGGGCTCAATTAAGTCGCCGTACCAGCCGCGGGATCGCCCTCGTCCTTCTCCACTGCCCCCGCCCGCCCCCCACTCCCTCCGGCGGACACCCACGCCTTCCTCGGAGAGCCCACTACTGGCGCTCTTGCCAAGTTCAGCGTTTTTCCCGGAGCTGCCGCCCCCGCGATGGTGGGCGGAGAGAGTAAAGAGAGCTTTTCGCTCTCTCGCAGTCATTTTTTTTAAATTCGCGTCGTCGGGAATTTTCAAATGCTTGATCTGCCGCTCCAGGGCAAGCCCACCTGGAATTAATTATTGGAACTACCTTTTTTTGGCACACGTAAAAAGTACGCCATCGCGTATGCCGCGCGATCTTGCGGTGTGCTCGAGAGACTGTCGTGTTCCCGTGAGATCGCATTGGGGCGTATCGATGCAAATTTGGGAAGTGTAAATTTTTTTCCGTTCCGTGTAAACGCTTCGGCTCAAGGCGCGTGATGTCAATCGCGTGAGAACTCCTAGCGCTCGAAGGTTCTGAATTATCTCGAGGCCGAGGAATGCGGGTGTGTGGGGAAGAGTCCGAGGTAAATGAGGAAGCGGAGTTTTGTGAGAATTAAAAATTTGGTCGTTGAGGCCGTGGATTTTCGGATGTGGAGAACGAACCTAAAAACTGTGACAGGTTGGAAAGAAAAAAAGGAAGATGTGGTGGGCATGGAATAGAGGGAGAGATTGCGGCGTCAGATGTTCGAAAGTGGAAGGATAAGAAAAGTGAATGCAGGAGATAACATGTAAGGATTGCGGTTTGGCTTGAATCGAAATGTGTGATCTTGGTCCGGGAGATGAAAACCGTGGGCATGATTGACGGAATGAAAGGGATGACGAGAGTGTGGTGCAGGATGGAGTAATGAGATGAGGGAGGTGCGAGGGTTAGGACTCGTGATGAGAAGAGGGTCATTTCTGCGGGAGAAGAATGGTTGAGATTGATTGATGCGCGTGAAAAGGGAGAAGGACCAAAGGAGAGATGGGCATCTGAAAGGAGACACCGCTCGAACTGGAGCTGGGAGAGGACTCTTGGCATGAGTGGAGCCGGATGGACAGGGCCACTGCTGCGCTATGAGGGCGTCTGATGACGCTGTGGAAGAAGTCAACAAAAAAAAGAAAAGAGTTGGGAAAAATGAGAATGAGAAAATATTGTTTGGCATATTACTTAGGGCAGTGTCATATTGGGAAGACGTGCCACAGTGTAAGTCACTGTCTGACCAACAAAAACCTTCGTTATCGACTAGATTTTTTTTTTTAAGGTAATCTACCGGTTAAGGTAGGTTTTTGGATGGACACAACTACCAAACAAATATTTTATTACTCCTACCAAAACACAAAATCCATCATCCTACTCTATATCGGGTCCCTCTTCATCTCTGAGTACTTTCTTCCTCCCTTCATCCCGTCCAACATTCCTATCCTGTTCCTTCCCTTTCCTCTTTTGCCCAACATTCTACCCTCTATCACAGTCTTCAACATTCCACTGCCGGTCAACACCCCCTTCATCCACTTTTCCTGCCTCCACAGGATTGCTCCCAACAAACCCCTCTCTTCGCCCACCATACCAAGTACTTCCTCATTTGTTTTCTTCTCTGTCCATTTCACCTTCTCCATTCTTCTCTACACCCACATTTCAAAAGCCTCCAGTCTACGTCTATCCTCCTGCTTCAATGACCACGTTTCCGCACCGTACATAGCTACGCTCCATATCAAAGTTTTTACGAGTCTTTTCTTAACATCCTTACTCAAAGTCCCCGTCATCAACTCCCTCCTCCTTGTGAAAGCCTCTTTGCCTAGCGCAATTCTTCTCCTTACGTCCCTACTACTTTGACCGTGTTGGTCCAAAACACTACCGAGATACGTAAACTGCTCTACCTGCTCTAGTTTTTGTCCTCCTATTTTAATGTTAAGCTTGGCCTTTTTCTTTCTAGAAAAATCGACTAGATTACTAGATTTTATTGTAACGGGAAGAGTCCACCCCTGCCGTACTCTTATAAATGGGCAAAGGATGGATTAACTGAAGATAAGACCAATAATAAATAAAGTAAAGAACTAAAAATAATTGAAATATTTAGATACCGCAAACGGTTAGAACAATGAAATGGAAGACTGCAAATAAATCACGTACTATCTAGCTTGGATATACTATACAGCATTGATCCTTGCTAGTCTCAAGCACTCAAACGCACGTAATAAAATAAAATTTAGAATAATACAAAAATTTTAGAATAATTAAAAAGAAAGGTGAAAATTAATCACTCATTCTCTAGCTTGGATGTACTATGCCGCAGTGATCCTTGCTAGTCGCATACACTCCCACTCTATCATGGCTTACGACAGGTTTCCCTCTGCGTCAGGGGCCCACCGTAGGGCGGAATGGGCGGAAAGAAAAACAAAGCAGGAGTTATATGCCTAAGACGAAATCATAGAGCTGGTGGTGGAGAGAAATTCATAGAAGGTGTGAGTGGATAAAGGGCATGCCGTATCGAATTGCAATGGAATGCTTAAGTTTGTGATAGAGGAGACGACGGCATCCACTCACAAACGCCAACAATTCAGTTATGCAGGGTGCGTTCCTTAAGTAATGCAATTATTTTTTTAAAATATAATTCATTGAACAGATTTGCACAAACTCTTAAAATTCTTCAAAGTACTGTCTTTGTGCCTCTACACATTTTCATCCAGCGACTCTTCAATTACCGGTACGCGCCTGTGGAAGGCGTCTTCCGGGACCTATCGCGAGGTCTATATCGCATGAGGTTCTACCGGTATGGTGCATGCCACCGCAGACTTCTCGCATGATTCGACTGACAGAATGATTAAATAGTTTGCACCTTCGTTAAAAAAAATAGATTTCGAACAGCAAAACCAAACACCTTTAATGTTTACCGGTTTGCCGCGAATAATTGCTCGGAGAATAACATTTGAAGTTTTTTTTGGGGATATTTGGGATTCGGGATATGTCTAGTGCAATTTCTACTCATATCCATCGCAATAATGAATCCAAGGCCACTTGATAGTCCTCAAAGGCTCTTGATGTTTTCCACTCCGTGGTGAATGATGGTAGCTTTTATTTTTTGAATGATGGAAATCGGTATTTTTTATTTCCTTGATGTTATCCGAAAGCATCGTACAGGAAATTATTGTTTCCATGAAAACATCGCACTGCGTGGTTTCAAAGGAAATGCATGCTAAGAAGATCCTTTGGCACATTTTCACTATTTTCTGATTGACGTTGTCGCGGTGTATGTCATAGACGTTTTAGAGTTCAAAATTTAATTTCCTGGGTTTCATGAAAATTTATGCTTTTTTATGAATTTATGCCCTCGTTTTATTGAGAGCAGATTTATTGGCTAGGTTTTGTAACAAGTGCCTCCGGCGCAATTGACCGTCTTAGCCTTTTTCGTGTGATTGCGACGCTTATTAAAATACTGTTCAAGTTACATGGACTAAACGAGAGCAAATCATTACAATAATAACAAATCGTCGCTAAGCACCATTTTACATTTCGCAAGAAAAAAGAATTACTTGTTCTGTTTCCTAGAGAGTTTCTTCTGGATGGAGATGATTTCGAGACTTTTCCTTCATTTCTTCTTGCAAATCCATCGAGAAAATCTTTTAGCAGACCATAGTATTGCGATACGATACCGTGGATTTGCGATGCTCTGTCTTTGCTGATTAAAAGAAAATCCGCTTGGAGAAAGTAGTCCGCTGCTCATGTCAAATCATTTCATATTTGTGGTTAGTGACGCCACCGAAAGAAGTTTAAAAATAGGAGGGGATCTGAGAACTATTTATTTCCAAAATATGGTTTGATTTTCTTAGCTATTGCTCCCATTGCTCGTCTCTCCGGCACATTTCATTGGTGCCCAAGTGTTCTGGAGGCGGCGGCACTCCTATGCGTAAATCAGTCGTCCGTGAAATTGAATTCTTAGTCTTGAATATTCGCGATAGGTATAAATTATCAAGGTCGTCTACGATATTAAACCCGCCATCGGCGTGTTTTCCTTTCCCCCGCCACTCCTCCACGGCCGCCCCCCCGTGTCTCTTTTTTTATATTCATGGCCCATTCGAGCATATCTCATTTCGGTTCCTTTGTCCTCTTTTGACTCCTCATCTTGCCACGGATCCCTCCTTTAGCTCCATCATCGCATCGCACCGAGCTCTCTTTTTTCACATTCCAGGAATGCTTTGTTTCTCGCTTTACAAGGTGCCGGAGCAGTCAGCCGTTTCTCATCTTGACTTCCATGCTGTATTATGAGCGGCCTTCTCCCCCCCTCCAATGCGTTGAGTGGATCTGTGTGTGTGTGCTCGAGCGTGTGCGTATTTATTCTCGTGGGGGTGGGTGCGATATTGTGCTCTTCACCCCCCTCCCCCTGACCCCTTCCAGTCGAGGGCCATAGAACCCGCGATGTTTCCATAACTTGGTTTTCCCGGAAGGCTTCCTGCATCGTCGGCCCGGTCTTTGTGATCCGGGGTTTCTCAATCGGTGGTTTTGCGTGATTCCGCAAAATTGATCGCCCTCTGACTTAAGTGAAAAGCTTGTTGCAAATCTGTCTGCGATATGGCATTCTAATCTTCTGACAGTGAACACAAGAGTTCAAATGAATTCACGTTCCCTCATAAAGCGTTCTTATGGCACGTTGTCATGCTTCCGTCCTTTAAGAAGGGTTATTATTAAATTAATTTATCAATTTAATTCTTTTTATTTTTTTGTGCGTTTAATGATCATTAACCCTATCGTATGCCTTTGCCAGCTCAAAAAACGAACATTGAAATTTAATTTGCTAATTACTGCATTTCTTAATACCCACCGGGTAAAGTAGTCAAAATTGCATTCGGATTATGATTTCATTCGCATGGTATAGCGTATGTTGAACGAATTTCTAATTACGTGTATTGCGGCTGGATACACGGGATCTATTCCTGGGCAGTTGATAATTTTACGCTCGAATTTCATGTTTCGATTGAGGATTTGCGGAGAATTTCGTCAGAGTTACTGGCGGAAACTCTGACGGCAACTCGGGACGCCAGGGATCTCAATCGCACGAGACAGATATAATATTATCTTTTCTCCCTCTTTTGTATTAATTCTAAGAATGAATGCAATTTATTCGCGATGGACATGTTTTAAGGTGTCTGATAATATACTTTTAATTTACGTTCCTTTCAATATGCAGATTAACGTCACCGCGTTTGGTTATTGATTATTTCAATCCTAAACTATTTTGGGGTTGTTAAAAGAACGAGGCTTTTTCTTAGATATGTATAGTATTTAACAGGAAACAATCTGAGAAGTCTACCACGCTGTTCTAATGACCTGAGAGTTAATGAGATGCGATTCACGGGATTCAAGAGACATGTGCATGGACGATAATGCGTTCGAAAGAAGGACTGAGGAAGCACGAACGGAGATATGTCTTCGCTCGGTTCATACAGGTGGAATAAACTATTCTCCAATCGACACAAACCCATAGCTGACGAAATCAATGCGCGGGGCATCGGGTGCCGGTTGGCTAATATGTTTAATTGTCCTTGAGGGAATTTGGCCCCAAGAGTCTTTCAAGGGAATGTCAATTGCGGTGACGTTCTATTTTTTTTGGATTTTTTTTCGGTTTTATTTTTCCGTAAAACATTATTCCTGTTGATTGAACCATCGTTTCTTTCTCGTTTTTTTTATATTCTAAACTTAATTCGTTTCCTAGGAGACATAATTGCATGTTTTTGAATGATTAGCTTTGTCGATCTGTGTCCTCATTCCCATCAATCGATCTAAGAAAACGGAATTGATGAAATTCTCAAGAAATTTAGAATAAAATGGACATTTAATGTGGGGCCATACAATGTGTTTGTACACCAGGTAGAATACTTCACTTACTTTAAAAGTATTTTAGATATGATAATTCAAAGCGTTGAGGACGTCGAAAGGAGAAATGTTTTCGGCAAAGAAACCTTTACGAAAATGAGACCGTTGATAGCAAGAGTATTCAGTATAGAATATTGGTGAGTTCATTTTAAGTCCAATACGGAGCATAGTTTTATATAGTTCAGAAGGTTGGTCTGGGTAACTGTTGGCCGCATTCTATGCAGATATGAATGGGGTGTCGAATGGCGGAAGCGAAACAAAGAGAAATATTTGTAAATAAGAAACAAAAAGGGAAGGAGAAGGCTACTGGGAGATGATTGAGGGCAGGAAAAGGCACTGTAGTTCATATTGAGTGGTATGCTGAGCCCAGCGATATAAAGAGGGTGAGCTAAGTAGTGACGGCAAGAATAGACTCGATAGACCGAGTTGGAAGGTGGAAGTAAGTCGTCGGTGTTGTACAATGGTTTGTTTTAGTTAGGATGTTGCAGTGCTTGTAGGCACACATTCGGCGAGGCCAGAAGTGTAGCGGTTATATCCTATTTTGATTGGTTAGTCTGTGTTGGGTGAGGTGATAGATAAGTGTTCCGGTGGACTTATCGCCAAAGAATGCTGCCGAGCATTCCTGCCCTTCGACTTGCGACCGACCCGAAGTCGAGTTCCCTCCACTTGGGAACCCTGGAGGAGGTGCCCTCGCTCGTGGGTGGCCCTTTGAACTCCGTGTGACCTCCTCCCACGCCACCGGAGTTGCGCAATGGGAGGCGCGGCTCTTGGACGACGAGGCATGCCGGAATCGGTCGTCGGCGCTCTCTGTCTTTTAAAGGTGTTTCGTGGAATCGGAGACGGAGGAAGGAAGGATTCTCTCTCGCGCGCCTCCCTCCCCCCGGCCCCCCCGGCCCCCCCACTTCCCTTCACGCCCTCCGCCACGCTTTGGAGAAACGTTAAACCCGCCACTCGGCTCTCCTTACTTTCGCTCGTCGTCGAGGGGAAAGGGGAGAAAGCGCCGACGCGTCCCCTTTTGTTGTCTTCTCTCTCTCATCATCCCTCCCCTTGAACCACCCCCGCGAGTGAGTTGACGTCTCCGCTGTCAGACTAAGCATAAAGTTCCCCCCCCGCGCTATCAAGTTAACCACTCATCAAGATCTCGGAAGAATGGCTTCTCTCCTTCCGACGACTCCACCGTCGCCGCTTCCTTTTAGGCCGTGCGGCGGGGTGTGGGATGGGAAGGGGGCCGAGGGAGGGTGAGGAGTCAAAAGGGCGGAAGTCGGAGTGATCTGGTCTCGCAAAGGGAAGCATTGAGATGGCGGGGGGAGGGAGTGGGACTGCCGGCGAAGGGGTTGCGACTTTCGCGGGTGGGACGGGGACTGAGAATATTGGCGTATGGTCGGTGCCCTGCAGGTCACCACTTGCTCGCGTGGCAAGGGATGGTTCCACCACGCATTTGCACGCCCTCAAGGAAATGACGTGTATTTGGCTATCATCATGTTTATTTCTTGCCTCTCCAAAATGGTGCCACGCCTACCGTTCAATATTATGAAGAATAAATTCAACATGACGTTATTTTATCAATTTATTTATTTAACGACCCTATTGGAGTGTGATTGAGACCCCAAAGTTCCTACTTCTACCTAACCCTATTCATTGCAATGAAGAAACCTAAAATAGCATCCCAGCCCTAGATGGAGGAAAACTCACGTAGGCGGGACTCGAACCCGCGACCTCTGGATTAGCATGCGATGACGTTACTTCCGCCGCCACCGGGGCCGGAAAATAAATACGCACAATGATTTAATGGCAAATAATATTTATAGGTATTTTTGCTTAAAGGACTAGTTTCAAGTATGTGAACTATAGCTTATCATACTGTGTGTGTTGGGCTGCTGGGGTCCTAAATTCAATAACTGAGTGAGAAATACTCCTTTGACCGCAGAAAGAAAAAATAATGGTTAAAGAAATGTTTTATTCTCATTTAGTGAATAATATCTGAAACACTCTGACGAGCTGCCTATGGAAGTTGTCGTAGAAAGTACATTAATACCGGGTTGGGCAGAATGGACTCCCTAGTTTCAAAAAATCAATGAAGAGCGCGCTGGTGAATTAGCGAAGTGGGAGATTAGCGTTAGCTGGGGGCTTTTTGTAGGCGGTTTGATTTGACTCGTCATGACCGAGTTCCCCATGCTAAAACCATCAGGAAATGGACTACTACTGTACCGGTGTTAGGATACTTCCTAGAAAAGTAGCTGGGCGACCTAAAAGTGTGCGGAAACCCGAAAACATCGTTTCAGTGAGAGCGTTCATTGAACAGTCTCTGTGCGGAAACATGCCGTTGCTCTTGGAATATCGCCCAGAACGGCAAGGTGAAGTTAGTGCTCTGATTTTCACCCCTACAATATGATGCTTGTTCAAGAATTGAGTTCAGAAGACTGGGTGAAACGCACAGATGCTTGCGAGGAAATCTTTACCCCTCTGCAGCCCGACACTATTCTGTGCTCTTGCGATGAAGTGCATTTTTACTTCTCCAGCCCAGTAAATAAGTAGAATTTTCGTTACTGGGCGACTTGAAAACCTTTGCAAACTTCACCCATGATCTGTTCATAGCCTCAAAGTGACAATTTGGTGCGCTGCGTCCTCCGTCGGCATTCATTGGCATTACTTTTTTGAATCTCGAGGTTCAACTGTTACTGTGAATTCTATGCGCTAGTTTGAGATGCTGGAGAACTTTTTACTCCCCAAAATAGAAGAGTATGATTAGGAATATGACACAGAAGCCTTTTGGTTTCAACAGAATGGTTCATACCGCCTGTCGTTCACGCCAAATCCTGCCAGAACAATTTCCCGGCCGCCCGATCTCCTTACGAGGGTATTGCCCATGGCACCCTCGCTCCCCAAAATTAGGCCCATGTGATTTTTTTCTTTGGGGATATCTCAAAGTTGAGGTTTACAAATTTCGACCGAGGACCTTGGAAGCTCTCAAGGAGGCAATTAAAGATGTCATCGCTGGAATAACGCGGTAAAAGTATGCTGAGAAGAGTTTTCGAAAACTTTTTGAGCGACTCAACATGTGCATCGCTCGCCAAGGTCGTCATCTGGATGAAATAATTTTCAAAATCAAATGAAAAAAAAGGCATTCAGAAATCAAATCTTTTTTAACTATCCGGATTGTTTTTTAACGATCCACCCGTCAATCGAGAGAGTCCATTCTGCTTCACTTAATAGAAGTAAATTGATTCTTTAATGACTTAAATTGTTTATTATTTGAGAAACGTTATTAGTCCGTGGGAAAATTTACATTTTTACCCGTATACTTTGAAGTTTAATGGCGGTGGAATGGAAAAATGGAAGTGGACGGAAGGGAAAACAGGCGAACAGTTGCTTGACAAGGTAGAAGAGGAAGAGAGAAAGAGGAAGTTGCCATGGAGATTAGGAGAAGGCAGACCAGTGGGGGATATTGAGTTGCAGTGGAGGGTTGAAGTCTGTAATGCAGGGTAAATTGTAATACCGAGGTAATATGGTGTAGTTGAAGAATCGTTTTATGTATTTTGACAATTTAGGATCTTCAACGTCCTGCATAAAAAACTTACCGTAATTGGTAGACGAGATTTAGTTATATCAACAGCCATGATACTAGTAGAACTGATACGCGCTCCTCTTCTTAATTATACTATATATAACGTATATATTGAATGGCGAATGCATTCGGCTGCTTCGCCATTCACGGCCCCGTTTTTCTAGAATTGGCGCCTCACACACACAGAAAGACTGCTTCAGCGCGTTCGCGGACATAAAGTTTTTCCCTCTCGACGTTTTTGTTCTGATGTGCGCCGTTGACGCGAAGGGCCGTTTCGCCCTCTTCATCGCCACCTTTTACGACATCTCCCTTTGTCTTTAATCTGCCATCCATTCCCGTTCCGTCCATAACTCGCATCCGGGGTCCCTCTCCACATTCGCCCCGCCTTCCATGCCAATCTCCTCCACATCCCTGCCCTTTCGAAGCGAATTCCGGCACTCGAAAAAGAGGGGTCGCCCTCACACACGGCCGGACCCCGTGTGTCACTTCATTGCGCCGCCTCACCGTGCTGCCATCTGGGATCCGAAGGTGATGCTCCGGTCGCCGAACGGCAGCTGGCATTGACTGCCAATCGCTCTTCTTGTTATTTCGTCCACTCCGCCCCCACCCCCCTCCCTCCTCCTTCTAGCCCCCCCCTCTCTCTCCTCTCTCCCCACCAACGGTGCCAACCCTACCAGATGGTGCCCCTGTCCCTCTGCGCCATCCTCCGGGCATATTCTTTCGTTTTTTAAGTTGTCGGCCGTGTTTTTGTTTCCGATGGGGCGCGCCGCCGTTCCGATCCGATTGACCGACGTTGCGCCAATGGCCGTCGCTCTTCAGTTTCACTCTTTCTGCGACTGAAGAGAGAATGGGAGGCTGGAGATCGGACTCCGGACTCGCCTCCCCCGCAGAGGACTTTGGGTCTATTCCTTTCGCAGAACGCTCCCATTTGTACTAATTTAAAGGAAGCTCCGGTGTGGACATTTTTGATCAAATGGAACTCGTTATTTCTTTCTCATTGGTTGATCAGTGCTATGGCAAGCAAATTGGTAGTGTTTAAACAGGTTTCGTCCGGTGTCATCCAAAAATATTGTGCATTTTAACTATCGGACAGTTGAGAAAGGAGCAAAAAAATAAGAGTTTGCCTCGATGATCCTTTTGGAATGATAATTATCGCTTCTGTTTGTAGAAGGCTGAGAGAAAATTAGCGAAAACTTGGATCTGGAGTGCAGTTTTATATTGTTCCGACATTCGTCGTTGAGCCATTGGAATGAAGATTGGAAGGAGGATGGTGAGATGTAGAGGAGGTTGAAGTCATTGGAATGATAGGAGAGGAAAACAAACGAATGTGTTTGCGATTATTGCTTGGAGACATCCTAAAACTGTAGGAAAGGCGTACTCTTGGCATATTTGTTGGGGATGGAATTTTGGAGGCCGTTCGAGGGTTTAGCAGTCCCATGTGCGTTTTTAATAATGCTTGTAGTTTCACATATTTTGACAAAATTACTAAAAACAAAAATGAATTCTAAAATACAAGAATTGTTTTGGGAGAATGGTTTTGTGTGGGTGTGGGGTTTGAATAACTATTATCCTCTCTAAACAATTTGGGTGTTCACGGTTGAAAAAGGAAAAGATGCATTGGTGGGCGAGATGAAGGGAAGCTGGAAGTATTATTCGGAACTTAAGGAGAGTTTGGTGTACCGTAGTTGAAGGGCCTAGGATCTTAAGTGTGTGAAGTGAAGTCAGTTTGGGATGTGGATATTGTATGAGATTACCCGAAACCTACCTTCTTGGGTAGTCTCTCAATGCTAATACGAGGATGTCTTGATTTCGCATAAACTCTGAGGGTAGGTCTATGCAATTCGGAGCGTAGACCGTTGAGGTAGGAAGCACGGCCGGGTAGATCGGTGCTTGTTGATATATGTGGGTGTGCACCAGAAATAAAAAGGTGAAATGCACCGATAGGGAAAAGCGATCAAAGAGAGCTGCTCGCCTAGTTAGGGTTAACGAGGAGGATGTTGGGATTGCTCTCTGCGTATTATACCCTTTCTTTGCACACTATATTTTCATTCAAGACTGAGTAATTAGATCTACTTGGGAAACGGTCGGAAGGATGTCGTGCCAACCATCCTTTGCTCCTCCTTCAAATTGGGTCATTCCCAGCTTACCTAAAATTCACGGTGAGACGTGATATTCGCCGAGGATCAGGTCCATTTAGGATTTCCGATACTAATGGCCCCCTCGCGCTCTATCTTAAGCGCTCAGAGAGCTGCCGTGTGCCGTGATGGAGTCGCGGTTCCATTGAATCTCGCCGGAGGAATGCATCCGCGGTTCGGATTCGTATCCTATGCACACCTCGTTACGGGAAATGCGTGCGACCTAGTCTCCCTGACTTACTCGGCTGCATTGGCAATTAAAAAGATTGCTTCTAGCGAATGCAGCCCTTTACCTGTTGCAAAAAGTATCCCTAGTTGAAAAGCGGTACTTCGCTTACGTTCTGATCAAAGGTAGAATCTGCTGTCATTTAAAGGTTTCCTGAGCTTACGGCGGAGGGAAGCTTCTCATCTCTTCAATGTCGTCGGTTCGCACGTGCGGCATGCAACTTCCAATAAACAGCACATATTCTCCGCAATGCAATATTACACTACGCGTCCTCATTAGTTGAATTTATATCCAGGAAATGGATTCGTAGCCAAGAGAATTTACTTGACGAGGGAAGAGCAGACGCTCTCTAATACACTACAGTGTTGGTATACTTCGTATGCGAATAAATTTTCCTTGATAATATTACTCCTGATTATTTAAAAATTAAAAAATTTTCACAATTAAATGTGCATTGACCTTTTTCACGTAAAATGCCGTAAACGGTTTACCAATGAAAAATGCGATTTAATCGTGACCGACCAGGCCACTGACAAAGCTGTTTGCCTGAATTGACTATGTCATTGTTCCTATCTAGAAGACACGATTATTTTATTATTGTTGGTAATCCACTGATTAGAGTAGGTTTTACATTTGTGAAAAATTTTATTCATAATCAGCTGAAATAATCCTGTTTTTTTTCTTTATATTCCAGGTGAGGCTCCCGGTGATTGACTACGGTACTCTGCTGTGGTCAGCAGATGAAATTTTATGGTGACCAAAGTAGTGGTAAGTTTGTGAAATAGGGTTTTATGTACTGTGAGCAAGGCAGTGGGCGCGGCACTTCTATTACCCATTTGATTGAAATGGCTTTTCTTTCAGGAGCAATGTATATTATTAATTTTGGTAAAATTTATTCAAAACCATATCCAATATTGACCCTGCAAAATATATTCGATGTTTTCAAACTTAACTTTGTGAAAATCCATTATCAATGAAGTAAAAAAACTATTCATCTGTCCACCATATTTTGTATCAGGTGCGACTAGTTTCAGCTAGTTTTCAGGCCTTGAGGATGAGGCCAATGCGTTGAAACTAGCCGTACCTAATAAAACAATTCGGTGGAAAGACACGTTGTTTTTTTTACTTCAGTGACCTTACTGAAAGTAATAACTCTTTGCTGCTGGAGTACCCTTAATTGATTCTTAGTGAGTCCATTTGCGTTTATGACTCATGTTTGTATTTTCATGGAGTTGAACAAAATTGTTGATTTAAAAACCGACTTCGTAGAATTGACCTCATCTGTGCAATCAAGATTCTTCAAAGAGAGTTGGAGACACCATAGTTTTCGTGAATTTTAATTGGCTCGGCTTAAGAGCTAAAAAATGTCTAATGAACGAGAGCAAGTGGAAAAGAAATGCTTGGTCGTGAAAGAGCTGGCTGTCAAGAAATATCTGACAGCAAGTAATAAGCAGTGTTTCGGAGGACAAAGAAGCGTCGTTCAGTGCAAAATCAAATCCATTCCGGTTCGTCCGGAAAATAAGTGTACTGAGCTCAGGAAAAAAAATTTATTACACTTTTACATATCTTAAGCTAATATTCCTCAAAATAGGACCCTTGTGAGTCGATACACTTGTTCCAGCGGCGTTCCCATTCCTGGAACGCTCCCGCGAAGGCATCATCGGGAACCTCTCGAAGACACGTCGTCACGGCCTCTTTGACGGCGTCCAAAGTCCCGTATCGCGTTCCTTTCAAACTCCTCTTTATCTTCGGGAACAGAAAGAAGTCCGGTGGTGCCAAGTCCGGGCTGTAGGGCGGGTGCGGCAGCGTTGCCACGCCGTGCTTGGCCAAGAAGTCCGACACGACAAGCACGGTGTGAGACGGCGCATTGTCGTGATGCAGCCGCCAGATGTTTTTGATCGCTGGCCGGACGCGGGCGACTCGTTTTCGAAGCCTGCCGAGCACTTGGACGTAAAATGCAGCATTTACAGTTTGTCGTTCAGGTACAAATTCGTAGTGGACGACTCCCCTTTTGTCAAAAAAGACAAAAAAATCAGTACACTTATTTTCCGGACGAACCCTGTACTTTCGACGCTCAAGCGTGTGGTCCGATTGGTTTTGTACGTATCTACTGTGACAAGTTCATAGTCATGTATTGAGAACAAGATTGCGCATGGGTTGGATTTGCGTTACCACCAGTGGCTTTTCTTCTTCGAACTTGGTTCTCTCATACTTGTAGGTATCTCTTTTGCTAAAGTGAAATGATTATCTCTGCCATTGCAGGTCCTGATTTATGTCGCATAGCCTTGAGGGCTCGTTTTGATACCTTTTTGGGTTCGTTCTCCTCACTCATCATGTAATCGCACTCTCTTTCTCCCAAAATTACTGCAATACTCTCGAAGAGCGCGCAAGTTTTCAGTGTTTAATGATCTGTAGGTTTCGTAGTAGATCCGTAAATTTAATGTAGTAGTGGAATTGATACTTTGGTTACACCCCTCACTAAGGCTTTCTACGAGGTTTCGTTTTGTACCTATCTACTCCTATAACCTCATTTTGTTTTGAGCATGCAATACAGGAATATTTAATTGCATGCACTCACGTATCATATGCAACCCCATTAGGAATAGGGCAGGCACATTCGATGAAATTATTCGAGAAAGGTAATACGAGCAAAATTGAAGAAGGGATTATTGTCGTGTTCTGATTTCCGGCTTTGTTTTGATTGGAGGTTCGGATAGCTATGTCATTGTTTAGTTTGTGTTCATCCATACCCCTCCCTTCACTGGAATTGTACCAATAATGATATCGGTTGTACGAAATTTTTCGCCAATAACTCTAGTGAGGGAACCATCTGGTTTAATATCGTGTAGATATTGCTGGCAAGTATTCTTTCCGAGATTGAAAATGGTTGGCAGCTTGGAAATAGATAATTCTTTCATCCTTTGTAGCTTAAAATTGATAATGCGAGGGACGTTGTTGAATGCCTTTGCCGTTTGAGTCGTTGCCAGTGGGATTTATAAAAAAATGCGTATGGACTTGCTGTTAGGCAATTTGTTTGCACGAGAAAATGCAAACGGAGTATTATCAAGAACATGTTAATGTAAAGATTCAATTCAGGAGATTATTTTTGGATTTAAGTGAAGGATTGTGTTTATGAAAGTTTTTCGTGCATTAAAATTCAGCATCAATGGCCACAAAGGATTGAATGAGCTTGAGAAAAAATCCGCCCTCGATAAAAAATGACGATCACTCTCGAAACCACGACGAAATCACTCTCTTGGGAATCTGGGAGTCATCTTGGTCTCTTTTGAGTCACCCCTTCGTCTTTGGATGTAGGAAGGAGTTGAACTATTCGCATTTCGCGAACAATGACAATAACTCTCTCTATGCTATCGGATCTCATGGACCGATCCACTCATTCTATAGTTGTAGAACCACGTGACAACGAATTGACCCCGAGTGGACGCGCGTCCCGTAAACATCTCACTGCCGGCTTATTTCTCGAGAGTCTCCTCCCGCTAAGGGGGTCCGTCTCCACACATTCCCGTTGTGCGAGAGCCCCTCCCCTCCCCGCGGCCGGCCTCGCCGTAATATCCCTTCGCCCCCTCCCGCTCTCCACTCGATAGCTACCCACCCTTTGAACTCGGCGGAGCCGTGTAATTGCGAAGGGCCGCGTGTCCGCTTTTGAGGGACTCCTGACGGAGGGCCGGGAGTGCAGGGGGAAAGGAGGGTGGAGGTGAATGGGGTATTCGCGGTCGAGTATGGCAACGGGAGGGGGTGGGGGAGAGAAAGGACTTTTCGGAAGAGACCCATGAGTCGTCGTTTTCTCGTCCCGTTATTTTTTTTATTTTAATTCTGGAGGAGAGTTTTGAAGAAGATGATGGATTCGGTGTTGGAAAAGGTTTGACGATGGACTCCGAATGTGAGCGGGGTAAAGGGAAGCGGGGGGGGAGGGGATGTATCCTTCCATTTCACGGACCAGTTGGGGAGTTTCGCGGCGGCGGACGTCCGTCGCAAATTATCTGGGATGAAATTGGGGTCTGCCCAGGATCGCGGTGGCTTCGTGCTTCTAGAACTTGACCTTTTTTTTGCTTGGGTTTTTTTTTATATTCCGGAACTTGGTCTGGTTCTTAGATCCGGTACGTAATTTTGCGATATGGCACTTGAAGTACACCATTAAATGGCAACTGCGGTGTTTGAAAATGCTCTCAAACGAAACAAGATTGTCATTTATTAATGTATATTCTTGCTCCCTGCTGAACTGTGCCGTATCCATTTTCCAGATTAGACCGCCGTATTGGAAGATTAGACCGCCGTATTCGTATGTAAGACGCAATTGGTGCGTATCGCCTATCGGAAGCATTTACCTACGAGGGTTGCTATTTATATTTTCAGTCTAATCATGAAAAGACAGTTATTTATTGTTGAAAATGGCTTAATTGTTTTTCGAATTATTCTCCATGATAATCAATACACTTTTGCATGCGAACCAATTTTCTTAACACTTTTTCCACTCCGATTGAGGTACCTCCTTAAACATGGTTTTTGAATGCACCCACGGCTTCTTTAGCCGCCCGAAAACGCTGGCCACGCAGTTTTCCTTGATGCTCGGGAATGAGAAGAAGTCATTTGGTGCTGAATCAGGGCTGTACCGAGGAGGAGCATCGATTCGACGTTTCGGCCAGTCAAATAGATAGTTGTTTCAGCCGATCCGTGAGAGCTTGCATTGCCATGATGAAGAATGATCCTTCGCTGCCGCTTCTTTTTCCGTATTTCACCAAGGACTTCTGCCAAACAAATGCCCGTGTACCATTCAAAATTCACGTTTCTACGTTGTTCCAACGATACGGTTGCTCAGTTATTCCGAAGAAACGGGCGATCATTTGCTTCGATGTTCTTCGTGCACGAATAACCTTTGTCGGATTTGACTCGTACGACTGTATCATTGGTGCCGGAATTACAACACCGCTGGGTGTTGCGAAAAATTGGAAAAAATTGAATTGATAGGTTTAAAAACAAATGAGAGAGTTATAGAATGCGAAGTTATTAGGTATTCTTATACGCAATCGTAGACATGTAATATTTACTAAGTAGTCAAAGGATGCATAACCGCTGGTAAATTCCGAATTACTCTCGTTACAATTAATTTGAACTATTTTGATGTTTTTTGTGAGGCGTTCTGGTCGAAGTATAATCCTGGTGTTCAACGTTTTTTTTTTGGAATTCAACAATTATGATTTGTTCGGAGAAATTCTTTTCTCCCTCAAAACCGTTTTACACTTCTTAACAAAATATTTTTTTTTAAACCATAATTCTTTTTTATCTCCCGTAATTTCTTCCACCATGCATAATCGTTTTTTTAAACCCAAACCCTTGCCTGGCCTTCTCGACATTTCCCCTCTCTTGTTCATACATCAACGTTCTATAACCACTCGAATGCCCTCCATAAGAGCTTATATCGTCTTTCCTCGCCTTCTTCGAATTTCTGCCAATAACCTTCGCTCTTCCGTCCGCCCGTGTCAAACACTCCGTCTGTTTTACTTGCTGTCAGTTGTACATTTTCCATTCTTCTCCACCTTCACATCTTGCATGTCTTGATCGATATTTTTTCTCTCCATTATCAACCAAGTTTTGGTGCCGTATAACTCTACGCTCATCGGATAAATTTCCACTAATCTTTAGCCTGAATCTTTATTTTAGGACCATGTTTTCAGTTCCTTCTTGTCTGTAAAAATATAACTCCATGCCCAACGAATTCTTCCTCTTTTTTCTATGAATAATTCCTCTCTTTCCATTACTATACTCTTGTTTCCATTCGCTATTTTCCGATTCGTGCAAAACCACGCAAGTGATCATCCGAATACATGAACTACCTTACCAAGCACCATGAAATTGTCTAGTCCATAGTTACAATCCACGGCAATAATCTCCTGGAGTGGCAAGGTTTCCTCGGGACGAGCACCTTATTTTTTTGGGGCCATCCCAGGAGAGAATCCGTTCGAAGGTGTTCGCGGGCAGATCTCGTCTCTCCCGAGAGCATCGTCCCCTTTGACCGGGCACCCCCCCGGCGCCTCGCCCCCGTTCCACGCCGCAGGAGGGGGGTTTAGAAGTAGGGGTCGAGGGGGAGAGCTCCTCTTGTCGGGCCGTGTGCTGCGGTGGCGGCGAGCGGGCGGGTCGGAGCCGCCGCCCCACCGGGAAGGAGAGCGAGGAGCAAAGCCATAGGGAAGATGCGGCCTCCACGAGGGATCCGACGTGTGTTTGGGAGGGGGGATTCGTTGGAGGGAACACCCCTCGCGACCCCCCTGGCCGACGCAGCCGCGAAATGAAATCTGCTTTATATCCAGCCGCGTACTCCGGCTTCTCCCACCCCCTTTCTTACTCTCCCCCCCTCCACTCTCCCATGCCGGGGGGAAGTGCCACCCCCACTTTCTCTTCAAGCACTCCCCTCCCTCCGTTGGTGTTGAAATTGCGTCATTTATTCTCTCTTCACCCTTCGCCCACGACTCCACTCGCCGCCCGTGACAAACGATGAAAATCCAGGCCTCGATGCCACTTCCCTCCCCTAGCCCCCTCCCTCCTGCAACTAAGCGGGGAATGGAAGATATGTATTCATATATATATATATATATATACACGAGGGTCATCCGGAAAGTAGTACCCGTTCGTGCCGCATGAAGTGCTGACGACGCGAGTAGCCGCTGGACGAGGTCAGATAGCTTCAGTGGCTTGTCTGCCTTCTCTGAGCCAAGTTGCGTGACGCTAGCATTGCCTGTGTTGTTTCTGTGATTGTTTACAATGTTTAAAAAAATTGAGAACGCCGCCAGTTGTGAAGTGAGGGCAGTGATTAAATTCCTCAATGCAAGAAACGTTCGCCCATGTGATATTCATCGCCAATTAAAGGAGGTGTATGGAGACAATGTAATGGACGAGTCGTCTGTTCGGCGGTGGTGTCGCAACTTCAACATGGGGAGGGGGAACACACACGACGATGAGCGTTCGGGGAGACCGTCTGTCATTACAGACCAACTGGTGAGCTCAGTTGACGAATTCGTGAGGAACGATCGGCGCGTCACAATTGATGACATCTGTGAGCATTTTCCCAATGTTTCTCGAACAATTGTTCATGAAATTGTTAAACACCATCTGCATTATGCAAAAATTTGTGCAAGATGGGTCCCTCGCGTATCTCAATGAGCTGGCGGCGAAGGACTATGCAGCAGGAATACAGAAACTTGTCACACGTTATGACAAATGCCTTAATTTGCTTGGAGATTATGTTGAGAAGTAGTTTAAAGTATCCTCTTTCAAATAAAATTTTTTATGTTTGTTAATATTTACTTTTGTGTCTTTATTTCACGAACGGGTACTACTTTCCGGATGACCCTCGTGTGTGTGTATATATATATATATATATATATATATATATATATATATATATATATATATATATATATATATATATATATATATATATATATATATATATATGTATTGGGGCAGTGGCATGTTGAAGACTGTAATTGAGGGGAGAAGGTTAGGCAAACGAGGAAAGGGAAGGAACAGGATAGGAATGTTGGACAGGATGAAGGGAGGAAGGAAGTACTCAGAGATGAAGAGGGGTCTGATGTAGAGTTGGATGGTAGATTTTGCGTTTTCTTAGGAGGAATAAAATATTTATTTGTTAGTTGTGTCCATCCAAAAACCTACCTTAACCGGTAGATTACCTTAAAAATTTCAGATGATGATGGTCAAATTAGTGATGAAATTCGTATGGGCGGAAGAGTGTTTTAAGTCAAAGAAGCTGTTCTGAGAAATTATTGATACGCAAAGAAAAGATTATGAAAACCTTAGCATAGGCTTTAGCATTGTTCCGCATCAGATTTCGGTCGTTGAGCCAAGATAATTCGCATATGTATGGGGTTATTCAGAGGATGTAAAATGTAAAATTGACGGAACGGAAAGAAAGGAAGTACTTGAACTGACAAGGGGGGAGAGAGGGTTTTTTTCGGAGAAAATCAAAGGGGACGAGAAATGTGGGCGTGTTGGTTTTTGATTGGTGCTGGTATGTAGAGAGATGTGATAGATGCATGGTAAGCATTGAAGGAGCCGGGAGAAAGTACGCATGTTGGACGGAATCAAAGGAGGGAGGGAGTATGCGCCACTGTGCGATTGAAGGATATATTTTTATTTTAGGAGTTGCCTTTCTGTGTTGTTTTTTAAGGCTTAGCTTCGTAGCCTTGGTAAACCTGTCTCTTTTATCGTTGATTTTTATCCGATACCTGGTTTATAATGCTGGTCTCAAAAGTTTCAATGGCCATTTTTTTAGGTTACGTAGTTCCATTTGTGAAATTTAGTGTTCCTAATGTCTTTGAGGGAAAGAGCGTGGTTTACATTGTCAACTTTTTAAGTAATATTTTTTGTAAATTTAATTAATACTCTAGTTGCTTTAAAATATTCTACTTTTATGGACATTCTACCCGTATGCCTCTCTCACTATGTGACAATATATCCAATGTATTTTGCTGAAACTATTCAATAATACATGTATGTATCCACTGCTATGTAATTTGATCTGATAATGTAGTTAGTAACTCTGTTATTAAGCAATCATTTTCTTTTTTTTACTCTTTCCTTCGTAAATTCTTAGAAAGCATATTCAGCGTATGTCACTTTGGTACTAAATGGATAGTTGATTCGAAAAAGTACACGATGTTCCCATGATTATTTTGATGAAATTGAATGGTGTTACTCTCGAGATATATCGATGCATCTTAATCGATAATTTCTCTTCATTTGACTACATCTATCCCTCCTTTTATCTCACCCTCTACTTATCTCCTTAAATCTACACTTTTATTCAACGTTTTCATCTCTATCGATATGTTTTCATAAATTAGTTTTGTCCCGCAGTAGTTCTCATCATCTCCAATCCCGCCCCCGCTCCTCTTTTAGTTTTACGACTCTTTGTGAGGCAGTGTCCATCAAGAGACGAATGGGTTGAATCCGAACAAAAATAGCAAATTTTCCTAAGGCTTCTCTTGCTATTGTCTTTAACTTTTTGTCGGCTTTCATTAAACTGATTACTGGCCAATTTTTTATTCGTGCTACTTCTACATTGTGCATGCCTTTCTCGACACAATGCTGTATTTAGTTGGCTCTTTTCTCTCACAATATGGTAATTTGTACGTCAATTTTGCTAATGAAAAGTATTTTTTTCTCCTTAAGTAAAGATATTTAAAAAAAATGGAAAATCCTCATATCTATTTTTATAAGAAACTATTATCTCGTGAAATGTTGAGAACAAAAAATTGTGAAGTGGGTATGTAGTTTAGATTCCAAATTCATTGCAACTATATGCCTTTTACTGCCCTTTTTTTCATTTTTCGTCCCCGAATTCCAATTCTGAGGGGCATCTTGAGGCTTAACGATCCAGAAAAGCTGGAGCAGCATCTTTGCAGTGCCTCAACATTATATCGTTTCGTATGAATGTAGAAACGGTTTTTTTATGTTCGGAAACTACTCTTGCATCCATGAATTGGTTACCATAGTTTACTATTTTTCATCACAGTTAATTTTAGTTGAAATATATTCATTATCACTAATTATTTTTAGATTTTTAAAGTACTCCGTTTGCGGTTAAATTGCTCCCGGGATATCTCGTCTGGATAACACTGATGTCGGCGGCAGTATGTATTCATATCTCATGCTAATTTTTATAATCAGATAGCTATTACTACGGTGTAATTTTCTGCCATCAAGTAATCGCGTGATTGCATTCAGAAGACTGACTGCTGTGTGTTGTAGTGAATGGATGAATCCCCATTTCTTTGGGAATTATGTAAACGTTTCATTTTTGGAGGCTTAGTGCTTCCATACTTCCATGGAAATGATATCTCCCTGTGTTCATAAATTTCATTTTTGCCTTGAATCTCAGGTAGTAGTTAACGTTTTCCGCACATCCGTTAGTCCTTTCTCTGTTCTTATTGTGCCCCATTTTCATCAATCCCAGCCCCAGTCCTCCTCTGCCTTTGTAGACGGCAGCGCCATTATTTCTGGCTTCGATCCAAGATCAACTGGGCTAGATTCACAATCGTAACAGCAGATAAACCCTCCCTCGCCTTGGGCAACATATACTATTCGGCCGACACCGCCCCAAATTGATGGCGGCTGACTTCCCTCCCCCACCCCCTTCCTCCTCCCTCCCCACCCACCCTCTCTCTTCCTCCCCTTTCGGACGTGGACGAAATGCCCGAGCATCCCGTTTCCCGAGCGAATCGAAATAAAGACCGCCTCCTCCCGAATTAACCGATCTCCGGCGCGCGGTATCAAAGGCATGGGCATTGCGGCTGGGGTCCGCCCGGGTTTACTTGCGCGCTAAACATTCTAAACGAAGCGTGCTCGTTCTACCCCGTTCCGTCCGGTCCTCGGATTTCTTTCTTTTCGCGTCTCCTCATGTCGTCGCCAAACGAGGTGAATTGGACCGGGCTCTAGTCTCTCCACGCGTGGAAGTTTACGTTCGGAAGTTTAAACAAAATAAGAAAAACAGTATGAACACGATCTCTCTTTTTTTTTCCTACGTCCGCAATGAATTCCGTGGGCACCCGTGACCGATTCAGTTTCCATTTCCTGTTCCTGGATCGGATCGTGTCGGGCGTTTAAAATTGGTCATCCAATTAGTTCGCGGAATCGGTTAAATGGCTCCCGACGAATGTGAGTTTACTAAACCTCTGCGGTATCGTAAATGGGAAGTGTTTCGCTTCTTCATTTTCCTTGACTTAATTCTGTGTGATTCGATGAGGCCATACATATTCCACGCGACGCTGAACACATTTGCGCCCACCTTAAAAATCTGCGATTTTGCAAATCCTTGCGTAATCTTGCGTTTTGATTTTAAAAAGTGACGGTTGTCATGGTGCATTCGAGAATTCAGCACCAATGCGGTGATTCTCTCATTTTGAGTGAAAATATTTCATCCGGATTATTTTAATCGCGATTGTTACGATTTGCGCTTATGTCCTAATGCAAGTGCGAATTTGCATAATAATTACATTACCCCCCCCTCCCCCCGCCAATCTACTCCAACGCATTTGCGGCTAGCCATTTTAATACACATCACAGGAGAAATTTAATTCGAGGTTTATTGGAATCCCGAAGGTTTATGTGCCGCACGAAAAACGATACATACGTTTCGAGGTCGCTCCGTAACCACGAAACCAGTGTCATGGAAAATTGTTTCGTTAAACTTTTTTAATATCCGTCAGAAATGCTATCATATCGCGTATTGCCGTATACTTTAGAAAGTTTTTTTTTATGGTTTGGGTTGATTGTTTTTAAAGATTGGATTTCATTGGGTCGTAAAAAATTGGACCGGGGCCTCTCGGGTTTTTATGGCTCACGGCAGGATCTTCTACACTGCGGAGAAAATGTGGAATGCTGCAGATGACCCGATTATGATTCTACATGCCCGGTGGAAATGAAGTTACAGGAGTGTATCGCCTCACCCTTCTCCCGTGAGCGGGTTGCTCGTCCGCCATTAACGTTGCGCGATACAAAGTGTTCGCATTTTAAGGACACCCATAATAACGTCTGAGCCACTTGAGCCCCTTCCAGTGGAACATCAATACGTCCTACACACTTAAATGCACGTTTCTTTTATACTGGTACTCTCCTATAGTCGCAATAAATGACCGCTTCCATGCCGCCTCTCCTCTTAGTCGAACGCTCTTTAACGGCGAATTTTCTCGTAAGTTATTGCCCTCCGTCAGTACGTCATTTAAAAACCTTGTTGATTTTGTCAACTGTGCATTGAAATTTGCGCATGTACTTTGATATATGAATGAATTATTGCTATTCGTACATTTTTACACCCTTTGAAAAACAGTTGCGTCCATTTTGTCTTAAAATTCCCGACATCATAATTATAAAACCGTCGAAAACAAATGGTTGTCATTTGAGTGGTAAGAAAGTTAATCTTTAGGATCGTGTTTAGTATTTCAATCCTATGATTGGTGTACTGCAGAGCATATTTCTTTCCATTTTACTTGCACTTTGAATGCAAGATAAGGCTGTATATTCTAGGAAGAATAATGCGGTAGTTTCCCGTTGCCTTCTACATCGCAGTATTACGGCCAATACCGTGCACTTCACTCTCGTCTGCAGCTTTTGCAGCTGATGTCGCGCCGACCCACTCGTTCTGCGACACCAGTGCCTAATGGTAAACTGCTGCCTTTCACCATAGGTTCAGGGTCTATTTTTCTCGTTGCCTCATCCCGAAATACCATTATTATGGTTTTTCCTCTTAATGTGTGGTTAACTCTTTCCGAAAAATCATTAAAATTTTATTCTAAGCTGAAGAATTTCCACCGGCCATGGGACTCAAACTAGCGATCAGACGCTGTCTCTGGTCTACCCCGCCCCCCCGCACAAAACGAAGTACAACCGAATAAAAGAAGCCTAGACATTTTAACTGGCCATTGCATTAATCCTTTACTGATGATTACTATCCTTGAGTTCTTTGCCCTTTTATGGAAGCTGTTAAGTGCACTGACTTACCCCACGTCAACATTACAATAACATTTTTTCCTAACAATTAACGCGACGTTCTAAAGATCTCAAAATCCAAAAATTGTAAATTAAGCCTGAAAAATTGAGGGTTCGATCAATATTCCGTTGGTATGTGACTCTATCGAGGCAAGGCAAAATAATTTTGTAGATTCTTTTCTCTAGGGAAAACATAATACATATTTACAAGTATGGTATCTTAGAAAATAAATTAGCTCTCGAATATAAGTATCAATACGAATAAGAATCAATGTTTATATTGTTCATATTAATTTCCTGAAGTTTCCCTCTTTTTCTAGGAAATTCGCCGAAAAGGAACAATATGGATAATAGACTAATGTGCCTATTGTTGTAAAAAATGGATATTTATCGGCTGTAGTGAAAATATTCGTAGTAGCTCTCTCAAGTACATCTACAACAATACCCTGCGAGCCACCAAAAAGGTGTGTGGCAGGGGGTGTAGCACTAGGAGGAAAGAGTACGGGATGAGGAGGTTAGGGTTTTTCAAATGGATGGGGAAAGGTGAAGGGAACCTGCAAAAAAAATATTTATAAGTATAATCGTATAACCATGCGCAGTCGCTACCTTGTAGGTTAATACTTATTATGTCGAGCCGGCGCCTGGGGGATTTCGATTACAAGCATTGTGGTCTCTTATTGTTCTTGGAAAAAATGACCATTTAAACCTGTCCGTCTTGCAGTCAATCTCTCTAATCTTATATTCGTGATCCCTCCGCCCGTAATACGTTGGGGTTCGTATTGTGTTCTTGATGTTATCGGAAAAGGACCCATCTTTAAATATTTTTGATAAGTTTAATCTATATTGTAATCGCCGCTGTTTAAGGGAATCCCAGGCTAAATTTTCTAGCAAAATAGTTACGCTAGTAACTAGTTTGTTAAGTAGGTTCATTACATGTCGTAGTCGGTTCTTATGTGTGTAGTTTTTCTTTGCGCATAGTCCTTCACGGTCCTAGAATGCCTAAGTGTTCTCAGAATGTAGTTCTAACGCGTAAATCTTTAGTACATTACGGATGTGTGGCGTATCTGTGCACGTTATTATTATAACGGCGACAGTTAATCGAATTCTGGCCACTTCTTACCACTAATATTTGGTTTCTATTGCGAGCCATTGCTCATTCTTTGTTTTCATAATTGCTTGAAATACATTCTTCATAAACTTCGCTGGGAAAAATCGCCGGAGCTGTTTTTATTTCTTCTATATTCAGCCTTTGCCTTGTGCATTTGGAGACATTGGTTTGCATGAATCTATGGTTGGAGAGTTTCAAGGGATGGCCGCAAAAATGAAAAAAATACCGATATATCGACTATCGGCATATTTCAAAACTATCGTTTCGTCCATTACGTATATCGCAAAAAAATACCGATATAACTGGAGAATTTTTGTCGGAAAATTGACATTATTGATCGTTTTAAAAATGAATATGATCGCTCTATAGTTATGCTTTGGTTGCCAGGATGTTGAAGATATAGGTATAAATCTTTAATAAATGAAAGGGTCTCATAAATAGTTAAAGCTATTTGTCTCATTCCCGAATGAGAATATCGCCAATAAAAGAAATTTCCTGACAGAATTTAGCATTTTCAATTTTTTAGACCATGCCCTAACGTATGATTTACATTGTGTGTATATTTATAAATCTGAAATGGCTAGCTATTCGTTGTACGTTGATAATTTGATGCTACCGAAAACATAAAAATATAGAAAGATATTTCTCAATATAATTTTAGCATCCCTCTTAGAGTTAATAAAATTGCTGTTATCTTTTGGTCGAGACTTTCTCTCATGCTCATAAATCTAAACACATAGGAGATAAGAAATGAATGAACATGGATATAGATTAATGCGAACGAGTGAATTAATATAAATGATGACTAAAAGAGAAAATAAGTAGATAGCCAAAGGACTCGTGTTTCAATTAAGTGGAAACTGAAGCGGCGAAAATATCCTGGGAATGGGTTTCCAGAATAAACAAGTTCCGTCGAAACCTGAAATAGTTTAATTTACAAGGGGATTGGGGATTCTGTGTCGGTGTATTGCATTTTCATGTCTACCCCAAATAATTGGTCAATATTTTTTTAAAATTGCGATCTAAAATAATTACCAGTATTGAAAAAAAATGTCATCACTTTGACTTCCGCTTTATTTCCTCTTTCTGTGGCATCTAAACCTTAATGAGAGACAATTTTTTCCTATTTGTGATTAGTTTTTTAAACAATGTTTACCCAGTAGCTTATATTAAAATATATTCTTGAAAAACAAGCTTTCTCCTTCGCTTATTTTAGTCTTTCTATTAAAATATCTCCAAAAAATAACTCTTGTTTGTCTAACGGTTTTAATCGCTCCTGCGAAGAAAAGTCTTTATAATATAATTGGATAGCTCTTGAAGGAACTTATATTTGACGTCAAGCTTTCAATTTGAATCTTGTGTGCCTGTATAAAACTTGTCAGATTGTGCAGGGGTTGAGAGGGGAATACAATAGCCGCTCTACTTTTCTGTTGCCGATGGAAGGTCCTCCCTCCACGTCAAGGAAGACGTTTCGTATGGACTTGAAACTTCCTGGAGGTAATTCCGTAAGCAGAGGCTCATGTTGGACAAGCACATCCCCGCATCCCCCCTGTCCCGAACTCCCACCCTTTCCCCATCGCCCTCCTCCTGCCCTCACCCGTCCGACCCCATCGTTCTCCCTTGCCCTCCTTCTTGAGGGACCTTGCCCACCGTCCCATGTAAAACACCCCTTGGTTGTCAGGACCTGCGATAATATGCAGGCGTACAAATGGAGTTCGGAACAGATGTGGTTGAAACACTTTACAGTGATGTAATATAATTAAACAAGTGGCGAGAATTTCAAGTGTTTGGTTACTGAAGTATTAGCGAATAATAAACCCACACTCTTCTCACATTCCTCCAGCAGAATTAATGAATTCATCATGAGCGCAAAAATCGTAGCCGTACTAAGTGAAACAGTGGTTATAAAGAAAGAAAGAAAGTTTTCCACATCATATAAGTAGTCTGCGAATTCCGGTTATGTGTATGTGAAATAAATAAGTATAATTTGAATATTTTGAATTCAACGATGAACCCATGGAATCTTCAAATTAATGATAGAATTTTTTCTCTCTTCTTTCGCAATTTACTGCCAATAATGGCGGTGCTGAATAATATTTTTATCAAGTGTATTGAGTGAAAAACAATTCATTATGTTTTTTTAGTGATATAGTGGAAAAAGGTCGGTGTAAACGATTTATCGGGGTGTCTAGAAATACCGATAATATTCGCTACTTAGTAGCAAAATTACCAATATAGATCAGTATATTTTGTCCATCACTATTTCATTGCCCCCATCGTTGAAAAATGGATATCTGAAACGTTTAAATATTACTCAAACTAGGTCGTTTAATCTTCACGTTTTAACTCTTGTTATTGCTCCTCTATTATTAATTTGTTTGCGTTCACCCCAGTTAATCGACTTTCATCACGTTTCTCAAGCTCCGTCTAATGTTTCGCTTTTGCCGTAACTTCAAAAACTTCTTTCGCCTGGATTACGGGCTTTCATGGACTAATAATTGCTATGCATAATGAGGGATTTTTACTCTCTTATTACTCCCATCCCATCAAATGCCACAGAGTATCTTATTTTGAAACTTGGATGAAAAGCGGATCTCGTCTCTTCGTCCTCTGTTCGGTCGCGTGGCAACCTTTCGATCTTTGTCGCATCTGTTGGTTGGTATCGCATTGCATCACACTGCGACTCCCGCGTACGGTGCGATGTTTAGAGCGTTAAAATTTAAGGGAATTATATCTCTCGTTCATTACTTCTTTGAGAAAGATGTTGAATAATAGGACTTTTGCAAGCAGATTGCGTTATATTGGTGAACGTGCGACCTCTTTTTAAATTATCTCCTCATTATTGAATGGTTCTACCGAATAGGGTTGGTTTATTTTAGAAGAGAGGAAAGTTAAAACTACGCTTTACGCCAATGTCAAACCCAAGCGGTAAATAATCCATTTTTTAACTTGGCATGCCCTCGACCTCCCTTCATTATGTCAAACATGCATGCACCATCTTGTCCTCCCTCTGATTCGCTTACCTAGCATTCTTTCCTCTTGGTAAAGCCCTTAACATACTACTTTCACCTATTATGCTCTGCATCCTGTCCTCTTGGCTTCCTTGAATTTCTCGTGCCACATTCCCCAGTACTACGTCCTTTGTCTGTTAATTGCCTGTACCCGTATTAATACATGTCATTACATTATTAATCAATGCATGTAATTATTATTAGTACAATAATCACTTTATGGGAATGTTTAATACACTATAATAATTATTGTGAAAGAGAAGGAAAGTTTAGGATTAGAAAGAGACTGAAAATGGTAACATAATTTTGGGAAATAAGTGAAACAATCCGAGGACTGACAACTTTCTTTCTTGATAATGATGACTTTAATTGAAAAAAAATTCTCGATATTTTATCCTATTCAAGTAATTTCCGTGCATATTTCCGCCATGCACATAATAATGGCAGAAAACTGCTATAGTGAGAATGCGGTTGGTGTGACAGTCTTAAAGAAGCATATTTTGATTCCTCGTGATATGCCGGACGAACTATTGATTCCAAGGGGCAAGTTCTATTGGATCCTTTACTTGTGTTTCGTATGCAGTGTTCACTGCGTGGCACGTAATGTTTTTATGGTTGACGGTATTGGGTGATAATCACCTCCGCCCGCAAATACATTACAGCACGCATGACCCATTGGTTAATTTGGTGATTGATTTGCGGCTGCTTCAAAGACAACTGAATCAAATTGTTTATGACCATGCTGTTATTCAATTTAACCTTTCCATTTTAATCCGTTTAAAACGTTGTGATGGTTATTTCGACTCTAAATGCGGCTGACAATCGAAACAACAAAAATAGCCCTTCTGGTTATTTTTTCACTGCCGATTTTTATGAGTATATAATGTACCTAATGCGTTCTACACATAGATCAACTTCATGTTGATCTTATGTATCCGCGTGTAAATAAGAAATGTCATGATACATAAAAAGAATATTGTATGTTATTTATGTTTTCATATCACTCTTTGTCGATACCTGTAAAAGAGTTGAATTCATCAAATGAATTCGCTCGTAATTACTGATAAATATCAATCCGTTTCCACTGAACGCATTTGATTCCTCTTTGGAAGACGTTTGTTTTCGAGGTACAATTCCGTTCTGGCGTCTCAGTCCTATACATATTCGTAGTGTTGGATATTTTACTGATCAAGATTGATTTTCAGTTAGCGTAATTACTAAGCCTAGTCAAGTACTAATCCCTGTAAAACTACAATCATATTACCATGCATGACAATGTAGTATGTCTGTTTTGAACATACTTTATTTTTTCTTCGTGCCTTCCCTCTACCCACCATTCATAATCCTCTGCCTCCCCATTGCATTCACCCCCTCCCCACATATCACAGTCTTCAACATTTTTTTTGCATTTGTATAATCAGTACCCTTCAAGACACAGCTGAGGTGTAAGGTAGAGGGTGAATACACAACAGAATAATTTCGACCCAAAAATCTTAACCCTTACCGCCGTCGGGAAAACGTTATTCCGATCCCTTATCGTCCTTGGAAAAAATGGCATCTTAAATGTATTTTTTCTACCCTCAATCTATAATTTTATTGATATGATCTCTCCTACCTAAGTGCGATGGGGGTAATCACTGCTAAAGAGACAGCCTTCCAATTAATGCAAGAGCTTCAAACTGTAATTTAACCTTCGCTCCGTGAGTGATTCCCAGCCTGGCTGCTCTAATATTTTGGATACGCTACTAAATTTATCATAGCAACGTTTTACTAATCTAGCTCCTCTGCGCTGCTTGCGATCCAATACGGCAATTGCTCCGGCTTCGTTAGGATTCCATATACTGGGAGTATATTTTAAATGAGGTCTAACCAGCGAAAGATAACATGCCTCTCTGACCTTCTTGTCTTACTTTACCGAGTACTCTTCTAATAAATCCTAATGTTTTGTTAGCTCTTCCTCATATTCCCCGTATTTGTTTCTCCCAAGAGGGGTCTTGAGACAGGCCAACACCCCAATATTAAATCTAGTCTACACATTCATTCCATTGCTATTTAAATATTCTGTTCATCCACGTCTCCGGCTCATGTCCAAGTTAAAAGATTTTGTACTTTTCCACAGACGTTATTTTATTCGGCGGCTTACGTGATGTGCCTGGTGATACCGCAAATCGGCGAAACGCGCTGTATCTTAGAATAAAGTCAGTGGGAGCATGCAGAATCTTTTAATATGGATATCAAACAATTCCAAGAAGTGAAGCCTGAAACAGTCGAGTATATTCTTCTGCTCACTTTGTATTTCTTCCAGAAATTCTCTAATCGGCCACAGTCCGGTCAGAGCTTTGTTTGTCTTCCTTTCTTCCCATCTTACTTATACTACTGCTATTTATATCTCAGAGCCCTTAAATTTCAAATATTTTAAAATTAATCCTCGCATGTTATCAAAGGTGTGTCTAACGTACTGTATACGGCATCGAAATGTTATGATTCCGAAAGCCAAAGGGGTTCGATCTGCGGTAGAGACATTTTAAGTTGATTCGAAATCATTCTCCGTCGCTTACATTTTTTACGAACTTCAGTACTAAAAATCACGTATTTGATTCCCTATCCAGGTGAATCGCAAACAGTAAGCTGCCGAGTGTGATTGATTAATTCGAGGCAATTATTCATTCCTACCGTACTAGTGAGGAACTTAGTCGTGACTTCATTGAATGGCGAATTTCATTCTTATTACGCCTTTTTCTCATTTTAGGCATAATATCTTTTCTCTAAGATCGAAGAAAACAGCCGGGTACTTTAGGAGAAAGCATCAGTGCGCTCCCAATTTGATTGAGCGACTGCGGGAGGCGTTGGGGGACGGGGGGGGGGGCAACCGTTCGACTCAAATCGGGTTTCCAACGCGCTTCCCTAAACTATTCAGCTCCACTGGCTGAAGCGCTGAGCCTACCGCGTGCAGAATTCGGGTTCGGATCCCGCTCGATGCAAACTAACTGCAAAATCTCTTCTCACGCGTAAGAATCCGTTCTCGCTGATTTGGCCTCTTCTTCGCGCGACCGCCCATCTCGACCGTACCGATGATGATCTCTGGCTGGCCCCCTCCTCCGGGCGGAATGAACGATTCGCTTCCCACCCCCACACTCGCCCCCGTCGGCCTCGTCCCCCGACCCTTACGGGGGAGGTTTATACGCTTAAACCCCGCGTAGACTGACCGTCGCAGAATATCCCCTGCTCCAGAGATCCTGGAGTCTCCGCCGTGGGGCTCAAAGGGGCCCTTCCCCAGCGCCCTTTATTCGCCCCCTGGTCACTCCCGAGTCCGCCTTCTCCTCCGGCTATTGCCTCCACTCCGCCGCAGATTACGTCCCACCTATTTTATGGGTGACCCACATAACACCTTGGTGTCACGTGGCGCCATTGTCCGCCGGCTCCTGTTTATGCCCCCGTGTTAATTAAATTCTTCCAGAGGTTTGGAATGGAATTACCGTCGTCCATTGCGGCTCTGATACAGCGGTTCGCGCTCGGTGTGTGGGGAAGGGCTCTTTTTATGAGTTCATTTTCTGGTATTTTAATGGTTGCGGATTCTTCCGTGCTGCATTTCTATGCCCAGTGAAATTAAAGGTATAGCTTAATTCCTAGCTGACTTTCAAAGGAGATTCTCGGTATTAAATGAAATACTGAAGCAATGAGAGGATGAAATCTTGGGCCCAAAAATAGTCGTCTAAGCCTATAGAAGACCTTTTTTTTGTTTCCCTGGGATCTGTTATTTTTATATAACCAAAAAGAATATTTTTTATTGCCACAAACATTTTTATAAAAAAATTCATGGAAAAGAGTGCAGGTCTAACCATGAAAAGGTACTTCATCTGCACTAAGCTGATTAGAATTTTAAGATTTTTATTTCCGCTGAAGAATATTAATTGCGAGTACATCTATTTCAATCGATATTAAGTTGCCTAATCATTCGTCTCTCAATTTTGAAACACTGGTAGTTTTGTGTAGACTGAATATTTCTCATTTTCTTTAAATGTCATTTTTTAATTCTGAGGAAAATTTTCTGTAAAATCATAGCCTTTTTGTTGAGCATAGTCATAATTTCAATCATAGCCATAGTTTTTGGACTCATTTTGTTTTGCTTGCATTTTTTCCTAATGTTTTATTATTGTTCACTTGTAATGGAAGCCGTTTAATTTCAGATCCGTTAAACCCAGTTTGGCATAGTTATATAATGTGTATTCAATTCGAAAGTGACGTAAGGAGGCTAAATTTATAATTGAACTGATATCCCGCCATACATTTGGAAAGCTAATAAAATTGCTTTTGCTCTGCTAGAATTTCGCGGGAAGACGACCGCGGAAGCAATGCCCCTCCCGCTGCCGGGAAAGACATGAGTGGCCCGAGTCCAGTGGGTGCCAGGACTCATTTTCACATCTATTGGTTCGCGGAATAATTGATTGAGGCACTTTCCCGTCGTGTTTGCGAATAGCGCCTTTCTACATGACACCGTTGTTCAAATATCCGCCCCACTTGGTTTTTTGACCCTTCGACTTATCGCCTCGGTCAGGAATGCTAAAATTTCGTAGATTGCGTTCGGAGACTGTTTACTATGTACTTAATAAGAGTATACGCTTGACTAACGTGGCAACCCATCGAGTGATCACCGTCCAATTGTCCGAATCACCTCCCAGGTCTGCTTGCGAAAAAATTCCTCATGCCCTTTAGGGGATGCGTACCCTAGGTTCACCACCCTGGACCTAGGACTTGGATCTACATATGATATCTGGACATTGCTCCTATCAACAAAGCTCCAGCGTATATAAGTGTGCACGAGTCCCTCCCTTTAATCCCTTATCCACCTACTTTTATTTATTTATTTTAATACCCCGCAAGCCACCGCTAGGGTGTGTGGCAGGGGGTGAATACACACCAGAATAATTTTAACCGAAAATTTTCGCCCCTACAGCGGCCCGAAAAACGTTATCCGATCCCAAATTATATCGTGGAAAAAATGACATTAAATCTATCAGTTCTCCACTGAATCACTCCAATTTTACTGACATGTTCTCTCCTGCCATAGGACGATGGGGGTAATGATACATTTTCAATATCACTGCTTAAATAGACATCCCTCCCATTTATATAAGAGCTTCAGTCTGTAATTTTACTTTTGCTCCATTGAGACATTCCCAGCCGAGGTGCTCTCATTTTTTGGATACGCTTCTAAGTTTATCGTAACTACGTTTTACAAATCTAGCTCCTCTACGCTGCACGCCATCCAATTCGGTTATTCACCCAACTTCGTGAGGATCCCATTTACTAGAAACGTATTCTAAATGAGGCCTGACCAGCGACAGATAACGTTTCCCCATGACCTTATCATCACATTTACCCAGTAATCTTCTAATGAATCTTAATTTTTTGTTAGCTTGTCCACAAATTCCTCGCATGTATTCACGGAGGAGAGATCGTGAGTGATGGTAACGTCTAGGTATTTAATCGAGTCTACACATTCCATTTCAGTGTTCTCAATGCAGTATGCGTTCGGTTGGGAATTGCTCTTTTTCCAAAAATTCATCTCTTTGCATTTTTTTAAAGTTTAGTTCTAATAGAAAAATTTCGGATCAGCTTGCAAAGGATTGTGGACATCTGATAAAGCTGTTATGTCCTCAGGCTCACGGATATCACGGTAAACCACTGCAGCGTTGGCAAAAAAATGTATCTTACAAGTGACTACGGAGTCATTTGTATTTTTATTGTGCTGATTGGGTAACACTTGTCGTCAGATACAAAATGATTGACAGAATGGTTGATTGAGAGGAAGAGGAAGAAAAAGGCATCATTTAACTGACGTATCCAGCAACAGAAAGGAATTAAAAAGAGTCATAAAAGTGGACGAGCCACTCAACTATGGACGACGTGGATTGAGGAGGTCAAATGAAGCGCCGAGGTCATAGTCCCCACTGATAATGTCAAACACCACTTTTACTCATTGCGTCATTTTGCTGCGATAGTTTTACGTCTCTCTGTGCGACCGTCACACATTGAATACTTTTTTTCAAATTTCTTCGATTATCGGTGCACCGGTGATAGACTTTTATTTATGTTTTATTTTTTAGTATCCTTCAATCCATCGCTAGGGTGTGTGGCAGGGGGTGAATACACACGAGATACATTTTCATCCGAATATTTCCCTAACGCGGTCGGACAATGTTATTCTGATCCCTTATCGTTCGTGGAAAAAATGGCATCTTTAATCTATCTGTCCTGCGCTAAACTATCGGAATCGGCTTCACGTACATGTGCGGAAATTTAGGATGAAAGTCTAATCAAGTTTCGTGCCCCCCGGAGTGAATTGGGCGCTCGTGATTTGCGCGCACGCCCTACTTCTTTTCGGAAGCGTGAGTTTTGGGGAGGGAACCCTGGGTTGGGGGGGGGGGGGACTGCGAGGGGTTTACATTTCTCGGAGGCGATTCGAATGGTGGAATCGAGGGGCTGGCCGACTCTGTTTCATTTTGCACCATCGTTTTCCGATCGCTCCACCGTTCGTCGCTGGAATTATTTATACATCCGAGAAACTTCCCCCGCAGCCGCTTCCGCGCCTCCCCGCACCCGCCTCCGCGCTTTCCCGGCGCGGCCCTCGTTAAATCGCACGCCTTAGTTGCTCGGGCACCTTGCCCCCTATAATCCCCCGAATCTGCCTCTTTGAGTAACGGCCGTTGTAAACCGTCCCATCGCCATGGTAACCTTTTTAAGGCCGCCGCCCCCCCGTCCCTCTCCCTAGCGTCCCCTCAGAATGCAGATGTTGCCGGCGACTACATGGAGATTTTGTCGCATTATCGGCCGTTTTCGGCAGATAGTCGAGTGAGTGAGATAGTCGAGTATCCGGTCGGGATTACATTGGCTACATTTTTTTGCCCTCTTCCTCTAAATTGCGGGGATTTTCTGTTCTTCTGAGAATGTATTTCGCGTGTTTCATTTGAAGGAATTCTCTTTATGAGCGGCTGTACGTTTTCTCCTTCCAAATAGAATAGATGAAAGGCCTGGCATGGCATCTCTATGGGCGTGCATGTCGGGACAAGAAATATTCATTATAACAGTATATTGGTGAAGTGAAGCATCCCGACGATAACGTATCTAACCTTAACGCTATTTATTTATTTTATATCTCTGCAAGCTACCGCTAGGGTATGTGACAGGGGGTGAATACGCACCAGACAAATTTTGACCCGAATTTGGCCAGCCGTTTCTTAATCTCAGGGAACCTTTTGATCAACCAGCGATTTTTCATTTATGAGTTTCCGCAGTTTACGAAGCTAGACACTTAAATATAGTATATGAGCGGGTATTTCATCGGTCCCGGAGGATGTATTAGACTTCATATTTTTCAGCAAAAGTTCTATTCTTTTATATTAGGTTTTAATTTTGGGTATCGGTTGGCCAGCACGATTTTGTAAGCTATCGTAGGTGAGGCATTGGTGAAGACGCTTTGAAAGAAGAGATTTAGTGAGTCAGCCTTTTCCAAACTTCTGGTTATTCTTTCGCTCTTATCATTTTGGGGTGAATTTACAGTTTACAATTTTCCCTTAACCTCTTTGACACCAAAATGATTTCGGATTCTCTTTAAAATGTCCGCTTTTCTTTTCCTTTTAAATTTGCTTAACGCTTTTTGAAATTGCTTTTTGGCATTCGCCCTAGATAGCTTGTAGTCGTAAGTTATCTCAATTCTTTCATCGCGAGAGATATCACTCCTAATATTTTTCATCTTGGCGTGACGTAGCCTTTGACGTCGCAATGCTTTTCTATCATGCGCGTTGCACCGTCTAGGTTCCGCGTTATCTTCTATAAATAGACTTGGACTGAACATGTTGACTGGTGAGCGCGTGATCTTAAGGAAGTTATTGCTCTCTTTCTTGAAACTAGCAAATTGACTACAGCACGCACTTTAGGCCAAAGCTTTCCCCTTCCTTAAAGTTGTAAATTTTCATTTTCTTCTTCTTATTTCGGTACGAAAACTTAGCCTTTACTGCCCTGTGGTCACTTATTCCTTTTAGAGTTTTATAGTGAACCTGGTGGTATTGGTTGGGCTGTTCTGTTCAAGGATTGCTACGGATGATCTTCGTTGGCTGCTTCCTTATTTTAAGCATTTTACTCTTCAAGTTAAATTTTTAAATTAGCAGAGTTTCAAGGCTTAATGTGGCGCGAAACACCTAGCATACCCTACTCATCGCAAAAGAGGATACTAATTGGTGAAGGAAAAAACTCACCGCTGTTTCACTAATTAATTTATGGCGTACGGCCATGGTTTCAATGCTTTGCGGCTTAAGAATGTTTATCTTCGCCTGATAATTATGCCCGGCATCAAAACCTTGGTCCGGTGCCAATAATTTATTTTATGAAATTTTTGCAGTACGTCTTTTTTTTTACAATCTCAATGAAGGAATCCAACCTATGAAAGGCCAAGACTTTTCCATTTTAATTATTCTTTTTTTCTATGTACTTTCTGTGTACTTTCATTTTGTCCATCGTGGATAATCTAATATTCTCTCTCCCTCGCACTTATGCCTCCCAATCGCCGAGTCATTCCGCGTGCTTCGTAATCAACATCTAATGCTCGATGTCCATCAGCATTCCGCACCTTAAAAATTCCCCGCATTGAAGTGTATCCCCGACAGAACAATTAAAGAAGGAAAAACCTACAGGGAAATTAATCGGACGCCTGAACTGTATAATGGAAGACGCGGAAACGTTTTAATCCGAAGATGATCGCAGAATAAGATAATATACTGGAGCGCTAAGATAAAACAATCTCTGACTTGATTAGCGTGGTTAATGCTGAGCCTTAATCCAACTCCGTCGGTGTGTTGCGAACTAGAATGGAGATAGTTTTTATTCAAACTGATATCCGTCTTTCAAGCCTACTATCATTGTGTAAAAGCGATCCTCTTAACGATTTCACCGTTCCGTTGCTTCCCAATTTAAGTGAGTACGGTCACATTTTGGTCGTATATACAGGCATTTATCTTATAATCTCGTCGTGGAAAAAGTTTTGTCGAGTTGAGCCCCTGATAAAACTTTTTCTTAGACCGTCGTAAATTTTCGGCCCTTTATGCCCTGCTTTAATGCGGTTCAGTTCCGAATTTTCAACGTCCTCAGGTGTATTCTTTGCTCCTCTGATGTAAGGACCGCTTCCCCAATTGTTTTTTCCTCCTTCCAGCGTGCCTCATTCTGTAATTTCTTGGAGCGGGAGCGGCATTCGCGGCCCGATTATGTGACACATTGAGATACAGGTATTTCCTGAGCGAATGAAATTTCTCGGGTTTAAGAGACGGTGTTGCAGGTTTGAGGGCTCATGAACTCTGACCCCTCTTCCTCCTGTTTCATCCGCTGCACGTTCAGCTTGTGCACGAGAATGTCTGAGAGGGGAACATAATAGCTCCTCATGGTAATGGCTACGACTCTATATTTTGTCTGAAACTGCTGGAAGCTCACTCCTATATTCCCTGGATGGAGGCGTCAAAACAGGTGGGCAAACCTCGCGAGTGCATCCTATTTTATTGGGAAATAAAGTGGAAAAGAATCTTAAATCCATTCGTGCTGGAGTCGATTCCTTGTTATCATCTTTTAGCCTGCCGAGTTTTTGTTTCGTGGAATTATATTTCCCTACTTATTGTCCCTATTCAACTCCCTTGGTGTTTTTAGGAAACACGTCATGAATTATTTCTTTCATGGCAGTTTTAGGATTCTGGCGAATAATATTCAAATGCATTACTCATCGCCAAAATGGGAAAATTTACTTCAACAATATGTATGTGTGTGTATATATATAGGTATATATATTTAATATATGAGATAGAGGGGAGTATGTTAGGCGAACTAGGAAGGGGTAGGGAAATCATCGAACGAACCCTCTTCAGCGACGATACAAATGAAGAAAATCTTACCTTAACACAAAAAAGGACACCAACGTATTATAAAGATGGCGGCTGTAGCGTCGATACGTCAGTTATACCCATGTAATTCGCGTATTACAAACTTTCATGGTTGTATAACATATACTTTTGTTTTTATATAATTGTTTTGATTAGAGAATGTTTAATGTTGAAAACTCGCTTTTTCAAATGTAATTACTACAAAACAATGCTTGATTTCACACGAAGGTAAAATGTTTCTCTGGCTCATCAACAAGAGAAAGGAGTTCATGCGGGACTACTGAAAGGTTTAGGAAAATGTGGGAGGAAGAGCGCTTTATGGGCAGATTCGTAGTATCTATGAGGAAGGAATCTGGCTGGAAGACCTAGTGAGATCAGTTTTAGGTACCATTCCGAAAAAGGTAAAGGCTACATCATGTGAGGACTACAGGACAATAAGTTTGATATCCCACGAAGCTAAAGTGGTTCTCAGGATCATCAACAAAAGGATAGAGAGTAGATTACTTGGGGGATGATCAGTTTGGGTTTAGGAAGGGGATAGGTACGCGTGATGTCATTGTAGTAATGAGATTATTCATTGAGGGGAATATACTAGAATAAAATTAGAATTTATTTTATTTACTTAGTATATTTCGAAAATATGTTTGATAGAGTGAATTGGGAAAAGCTAATGAGTAAATTGAAGAAAATAGGAATAGATTGGAGGGAAAGAGGCTAATCTGCAACCTGTACATGTCTCAGACTGCTCAAGTGTGAGTGGGAACGGAGAGTCTGGATGGGCAGTGTTAGGAAGAGGTGTAAGGCAGGGTTGCCCATTATTTCTCAACCTACTTGTGTGCTTTAGAATTCGCATTGTCCCTTTTAATGGTTATTAATATCCATTCAGAGACAAAATCCGCAAAAAACCGCAATTGTTTGTCCCTGTCGTTGGCTCAGCGGAGCGGGAACCTTTTTAAGTGTGGTTTGCACGTGACCAAGTGAGCGGTCAGATGGAACGTGCGCCATCGCACCAACATACCCTCCCCGGCCCCCTCCATATGGCTCATCCATGCGAGCGAAGCCTTCTTTCCCCCTCAACCCCCCCCCCGTATGTCGCCGTGGGATTTACTCGTGGATGGCGAAGGGCAGGGTGGGGCGTGGGGAGACGAAGCCTTCCCCGGGGGACGGAGATTTGCCCCTAGCGCCGCCGCATCACGGCCGATGCTCATAATTTGAAGTTTATTTTTCGAAATCGTCGAATCCCTTCTATATATTTTCCCGTTTGAGTCTCCTCCCTTCCGCCCGCTGCCCGTCCGAGGGACTTCCCGGCCGGGGATGACCGCAAAAGGTTCCTTGCATTCATATTACGTCATTTCCCCTTTTATCTCCCCGTTGCTTTAAGCCTTGGGTAATCTTTTCTCTCATTCCCTCCGCGCCCCACTCGGAAATGGCTGTTTTAATGAGCCGACTCCTTCCCCCGCGCCGACCCCCTCCCTCCTCCGGCACCACCTCTCACAACTCCAGCGTCCCTCTCCCCCCGGATCCCGGTCCGTCCTTCTCTTTGAATGCGATGTCTTTCAAATATCTTCCAGATCCTCGCCGAGTGGTTTTAGGCAAAGTGTATTTGCTCATTTAGCTTGTAGTTTAATTAAAACCCTACACTGCACGTGAGAGGAGATGAGGTTTCATTCATTCATGCTTGGGGGTCGTTTGCCGGGGGATGAAAACGGGGGTGGGTTTGTGCCTGTGGCTCATTTCGTTTTGCTTCTCCTCTTGAACCGTCTTCCCTCTCATATCCAACTCTCCCTGCCACCCAACCAACCAATCTCCCACCCCACTCTTTAATTTAATTTCCAAAATTCGTGCCCGCTTAAGTTTCTGTTTTAATAAGTGCTTTATGGCATTTCGGACTCCCAAGTCGCCATAACCGCTGCAGATGGTTTGCTTTGCTTGGCAGGATGTGATTTTTTTAAATTGAATGAAAAAGTCGCAGCATCCAATGGATGCGTGTCTCCACTTTGTATGTATGTACTCCCGTTATGTGAAGTCATGAAGGCAAACTGGGACCGATGACCTTTTAGCTTGAGTAAAGGTTTCATTTGTTTATTTTGGAGTCCTGCTATTTTCTTTACGATGACCCAAAGGGAGAAACCAAGTGGACTTCGAAATGGAAATAAACCGGATTTCAAAAACAGAGAATGGAAAGTTGGATTTATTGCCGAATGGGATCGCATGCGGCGTACATTGGAGCTAGATTTGTTAGACATTGTTATGGTAACGTTAGTAGCGTATCCAAAATATTAGAGGAGATAGGCTGGGAATCACTCACGGAGCGAAGGTTAAATTACAGATTGAAGCTCTTGCATTAATTATAAAGAGGTCTCTTTAGCAGTGATGTTGAAAATGTATTATTACCCCCATCGTACTACGGTAGGAGAGATCATGCTACTAAAATTAGAGAGATTGAGGGTAGAACAGATAGATTTAAGATAACATTTTTCCACGAACGATAAGGAATCATAATAACATTGTCTGGCCGCGGTAGGGGTACAAATATTCCGCCTAAAATTAGTCTGGTGTGTGTTCACTCCCCGCTGCACAACCTAGCGATAAGTTTCCAGGGTACTTAAATGTATAAAAATCTAATATACCTTTAATCTGACATTTTTCAAATGAAAAGCAGACGGATTTTAAATTTTATTAATGCGTAAGACACATGGATTATCGTACATTTTCCGTTCCCTCATCTTTAATACCGATTCCATTCGATTTTCCTTATTCCAACTGAGCATCAATTCTGATTCCTCGAAATTCAAACCATCTTTCCTTCGTACGTACAGCACGCCATATCTAAGTGTCGCGATTAATCCTATTCTCTGGGTAATTACTCTTTACATAAATACAACTTACGCAGGATAGTGCAGAAGACGTAGATTCGGACATAACTGCGTTACGTCGTTGGAAATGCAGGTTTTTCCTGGTGGGTGGGGAATGGCCTTTTTTAAGAGCTTATCTCATTCCTTCATCACTCCGTCGCTAGGACTTGTGTTTGGAGCTACAGATTGCATTGCTCTGCCGGCGCTCTCAACGACGTCACGACGAAGATGGAAACTCCGACCTCGTCCCCTTCATCGCAGGGATAGTTATTCGCCTAACTCGAGCACTGGCGTAATTGACGTGGTCTCCTTCTGATGAAGCCGGAAACTTCTCCCCGGTCGACCCGGAGGAATTTTCTTGGATACGCATGAGGCCGGGCCGCCAGTCGCTCCGTAATTGGGGAACCTTTTCCTATTGTCAGGGAAGTCACCGAAAAGACTCAATTTGTACAAAAGTTCGCAAAAAATACCTATTAGTACAGGTATTGCCATAAGCTTGAAACTGTATTATGTCGTGAGGTATTTGTATTATTGTGTTTCATAGTACTATGCATACCATCGCTAGGGTGTGTGGCAGGGGGTGCATATAAAACGGACTAATTTGACGCGAATATTTTTACCCCTACCGTGGTCGGACAATGTTATTCTTATTCCTCATCGTTCGTGAAAAAAGTAATATCAAATCCATCAGTTCTACCTTTAATCTCTCTAACTTAACCTACTTTAATCTATCTGTGCTGCATTTAATCTCTCTCAGGTAACCTGCTTTTCTTCAAACCATCCCGCCTCTTTTCACTCCACTCTTCTCAATGTTGGCTACAAGTTGGTACCCTGAGCTATAGTAGTTTGCAGGTATTTCTGTGGCTCGGAGCGGAGGGGACCGATGGTGTAATCTATCGCCGGTGTCTCGCACCAGCGCGATGCCCCACATCAAACGCCACGCCAGTTCCCTAGCGTTCCTGACCGGTCCATCAGCCGAGATTATGTATTCCCCTCGCCCCCTCTAGCTGTGTGTTTTCGCATCACCTGGTTAGCAACTTTCTCACGGCTCATACCTTATTTTTTTCATGTTGCCTGCTACACGTTTCATTTATTGTAGCTAAAAATGCATTAAACCTTTCAAATTTTAATAACAAGACTTGAAAAATAAGTTTCAATTTAAGTTCTCCCTCAATTAGTCAGAAGAACGACGCGGTAAGCCATCTTCATTTTTTTTTACTTTTTAAATGCGGTGCCTCTTTTTCGAGGATGTAAAAACAGTCAGGTAGCATTATTTTTCACATTGAATGAAAAAAAGGCTGTCATGAGCTCAATGTTTTTTGCGTATAAATTTCAAAATGTTCATTCAATTTCAATTTTTAAGATTGGTGCCTGGAGTCCATTGTCTTTATTGACTATGCGACTCCTAAATACAGACCTCTTCTTTTAGTGGCAGAACTGACCTAAGGTTATTTTTCCTGCCGATTTGGCGAACGGATGGATCATTTTTTACCGAATCACGCCGTCTGCGAATATTTTTAAATAAAGCTCATGGATTACTTTCTTCGAAGTCATCGTCATCATATTTCAATCCTAGGATTCGTTTACTGTAGCCCTCCATTTTACTCTATTTAATGTCGATTCCCTCAATCCTTGATACCTTCTCTGTTTTACGTCCTTCTTAATTTTTTCTATGCACATTTCTCTTGGTCTTCCTTTTGGAATCTTACCTTCTATTTTTCCTCCCATATTGTATTCCTAATCAATCCATTGTACCTCAATGTGTGTCCAATTTATCTGTTTCTTCTTTGCCGAAGAGTTCTCCATATGGTCCTTCCTCGTTGAATTATCCTAAACCTACACTTCCTCGTTCCTCACTTTGTCTGTCCATTTAATATTCAGCATTCACGCCCTGTACCATGTTTCAAAGGATCCTATTCTACGCTGGTCCACTCACCCAATGTTCCAAGTTTCGCATCCATAGAGAGCCATGCTCCACACGAAAGTCTTGACAAGTTGCTTCCTTGTTTCCAGCCTTAGATTCCTTGCCTCTTCTTCATGAATGCGTTCTTAGCTTGGGCTTTTCTTCGCTTGGTGATGGTCGAATTTCTTCCATCACATGTAATGCTGCTGCCCTTTGAATTATTTAACATATATTAATAAAATACATTTGGGGAACATTCAATGTCAATTCAATGTTGCATGCCTGCTGTGGAATGTGTGGAATTTTTCAAATTCCTGAGGCTTGCGGGATATTGATGTGAACATGTTGATGTCACCTAGTTGATTTTACCATGTTGATGTTACCGAAAGAAAATGCACGTCGGAGAGAACGAACGGAAATGGAATGAAAGATGGTGGAGTCAAAGATGTTTTCTTGATTTCTTAAAGTGTTTCGTGTCGTTTTGGGTGACGTTTATAGAAGTTCAGCAGTGCTTAGTTTCCGTCTCCATAAAATAAATAATCGTTTCTGCTAAACCGATCTTTATTCTAATAATGATCTCTAATTATTTCGCATTGAAGTGATTTTATCGATAGTATTGTAGGAATGCTTCTGATTCCACTGAAGGCTCGGGAACCAACTTAGGCAAACGTTCATGTTTTTATAGCAAAGTTGATCTCACTGGTGAACGAGTGACGGTGTGGTTCGAGGGATGTCATGGAGACCCTTGTTCGTGCGGCCCTCCGGAGGGGTGGTTTCTCCCTGGCCTCCTCTCCTCTCCTTTATGGGTTAAATGGAAGAAGGGACCATTTGGTCTCAATTTCGCCCAAATAAAGACCGCTATCTATCTATCTATCTATCTATCTATCTATCTATCTATCTATCCTCCATTTAACCTTTTATCTTCCGCTCTTTGCCCCCGAGTAATAATGTCAAGACTCCGCCCCGTCCTCTCCAGCCGAAGACCTCGCCGCCATCGGAATCCTAACTGGGTTTGCATTAATTCAGCCGCCGCCCCCTGCCGGGGACTCGCCCCCCCCCCTCCCCCCACCGCCGTCTCATCGCCGATCACTACTTTGCATGCAGGAGCTCGCGATTCGGTTATTGAAAGAGGATCCCGGGGAGGTGACTTTATTCTCTTCCGCGGCGAAGTATGTGGCTTATGAGTGGCCAGGAGGGTCTTCGGTGTGAGGAAACGAGTTGGAATTTCCGGGGGGGGGGATAGTGTTCCTTAGAAAGCCGTACGTGCTGGTGCTGCAAGCTTTCATCGATTTTCAATACTTTTCAAATCCCTGATCCAATAGAACCTAATGATCTCCAACAAAATACTTCGACCCCAGTGTGGAGTCCTGAGCATACTGCGGACTGAATTAAAGTCCGGTGTGCTCGCAAAGAGAGGAAGGGGGATTGTCCTTAAGGACTCGTGAGCGCGTAAGTCACTAGGGTTTCGGTGCATCCATTGAAACACTGGGTGAAAGAGTGTTTGAATATACGCGGTCCGTTCACTTTTTATCATTAGCTATTATTATTATTATTTATTATTATATTTTAAATGCAATATTTGAATTGATATTTGTCATGCATTCGTTAAATGCTGTCCGCCCTACTTTTGTGCTTACAAAGTCGTGACATGAGGTTTATACTTTTTCTCCATGCTTGCGTACCTCCGTAAATACGCTCTCAATTTATTTAGAGAGGCGTGGTCATTTACATGCGAACGCTCAAGCGAATCATAATGCCATTAGGATATAATTTATGAACCTTGAAAGCATGTGTATAGTGCATAATATTAATTTATTCTTTCAATACTGTTAGCTTTTCCGTTTCCACTTATGTTAGGTTGCAAGAAATAATCTTCAGCCTAAGCTTAGCCAAGGACTAACTAACCCCGTCCCACTCAGGAAATAATTTTTTTCTGCGTAGGCGGTAAATCCCGCTTTAGGAATCCTGTATAAAGTGTGTATTACGGCTGTTAAATTGCAATTAAATATATGTCCTTGTTGCTTTTCCGTGCCATGGCCTGCACCCGCCGGCCCTGGCATAGCAAAGTACCCCACGAGCATCACAATGACGTATGCAGAAATAAAGCATATTTTTTGGACCTTATTAATCTCGGCTCCGTGTTTTTTTTTCAAAATTACGGTGGTTTCACCTAGTTACGTGCCTGATAAACGTTAAGTTCATGATATGTCGTTGTGTTGACCCAGCAATCTGCAAGACTAATCGTCCATTGCTTCAAACAAAACCCTGAGACGATATACATTGAATGAAACGGCTTGTGCCCATCCAAAACGTGCCTTCAACCGAAAGATACACGATGATACGTAAGTAATAACCGCGCACGAGCGAATGTCATCCAAATAAATTTCCAAGCATCTTCCCGCACCATTCTCTCTGTCTTGAGGAAATGAAATCGAAGTTCGAACGAGTGTTTCTCGTGTGAGAGAAGAAGGCAGCGTGCTGCATTCGGCCGGTGCTCCCATGCTGCAGCGGTGGAGAGGGAAATGGATGGGAAAGAGACGATTTTGATTCTGGGAGGTCGACGAGGAATACGAAAACTTACGGAAAAACCATAGCAAGGGTATTTTACTTTGCTTTCACCTCTTATGTATGTGGCGGAAGAAGTGGAGGCTAAGTAAATTTGCATGTACCGGGTGCTTGCATAGGTGCTGAATGAAAGCCCAGAGGAAGTGGAAGAGAAATTTTTTGGGAAAATGAATTAACAGAGATGGACGAAGGGAGGTCGAAATTTCAGAATAACTCAGGGGAAGAGAGCGTTCTTCCAGAGGTTGCCAGGTTTTTAGCTCCGAGGAATACAGGCTGGGGATGAATAAATCTACTTCTTTGCAATAAACTAAGCTGGCTGGAAGCACATCTGTGTTTGAAAGCGGAGGTGCGAACGGACCCACAGAAGAGACGGCGTGGGCTATTGGAAATGTGGAATTTTTGCAGGAAAATAACAGCAATCAAGTAGATGGATCAGGTAATTAACTCTTAAGGGTAAGAGTTTTGAAAAGGGTAATTCCGAAAAGAAGTCTATCGGACGAGAACGAGTTTGTCGGACGAATTTAGAAAAATGGCAGTCGTCGATGGTGAAGATAGTCGAGGAGAAGGGGAGCTGAGGGAACTCGGGAATAAGACCCTGGATATGGGATACACCGACAAAAATGAACTCGAACCCTAATGCGAATGATTATGCGAGTGTACGGAGGAATTGAGAGGAGATATCTGCGACAGTAAGCCATTAATTCCATTCAAGGGTTTTTACGTTTGGTTTTTGAACGGCCCGATCGCGTATTATCGTCTGCGTATCGTGAAAAATTGTATTGGTTGAAGGAAAAACTCAATGGCAAAAAAGGAGAGGAAAGAAATATTTGACCCTTTCGCGTTTCTTTGCCTGTTTTGTCTAATATAGGGTCGCCTGTATTTGGCAATCTGAAACTAGTTTCCCTCAGGTCTCCATTTCCATTCCCCAGCCTTTAGTGTCTTCATGGTGCGGATAAAAATATCCTTTAATTATTGACAACCTGAAACATACCCTCTCTAATCCGTTGCGAGATCCTGATCTCAGTCACGAAGTAAAAAAAGCAACCTTTTTGGTACTCCACACGCAAATATTTTATTCCATATTATTGAAATAAATCTCCATTAATCAAAACGTTGGAAATGAGTGTTCTTTGCAAAATGGAATTCACGACGGACTCTTTGAGGCCATAACGGCTTTGAGAGGACGAATTTGGATCGAGAGTTCACGGCGCTGTGTGGAGATCCGCATCGGAGACCGCCTCTCAAAATTCAACGGAAGAGGACGTTCCAGGGGAAAAGGAGGATCACCCCTTTCCTCTGTCGTAAATTCCTGCACGGGGACCGTATGCGCAAGTGAGTGTCCAGGGTCTGAAACTTAAGTTCACTTCCTCATTTTTATTTTCTCGCCTCTCTTCCCTTCCCGCCCTCGTACCTTCCCATAATTCCTCTCGCGCTCTTCACCCCCACCCCCATTCGCTTCCCCCTTGCCTCTCCCCTCCCTCCACTCTCAACCCCGCATCCTCCTTCCGTCTGCTGCGCGAATGCCACAAATCTCCGCCGCGGCACCTCCTTCCGCACCCAGCCACTCCCCTCCTCCCGCGCCGCCAGCAACCCTACACATCCCCCAAATGCCCTCCTCCTCCGAAACGCGAAAAGGCCCTTCCACGATCCTCCTCCACCCTCGCTCCCTTCACTTTTCATCCCCTCCTGTCTTTTCCCTTCCTTTCGCGCCGATTGAACCCCGCCCTTCACCCTCTCCCTCCCCTCTCTATTTTATCTCCCTTCTTACCCATCCTGCGGGTGGGTGGGCGGGGGGCCTATCCCTTCGCTCGGCCGGCCCCTATGCCTCCGCCCCCCCGTGGGTTGGCAGCGGAGCCCGCTGGCGGCCGAGTAAGATTAGCGATTGGTGTTAGAGACCCGGCGGCGTGTGCCCGCGTGGTATCTCGTGCCCTAAGATCCCGCGAAAGTTCTCGAAATGCTCCTCGAACGGGAAATATATACTGCACCCTACTTTCAAGCCCTCGAGCCGCACTTCGAGGTGGTAGCGATTTTCTCAGAGTTATCAGATCGCGTGTTTTCATAGCTCGATTCATTTTTTTCCGCTCAAAATCTTACAATGACATTTGTTTCCTAGGTGAAATTGAGTGTCGAATTGTTGAGGAAATGATTTTAAGTGTTGATCCGGGTTAAGAGTTCAAGCTGGTGGGTAAGCGAAACAGAAGGATGAATGGGGACTAAGCGCGTTTGATAGAATAAACGAAAGCAGGGGAGTCGAAGGTTGGTTTATTGGATTTTGTGATTTTGTCTCACGTTAGATGGGGCTTGAATTACTGCCCACTATTTAGCAAGCATTTACGAGAGTAGATGAAATCCTGCCAGGGAATCCACACTGATGGTCGTAGCACAACACCTCAGTATATGTTGTCCTCCGCTTTCTCCCTAGTGTCAAAAAATAACACCATAATAGAATACCATTTTTGCCTAGAACACAGCTAATCGGTGAGCAATAAATAAAATTTTATGGAAAACCAATGACGCATTGCGCTGGTCATAAAACTCAGTTATTCTTTTCTTGGAAGGATGTCTCTTTAGCAATGATGTGGAAAATGTTTTATTACCCTCATCGTACTCGGTAGATTAGGATTAAATTTATTCCACGAACAACAAGGGTTCAGAGTAACATTGTTTGACCGCGTTAAGGGTCGAAATATTCTGTTCAAAACTATTCCGGTGTCTATTCACCCACTGACACACACCCTAGCGGTGGCTTTTAGGGTACTAAAAATACAAAGATATTGTCTCTATTGTATGTATTTATTTTTTTGCATTAGTCCGAAAACATCAACTCGACCTGTACATAGGACTTTGAACATTGATTTTCACAACTTGAGAATTACATACACCCAAGCCCTAGGTGGAGGACAAACCACCTTGGAGGGAATCGAACCCGCGACCTCTGAGCTGGCCGGCAAGGAGGTTGACCCTCCGCCACCGGGGCAGGAAATTTTTTCGCACAAAATTGTGAATGTGTTTTAGAGAGTCATTGGTTTAATTTTTCGGCAATGGTCCACGAATTGACCTCGCGAGTAATTAGATATTAGCCTTCTCCTCCGGTCTTATTCGAAGACGCGCTCGTGACGGCCTCCGAACGAATCTCATCGCCCTGTCAGCTCCTTCTCCGGCGCCGAAAACCTTCACTTATTTCTTCCGCTCGACCTCCCCCCCCCCCCTCCTCCAATCCCCCCGAGTGCCGATGGCTCCAGCCAACCGGCGGCGACGGTTGCCTGCGGGTGAAAGATTGTTAGGCGACGGAAGTGGCGTAGAATGAGGTTTCTCGCGCGTCCACCGGCGGCGCCAGAAAGCGCTGTCTTCCCTCCCTGTGCCGCGTGATGGATCGGGGGAAAGGCGTCGCTCGGCGTCGGAATCCGAGCGCTACATACCCCCCCCCCCAACCCTCCACGTGTCAATCTAGCGAACTGGAGGCAAACGGCCGAAAAAATGCTGGAAATTCATACGCCCAGAGACAACTCCGCCGCTTCCGTAGTTAGTGCTACTTCTTACGCGAGTCTTGCTCGTCCAGGCTACCTTGGAGACCGGGAAATGAACCTGATCGGAAGGAAGTAAGTTTCACTTTGGGTTCACCCCTCGGATTCTTCAATTATTCCGTGTCACGGCTCTGAGATGGTACATTTATTGGGGCTCAAGTCGACTATTTTGATGGTCACTGAAAAATTGTTCTCTTACAATCTCACGTTTTTCCTTGAATGAAAGCGTACTGTGTAGCATTTTATGGTAATTGAGAATGTATGACTTTCATTATGAAGGGCAAAGTAAGTGGCCATGTAAATTAGTTTCAATTGTCTGGCCCTTTGAATTGAATAGAAAATACAGTAAGTGTTAATTGAGCACTTTTCAAAGCGTTTTAGTACACGAAGAAAATGAAGAGTATATGGGTGTGTGAGTTTATATAGGTGAAACATATACGGGGAATATGGGAAGAAATAACAAAAAATTAGGATGTAGCAGAAGGCCACTGAATAAAAGTGATGAAAAGGTCAAAGAGAAATGTTATCTGCGGCTTGTTAGGCCTAATTAATAATATACTGCGAGTATATGGGATCCTCAAGAAGTTGGACTGATTGCCGAATTGGATCGCGTGCAGCGCAGAGGAGCTGGATTTGGAAAACGTTGTTGTGACATCGTTAGTGGCGTATCCAGAATACATTAGGGAAAGATAAGGGATCATAATAACATTACCCGATCGCGGTAGGGTCGTGTTCGGGTAAAAAGTCTGGTATTCATCCACCCCCTGCCACACACCCTAGGGGTGGCTTGCGGGTTGCATAAATTAATTAATAATTTGTTAAATAATGGCCGTCGTCCATGCATAAGATGTTGTTCGGTTGCATAAAAGGAGTTCTTTTATCGAGGAAGGTCGCCGGTTCAAATCTCATGCATCTTAATTTCTTACTAGTTTCTTCATGAGGAAATTTTCCAGGAAGGTATTACCTTGGTCGCCGGAGCAGAATGTTTCTTTAAGTAAATAGTGCAACCATCGTAATGATATCTTGACGTACTTGTTTTCGAAGGGGAACGCGGTGTAATCGGGGCCTTCTCATTTGCCAGTTGACGACCATTAACAACGCTCTCATTTGAATTTAGTTCTAGGGTTATTGAAATGTATCCTGCATATGATTCCTTTCTGCTAAGATACGAGCATGCTGATATCCGCGTATCAAAGCGTTTTCTTATTTCGTTATACAAGCTTCTTTCTTTTTACAATCTCATTACCCACAAGACATCATGTGTTTTCTCTTTTTTGGAAATCGATGAATGACTACCTAATTTGATTAAGGCGTAGAAAATTGTACGAAGCTATTATTTACTGCAATATTTCTTCCGTGATTTAATCGTTGCACGCTCACTCCAAGATGGCGAGCGTTCGAAAGTCTTGCGACGGCATCGCGATGTGTCGGACTATTCGACAAACCGTGGAGGTTTCGACTACTGCTGCGGAGTACCGATTCTCTTTTTTATATTTTCCCTCCCTCCTCACTGCGAGAGATATTTTTGCTCGACAAGATTTTCCTTTTGCTCCTTAGTTTCTCTGGGATGGAGTTTATTCTTTATTTCGCGGTTATTCGGCGTGAGGGTTTTCGAGATGGGGGAGGGAGGGCGTGGGGGGGAGGGTGAGGGGGGGGGAGCTTGGTTGGGAAGGAGGCAGGTGGAGGGAATCTTTCCGTTGGGCGGTGCGGGTTGTTGGATTTTCAGCGCTATTCGAAGCGGAAGGCCCTCCCCGGATTCGGGGAAGAAAATATTTTGGAGGGTTGGACGGGAGGGGTTGGATCAGGGAGAAGAAGTTTGAAGGGGGGGAGAGATAAGACGCGCTCTTTTATTCTTCTCTCTTCCTGGGGATTTTCTCCCTCTCCCCTCCCCCTACCGGGGGGAGGACGGGCAGTTGAGTTCGGGAGATCTCGCTTGGTTCGCTTTCAGAAGGTTCGTCCGATTCAATGCGGAGCGCATTAATACTGCGCCGTCTCTCCATCGATGCCATAACTGGCCCCCTTTAATGGTCCATGCAATAGGGCGTGCACCATCTTGTTAACTTGTCTCGTGGGAGGTTTGTCCGGTGTTCTATTGCGTGACTTCACACAGAGGCGTCCGAATTACTCCCGCGTAACGCTCGGGAATGGACACCATGGCACTCAGTACCTATCCACTCTCATAACCTTCTGTAGCGTTTTCGTATTAATACTGTTGTTTTCAGGAAAAAATTCGATTTTGGGATTTTGACGGTAATAAATGTACATTTTGAGGTTCCTTGAAAACATTTTGACCATTTCTCGGAAGTTTTTCGAGTGTATCTGCGTGATTCGTTTTTTTTTTGCCGCCAGAGTAACTCAAAAAATTTGACGGGAGATGTAGAAAATTGTTTATATAGCATTTATGCTGACAGGATATGTTCTTATTTGATTTTGACCATACTCCATTCGCCAAAAGTGACCTTTTTGGGCTTTATTATCCACAATCACCAGAGGCGGCCTCAAAAAAAAAATGTTTCCTCATAATTCGTAGTTTTTCAAGTTTCTCGGGGGATCGAGATGGTGCGGGGGCTAACGTACTGGCTTCCCACCCTGAGGGCGCGGGTTCAAATCCCGGCGGTGTTGAATATTTTTCAGAGGTATCTCGATCCCTACTTGAGGTGCTTTGTGGAGGGCACTTTGAGTGAGTACGCCGTCCGTCGGATGGGACGTTAAACTGTGGACCCCTTGGCGCCTTTCGTAAAGAGTAGGCTAATGCCGACGCCGGGTTTCTCTCCACCCTTCATCCTTTCCTATCCATCCCCTATGGCGCAAATGACCTAAGCTGTCGGTCGCCTCCCCTCAAAAACTACTACTCTATACGCCCTTCATCCATTTTTCCTGCCTCCATAGGATTTCCCCCCAACAAACCCCTCTCTTCGCCCACCATACCAAGTACTTCCTCATTTGTTTTCCCTCTTTCGGCCCATTTCACCTTCTCCACACCCACATTTCAAAAACCTCCAATTTCTTCTATCATCCTGCTTCAGTGACCATGTTTCCCCGCCGTAGCTACGTCCCATATCAAAGTATTTTCTTATGTAAACGGATAGATATGTAAACTCTGCCTCATTGTTAAAATTTTCCTCACCTATTTTAACGGTTAACTTAGCCTTTCTCATCATAGAAAACAGCATAGTCTTTATTTTTGGAAACAAATATTTCCAATTATATACTCGTTCATGTTGATATCGGTTTAAAAAATAACTCCCGCTCACCCAACCTGGCACTGCTGTTGTTAGGATTGGGCGAAATGATAGGAGGAAGAAAGTTTGCGGAGTTTAAGAATGATTTATTGTAGAATAGGGGTTTTTAAATATTAAATGCGCATATTTTATTGGATTGGAACAAAAAGAGTGACATTTCCTCATTCTTGGATCTATCGAACCTATCTTCACCGTTTACTACTTTAAATAGGTATTTATAAAAGCAATACTGGAAGTTCTGCTTGAATTCCAAATACTTAATGGCGTGCCTTTTCCAATCTCGTAGAATAACCGAAATACGTATGACGGGTGATGATACTCTCTTGGTCAATGCATAATCCCTTCCTGGTCTGTAAAACAAGGCGTGGGGTTTCATTGTTTGACCCGACGTCGGCCGCTGTTTCCGTAATTGGCATATATTGATTGATATATTCCAATATAATCGGGGTAAAAATACTCCCTTTGAGTCCGGACGATTCCTCATTATGTGTCAACAAACCGATTACTCCCTCTGATTGATTCCAAATACTCTTTTGAGGGTAATATGGGCTCACAACACCCTCAAACCCTGCAACCTCATCTCTCTTCCTCTCCCGGGAAGTCATTATCCGATTGACGCAAGAATATTTGTCCAATTCTTGCCCTAGTCGCAATTATTCCAGCTTTTGGGCGTTGAAAAAAGTATCAGGCCTGCTCTTGCTGACCCCGACCTGCTACATCTGTGGATTTTTAGGGCCACCTTTGCAATGGGCCGAGCGTTTATTCATTAATCTCTTTCGACGACCTTTTGATGTTTTCGGTCGTATTGACTGGCATTAACGGTACCTACTGATAAGGTTGCTTGTCCAACATCCTAATGCATTGCGGGAGTTCTGTTATCACTTATCTGTGCCATTCCTGCTTCAGGGTCTTTGTGGTTAGCAGCGAAAGAAATATATTTAGCAGCGGTCCATCTGTTTAACATTACGCGGTAGCATTTGCATTGATTAGGCAGTGATTCGTTCATAATCTTTCCAATGAGTTTTGCGTGGCGTCGGATGCGAGCACTCCCAATTCACAGAGAGTTAAATACGTCGGCGATTTCCTGATGACGTGAAATCATTAATGCCGCAGATAATGATTGGACGATCCGATTTATCGATTGATTGCGATGGACTGGGTCTTCGCTCTGCATACAGCGCCACTCTAGGTTTTGATCGCGTCACTACGAAAAACAGCTGATGAGGCTGGCAGTTAGCTCTGCATGCAACTGGAAAGAATATACTAAATGGATGATAGCTGGGTGAAACTACTCTTGGAGAATTAAAATAACTTAGCCTCGTTGCCATTTTAAGTGCACATATGGATCGAAAATTTGCAGAATTTACATTGACATACTAATTCACGATTTATTTCAACCGTCGTTGAGGGTAATGTTTTCATCTTATCCAGCGTGTTTGCCAATGTTTCACTCTTTCTTACTTATTCAATTGTATAGTAGTGTGCACTGCATATTTAAGTATTAATTTGAATGCCATTATCTGGAATTAAACTCCTATACCTCCTTGCAGGCTCTATCAATTGATACATGATAGATACGTCTATGCATTCCTTTACGTGGGTACGAATATTAGCAGGCCCCGAGTGCACTGCAATGGAAATATATAGTATGTGAGACGAGTTCTAAACATGATACGCCTGAGCGTATTTTTTCTACTCCTATGGCATGGAAGGAGCTATTTACATTTTTTTTCAGTGGCCAGCATTACATTAAACCGCTTTCCAAATACATGAGATATTCAAAAGTTCATTACGCGCTACTCTTAAAATTTCGTCCTTAGTACATGAACAGCGAACGTGAACAAGTTTGACACCGCAGTCGTTTGCCTCGTAAGAATTTTGAATGAGATCACATTAAACCTGTGATTTCTCGAAGATATATTTGTTGTGTCTTTGATGTCCTTATCTTTCATATTTCGTCTCCGAAGTGCTATTAAAATTTTCCAATGAAATAATTCCATCGCGAATGTCTTAACGAATCAAATGAGCAGTACGTAATGAAATCCCACTCTTCTTTGGTCCAATTTCCACGGCAAGCATCCTGCCGCCAATTTCTGGAAGCATTGGTGCGCTCGTTCAGTTCTCTTATTGATGAGACTGTCTCCCGTTTAAGTTGCAATTTTCACCGAAATTATATTAATTTTTATCAACACATGTTCGTAGTTTAGTTTAACTTAAAATACGGCAAAGGCAGTAGTTATAATCATCATGAGAATGTCGCATAATAGCACAGATAACTACACATACGAAGATCACTTAGGGTTTGGCAAGGGTCGAGGGCGCGGCGCTATTCGAGTAATGATAGCATCGTTAAATAGTAACATAGGTTGCAGTCGGAGCGTATTTCTTTGCGTCGTGAATTATGTCGAGGCATTCGGCGGAGTAGGCATTGGACTAAAGCAATGGGTGATTATTTCCAAACCAGGTGAGGGTCGCGTAAATAAAATACAGGCTCGAGAAACCTGTCCATGTTCCCTTATCAACGGTACCCTTTTACTCGTACGCTGAGGATATGTTAAGGGTGGCAAGGGAAAGAATTGGAATGAAACATGGCGCAATGTGTGTAAGACATGTTTGTAGATAATCAAGCAAATCAAAGAGTCTAAGGAAGTCCTCGTGAGACCTAGTCTTGAGTTTTTAGGGTCCATGCGAAACCCACCCTTAATGATTTCCTATAACTGTAGAAGTAAATATGTGTATCAAACATTTTTTTTATGAGTACCATCTCTCGTGCCATTTCTTTTTTATTTTTAGTGTTAAAATCGTATTTATTGGTGGCGCATAAATTTACTTTGTGTGGATCGGTGGCTGTAGGGAATGTTTTTCGCTGTGTTTTGGCGTTTCGCGCACAACGCAGTGCTTTTTATGTAAATTGCAAACACATGGACGATTTCTATAGGCTGCGGTCTATGCTCGCCTTGCAATGAGTAACGAAATTCGGACCTCCGATGTTTACTCTACTCTGCCCAGGGTTGTGTGTTTTTATTGTGAGGCTAATGGAGACTCGGCGCGGAAGTCGAACGCGGGAGGGCGCTTTGACTCATTCGATGTTATTACCGCGAGGCGAATTCAAACTGTTTTTGATGCAGCCGGAATTCGAAGGGAAATGGACTCAAAACCAAAGCTTTGATGTTCCGTCCGTGTTATCTCCCGATCGGTAACTTCCGTCTCCGCCTCGTTTTAATTTGGGAGCGTAATGAATTATTTCCGTTGGGCAACGGATGGCACTATCACTGGTTGCATTTGAAGTAAGCTTATGTGTGTCCATGACTCAAAAGTCGGATAAGTGCAAAATATCTTCGGGTTTGCCAATTTTGTCCAATTCTGTGCAGATGCCTTGTTATGGAGTACGGAACCCATCTTTTATTGTTCGCACTTTATCTAAAATGGGATAATTAGGGACTACCCATTGAATCTGTGTATGTCCGTTGTAGGAAAACTAGGATGGATCAGCTCAGCAGGGCGCAGAATCAGGGATTTGCTATTTTGTTCTCATCGGACTTTCCTCGCATTCTGCGTGACTTCCGACGGACCCACCTGTCTTAATATAGGTGTGAAGTAATTCGATAGTTAATTTCTCATGAAGTAACGAATTTTAGCTTCTGGGGAAATATATTTCAATGACTTGAGATGAATAATCATCTATCGACAACGTCTTAAAAAGGAGCATTAGGTGACATGAACGTTTAGCGTGATCTTCAACTTGTGAAATGTAAGTTATATTCTGTTCATCAGAAAATAAAATAGTAATGTATTTTGATGCCTACAGAAACTGTCAGATAATCCTAAAGAGTCTTTTAAAATAAGTTTCGTTGAAGATACGAATTGCTACTGGGGGTCACGTGTGATAAGATGTACCCCAAAAGCAACGAAACATTTCAATCATTTGCCCTGCAGTCATTGTGTCGACATTGTATCTCCGCCCGAATGGTGGTGATATTTCGTAAAATTTTGGTAAATTCATAGGGCTAACAAAAATTGTATACATTAAGTCAGAATGTGAGTATTAAAAACAAAATGCTCTATCTATATTTTGTGCAAAAATATGTTCCGTTTTAATTTCGGAATCATTTCATTTTAGTATTTTCTATTTACGGTCAAACATGTTTCCTCGATCATTTCCCATCGATGCTCGATATCCTAATCATAATAAATTTGGTTAGTTTTTCGGATCACTTAAATTAAACTAACATAGTGCGGGAAAATGCCATGGGGGAGAGAGAGGGAGAGAGAGAGAGTAATTCAACTTCCCAACCGTTTAATCATTTCAGAATTTTCAATGGCGTGTGCTTTGGATGCACCGCCCTCAGAACTGTATTGGAATTCGCGTTCCCATTACGAGCTGGGATTCGCGTTCCATTAGCCTTCAAATTTACTCAAATTCTTGATGAATGAAAGGGGGATGTATTTAAATGGCGTTATAGTCTATTTAAGGAGGTTTTGGTCAGCGCCGTGGTTTTGTCTGATTGGTTCCACAATTTTCAGTTAGGGAGGAAGTCAAACTCAGCTCAAATGAACATAACGCATGGTTTAATTGCGGTATTAAACCTCGGAGACTAGGAGAGTAGTCATCAGTAATTGGAAGCCGGGAGATAATATTTCTTTTTAATGAAATATTCATGCTTACGAAAAATAATTCAAACCCTTTATAGACATTATCATGAAGTATGAAAAGGTTTTAAGACACTCAAATTATATTACTCAAGTGTTTCTTTCTTACAACTTACATGCATAGACACCTTAGTAGCTGACTTTGTTCTTCTCGCTTCCTTGGCAATCGTGAATGGAACAGAGAGTCGGGCATGGCAAATGGCAGTTTTGTTTAACTGTTTTCTAAGGCTATGGAGTTTACGACCCCTGCCTTACAGTGATAGGACAAATTCCTGCCGAATAAAGAGAAGTATTCACCTTCGTCGGTTATGATTGTGTAGACGAGGATAGAGGATGGGAAGTTGGGATGGGAAATGTTAGCCGGAGGAAAGCGTTTCCAATCCGGCAGTTCAACGTATAACCGCAGGAAATGGTGGAAGAGGCAGCGAAAGGGCTGAAGAGAGGAAGAACAATGGGTGCGGAATCCATAGTCATATCACATGAGCCAAAAGATAAAGAACGTTTATTGGCTCGTCACAGAGTCAATGCGATATATATATTGCTGAAACGTAATTCTCTTAGCTAATTTTTTTAGAGCAGCGCATTTACTCTTTATCATTTAAATTATCAGTTTTCCAAAATATATTTCCAATTCCTTATAATATTACGATACGCCCACTAATTTGTTTTCTTTGTGGATACATTTTAGTATGAACTGTATGGTATGTGTATTATTGTCATTACTCGTTTAGGTAATCTACCAGTTAATGTAGTTTTTGGATCGACGCAACAACCAAACAATTCTCTTGTCTCTCCTAACAAAAACACAGCCCAATATGCTACTCTACAACAAAGTCCCTCTTTAAGTCTTCATACTTTCTTCCTCCCTTCATTCCGTCCAATATCCTTATTCTATTCCTGCCCCTTCCTCATTTTCCTAGCATTCTCCCCTCTATCAGTCTTCAACACCCCATCGCTCATCAAAATGCCCCATATCCTACCTTTATTTGATTTATTCCAAAAACCCACCTTCTTCCCCGCCATATCCTGCAGTTCCTCATTTGTTTTCCTTTCTGTCCACTTCTCCATCCTCCCCCACGCCTACATTTCAAAAGCCTCCAATCTGCGCCTATCATCGTTCATCAATGACCGCCTTTCCGCGCCGTGCCTAACTAAGCTCTCACGGCGTGCATAGCATATGGTAAACCCATAACATTTAAAATTTTAAATGGATACTTCTTCTTGTAATCCATATTTACTAAGTTCCATCCTCGCGAGTTTGAAAACAATATACTTATGGGATAAAATCGCTTTGATTGTTATTTGCGGTGGTAATTCTTATTCTATGTGCTTGATTCCCTGAACAAACTTGTTAATTTTTTGTTTAATATGTCGGTGAACATAATAATTTCCTCGCAAAAAACGTGGTGGGAGGATAGAAGACGTCGCTGTTGGTGACATCCGAAAGGAGCTGGGGAAGTGATTGGAGGAAATATTAGCCGTTTTTGCGGAGACTCGCGAAAGAAGGGATTCGTTGGGTGGAGGAAGAAAGAGAATAGGCTTTACGGACGGCATGGACGTAGTCAGAAGGAACAAAGAACCGAAGGAGAAAAAAATGTAGATCAAGAAATAGGAACTCCATGTGAATCCAACCTCGCCAATATTCATAATTTACCTGTAATGGATAGATCACTTGATTCATAAATCGGTTGGAAATAACCTTAGGCTGCTCTGGTCTATGTCACCAAATTTAAAAAAATCGCGATTGGAAAAATATAAAACCTCCTTTATTAGGGAATACCGAAGTTATTTGCTATGGAATTGAGTGTCTCGAGTTTGTGCCATGCCGCGTGACTGTCGCGGTTGAAATTAATTTTGCGGAGTGACGCCGAGGAGCCGGTAAAGCGACGTCATGGGAGTGCATTGCTTATTCAGCCGTTCATATTGTCTGCGGAGCCGTGTGTCGGCGTCAGCAAATTGTTCAAAGCGCCTCTTTCACCTGCCCGCATGGCCGAAGATGCTCCCGTCTTCCTCCCGAGGGAACGCGTCGCTCACTGCCTTGTCCCGAGTGTGAAATCGGTGGCGTGTGTGTCACCCCTTAAGCCTGCCGCCCTCCCTTTCCATCTCTCCATTTATCTCCCTCCATTCTCCTCCCACCCCCACCCCCCTGTCTCTCTCACGAGGTAACACGTCTCCTCCTCCCCAGCCTCCGCATGTTCAACTTTCATTTCGCCCTAATAAGATGTTTGCATTCGTAGATTTTCTCCCGAGATTGCGTCACTTGGCGTTGGATTTTCGGTGTGCCAGGAAAACGATTCGGCACCGCAGAATTTGTGAATTCGACGAAATGTGTGGCGCGTCTAATTAACTCCAACCAAAGGAAGTCGCTGGCATTCTCTTTCACTTGCTGAAAATGTGCTGCTTCATTATGGGGGAAGTTGAAAACCATTGCGTTGTTTGACCGCGGTCGGTGGATGATCCGAAAAGGGACGTTGTTGTGATTGACCGTTTCGTAACTCTGGGAAATTTTGTCAGAAATATTTGGATGTATTTTTGATGAAATTATCTAATCAAGTTTTCGATAGCGCGTATGATATTTCTTATTTATTGAATCGATGTTTAAATTCGGAAAACTTACTGATTTTGTTTGTTACCTCTGAGCTTTTGGGAGGTCCATAATAATCCACATCATTTAGGGTAATTATCATGAAAATGTGACATTATTTTTTAAATTTTATATTTATATAATTATTCACGTAATACCTTGCAATGTCTTGTGGTTATAGTTTGATACTTTTCACATATGCTAGTAGTAATATTCTAAAGGAACAAATTTATTTATAAAACAATTGATTTGTTCTGAAAGCGTTTTTAAAAATATTCGCATCAAAATCCTAGAAGCAGAAATGGAAGTGAAATCATTCATAAATAATAAAATGGTAGATATTTTCTAAAAGTTTCATTGTATAATTATCAACAGGAATGCGATATTGCAAGTTGATGTTCTGCCTCTCTCGATATACTATAAATTACTTCTAAATTCCCATTCCACCGTCTAAAAATTTTAATCCTAAGAAAACTTATTAGTTTCGAGCTATGTAGCGTGAAGAGCTATTATTAATTATTGCAAAAGTATCTGATTTCGATGATAATCAGCGAATGATTCTACTAAATTAACATTCTCAGTATCTCTCTCAGTTCTTTGAAGCAAAATCATGTAATTGAATCATAGAAACATCGAGTGTTTTGAGTGTTCGAGTTGGTGCAATAGTTTTGCGTGAGTAAGAGTGCGTAATATCATTTGAGCTCCCATTTTAAAAATGTGAAACACATTAGCTGGATTATAAAACAGTATTTTTCTTCATTTTCATACCTTTTCTCATGTGAAAGCATTGTATGATTAGATACTAAGTTATCCCGCACAATTGTATTATAACCGTACGATTCCGACGTCGAATGGCCATTCTCAAGAAAAATTTTTATTAAAGTTTTGTGGAAAAGTACAAACTTCTTTAAAGCGAACAATGAAATTCAGGATAACCGGTAAGTTAAGCCCGAGGGAATTTTAGATCTAATCCAAGGTAATCTACCTATTGAAAGTAAGTAATTTTTTGCGATGAACAACAACTATTTTTGACGCATGCCGGGAGCTTCCTCTGGTTTTCTCAACATTATTTCCTTCTTTATCACTTCCTACCATCTGCCTGTCTTCTTGCCGACCGAAAGGCTATTATCTTCCTCTTTGTTCCCGCTCAACCCGCATTCTCCCGTCCCTTCCTCCGAAATCCTCATCACCCTTCAATATTACCTCCACTACCCTTGTTTCCCTTCTTTGGATTTCACCCACAGAAAATACCTCTCTTCTCCATGCCATGTTTTAAACCTCGCCGTAGGCTTAACTGCCTGCCCAACTGCATTTCCTCCAATCTGCTCCTTATCCCCTCGCGTCTTAGAAAGTATTCGGTGTAGTTATGCAAACTAACGGGAATAAAAGATTGAGTGACGTAGGGTGGGTTCCAAAAGTAATGCAATTATTTGAAGTAATTTATTGAACAGATTTGCACAAACACTTTAAATTCTTCAAAGTACTGTCCTTGGGCCTCTACACAATTTTTCCTGCGACTCTTCAATTACCGGTACGCGCCCTGGAAGGCGTCTTCGGTAATCTCTCGCATGTTCATCGTCACGGCTGATTGGATCTCTTATATGGAGGAAAAATGGTTCCTTTCAGGGCTACCTTAATCCGAGGGAACAGAAAGAAGTTTGCTGGGGTGACATCAGGACTATAGGGGGGTGGGGTAGCGTTGGCTCCTTGTGTTTGGCCAGGAACTCGCGGCCTCGTAGCGCATTGTGGCAAGGCGCGTTGTCGTGATGGAGTTGCCAGGTAGTCGAGATGTCTTTTCTCGTTCTGATGACTCTTTTTCTTAGTCTTTTCAGCACATACGCGTTGTGGGATGCGTTAATTGTCTGTCCTTTTGGAACAAACTCCTTATGGATCTCTCCTTTCCTGTCGAAAAAGACGATGAACATTGTTTTCACTTGTGATTTACTCATTCTTTCCTTTTTTGGCTTGAGGGACTGTGTCACTCAGAGCTTTGGCGTTTTGTTTCTGGGTCGTATTCAAAAGCCCAGGTTTCATCACCAGTGATGACTTTATCTAAATAATCAGGTCAATTTTCATTACGTTGCGTAAATTCACCTGAAATTTCCGCTCGGTTGGTCTTTTGTGACACGGTCGGCGCCCAGAGGTTTGCTATGACTAACGTTCCGCCGCTTCCACAGCTTGGAGAGCACTGAGACCGGTTTTTCGGCAAAGCTTAGCTTCCCCCCCTCCACCCACTCCAAGTGGTTCGATCCCACTCCGACCAATAGGAGCGGTGCGGGAAATTCAATTGCATTACTCTTGGAACACGCCCTGTTCGTATGTGCTACGCAATTGTCTTACTAATAAAAATATCTAACAGCTCTTTGGAGTGAAGTATAGGGTCTGGCCGAATGGGTGATGGTTACACGTCACCGGTTTAAATTGGAGGATTATCCATTGAAATACGAAACGTGTCCCATTTAAGAAAAGTATTATTTGCCGTGGAATGAATTTCTGTCTGCCTCGTCGAGCGAGGCAGATGGTAAAATACTCGTGCACGGTGTGCGGTGCGTATCATTCCGCACTTGCCCCCTCCAGCGTTCGCATCTCTTTCTCATTAAATTTGTGGCATCGGGATACGTCGACTGCCGTGGTTGAAATCAAAGCTTTGGCACCGCCGCCGTAAGGCGCATCCTGGAGAGCCACGCCCTCCCCTCGCGCAATCAGTCTCGCCTTGTTACCCGCAGCACCCCTTCCACTCCGCGCCGGATTCTTCTTTGCCTATCCAATTCGAAGGCACACACCTTGAGTGTAGCGATATTACATATTAACCCGACGCCCTCACTCTCCCGCCAGGTGTTCTCGGGGTATCCGCCTGCCTGCTGCCACTCCTCGGAATCACGACCGCTCCGCGTCCCCTTCAAATTCCGAGGTGGAATATTTTCATATTCCCCCAACCGCCCCCGATCATTCTTTGCCCCAAGAAGCGGCGCTTCGAAATCTTGGAGCAATTTCCTCGTTTTGCTCTGTAGTCGTGTTATTTGAAATCTAACTGCGCACTTTTTTTTAGCATTTCATTCCCGTACCCGAACAAATTTGCTTGACATATTTGATAGCCGTGGAGGAAGAGAAGCCTTCTTCTCTCTGGACCAAAATTACTTCCAAAGCTAAGATTCCGTGAGCGGTTTTCTTTTGAGCGTAATCTGATAGCATTGAGAAATAATGTTAAAAAGAGTTGATGATTGGCGAGCCATTGCCGAATGTGACAGATGGCGGAAAAATGCCGGGTTTGATCAAGTTACTTGTTGGATCAAAACAAGATCCAGAGTTCCCAAGCGTATAGAATTAACTAACTTAATGTTCATTAATATTCGTTCAAAACGAGGTGGTTCAATTTGCCCTGTACACCATACAGAAATTAGATGTTATAAAATGGATCATGGATTAGCAATACTTTATTTTGAGTTTTTCCGCAGGAATTTCGCATTTCACTCCAAGAGAATTGATCGCCGTAGCTTAAATTAGAAATAATTTTCGAGGCGAGGAAATGCTTTTCTTCGTTCTCGTAATTGAAGTCATTATTATTATAATTATGGAAATTAAATTCGTTTCGGTAGAGGAATGAAATACTAAAGAGAGGCGAAGTAAAAATAAATGTTTAAAGGTTTTTAATTAAGTAACCTTTAAATTTTGGCTATGTGGATACGAAATCATGTGTTTAAGGTAATCTGATGGGCGTATATATTCAGCTTTTGAGATGTGAGTTCGGAGGAGAACCGAGAATCTGATCCGGGCAAAGAGGGAAAATAACGACTGTTTTAAATATGTTGGATGGAGAAAAGAAGTTGATTGGCGAAATCGGAAGAAGAAACGTAAGCTGGAGGAGATACACTCTGTGGAGGTGTATTGGGATGTTGGAGACCGTGACAAAAGGTAGAATTCTCTTCTATTTTAAAATGCCTTCTCTATTCTTTTCTGCTGGGGCGAAGAAAGAATGGAATAGGGATTTTGGGGATCATTAAGGCGGATATAAGGTCGAAGAACTGAGAAAGAGAATAATGCGGGGCAAACAAGGCAAATTTCATGCTATGCCTTGCTTATTTGTCGTTGAGGGTCGTCCAAAATCTTCGAGCAATCTCCAATCGGAAGATTAGACGCATTCCTGCACACCCGCTCATATGCGAATGCGAATTACCTCTTTTACTAGCATTCCACGTTAAACTTATGGTTGTATTATTTTTATTTGGTATTACCACAAATGGAATTTATTCAAAATTCAGAGGGGTTGGTTCAATCCAAGATTACAAACTATGTAATTAAGAAAAAGCACCGTTTCAATAGTGAATTATCGAATATTGGAATTTTACACTTCACTACTTCAGGTTTTTCATCTCCCTTACTCTCGACAAAAGGAGTGCTTTTATTCGCTTGGAATTGACCTCTCTTGAGCTTTCCATGTGAATTAGTGATGTTACAATAGTATCGGAGGGTGTTCTCAGTTCCCACGGTGGATTGGTGGTGTGCACGGGGGGGCCCTTGCCTGCCAGTTCCGATTCATGCTAATGCTATAATCTATGCTCCAAAATAATGAAATTACTTTTCATCGCAACGTCCAAATCCTATGGTTTTTCTCTCTGTTGTTATTATTTATTTTTTTCGTGTGACAAGCGTTACAACGCATTCATGTGCTCCCTTGTAAATCCCGGATCCAGAATACTCGTATATTCATCAATTTCTGGTAGCTTTGGGAGATTTTCAATGAGCACTGCTTCCCATTTAACGTGTGCTATTTTTCGTCGTACTCGATTTTAATCGACATTATTCTCTGGTTTGTAAAGTTTTCAAATTAATGCTAAAGCAGTGTTCCAGGTTTCGTGATTCAGTGAGTTACTCTGGTGTTAATCAGGGTAATTACAGAGCGAAATGAGTCATGTTTGCTGTACAATGGGCATATCGATATTAGGGTAGTTTTTCCATATTATTCATGGCGTTTAATTTGTGTCAGTAGGTTTAAGTTGCCCATTGTTCAATTATGCAATTCTATGGAATCGAAACAAAACTCGGGACCGAAAAGTTCCATCCCGCGTGATCCGCATTTGCGCATGAAGTGCGGGGATACATTCCGACTTACTGGCAATAATCACGACGTGATTTAGTTCCTTTTCAGTGATGTACCGAATGTCGCAAGTATTTTGTGCGTAAATTTTAAAATGCTCATTCAATTACAATTAATAAATAAAATGTCAATGCTCGCGTATCAATTACTTCGGAAGTTCATATTGTAGGCACTCATTTTCCACAGTAACTTCCCCGAAAATATTTATTCTTCCAAATTTTTATGTATATTTTGGAATTTGGCTGGTTAAGTTATTATGAAGGCATTAAATATGTTGGACGTAATGAAGGGAGGAAGGAAGTACACAGAGATGTTGAGGGACTTGTTATAGAATAGGAATTATGGGTATTGTTTTGCTAGGAGTTACAAATTATCTATTTGGTAGTTGGGTTCCATCTAAAAACTCACCTTGATGGTTGTAATGTGTAAGCACATTGAAGACACTTTAAGCGATTAAGTACCGTGTAGTTCCTGGAGATATCTTTTTACTTTGGCCCTTCGGTGACTCGCACGTTTCCTCTCTGTCCATTTCGATGATTGGATGAAAATGAGGATGACATCCCTGATGTTGCTCTCAGGGTGTTATTAATTAAGTAGTCCAGCTAACGCGCTTCTGTATATGTTAATGCGTTAATGGCGATTATTATTAATGGCTGTCTTCCGGCTAATGTAGGTTTTGGATGGGTTCACCTGCTACTGACCACTGCTATATTTTTGTGCCTAAGTTACCGCGAAAGAACGTGAACACCTACAATGTGATAAACCTTTCTAACCTCCTGCCTCCATTCCTCCCTTCAAGCTCTTCTCCTCTCCCTGCTTAGCATTCTCACCTCTCTATGTGATTCTGCAACATTCCATCTTCAATCAATATCCTGTGCATCCACTTTTACCCCATTATTCAAATTTTCCCTAGCAAACCTACTTCGTTCCCTGCTATGCCTAGTTCCTCTTCGTTTCTTCTTCTTTCCGTCTAATTTTCTTCTTACATCTGTCTCCACTTGTCGTCCTCGGTATCCCTGGGTGCATGCGTCTGCCGGGTGATGCATTAAAATGCTTCATTGGTGTAGTGAAAATTCGATCAAAATCTTCCCGCCGGATGCCCCGTCTCGTACTCCGCCCTTTTCCTTCGCACTCTCGAACCATTAGTTGAGTACAAAACCCGTTGATTGCTTCATCAAATGGCGACCGAATCCTCTTTTCTCTCCGTTCCCCTGCGTAATTCTCTTCGGGGAACTTTTGTGGCGTTCGAGTGCAAGGGCAGAAGAGAAGGAAATTGGGCGTCCATAAAATGGGAGAACCACTCCTGCTTCCCTTTTAAGTACCCGGTTTAATGTACTCGCAGTGGAAGCGGAACGTCTAGGCCTGCACCACCGTTTGCAACAGAGGGCGAGGGTGGGGGGGTGCCCCTGCGACGGAAGTCTTAATGCCTCCTCAGCATTTACGGCTTCGTGGTTCGCCCATATTGTGGTTCAAAAAATCTATCGCTCCCCCCCACGAGTCGATTTTGGAATTGTTTCCACGTGGCATTCGCAGGGAAAACAGGATATCGCTCGTTGCCGAAGAAAGGTTGTCCTCTGCATTCCTTTTCTTTGGTGGTAGATTCCTTCGAGTGTTATGCTCCTGTATCCTATGAACTGGATTGCTGAAATCTTCAACATTGCAATTTGAAGAATTTCATCTTCAAAAATGATTTCCCGAGGCCGAGATGCGATCTTTGAAATCCAAGCATTTATTTCAAATCCATTAGTAGGAGGTGAGATAATGGAAGTTCATCATTGCTATTGTTAAAGTCACAAGAATTTACCTAATGGTTTTTCAATTTAAAAAAACAATATAATGCACTTATACCTACACTTTATTGATTGTATTCATGTGCTAAAATTTATCTGGGGGAATATTTGATTTGGTTTAGAAAGAAATGTATCATACAGGGTTCGTCCGGAAAATAAGTGTACTGACTCCTGGGCTGCGATTGGAGGGGGGTATGTTGGCAAGCGACGCTGAAAAAGGCAGTCGGCTCTGAGCTGTGGTGTAGTGAGGAGCTCTGTTAACGCGAACCTCCACGCTCGACCCACGTCACGGAACGCGATGCCGAAGTTTTTGGAGCAGCGTTATTCCATCAAATTTGCGGTAAAGCTTGGGAAATCGTCTACCGAAACTGTCGGTATGATTAACCAGGCTTACGGGGAGTCAGCCATGTCCAGAAACATGATCTTTCGGTGGCACAAGATGTTCGTGGAGGGCAGAGAAGAGGTCGACGACGAGTCTTCGAGAGGTTCCCGATGATGCCCTCGCGGGAGCGTTCCAGGAATGGGAACGCCACTGGAACAAGTGTATCGACTCACAAGGGTCCTATTTTCAGGAATATTAGTTTAAGATATGTAAAAGTGTAATAAACTTTTTTTCCTGAGCTCAGTACACTATTTTCTGGACGAACCCTGTATGTTTTGGTGAGGAGAAACTGATGAAACCTCTCATATCTACGTTAGATGTGCCTTGCTTGTTATCAATGCGTAAGATCCATATCCCACGAGCTCGGAAGGTGATTCTATACATCCTCATGAATGCTGCCGTGCTTGAAATTCATTAACTTGCTTGATCATGATGGTGCAAGGACTTTTTACGTGCCGAAGTCATTTCTTTATTTTTTACACTTTTTAGTTTGCTCTCATATTCAAGTTTTCGTCACAACTACCCCACCAAGCCTCGTTATGTGCAACTTCCTTCCCGTTCCATCTCCATGGGAGCATTCCCTCGTTTCACTCCCCCCCCCCACTTTCCTTTGAACATTTCTATGGCAAAAGTTTTCTGCGCTGCAGTTATCCATCCTGTGATTTGAATCACTCGACTCTTCAACGCTCAAAATTTTAGAACTTCACACTACCCAAACCATTCTCTACGTCCGGGATATTAGCAGTACGAAAGATTTATGCACTGTCTGTACTTCTCGCGTATACTGTGCATTCTAGCCGCTGGATCCGCCAAAGTTAGCAATAATCCCAACCCTGTCAGTTTCTTTGATATCAGTCACGTGACGAAACAATGGTGAACTTGGGAAATACTGTGAATTGAGAGGACGATGTGTCTTGTTGATTGCAATTTTATTCTTGGTCCATTCGCCATAAAATACCCAAGATAACACTAGTTGTTGACAAATTGTATTCAAAGTATTACAGCTTTCTGTAGATTAAGAGTGCCCATTTTTTTGCCAGTAGCCTAATCTTGTGATGGGAAATCTCGTCATGTATTTAATGTGGTACGCTAATACCATTGATTTTGAATAACTTTATTTACGTGAGAATAAATGCACAAATTCTTTTTTAAAAAATCGCTATACGAAAGCGGTGAAATCGACTTTTTCCCTTCATGCCAACTGCGCTTTCATTTTATTGTCGGTTTGCCAGGCCTATTTGAAAATTTTTGTCGAGAGAATAGACTTAGAAAAGCGTATTTTCCGTGTTGAAATTGATTAAAAATCAGTTTTCAAGACACATTTCAAATGAATAATGGTGCTTTAATAGTTTTTTAGCAAATTGATAAGTCTGAGGGCAATACCAATTTTGACTTACGTAATAGGTGACTTTCGTTGTTGGGGTTAAATTTTAATTTTAAGTCGTCGGTGTTGTGGGATTCTGAGTAATAAATCAATCAAACATTTAGTCTGTGCTTTATTTCGTAGAACTGTCGTAATGAATACCCTATAAAATAATTGAATGAATATCCTTCTATTGGCGAACCAATTCAGCGGAATCCCTAAGCTCTTTCTCATTGAACTAACTCGACCCTACCAGGCATAATGACATCCTTGTTAATATCTGATCCATCCCAATGCGAAGTGAAAGAAGGAGATGGCTTCGAATTCAAATAATGCACTTTTATGCATTTATTCCGAGAAATGTTCTTCAGACAACGATATATTTAAATTGAAAAGAAATATTGCTTGACTTCCGTTTTCGAGTGGGCCAAATAATTTATTGTGATTTAAGTTTACTGAAATTAATTTTATCAAGCCTTAATTTGAAATTTGAGTTTTTTTTTAACTTTAACCAGGAGTTTTGGAACTTTTTTTGACCGCTGAAATGAGACGAAAATCCTCGCATTTGTCATTAAAAGCATATTGCCGTCTAGGAAGCGGTCGTTGACCCGGAGGACTTGCGTCATGAGACAGTTATCGGTAGAGTAATGTGGTGGAATTAATGTTGTAATATCTTTTATCACGTTGATCGCGAATTTTTGGTATGAGCACCGAGTCAAGAGAATGGAATAAAATGAGAGAACTTCTTTATTCAGGTTGATTCGCATATTCTTTATCTAATTAATTTTTAAAAATTGGAAAATAGCTTTCTAATGTAGGCGGTTAATTTTGGATGGGAAATAGCATATCATAATGATTAATCCTCAAAGTGTTAAGAATGTCTCAAACGTGTGTGAATTGAATAGCTTGAAAATTGCTGAATATGCTCTGAATATGACCCAAACAACAGTGTGGCAACATCAAAATCATATATTAAATTGTAACTTCTCAGTCTGAAAACCTTAACGAATACTCTTGAATGCTACATTCTAGTGATACATTGGAAAGTAGTTTAAATGCCTTGAATGAATGATGTTTCAAAATAATTTCGATAGGAAGAATGAAATAAACTGAAACCATTAGTAATGCATGCGCGAAAGGTGCCGTATGTCCATCTTTAACTGTAACACTTTTAAGATTCGCGTTGAGGTTATATAGCAGTTGTCAAGCGTCGGCGTGTTATTCAAACGAGTCACATCTTCAAATTATTTCGGATTTTTTTCGTTGCTTGTAGCTTCCCCCCTGTTGATTGTCAATCTTCCATGTTGTTGATTTCACTCGAAACAGATAATATTTAGATGAAAGGTAGGAATTATTTTATTTTCGTAAGAATCTTCATTACCGATTTCGCCTTAAAAGAGGAAAGACCATTGCATCTAATTTTTATGATCTCCTTAAGGATGCCATTCATAAATCGCCGTGGTGGCCTGTCCTTTGGCGACCGTGGGATTATATGGACTCCGAAATGTGTGCGTGTCCAGCCGAGTTGTGTCCAATCCTTCCACCGCGCCACTCAATCCGCCCTGCTCAGTCATAAGTGGCCACCATGTTAAAGGTGGGCCTCGGACGATCCTTAGCTATTACTGCGGGTTTCATCCTGCTTGGACTTTCTCATTTTTGCACGTAATCATTCCCTTCTTACGTTTATTCTGCTTGCAAACCGCCCGAAAGGCCTTTTTCGGTCACCCCCCCCATCCCCGAATACCTACGAATAGTCCTCCCTCTTGCGAACCTCCACCTTCTGCATCTCACTCTCCATCTTTATTGCGTCCTCCACTCTGCCATTCCTTCTCCTTCCAATCCCGCCCTCAGGTATCTAAAGATGAGGTAGTGCGTCGAAATCTGGTCCGAAAATAAATTAGTGTTTTACATGTGGAAAATTGCAAATATTTGGTCGTTGATGTGCTACAATTCCTTCGTATCACTCCTGAAAGCGTGCATTGCGAAAATGGATCCACGATTCTGCATGTCGTCATGACATCACCTTTCGTAATCCAGGTTACGAAAGGTAGGTTTTGGATGGTCGCTGCTATATAATTACGTTTCGCTCGCGCGTTTCCGCCGTGGACCTCGTCGACGAGTTGCCCGGCCCCCGCGCGGTCGCCATCTTTGATCGCTCCTTCCCTCTTCGGCCTCCCTTCCGTCGCCGCCGCCCCGATTCTTCACCGAAGCCGGAGTTCCGCCGAGAGCAAAGGAGCCAAGTCCGGATGTTCTTCGGCGATGCGCCCTCGGGAGTAACCGTGGGAGTTTTCCGTTTGCGAGGAGACGAATAAATAGTAAAAGCAGGGAATTAGCACGGGAAGCGACCGTGCGACGGATTAATGAAATAAAGATTTCCTCCGTAGAAATGAGATGAATGAAGAATGTGGAGTCCCAACTTTTCGTTGGTCGTTTGTTCTCCAAACTTTCGGTGTCCTTTCCCTTCATCCAACCCCTCCCCCAACTCGCACCCCCTCCACCCTCCTCCCACTCGTTCCCCACCCTTTCCCTGCCAACCTTTTCTAAATTTGACACCATTCCAGCCGTTTCACTCCCGTGGATTTCTTAGCCTTAGCATAAATCTCACTTATTTTGTTAAGTCCCTTTCTTCGCGTCAAGCTCAACGTTTTTTTTGGTCTCTTGATGCCATCTTTTTATCAACGACACGAGGAGTTTTTTTTTCCTGGGACAATGCTTTGTGAGACTCCAACTTTACCGCAATTTTTATCCTTGCCCAGAAATACCCCTTTGTGGCGAGGTCGACGTGATACGTCATTTGCCTCGAAGGGGAAATTAAATCTTTTCTGCGCGATTTGAATGCCTTTGGTGAATCAGTTTGGAGATTCCCTCCCGGTCGATGCATTAGGCGATCCCATGTTTTCCCCCGATTGCTCCCTTGCGTTTGGAGTCTGACTGCCTCATGTAGCCGGAATGAAAGAGGGATGTCGACCGCAATCAAATGTTCTGAACCCCTCGACGCGATTGCTACGGGCATCGTCAAGAATTCAGGTGCGTCATCCGTGGATTTGTATTTGCAGTGGTAATTTTATCGTCCATTTTTATTTTAATTCCATGAACAATTTTGTTCTGTTTGTTATTTAATATTCTATTTGCATAATTTTCCGTGCAATTTATTTTCATTCCATACATGCATAATATTGCCATTGCTTTTTGTCCCGCGGTCTTGATGGGAAAGATCGTATCGATTCGTAAAATCGTATAATATAAAGCAGGGCTGGCTGGAAATTCTTTCCCTTTTATCTTTTGCTTTTTGAATTGGAATCGTTAACCTTTGTATCATTTCACACAAACACTCAAAAATAAAACTAAAACGAGCGGCGGAGAAGTATTGGGTGAAATGGCTAAGCGCATTTGAACGATAATCCGATTTTAGTTTATGACTGAATACCCGCCGCCCTTCACTATTTACCTCCACACTACTCCTGCATACCTGTTTCCCACCTACCACATCCAAACAAACGTTTCATGCGAACCATTTTGTTCCCGAGACTTCTAACATCACTCAACTTTGAGTCCCTTCGATCGCCTTTACCCAAAACTGCCTTACTGCTAGTCCATCTCGCTCTCTCTCTCTCTGAAACCATTCCATTTTTTTCTCACATAGCTCTTTGGTGATTTGGCTGTGATCCTTTATCATTTGACCCTAAATCCCTCCACGAAACCAATCGCACCCTGTCGTACTCATTCACCCAATCGTACCCTTGCATCCACTCCGTGTCATATCATTATCAACTCTTTCCTTGTATTTTCTCTCCGTCATTTTTCCCGCTTTTACACGCCTCAAATGCGCCATTTACTCATCGAACTCCGGTGGATCCTGGCATACTCTAGACTCAGTTCAATTAACTTACCTGGAGACACCTACCCCTTTCTTAATAACATTTTATTTGATTTTGGCTGTCATGATAGTAGTTAATAAAATATATTCTCTTGTTGCACTTCCATTTATACGTCATTGTGCCGACGAATTGAGATAAACTTTGGTGAATTAGGTCCTCAACCCCATTATTAGCTTTTAACCGTGTGGTCTATTAATTTTGAATTTTATTCTGTTGTCTACTCCAACAAAGTTATGCTATGGTGAAGCTCTTTTCGTCTCGAAAATGGTTTTTAAAAGTTGTGTACAAAGAGTTTATATTCTTTAGATTGCATAAATATTTTTCGCTCTTGTCTACTTTGATATATATATATATATATATATATATATATATATATATATATATATATATATATATATATATATATATATTTATTTATATTTATATAAATCGTTCACAAAAGTACAACCATTTTTGACACATTTGCTCTGATTCGGTTCTGAAACACCGTTCGATTAGACTGTTTTAAGGTGTAACGTACGTGAGTCCGATTTCAGCATTTGCCATACCACGGCGTTGAACACTCAAAAGAAAGGCCCGACCCCGTCTCCTTGGCAACTAAATCGTAAAACATCCAATTACGTCGATTTGCATATCGCTTTCCGTTTCCTCGTTGCCGTGCAACGCTGGGAATACGGCTCGCTTGGGATACCGCACACTTCCTCCTTATTTGCCGTACGAGGATGCGTATGCATATAAATTGGTAAATAAATTTGTCTACGTGTACTCGTTTCGAAATTCATAAGTGTTGCTCTCACATTTAAAAAAATAGAGAGGAATTCTGACGCTTACTCTTGTTTTTAGAAAATTTTTTCTCAACCATTCATGAAAGAGTCGGAAACTGGTATGGTTACTGTAATCAATTAATAAAGTTAAAACTATGATCGAGCCTATGTTCTCCTGAATATTTATTGGAAAACTGATACATTTTATCATGAATATTACATGCTTAAGCTATTTATAATTCGAAGTCGTGAATCAGTGTTCATTGTCGGTAACTTAAATAAAAACAGTCTTATGTAAAACATGCGCTTACTTTCTGTACCAAGTGGGAATTCTATTTCTTTGTGGGGCAACTGCTATGTTTAGCAAGAAGTTATGGTCCCTGGAGGAAGGCAATGAAGAATAAATTCGCTGGGGGATATTAGATACGTATACTATGACGTTCAGTTAGGTTTGCTGATGACCAAGCTTTAGTTTGTCAGTCAGCCAAGGGGCTGCAAGCATTGCTGAGTGAATTGGAAATTCAGTGCGACAGGTATGGGATGAGAATCAATATTAATAAAACAGAGGTTATGCGATTTTCTAGAAAGAAAAAGGCCAAGCTTAACATTAAAATAGGAGGGCAAAAACTAGAGCAGGTAGAACAGTTTACGTATCTCGGTAGTGTTTTGGACCAACACGGTCAAAGTAGTAGGGACGTAAGGAGAAGAATTGCGCTAGGCAAAGAGGCTTTCACAAGGAGGAGGGAGTTGATGACGGGGACTCTGAGTAAGGATGTTAAGAAAGGACTCGTAAAAACTTTGATATGGAGCGTAGCTATGTACGGTGCGGAAACGTGGTCATTGAAGCAGGAGGATGGACGTAGATTGGAGGCCTTTGAAATGTGGGTGTGGAGAAGAATGGAGAAGGTGAAATGGACAGAGAAGAAAACAAATGAGGAAGTACTTGGTATGGTGGGCGAAGAGAGGGGTTTGTTGGGAGCAATCCTATGGAGGCAGGAAAAGTGGATGAAGGGGGTGTTGACCGGCAGTGGGATGTTGAAGACTGTGATAGAGGGTAGAATGTTGGGCAAAAGAGGAAAGGGAAGGAACAGGATAGGGATGTTGGACGGGATGAAGGGAGGAAGAAAGTACTCAGAGATGAAGAGGGACCTGATATAGAGTAGGATGATGGATTTTGTGTTTTGTTAGGAGTAATAAAATATTTGTTTGGTAATTGTGTCCATCCAAAAACCTACCTTAACCGGTAGATTACCTTAAAAAAAAATACTATGACGTTTAACTTGATTCAAATACGCTTGGTAAAATCTGTTTCATTGTCCAGTGTGCACCATTCTTAGTTTCATAAAGGCAAAATTGGATGTTAGGTGTAGTAACTTTGAGGAATCCCATTTTTAATAAATAAAAAAGTTATCAATCAATGAAAATCGTTTAGTATTAGTAAACGATTTACAACAAAGATCGATGTCGAGTGCGTCATAGTAAAGAGATTGCCAGGAAAGAGATTTTTTCTTGTCTTGCGTAAATAGGATTGGTTTTTCAGGCATGGGAGTGAAGACGTTCAGGGGTGTGTTTCATCCTCGTATGGGCGGGAATAGTTCTAAGAGAAATGTTATCAATTCTAAGGTCACATGTCTGGAATTTATCGGGGTAAGGGCACAGGGATATAAAGAAGATGGGACGGATGATAAGATAATATAACATTTAACAACCCAATTTTGCTCATGGTTTGCTATTTAATACCGCTCAAAAATTCTGTTTTGTACATTTTGTTTCATTAATGTAAATTACATGAGCTCAATGTAAGGATATGGGATCGCCCATGTGATTGATTTGCGAATACCAGCTTTTGTCATTATTTTTAACTCATTTGGAATGTTTCAGCATTCAGATATCAAACTGTCTGTCATCCTGACCGGGATATAATGAATTACAATTAGCTCTGCAGTAAATTGGAATGTTGCAAAATTCAAAACCATCTCAGGTGTTCTCAAATAAAAACTTAATGTATCTTTTTGCTTGCGAAATTTTGATCATTGATCTAGGGAATAAGGTGCCTGGTGACTTTCAGTCCTTAAATAATGTTTGTAGACACTTTTCGAAGGATGAAAATGGCACAAAGGGTGTATAGTATCGTCTAGAATTGTAAGTGGTGCATTTAGGGTCTCAAGGTAATCAGTGGTGAGGCTTGTCTAAGTGCGCATAACCATCTAAGCTCACCTTTATCGATAGATTAATCTTAGTAACAATTGGAAATCAAATTTAAAAAAAATAACATTTGTCTTCCAGTTAATTATCCGTGCTTTACTCTCTGTAAATTTTATATATAAATATAAGGATTAATTATAATTTTATATATAAACAAATAAGGAATATATGGAAATTGCTTTCTTAGATCGATTTCGTAGATTCACGTGCAGACTATTATAGATTTGTTAAGAAGTATTTCATAACTTATATCACGTATTGGCGATCTCTTATAACCTCTTCGAGTTGATGATAAAATACTGATTTCTTCGTGGCCGGCAGATAATATAATCCAATTTCAGTCCTAAAAGTATACCATGGTCACTTTACAATACTCCGCCATTCTTGAATTTTTCTGTGCCAATTCTGCTTCTATGGAAAGCTAAATCTTTTCTGGTGCGGTTTTATGCGGGTCGTTTGAGCGATTCCTGGGCCGTCATCGGAGCGGTCATCTGCCGCACTTAATCCAGTCGCCTTCGGCCTCAAAGGGCGCCCGTGAAAGGCATTTGGGCCGCGCGTGTCCCGCCGCCCCCGCCGTGTTGATCGAGTGGGATTTCGCTCGCTCTCCCGAAGCGACGAGGGAGCCATCTATCTGTCTGATCGTGTGCATCCCATCGAGCCCTGTGCCTCCGCCGCAACACGGGTGCCCTGCTGTCCTTTGGCAACTAAATTGCTGATTGCGACTCCTGCGCTAATCGTTTGCAAATCTCTGCGAATTCCCTGCTCGCCCGTTTGAGGCGCCTAAGTGGTTGTCGACAGCCAGATAGAGCGAGGAAATGACATCTCGGCCGGTAAAGTGGGGCGCGGTGTTTCTAGCCTAGTTTGGGTATTAGGCGCCTATTCGAAATTGAAGGGAGGGGGTGAGATTTGGGGCATTCGGGCGCCCCGTGGGGGAGGGGTCCTCCGGTGGGACGGCGCCTGTGGTATCCTCGTTCCGTGGCCGTCCTCTCGTAGTAATGGTCTGGTTACAACGAATAGCCACCGGATGGGGTCGTGGAAGGTATTTGGGGGTCGAAGAAAACGTAAAACGAAAACAGTTTTTGTAATTTCGGGATTATTATTAAGGAAATTTTTGTGTTTCAAGGATGGTTTTCGGTGGACGCAGGGGCGAAGGACTTGTAAATACGACAATAAACAACCTGTGTTACAGTAATTCAATCTTCAACTTTTCACGTTCCCTCCGTGTCTTTATTCTGTCCAATGCACCTATATTTCCCTTCTTCACGTGCATTTTTCATTTACATATTTATATGCACCCTGCAAGCCACCACCAGTGTGTATGGCAGAGGGTGAACACACACCAGAATAATTTTACCCGAACATGACCCTACCGCAGTTTGACAATATCATTATGATCCCCTATCGTTTGTGGGGAAAAAGCACCTTAAATCTGTATTTTCTACTCTTAATCACTCAAATTTTCCTGGCATTATCTCTCCTTCCGTAGTAAATAGGGGTAATAATGCATTTTCATCATCGTATCTATAGAACCATTCTTCCAATTTATGCAAGAGCTTCAATCTGTAATTTAACCTTCGTTCCATTGAGTGATTCCCAGCCTAGCTGCTCTGATATTTTGGATAAGCTTCTAAGTGTATTGTAACTACGTTTTACAAATCTAGCTCCTCTACACTGCACGCCATTCAATTCGGTTATTCACCCAACTTCGTGAGGATCCCGTTTACTAGAAGCGTATTCTAAATGAGGCCTAACCAGCGAAAGATAACATATCCCTATGACCTTATCATCACATTAACCTGGTACTATTCTAATGAACCTTAATTTTTGTTAGCTTGTCCACAAACTCTTCGCATGTATTCACCGAGGAGAGATCGTGAGTGATGGTAGCGTCTAGGTATTTAATGGAGTCTACACATTCCATTTCGGTGTTCCCAATGCAGTGGGCGTTCGGGAGGGAATTGCTCTTTTTCCAAAAATTTATCACTACGCACTTTGGTAGTTTTAATTTTAATTGTTGAGTGTCTCACCAGCGTTGTATTAAGCACCATTTTAGATGAACGTTGGCGTTTTAGTAGTAGGAGGAGCTCTAAGGGAAAAGGATTTAGTTGGCCAATGGAACATTTGAAAAGAGAACTCATGACGCAAGGCATAAGACGCTAAGTAAAGGCGTATAGAAAATATGAGTCAAGGCTTTCATATTGAGAGCACCGCTGCGTTGTCCTGGAGCTATTCATGACGCAAGGGGTTGGGCGCAGATTAGGGGGCTTTTGAGGGGTGGGTTTGGGGAAGAATGGAGAAAATAAGAGCGACTGAGAAGAAGACAAACGTTGAAGTTTTGAACATGGTGTGGGAAAAGAGGAAGTTGCCAGGAGGTATACGGAGGAAGGTAAACTTTGTGGGGAAAGTATTGAGGGGAGTGGAAGTCTATAATGATGGTAATGCTTTGTTAGTAGGGATGAGAATGGTCAATTTGGCTTGGTCATTCGTTGATACTGTTAATGACGTAAAAATATTCCATGAAATGTTAGTCATAATCTGTATTTAAAGAATAGATGTATATTTGTTAAGAAAACAAAATCATGTCGTACAATTTGCTGTTTAGTCATAATTTTGTGTTTATCCTTATATTAACCTGAATTTATGTTCTTTATTTGGAGTTAAAAAATACTCTTGGGCAATTATATACGTACTGTTCATTAGAGTTCACAATTTTTTCCAACCCGTTCTACCCGAAAATCTTTGCTAGTGTAGCTAGCATTTTATCTTTTGATTGGATGTTTTTTTATAAAAATTTCCTTTTTGTATTTATTTTGTGTCATAATAGGGTGTCTTATGAATAAATTCCAAATATATCTCACTGCAATGAGTGAGGAAATGACCGACAGTGGGATATTGAAGACTGTGATAGAGGGTAGAATGTTGGGCAAAAGAGGAAAGGGAAGGAACAGGATAGGGATGTTGGACGGGATGAAGGGAGGAAGAAAGTACTCAGAGATGAAGAGGGAACTGATATAGAGTAGGATGATGGATTTTGTGTTTTGTTAGGAGTAATAAAATATTTGGTTGGTAGTTGTGTCCATCCAAAAACCTACCTTAACCGGTAGATTACCTTAAAAAAAATCGGTCTTTTCTAATACTATTCTCATTAAAGTGAATGTTTTTTAAAAACAAAGTATAGTGGAATCTCTTTAACAACTGAGAAGTGTGTTAATGGCATCCAAATCTTTTAATAAGCGCTAATTTTGTGAAATTCCTTCATTCTTCTAAATTTTATGTTACTGAAGGTATTACCTCCAATAGTCTCAATAATATTTCAATATTTGAATCGTATTCGTCCAGTAATAGTCCTTTTCTTTTTTAGTAATTATTTCACGCACATATTTAGCGAATCATTTGTGTTAATTTGTTCGAGTAATTTCTTCCATTTTATTTTAAAATTCAGCGGTCACCGAGGAGGAATCGCAATATTTGCTTCGCTTGTGTGAATTTTATTTCGGAGTACTGTTTGGTTAATAGGGATTATATTTGATTTTACTCATTCCTTTGCTTTTTATGCTAAAGATGTCACTTGTTTACGAGTACGTATTTTCCGAAGATTGTTGATTTTAACAGTCATCAAAATTCTTTATTCTTAATTCTCTATTGTGTACTAAACGTCGCTCGGTGGGATACTTTGAGTATGAATCGCCAAGTTTATCTTCATCCGCTAATTATAATCGAGTATTGTGTTTATTGGGCCATTATATCTAGTCGCCTAGTCGAGAAAAGATGAAGGAAGTCGGAAGGATTTTTAAGAGAGAAGGCAGGGAAGGCGGATGCAGGACGCTCTGTGGAGTGACAACGAAACGTTGAAGATTGGACTGAATAAAGGCGAGAATATTGGGTGAGGAAGACGGAGGGAGGGCTTGAGAATCGACGTGTTGGATCAAATGAAGATGGCGTTGATCTGGAGAATGGTTTTTTGTGAAATTTCGGTTTTTAGGCTATTCGGTGTCTTATTTGGAAAGGCTTAAGAGTGTGTCTTCGGCCAACCAACCTCGACCTTTAGACTAGTTGTAATAAGGGTTACTACGTACGTATTTGCACGCACGCGCGTTCAATGAGTAACTACTGATGCAAGAAGTCACTCATTTGGCGACCGCACTCTCCTCCTCCGCTCAGGACTCTTTGCCGAACCTCTTTCCCTCCCTCCCCCGCCCTCGCCGCCCCACCCCTCCGTCGTGCCCTCCCCTCCACGCCCTCCCCTCTCTCTCCCCCACTCATCCCTCCCTCCACCCCCGCCCCCTACACCGGCGCGCTTTGGAACAAACTGGCGAGCAGCAGGTTGGAGCTGTCAGTCCGATGCTCGCCGCCAGACGGCGCTGGCGAACCGAATTTTCAGCCTGACGGGACTTGATTTTTTCGGCAAGGGCGCAGTGATGTGACATCCAGCCGATTTTTCTTCCGCCAAAGAAAGAGAGAGAAACCCACCATCCGGGCGGGGTGAGGAAATACTCCCGGGAGGAAGGATAGCAGTCGACCGCCCAGAGTTATTCCCATCCCTAACGATATTATCTCTCGCGGCGGCGCCTACGAAGCCGTCGGCCGAGCCTCCCTCGCCGGGGTTTGGCGACCCGCGTCGCGGTCCCGGGCGACCTCCCGCCGGCCTTGCCGGGCGCCCTTCTCCGCCGGAGGAAGGAAGGGGTGCCCGCCCTCTGGCCGGCCGTCCTCCGCCACCTTTGGATTACCGTCGCTGACTCGGATTTCCCCCGATTTCCTCGCCCCCCCCCCCAGTTCCAGCGCGTAGGCCCCACGCGTGGCTACTCCTGCCCCCCTTCCCTGCGCCCCCCATACCCCCATCGAAGCCTCCGAGCCCGTCGAGCCTCCGCCAAAGTTTTCACCCTCTCCCTCCCTCGGAAGCGAGCCCACCCGATCAAATTCGCTTCGAGCAAATAAACTCTGGACGCTGTCTCTCACTCATCCGCCTTTCATTTGGACGTCATGGCGTGACTCCACGCGCTCGACCCCTTTTCATTTTCCCGGGGACCTCCGTGCGGCGAAGAGCGCGGAGGGGGATACGCCCCGCGTGCCGCCCGCGTCCCATTCTGACTCGCGATATCTCATTCCTCCCCGGAATCACCCCACGCATTCGACGGGAGTGAAAATCGAGTGCGGTCTCCTCTCGCCACGAGTGCAACTGGGGCAACACCTCGATTAATGTTTGGGTGATTTCCTGTGGGAGTAGTTGTGGCTGTCGGCGGAATCTTTTTCTCGGATCGGGGACAGTTTGGCACCAGCGCGGCGAATAGCATCGCCGACCTATCTCGCACCCTCGGCCTCCCTGCCGGTTAGAGAAATGTGTATCGCCTTTGAATGCATCTCTCGGCTCGGAATGCTCGATTCATAATGAATATTGATTGATCCGTGATCGAGATCAATTCTTCTCACCCCTGAGTAGTACTCGGCGACCAATTTGAGGGCATCCGGGCGAGACCGTCACCGATGCCCGCCAACCGCGCGAGTCGCCCTTCGTCTCACGTCGCCTTCCGCGGATAGCCTCCCCTTCATTCGGTTGCCCCGTCGAGGCCCCACGGGGTGGCCCGCCCCCCACCCCCGGGTGGACATGGGACCCCTGGGTCCCTGCCGGACTGTTCCTTGGCCGCTGGTCCCTCGCCGACGCTCCGCCCCCCCGCTGATCGCGAGGTCGCCTTCTCTACGGCCGGCCGACCCACGCGCCGCCTGACCCGGCAACCCAAGGCGAACGCACCCGCGGCACACGCCAAACAGGACGTGGGTCCCCACACCCCCTGCTCTGCGACTCCGTTAGGAGGGCGATTAGCCGTCGGTCGCCCTGCCCCCCTTCCCCCCCACGGAGCGCGGGGGGCCGCCGTCACACGCATGTACTAGCACGGTACTCCAATCCGACTGGGGTTCTACAAAATATTCGCGTAAAAGAAGTCCATGTGATATATCTCAAGGAGTCTTACTCTTGCTTCCAATTCCGAATCATTTCCTGCGGTGTTTGGAAGGATTTTCGCGCTAGACAGCCCAGTCCGTCCATTTCGGTGAAGTGCTGTTGTGTTTTCTTACCGGCTACTTGTTACTTTTAATTCGCTCCGGAGTTCTTGAGACGTTCTCAGGTGGTTTGATCGTTAAGGCTGCACTCGGAAGAAGAAGGGTTTTGGCGTCGTATGTTCCCTTTGCGTTATAAAGAAGGTTCTCCCCCGCTAAGAGATAAATATACTTATATATATATTACTCGAATCATTGTTCAATAAGCATTGTTTGATAATGTTGGTTTTTAAGAAGTACTTGTATGGAGGTCGTTAATTCGCATTTTCGAAGGCTGCAGTTGTTCGATTGGGCCGAGTTTTAATTGTGATATTAGGCGTAGGTGAGGCCCTCATTTGACGTCCGCTGTAATCAAGTTACAATTAAGAAATACCATCGTGATATGTATCTATGAATTGTCACGATAAATTACACAAGTGTTTTCTATGGATTTTCAATGATTATGCCTAAGATGACATGCCCAAGTGTATAATTGTGGAGGTTTTTTCATGCTAATACCTGTAATTATTGTTCTTGAAATAAACCATCACTCGAAGGTTCCTGTAGTTGTTGTTGTGGAGCCGCTCGCGAAAAAAAAATTCGGAACGAAAATTTGTCCGCCGTCCCCTTACGACGGAGCTGTCCTGGTGATAGTAGTTAGCACGAAGCCCCTTCGAAACCACAGAAATATTTTTTTTAAGTTCCCCGCGACGGCGTGTCGTTTTGACCCACCCGTCCGGAAGTGCGTACCCTCTTCTTTTGAGCGGGAGCCGTTAGTTTGATTTTCGATCGAATATCGGGGATCTCGTGCGGTCGGTTATCGGATCATTCGACCGCGTACTCACATCCACTCCTCTCGGTGGAAGCGGGGAGGGCGCGAAATTCCGCCGGCCTATCGGCGTCTTAAGTGCCTGCCTCCCTTCGGACTCGACCCAGCGAGGGCGGCCTTCCACGAGTCACTCGGATCCCATTGCTGGGAGATCCAGCCCCTGGTTCTACAGTGACCCACCCTTAACTCTCCCCCAGCAGCAAAGAGTGTTCCCAGTGTGCTCCCGTTGTGTCCCGTGTGTGTTTCAGTGTGTCAAAGAGGTTGTACCCATCTCTCGATGGCTTGAAAAATAATTCCGTCGTTCGGAATTTGTGTGTTTATTTGGGGGGGAGGAAGGAAGCCTGCCCCCCTTATTTTTGGTTCTGGAGCGAGCGAGAGCGCTCGTTCAGTGTGCCAGTGTGCCCGCGAGTGGGGGAGAGTGTTCTCTCGGGGAGTGGAAGGGGGGAGACGGCGCTGCCCCACTGCCCTGCACGCCCGACGATGCGGTAATGTGAGTTGTTGCTAACGGAATCTCTGCTAAAACCTTTTTTGCATCTCTTTCTCCCCTTCTCCTCCTCCTTTCTCCCTCTCTCTCTCCCTTCCCTCAATCCCACGCTTCCGATCTTGCCCTCACCCACCTTGGGCGGCGATTAGGTGCTGCACCAAGAACCGCGCCCGGCACCGCGATGCGGTTCTCCGCTATGTCGTTGCGGGGCGTGCTTTTCCTGCTGGCACTCACCGTCGCCGCGTCAAAGGGTAAGTGAAGACGTTTCATATCTCACTCGTCGCTTATTTTTAGTCCAGCATCTTAATTGCGCCATCGGCCTTCTCACAGTTGACCAAGCTGGATTGTTGGAAAGGATGGGACTCCGTTCCGTCTCGTTTTAATTATTATTTCGTGGACTATCAATCGAGTATCTTGTATGTCTCATTGAGTGCTTAACTTAAAGTTACCCTTGAATGTCAAAACACGACAGGCGTTAACACTGAGAGGAACTCCCTTTATCCGTAGCTTTCATTGCCCGACTTTCTTTCTTCTCTCATTTATAAGCACAATGTATCAAAAAGATATACTATATAGAAGCTGGTTTTGAATATTTCCCCCAAAGGTTAACTAAAGTAACATTAGTGGTTTGATTTGAGTGACCTGTTAATGAAACGGATATGACCGAAGTGAGAATTTGAATTGATTTTTAATCTGAATGGCAATTCCGTGATTTATTTTGTCGAATTTTTGCCAGTTTTTTTTAACCTCCAGTTTGGGCATAGAGAGACTATTTTTCTATGATGTACCTTTGGAATTCAATAAATACTTTTCAGCAAAGTAATAAGTTGAAGTAATGTTATTAATATTGAAATATTTACGTTACACTTGATAAATGAGTTCGAAGATGGCAGATATCTTATTTTCTGTAGTAAAATAGCTGTCAATTCCTCTTGAACAATCCAGCTTTGTTGATGCAAGCACAACTGAAATGGTTTATATGCACCCACTAAATCTACGGAACTGTCATCTCTTTTCATCGGTTCAAAATTGTTGCCAAGGTGACTGTTTTGGTCTTGCTTGTGGAATGGAAGCCGATGTGAATAATAATTTTATTTTTATTTTGCTAATTTTTGCATGTTTGTTTGTTGTTTATTAATTGTCAAAATATCTCGATACGGTATTTCAAGGGTAATGTAATATTACTCTTGAGTATTTCATTTGCTGCAGACTATTGATGCGCCCACAAATACAATGCGAATTACGTACGTGCAGGGGAGAGATGATGCACGTGGTAATCCTCTTCCATTGAGAAGCGCTTTGTTCCTCGCGGTGGATTATAATAGCCCTCCGCGCGATTCCTCCGCCCTCTTCTTGGCTGACTTCGTTTCTCCCTTTGGCGTGGGGGAGGAATGCCTGATGCAGCGGACTTGGTCTCCGTGAATTCTTCTTTGCTCCGTTGTTTCGTGCATTTTCCGGTCTGCACGAATTTGATTTATTTATCGCCCAAGTTGAAATATGGGCATAATTATCCATAATAATCGATGTCAGCATTTAATCCGGAAGAAAAATTTGGTTGTTCTCAACCAGTCTTGGACTCCGTGTAAACGCAATTATGTGTTTAATCGTTGCTGTTCGGTGGAATCTCAGTTGGGTTTTGTGTTCATTCCGGAGAAAAAATAATATATTTTTCATCTGGCAAAGATTTAAGACGAAAAAATGCTAACTTATCGTCAAATATCGCATAATGCCTATTCATAGAACTAACTGGCTCTGGGAACGGTGTTTGCTGTTTGTCGCAATATTTTAATGGCGCCCACAATAATTGGGAATTATTTCAGCGAAAACTTTGATTGGTGGATTTGATACAGTTTCACAAGTGAATCAATCCTGTTTAATTTTACTGATAGCGAAATGGCGATAAATTAAGAACGGCATTTTTTCCTGCAACTTTTATCACATCACATGTTTGTGCAAATATATTTCGGCGATAGTTTTTGTCAGCCAGGGTGGGAAGGGATTGACCGCGAATTGATTCAATCTGACAGTCATCATCCAGCGGAGCAAAAGTTACGGGAGAAATAAATAACGTAGTTTCGGCCGAATTTGGATGGTTTCTTCCCCTTTTGAACTTTGTCGTAGCGGCCGAGTCTTCGAATTGTGTGAACTTCCCTCATCCTCGCTTCGCCGGCATCGCGGAAAAAAATCCATCCTGGACTTGGGGTCGTTAAATTAATAAGCCGTGAAAAACGTCCTCCATTCCCTAAGCATTACCCCGTCGATCTGTCGAGTGGGAGGAACAACAGTGGCAAACTTCGGAGCTATTTGTCTCAGGGGCCGCATCGGGTTAGCATTCGGGTGAAACCAAACTTTGCCCTCGTGTGTGCCCCCGCCCTGCCCCCCCCGCTCTTATCCGTCGGGGGCAGAGCATTCTTCCCTTCTCGGAAGGCCGGCCACCTGTCCCTGTCCGACCACCGGGAGCAGGTGCGTTATCCCGGCGGAGATGTCCCGGGTGTAAGCCGGACAGGGCTTGAGCCTTCGACCCTTCCTCGCCCCATCTCCCACGGCGGGGCAAGCGTGTTTTCTCCGAACGCCCCTCCGTCCCCCGCAGAATCCGCCACCCCCGGTCGTCCCCTCTACCGCCTCCCCTTGATCCGCTGCCTCCCCGTCGTCCTTTGCCCACCGAAACCAATCGGCGTCGCAGAAGGACCTGACTTAGATCGCCAGCTGAAGTTTCTCAAAGACTTATGCCTCCGTAGTATTGAAGTCACTTGTTTTTCGAGCGAAAAGTTCGCTCGAATCTCTTCCTCACTATGTTGAATCTACTGGTTTCGTCTAGAGAATAGTTTCTCATGAACTTTGAGATATCTATCAAAGAAATATAATTAACTTTTTGAGTATGACCAATAAAACAGCGCTTATGAACTTAAACTTTCGTCATACGGAGATGAATATGTATAGCATCGTTGACCATTGTGTGAAACAACGGACAAATCCTAAGGTTGAGAGACATTAACCGCTATCTAAGCATAAATTTACAAATATTTCTACCGATATTCCTTAAATGTTTTCAAAAGATTTTCATTAGCAGTCGAAAGCTGTCATTAACAAATCCTCCTTGCTTAATGTTATTTCTGCAAATACAATAGCTTGGGCATTATCCTTTCACATCGATCACGAAACTTCCAACTAAAACGTCTACAAATTTTCACTAATTTAATAGTTTACGAATAAATCCATGGCGTGTGCAATCATCAGACCTACGGTAGACTAGATATAAGAAGGGTAGGCTATTTTCCGTGAGGGTTCAAGAGTTCAAATACGTGTTACGATTCCGGTAGCAAACCCAACCGCATCCAACCATAGCGCCAGGTGCCATAGCTTCCTGGAAAATAGCACCAAGTACATAGATGGGAACCGGTGCCACTTACAGCGCTGCTAATACGTGAATTTAACACGTTGACTACTTCAATCCTAGATCATAAATTCGCATAACACTTTTTATGGTGCGTTGCATTTTACTGTACCTGAGTAATTTTTAATGAGGAAAACAGGCAATAGCTCTTTTCACGTCTTTAAAACAAACATTTATACTGTTCACCTGAAGATGTCGCGACGTGACGAAATTCGGATCGTGTTACTAAGTACCATTGAGTGGATCCAGCGAAGTTTTTTCCTTATCTCCTTGATGGATCACTTCCGCTGAATGAAGCCTGAAACTTTTTCTACAAATTTAAGTGGATTTACTTCGGCTATGTCCTGCTTTTAGCTTGGCTATCTTTCATCTAGATTAGCTCTAATTGGTGTGCTCCATTTTTTTCTGGTTTTGTGGGGGATTTTAAGGAAGTGTGCAAAACTTGTGTTCCCTCCGTGCTCATTCCTTTCAATATTTCCTTCGAGTAATTGGCCGTTGAAAGTTATTAGTAGTTATATTCGTCATGAAAATATTTAATTCGCAATTGGCGCACTACATTTGCGTTATTCTATTGCTTTAAATGGCGGGTAGATATCGGCCTAGAGCGATATGTCATCAAATTACTTCCGAAAGGAATTCTCTTGCAACGATGAAATGAAATTATTAAATGAACATTGATGCTGCCGTCCCCATGCATTGATCGATCGCAAACCTCGCTGATCGCCGTCGGTTGCTGAACTGATTTCGTGGAATGATGGCGTGAGTAAAGTGTCCGTGGAAGTATTTCATCATATAGCTAATCATTAAAAACTGTGATGTGAGAGTCATTTAAAAAATCTGTTATCGTCTGGGCGTAAATATAATTTTTTTATTGTCAAAGGTTTTTTTACGACGTGCAGAGATGATTCATTCACATTACCTAGTTGCAGAGTCGAATACCCAGTGTTCTCGCGATGAAGCCTCGGGGCAAGATTTTGAGCCTTCCTTCAGCGAATGAAGAGGACGAAAGAACAGTGTAAGTGAAGGGAAATGGCGGAGCTATTGTCGAGTCTTCATATCCTGGCAGAATATATTCATGATATTGCAGGGTTGCAAAGGGAATTAAAAGGAGTTCGAATACCGGCAGGAACGATGTTTGTAGGGTGAGGAGTATCTATGACTTGAAAAATGATATGGTAAAAAAAGGTAATCCTTTTCACATTACTATACGTAAATTAAACTTGAGTATGCTGGAATAAGAATGAATATCGGGTAATTGAGAAGGTTATAAAATGGCACGTCATAAGTTATTGTGGTAAACAGTGGAAATGTGTGTTGAGGAATGAATGGATGGCGTGTCAATCGGAAGCAGAAGCATTACCGACGAGTATTACAGAGTTTGGTTCAATGATTGGTTGATTAGAGAGGATGTTTAAGAGTCGAATAGTCAAGCACGTTTTGGAGGAGATAATATTTTGAGAGAAAGGGAGGGATTGACTCGGAGTGACCGTCTTCGAAGAGACTCAAAGCGATGAATGCAGTCCAGGAGCAGATGGATGTACTTGGGCAATGTTAGCATATGGTTGAAGGGAAAGAAATATACGAAGATATGCATAAGGCGATAGTAAGAGAGTATTTTTTTGGGGACTTATTTGTGACATCCTTTTCTTTGACATTGCCAGTCCGTACAAATAAGGCGTGAAGAGTATTTACGTATTTATTCGGCGAAGGAAACGGATGGGCCGTCGACTTAAACATTCGGACCGAGTGGATGTGTTTGAACTTTGTCCTCCGGGCATCTGACCGAATTCCTCCTCCCTCTGAAGTTGAGAGCGCGATGCGGAATTCCTCGGAGAGTGGCCCTCCCCGTGGGCCGCGGAGATGGCGAGAGGGGAGTGGCCTCGGCCCTCGATCCGCCGCATTCCACGGCGCCGGCCCTCTCCCTGGCGCCAAACCGCGCCACCCACGGTTGGGGGGGGGGGGGGGAGGCGAGATTTAAACGGCCGTTGAAGGGATCGCAGTTCACTGCTGAGCGCGGCAAGGAACCATCGCGATAGGTTCAGGATTAGAAGCAATCAGAAGGAAGCGAAGGTAATGGCTTTCTCAAGAAATAGGAAGGCTACTAAACTTGAGTGTTAAAATTGAAGGGCATCAATTTGAGTTGGAGGGACGGTTCATTTCATCCAGGAAGCCCTTGGGTAGAGGATGGGAAAAGTAGTGATGGCTTTAAAAGAATAATTTCTGATATATGGAGTAGATGCTTTCACGCAAAGAAAGTGGATTTACGGCTAGTATCTTGCGTAAACATGTCAAGAAAAGATGGTGAAAACTCGGATATGGAACGTAGTTTTGTACGGGTCTAAAAGATGGTCATGGAGGCAAGAGTTAAATTTTATATCGGAGGATATTCAATTTAAAAAAAAATGAAAAATCAGCAATATTTTCCAAAAATAAAATTTTTATAAAAATATGAAATATTGCAAAATTTTAATAAATTATGATATCCCACTATATCACGCCTGAAACGTCTCTCTTTATTGGAAGATATTCAGTTCAGTTTGGGGAGATTAATGAGAAAATTAAAATCGATGGAAATAAATACAGACGTATAGATGCTAGGAATGGCAGGAAAAGAGATAGTGTTTGTGGGAGAAATGCAAGGCAGGCAGGAGAATTGAATCAGAGAATATTGAGTGCAAATGAGATGTTAAACAATGTGATGTAGACAAGACAACGGAGTGCTTAAAAAGATATTTTATTGTAAAGTACGTAGGGTGTCAGGCGGGGGATGTGAAGTGCGTAAATGTTTAGTCGGTGAGTCTATCAAAATCCCTCTTTGAGCGGCAGAGTACTCTTCGTGATGAGTCGCAATGTGAAATTGTACGCAGGCAGCTGGTTTAGGAGCAGCCTCCCCATAACTGCGGCCATACCACTCCACAGTTTAAGACTCAAGGGCCACGAAGAAATGATTATCCAGAGATTTCGACCGTGGCCGTGAAAAACTTTGCGAGAGGAAACTGCCCCTTGACCACTTCATCTCCCGGTCATCCCCTTCCCCCCCCCCGCCTACCCCCCCTTCCCCCCGTTTAAGGCGGCAGGTGTGTGCAGATGGAAGGCGAGCCCCGCTTCCGCAAGTGCCGACGATAAAGATATTGTTAACCTGAAAGCGCACAGTAAAAAGACGCGTTAAATTGCAAATTTACATCTCCTCCTCTACTTTGCTGGCGTTGGGCTTTTTTTTATATTTACGATGAGCCGTGTTGCACTCCGTTGTGCTTCAGCCGCTCCTTCGTGGTGCGGAATTTAGTGCGCCGTTACTGCTTTAAGGCTGTTTGGTGCTCCGGTGGTGCCCTCCCCCACGTGGGGGAATGCTTTGCATTTCCGAGAGGGGGATATTAGAAATCACTTATTCTGCTCATGAAGCGTGTTTTGATGTTTATACTCACCGCCATAGCAAAAGGGGAACCCCGTTTTTTTAGCTTTTTACGGCGCGAGATAACCGCTCTCCTATGCCTAGGTGGTATTATGTGTTTTTTTACCTCATATTTTGTTTATCTCCATCGTTTGGAAGGGAAACGAAGGACGCCTATTGAGTTTATTATTGAAGCGTGCGCATTCATCGGCCAGCAAACTTATGTTATAGATATATTCGGAAGTGGAATGCAAATTGAATACTTCAGCAAGTAAATTCGTACAGCTGTGCCGGCGGTTTGTGAACGATCCGGGATTAATTTGTGTTTCTTGGAGAGCCCTCTCACGTTTATCATCTGTTGTAAATTCTTTGGGATTAGGTCAGTTTTCTTTGCCTCCAACAATTACCCACAGCGAGCGGTCGCATTCAAAATTTCCCTTTGCCTACTCCATCATTAATTACCAGTCACCTTGTCTTTGTTCTTCTTATTGGTCTTCTTTGCTCACTTTTCGTATAGGTACTTACTACAGTGCTCATTTCGCCCATTTGGCCTCCTATCTTCCGTATACACTGATTTTCGTAAACTGCGTCCTTCTTTTCTGTCCCGTTCATGCCTATAAAATGCACCAACGACATAGACATACCAGCCGCGGTGAATGTTCTTTGTTACTTCGTCGCCAATGTTTTGCACCGTTTCAACTCTCCACTCTGGCAATAGCCCTCTTGTTCCCTTTCCTTATCCATCACTAAATTTCAGGATGGATATTTTTTTCTTCTAGGCTCTGCACTTTTTCAAGCGGTTCCTTTTATGTTATTTATTCTCAAATTATTTGCGGAATATGCCAAGTGAAAATGGTCTTAACTTGTTCTTCATCTTCTCCGAGTAACTTAAAGTGCCCTCGCATTCGGGATCATTAGCCTCCAGTTGACATACGTGAGTAAAATTCAAGATCACGGATGTGGTAACTCCTATGTGCCCTCACTGCTTTTCATTCCTCCTCTCATTGAGCCATAGAAGAGCACCAAGTGAACCCTGAGGGTAGATTGTGTGCGTCAGGCAACTGTCTTCGCTTCCGGATTTTCAGTCCCAAGCTTTCTTTGTCTTGGCAATCTTCTCCTTTTAGTCCTCGCTCTCCCGTGGCCTTCGGAATCCCTTCGTTTCAATTGAGTCATCCAAATGAACTTTTCCTCGCCAAAATATAAATTGAATTTTGTCTTGCTTTAATTATTTTTAAGATCTTCCACGAATTTTCTCTCAAGAGTCTTTTCCACATTTCTCTTTCTTTTTGGATATTGCCTAGTTCATGCTTCAGTATGTCATACCGTATTTTTATTGTTGCGTAATGAGGCACAGAATTTAGTTATTACACGAAGTACTTATGGGAAAATGTTATTTATTTTGAATCGCAAGGTAGAAAACTTTTTTTCCAATGTGTTTACTGCAAGTTAAATATTTTTTTAGAGCATTTTTATTGCTTAATCATGCAGTTTCCGAACTTGGCCATCAAACCTCGCCATTACTCTTTACTGCCTCTATCAGTATCTTGTATTCGACACCGTCTATTTAACTGTTGTAAATCCTTTATCCCTCCTTTTAATCTGTCTGCGCTTTCCGGCGAACTGTCTCCATTATCGTCCCGAATCACGTTGCATTTAGCGTTTTTCTTTTTAGCAGGCTCTAGCCATTGTTTTCGTATCCCAACATATCTAAATGCGAACATACTTTGCCTATATAAACGCATAGTTCTGACGTGACCCTTTCAATAATCGAATGCATTATTTTATCCGATCACCGGATAGAATTGAGAGAGTATGAAATGTGAGATTATAAAGCTATGCCCGACCGTTTTTTTCTTTTACTTTTACGTGTGCCCTTCTATATGTATTTGCTCGGGCGTGTATACTATTTATATAAGATGAATGTTTTCGGATGCCTGGATTTCGTGGCGAACTTCAAGTGGTAGATTTAGATGCCCGATCGATTCACTGAATTTAACTCTCTCACCTTATAAAACTCATCTGGTATTCTTATTCGGAGGGCGTAGGGCTCACTTCATAGATTTCCTCATCGAATTGCGAGGAATATATGAGCAAGGATTAGTCTCGTAGCTGGAAATACGTAGTATTAGCCCTGTAGTAGTTTGACAGTCAATCCGAGAGTTTCTGACAGTCCCCCGCCCCCCGTAGTTCCGTTGTGGCCCCGCATCGAGTCGGTTGGAATTTATTAGTCTCGCCTTCCGTCCAGCCGCCCCTGTCCCCTCGCATTTATTGGCAGCCCCCTCCCCCCTATCTTCTCTGCCGTAATGAAGAAATCGACTTGCCGTGCGGTTTACCGGGCCGTGGAAATATCTTCTCGGGGTGACCTTCGCGGGTCAATTACTGCCCGGCATTGCCGCTCCCTCTATCGCTGGCATGTCGCCGTCCCTCTCCCGACACCCCCACACCTTATTCCCACCATGTCCCCACTTTGGACATCCATCTCCTCACCACTCTCGCTACTAGGGTTTCCTCTTTCCGTCGACCGATCTGCTAACCGTATTTGATTAACAGGACTGGTTTTTTTCCCCGAGTATCGACTTTTGGCGCAGAGGCCGCTCAAAATTATCGGCGTTGGGAAAACGCCCCGGGATGTCATTCAATTAATTCTCCTCGTCACTGTTCTTATTATACCCTCTTTCTCCTACGGGTGTCTTCTTTTCGAAGCAGCATTTCTAGTTCATGATACCCCAGAGGATTCTTACCCTCTCATTCCGTATTTAATCCGGCAATCAAGATGAAATGAAGTATCCTTTTGAGTGGATTCGAGGGGAATGGAGTTGAAGAGAAATTGAGAATTTTGGAGCTGCAACTGAATGGCTAAATTGGGCATTGCATTACCATCGCTGCTTACTCTAATGTTTTGTTCCTCCATGACTCGCTTGCATAAAGAATAGTATGCTCCAGGTGTTTATATTTTTTATGTTTTTCGATTTGTATTTTGTATTTTTAGTACTCTGAAAGTCATCTCCATGGTGTGTGGCAAGAAGGGAATAAGCACCAGACTAATTTCCACATATATATATATATATATATATATATATATATATATATATATATATATATATATATATATATATATGTACATACATACATATATATGTACATATATATATATATACATACATACATATATATACATATATATATATATTATTATTATTATTATTAGGTAATCTACCGGTTGAGGTAGGTTTTTGGATGGACACAGCTCCTAAATAAATATTTTGTGACTTCTAGCAAAACACAACATCCTACTCTACAGCAGGTCCCTCTTCAGCTCTGAGTACTTTCTTCCTCCCTTCATCCCGCCCAACATCCCTATCCTGTTCCTTCCCTTTCCTTGTTTGCCTAACATTCTCCCCTCTATCACAGTCTTCAACATCCCACTGCCGGTCAACAACCCATTCATCCACTTTTCCTGCCTCCATAGGATTTCTCCCAACAAACCCCTCTCTTCGCCCACCATACCAAGTACTTCTGTATTTGTTTTCTTCTCTGTCCATTTCACCTTCTTTATTCTTCTCCACACCCTCATTTTAAAAGCCTCCAATCTACGTATATCCTCCTGCTTCAACGACCACGTTTCCTCACCGATATATATATCGGGCCAAAATTTTAGGAATAGCTAACGACTCAGAATATAATTCCTCAATCGTATATTTTTTCCATGGCAGCCCTTATATCTTTCATTACCTTCCCTGTATTTGAAAATCGACAACAGCTATTTAGGCTCTTCATATCTTTTTGTCTAGCCTTGGATTTCTTATACCGGTTGGTTCTTTGTTTTATCTCCGATTCTCTTTCAAACTCGTCCATCGAATTTTGAGTACTTGATGGCTCTATGTCTTGGAGAGTCGACTGTCCAATACCTACTTGCGTTTTATTATTACCTCCCTTTTCCTTTCAAAGCAGTCCACTTTTTTTGAAATGCTTCATGGTTATATGCCTTGGAGACTCAAGTATCCTGTATTTTGTAGTTTCTTGCGTTATCCAAGTGGAAATATTCGTGTTAGGTTTCGAATCCCTGTAATTGGGAGAAAACCTTTTTACGAAACACAGTCAAGGCGAAGAAATAGACTCTCGTTATTGATACAAAATGAATTTTCTTATCACCCGTGTCATCGGTAGTGTCTCCCTCCGAATTCTTCCACTCCCCCGGCGACAAGTGAGTGGCCGGCCCAACCCCCTCGCACGCGATTTCTCCTCCTTCCAAACCTACTCCCCCCTCCTCTTTCCCCCGCCAGATCCCCGCTCTCTCCCCCGGAATGGAAACACGGGGAAGAGAAATGTTCTCTCCTCTAGATGTTCTCCAGTCATTCACGTGCCGTTATTTACCCCGATCCCATCACGATCGCCTTTTACATATATTTTTCTTATTCTCTTCCAAAGGGGAATGTTCCGTGTCGAATGTTGGCGTGCCATTAGGTCGGATTGAGCATTTAATATAGGATGTATGTACCTACTTTTTTATTTTAACACATCAAGTTTTTATTTTTATTCAATAATCGATAGAGAGGAGTGCTTCTCAAACCCGTGCGCCCTTGAAAGAGAATCTTTTAATGTTTGGGAAATAAGCTGTTGATCGCGGCATTGATGCTTTCCACCCGTGTATATTTTCCTAAGAAAGTTAGCTCGTAAAACTATTCAGAGTAATTTTAGCTATTGCAATATTTCCTCTTTTGTACACTCACAAGAAAGCCATTCTCAGTATTTACCAGCAACAATCATTTTAGTAATGATTAATTTCTAGTTTTATCATTATTTGAGCACGTGAGAGTGAATTTCCATGTATTTCATCTTTGTCGTATTTGTTTTCTCTGTTATAGTCATTCTATTTATTTCTATGGGTTCTTATTTAGTTTCTGCCCTTCAAAATTTAATTCTATTGGTAGTTTTCAGAATGTAGTATTCGGGGAACCGAGAAAGTATGGCTATGAGCCGTTCATACTTATTTCGATTTTCACGTAGACTTTAATCCGCGTGCCTTAATCGGGATAATTGAGTAAGTTGGAGCGTTAATGCCTAGTCTATGGGTGGATGATTTAGGAATGGTTTCTAAGCCATTGATTGCCGCGGCGACTTCGGCATGAGCCTGCCTCAGTCGATTCGTAATTGGCAGGTGACTCGTCGGAGGTCGTGTTCTCTAATTTTTCCTCGATGATGTGCCTCGAACACAAAATGCTCTTTTTTATTCCGCCGTCTTTTTTAATGAACGGCAAAAGAAAAATGAATTCAAAAACGTAGCGAGATAAACATAACAGCAATGATAGCAACATTTCCGTTTGGAACAATTTTACCTTTCTTACGCCTTTTAACTCATTTTGAAATGTTATATACATTTCATCAGTTGAGGCTCGTGATAATATTTTTGAGAAAAAGGTTCGCACTTCTAGGAATAAATATTCAGCTGCTGTTTTTGGCAATCATTTTAGGTCTCTTTAAGTCTTTTAGATTGAAATGCTTCATGTTCACACTCAGCTGCTGTAAACCATTTATATATATATATAAATGTATATATACCTATATAGGTATATCTATGTATATATACACACGTATATAGTATACTTTATTATTATATATTTATTTATCAGACCAGTTAATCTTTTATCTCCCTTAAGCCTTTTCTTTGTACGATCAACGAAGAATTAAGCCTTTTTATTGGCATATTTATTCCCGCGTCACGATGTAGAATGTTTGCCTTGCCATGTCCATCGTGATGGGTCTTGTTGATTGAATTATATAACTTTGCTATCAATATCTGGTTCTTTTATATCGTCTTCATTATTAATTTCTCTCAGTAATACATCTTCTTTGCCATTACGTCGTAGTGCATTCCAGCGTTTGTGAAATAAATTTTCCTTTTCTTATTATTAATCTCGTCGAACGGATTCAGTTACACATAAAAACTATGGTCCACAAGTTACTTTTGATCTTATGATTTTCAAATGAGGATGTATGTTCATATAATTTGTTATGTATACTTAGTGCGTACAGTAATGTTCGCAATTAGAGAATGTTTTCATAGTTGGAATAGTAATGATGTAGTTTGAATTTAATTCTATCAGTGTATTAGTTGCAGTTTTCCTGCCGGTGTGTTGGCCAGCGTTCTTCCTTCTGAAGAATAGTGTTTGAGCAAAAAGCGCATGAAATGGATGATGCTCTGGAAATACGTTTTAAATAACTTAAACGAAATTATTGTTTTCACTGAAAGTTCTATGGTATTCTTTGTTCTTAACGCCATTTTTTTAATGACTCAATTGTTTAAAATTTGCACACCCCATTGCATTAAGGAATTACTTTCACTTGTTTTTCCCTATCGCATTTTCGAGGACTTTTAGACACATCTTTCATTGAATTACTTTTGCGAGGACACCCCATTTGATTATGCCAGCTAATAAATGCAGTTGTAAACTCTCTTCTTGGATTGATTGTTTCGACCTCGAATGGGAACCAGTTTGCCCAGGTAATGGAGATCATTTCCAGTGATGCTTTGATTCACTCCATCCCCGCCAGAGGGCCGTCGCGGGAGGAGGGCGCACGGATTGGTGCGCGGCGGCTGGGGAAACATTGTTGGGGGTATAATCTGGAGATTTTCGGGCTCGGACTTGGTGCGGTGGGGAAGGAGGGAACCCGCAAAGATTTGCCTCCCCGATGAGACATTTGGCGAGAGCGGCCTCATGAATAAAAGAGCCGCCGCCGAAAGCGTCCGTATGAGTTGCCCGGGATCGTGCGGGGGTGTTTCAGAGGGTTGGAGGGCGGGGAGGGGGGAGGAGGAGTGTTGAGCACGCGAGAGGGGGTGGGGTGGGAAGAGGAGAGCCGGCCTACCCCCCAGACGAGGAGGAGTGTGAGACGCAGGCAGCCGCCGCCGCTAAGCCGCCAGGGGTGGCGAGTTCGTGAGCGAACATTTCAAAACGTACTCGTACTTCCTTCAGCGAAATAAGCGAAGTCCGTTTAGCGTTGAAGGCAGTGAAATGCTCGCGGCTATGCTCCGCGAGTCTGCCATGAATACTGATTCGTCTGATGGTTGGTAACCACTTCTGGGCTTGATGGAGTGATTCTCTGGGGAACACTTTTGATAATAACTTGTCTTATTTAATATTATTCTTATTATTATATTATCAACAATTAACTCAAGAGAATGATACCTAATGGTAAAGTTTTCAGTGTTTGCATTGCTACCTTCTTAGTCTGTGTTAAGTGGATAAATACAAGTGCAATGCCATGCTGCGCAGAAGGGACTTGTAATTGTTTTTTTTGTAATTACTCTTACTCTTGCAGTACTCTTACTCTTACTCTTGCAGTATTACGTTTGCAAAATTCGCGAAAGACGTTTTGTCGCACTCTTGAATCGCACAAGACTTGAATTAAACTCTACCTATAAGAAATGTCTCTTTTCGTATTATTTTGTGTGGATTTTAGTTTTTTTAGTCACATCGACTTGCTTTGCGGATTAGGGTGTCTTCGGAAACAGTTGAACGACTGGAAACTTTGCGCATTCATCTGGAGAAATTCGAGGTGTGGGAGAGAAGAAGAATGGAAAAAGGAAATGGGCAGGAAGGGGAGCTAGGCGAGTAAGTGCAGGGGGAGGGAGGGCGTTGTGGGAAGGATTTTGCGGAAGGCGGGAGAAGCGGACGCCGGGAATGGGGCGGAGTGGCGATGGGATGTTGTATTCCGCAGCGAAGGTGGACGAGAGTCACCGAGGAAGAGATTAGGCATGCTGGACGCGATGGTGGCAGGCGGAGAAAGAATGTTGAGTCGAGGAATGGGTTATAGCAATGTAGTGCTGTGGTTAGGGCACTTAGTGCCACAAGGCTGTGATAGAGGAAAGGAATAGGTTGGGATAGAGGAATTGTGGGTAATTGTGAGAGAATGTTGTGTGAGAGGCAAAGGTTGGCCATACTGGATGGAATGGAGAGAGTTAGGAAGTAATAGGAGTTGGAAATGTTCTATTGGATATCGTTTGGTTCTATGATATTGTTTACGGGTTAAGAAGTGTCGAAATATCACGTTGCTCAGGTCATTTGTCCATCACACCGCTAATTTGGTATATTTTGAACACTCTTGATGGACGAAAGTGGTAATGTATTTGTTTATACTTTCGTCGCCTTCTTTTGTGAATCCTCCCGTTCCTTGCCCCCTCCCTAACTCTCTTCCCACCCGGCCACCGTAATCGCGTGAGCGTGGAGGCTCTTACTTCTGAGGCCTCGAGGATGACCCAGGGGGCCATCCGGGGTGGTGGCTCTCTCTCTCTTTCTCTCTGATTGAGCGCATCCTCGCTGGAATTTCGAAATTTCATGAGCACGTCGCCACAGAAAGCTTTAAGGAGCCATTCTCTTCACCTTCCTCCAAGTTATCGCCCGCCGCAAGTGTAAATCGCCCTTTTTCCGGACCGCTGACCGCCGAGGTCGCCCCGCACCGCCGCTCTTGACCCTTTTTTATGATCCCGGGATTTTTTTGATGATTGCCCACTCACCTTCGCCCCCTCCCTCCCTCCCTCCCGAGTTCTCTCCTTCGGGTGGCCGAGAGAGTCGGCCACTCGCCGCGTCGCCTTTAGGCCCGACGTACTTTTTATATTCTTTGAAGAGCCATTATTGTTCAAACTGATACGAATCTTATTGAAGTGCCATTTTTATATTTTTTTAAACATGAAAGGGCTGGTTACGCGGTGAAATGTATAAATTATTGTATTGGTAAAAAAATATCGAATTTTCTCATTTTGTGCAATATTTGTAATTTTATATAAAACGTCGTTCATGCGCGAATTCTTAGTATTTTTGTTGCTCTTTTGTTTGTGGTCGCCTCAATTGTCTCCACCGATTCAGTGTGTTTATTAGAGCGATGCCGAATCCATATTACTCCGGCATAATAAAGGGTATTTCTGGAAAAAATAACTACTTAAAGCAAAATGAAGGGTAATACGAGATGATATCGACATCATTTCTGTTGCCACGGTTCCGTGACCTGAGTACTGCAAGGTGTTGCCGTCGATTCTTAAATGCTGTCCTTACATTTGTTGCTAAAAAGGAAAAGCGAATGGAAAAAGGATTGTTAGCCACGTTCGATTTTTTTTTACGTAAAACGTCTCACAATGCGATGAACCTCGTGGTCACCTCGGCGCTAGATATGACTTGCACATTCACTTAATGTGTTCACACTGCTCCGAGAGTAGTTCGATGGAGTAGCACTGTATCGTTCGACGGGAAAGACAAATGCTTACGCGATAAAAAGGAAAATCATTGATAAATTTAGAAAAAAAGGCAATTTTGCAGCTACGCAGAAGACATCTAAGATTTTCATCACACTCTCGCCACCAAAAATACTTACAATATTTAGAAAGCACTAACGGTACGTACTAGCAAGTTAAAATTTAGTTTTTTTTAATCTATAAATAGTTGAGAAAAATTTGATAGTCCGCCATACTCAAATTGTTTCATTCCCTCACCCTAGAAGTATAAATATTTGAGCACTTGCAATAAAATATCGGCTTGGCGTTTTGGGTAAAATTTTCGTATCGGTCGTAGCTTGAATGTGGCTGTTGCGTATATCTTTTGTTTCGGGGGGGGGGGGGGAGGCAGGGCGGGGATGATTGCGATTGGGGGATGCAGGGTGGTTCCGGAGCTGTTGTGGGAGGAGGGGGCCGGGGGTTGAGCGAGTGTGGTGTCCGAGCGCGTCCGACGGGATGCTGGTTCGTTCCGATCCGGATAAGGGAGCGGCACGGGCGAAGGGGATGATGGCCGTGATGGCGCCTGAAAGTGTCTCTCCCCTTTTCATCGCTGCGTTCGGCCTGCTTTCCCGCGGGCCGCAATCAACGTTTTTGGGCGCTGACGCTAATTTTCCTTTGTCGACGACGAGGGAGTCTCCCCCGGTGATGGCGGCGGCGTATCGGGAAATCGACGGGCCTCCCGACTCCGCTCATATTGGCGAACTTTCACCGGGAACGAAATTGAGAAAAAAATTACGAGTAATTAAGATTAGGTTGTAATCTCTTTATGTCATCAGCAGTTATCTCTCATATATCAGTTACCGAGAACGCAGACATTTCGTTAACTACCACTTAATCCACTGGTTTCTGAAGAATTTTTCAAGCTTATTTGTTAATTAATATAGATCATTATATTAGCAACGTTCTGCGGGTATAGGAAATTTTAAATTATACTCTGGGGTAAGCATTTCCATCTCAAAGCTCATGTTTTGCGGCCCTAAATACCTAAACGCAGTGCATTTCGATTAACCTGCCTAATGTTTTACGACTACCTATCCTCAAACGTCGCCATGTTTGTTCTTCCAGCATTGACTCAATTAAAATTGCCCCCTCTAAACATATCAAGGTCTTCAATCTTCCATTGCCGTTGTATGTATGGCTTCGTCCTTCCTTCCACTTTTCCAGTCCTTTCAAAATTTCTCCCAGCGGTCTTCTCTCCCTCCCCCACCATTTAACACGCTTTTACCTTTTTTCCTCTTACCGACTCATTCACTGTAATATTTTTCTTCTTACACGGTTACCGATATTCTCTAAATTACGCTAATACACTTGCCTCGACAATTTGTAAATCTAGATTCATAAAACTTTGATCAACAGACATTAATAAATTGTTACGTTTGTGATGGAAAATTATGTGTTCTTAGTATGGTTGGGGATTTAGTCTTTACTATTATTGAGTCATGCAAACCTCCGTGAATTGCGAGATAAGTTTCGTCTGTCAAATGTTTTCCATGTGGAGAATAATCGAGAGCTTCTCCCCCCGGAAGAGATAGTTCGCGTTGGGTGGGGGGTAGAATTACTATTCATAGGCCGCGTGGAGATGAGACGTTCGAAAGAATGCGAGAGCTCCCCACTCTGTGCGCGCTCACCGATGTTGTTTTTTTTTTAAAAAAGGTGGGGCGCGCTGGTGGACCGCGCCCATTCGCCGCTCTCTAGGGAGAACGCCGCGGTCGGCGTTTCAAAAGCGGTTTCCTCGCCACTTCCCGCCCGCCCCCTCCCCTCTGCGAATTCCCCCCGAGTGATCGCGGCCGCCCCGTGTGTTGCGCCCGCACCCCGGCCGCTCTCGAAAGCCGATCTGGCCCTCTAGCGCCGGCGAGTGCCCGGCCTCCAACGCGGCTTCCCTCTGTGCCAGCGCCCCCTCCCGCCCCCGACCTCCACGCCGTAGACCCGCTCGCATCCGACGCCACTCACGCCGGCCATCGCCTTCATTATCGCAATTTTAACAGGAAATACTGCGCGATCCTGGCATTAAATTTTGGGTGGCGGGCACACTCTTGCGCTGTGGATCTGTTCATTTACGAGGGTCATCCGGAAAGTAGTACCCGTTCGTGCCGCATGAAGTGCTGACGACGCGAGTAGCCGCTGGACGAGGTCAGATAGCTTCAGTGGCTTGTCTGCCTTCTCTGAGCCAAGTTGCGTGACGCTAGCATTGCCTGTGTTGTTTCTGTGATTGTTTACAATGTTTAAAAAAATTGAGAACGCCGCCAGTTGTGAAGTGAGGGCAGTGATTAAATTCCTCAATGCAAGAAACGTTCGCCCATGTGATATTCATCGCCAATTAAAGGAGGTGTATGGAGACAATGTAATGGACGAGTCGTCTGTTCGGCGGTGGTGTCGCAACTTCAACATGGGGAGGGGGAACACACACGACGATGAGCGTTCGGAGAGACCGTCTGTCATTACAGACCAACTGGTGAGCTCAGTTGACGAATTCGTGAGGAACGATCGGCGCGTCACAATTGATGACATCTGTGAGCATTTTCCCAATGTTTCTCGAACAATTGTTCATGAAATTGTTAAACACCATCTGCATTATGCAAAAATTTGTGCAAGATGGGTCCCTCGCGTATCTCAATGAGCTGGCGGCGAAGGACTATGCAGCAGGAATACAGAAACTTGTCACACGTTATGACAAATGCCTTAATTTGCTTGGAGATTATGTTGAGAAGTAGTTTAAAGTATCCTCTTTCAAATAAAATTTTTTATGTTTGTTAATATTTACTTTTGTCTTTTTATTTCACGAACGGGTACTACTTTCCGGATGACCCTCGTATCTAGGAAGCGTATTAGGCGAAGATAGCCTATGTGATAATGACATTAAAAGAAGAAATTAGCTTTGGAAAGTGGGTTATACCAAGAAGGGGGTGTCGATGATGGTCCCGTGGGTAAGATTTAAACAAAAGGTGAGTGAAATCTAATATGAAACGTTGTGTTGTATGTATCACTCGGGGACATAGGGTCGCTGAGGCATGCATTATAGATTTTCCAGCCTCGGCGGGGTAAAGCCCTCTCCTGCAAACCCAGAGATCGCGGGTTCGATCCTCGTCTAGGTGAGTTTTCCACCACCTAGAGCTTAGGTGTTTGTAATTGTTTTTAAACTATGTGTATAATTTAGTGGCTAGGTGGAAGAATTCTCAGTCTCGCCCCAATGAAGTTGATAAATATATAAATATAGGGATTTGAGCTTGAACGGAAAGAATGGTTCAGTTATTTCAGAAGTGTGGTGGAAGAGGGCGTGTTGAGTGGCTGGGGCAAAAAAAGGACGAAAACCCTTTGGGGATGAAGCGTTCAAAACGTGGCGGGAATCGGTGACAGGCATCTTAACTAACGATGTAAAGGAAGGAAAAGTGAAGAACTTCAAATGGAGCTTAGTTTTATGAAGTTCTGAGACATTCGTTTCGGCGAGAGAGTATTCTTGGACGGAAGCGCGGAGATGGGCGGACGGACACAGTGGACTTAGGACTGCATGAAAGGTCGTTTAAAATGGGTACTTTGGGAAGTGCTGTATTGATGTACCGTAGGATTACTGTGAATCGTGTCCTTTAAGGTTAGGTCCATAATAAGTAGTTGGTCTCCGTGTCCACCTAAAACCGTAGTTAACTTGTAGACTGCCATGGTTATTTGTGTGGTCGTGTGATATTTTTGTGAGATTATACTTCTTATATCGTGTGGTTAAGCTTTAGGTTGTAAAGTAGAATAATATCTGCCTGTAGGGTTTAATTTATGAATAAACATTTTTCTCTCCCCAATCCCTGCGAAGTTGTTTCTCCCTATCCATTACTTCTTTCGACAAAAGCGATAAAAGATCATTTGAACGATCGAGTCAACAGTAGTATCAGATTTTTAGCATTTCTCGTATTTTCCATTGACCTTTTTAATTTGCTTGGCCTCTGCCACTTAATAGGAAACTTCAAGAACGTAAAAGAGACATGTAAGAAGTGAAATCTATCAAGGATGACCATTCAGGTGTCTTGATTGATTCTGGGATTATTGATCGAATCATCCGCGCCCGAGTGACGTGGTCGGACAGTATTGAATAAAAATAAGCGCGGTATGTACGGCTCTCGCATTATTTAATACTGTATGATATGTAACGCGCGTTTCGACGCCTAGGCCTAATCGCCATGTATCTCCGCCCGTTAACATCAGGAGAAGATGTTCTACTGCGAGTCGAGTTCCTACCCATGCGTACTACATTCTTTATTTAATGGGGCTATGCATTTAAAATACCCGTTTAACCACTCCATTCTCATGTATTGTGTTGCTCTATGGTTTTAAAACCAAACGCGTAGGTTTTCACGCCTTCCGTGCGCTTATCGTAGATCTCCCCCGTAGCTTTTTTCTCCTGCCTAAAGGTCACAACAGCAGCCGTCTGTTTGTCTATTTGCCCACCCGCACCCCAGCTATACCCCTCGTCCAGCCGTCTATCCAAATGGCGGCGAGCTGACGTGAGCAAAGTCTCTGTGATGCGTTTTTACTTCGTAGGCAAATTTGGAATTGGCACGGTGGGTGCGTCGGTCAACTGCGCTTCCGAAAATGGCAGGGAGGGAAGGGGGGATTTGCGTTTGATTTCGTCGCTGGAATCTTGTTGATTGGGTCGAAAGGTCATGCCCTCGTTTAATAATTACTAGCCTTAAACGTTGATTTTACCCCGGACCAATTAATTGCACCGCCGACTCTTGCCCTAGCAAGCGGAGGAATCGCTGGCCCTGCACCCCATCACCGTCCCCTCAACCCTGCGACTCCTGCCCATCGCTCTCCCTCAAAGTGATTCTGTTTTCACCGGAGTGTGGTTTTCGGCATGAACTTCATGGGACGCCTGCTTTGCAAGTTCATCGAAGAAGGGGAAATGCAAATTTCAATTTTCCCATCTCACGCAATGGCGCACATATTTTGGAACAGCCGATATCTTAGTACTTTTTTCGCGTTTTGTTTAGTTGGGTTGAAAGAATCTTTCCGAATGTACCTAAAACAAATAAATTTTCTTGCTAAGCAAATAAATAGCTGTGGAATTATGAGAAGGATTAACTATATAATTCGTCTCCTGAGAAACATAGCAGATGTAGCAAAAATTATTCAAAAAAGCTATTCATATGTTGTTAAGAGCATTCGCGGCAATGTTATTTATTATTCGTGTGCTGGTGGTGCTAATAGACCCTTTCCATGGGCCCTCGGGATATTATTTCGGTCGGTTTGGAGAGGTAATCTACAGAGAGGCCTCGAATGAAGAAAAGTCAGACAAATAATAAATCCTTCGCTGTGAACGCACGGTTATTTAGTTTTAAACAATTCCTGGGGCGTGTTTTTTGTTCAGTTACGCAAATTGCGGAGAATTCTCACAATGTTTACCCTTAGTAAGATTTTAAGTATTTGTCGCTCTAAAATATGCATCTCTCGGTTTCCAAAACAGTTTTTTGGCAGCGCGTGAGTCCTCTTTTTGAATTGTTTCGGGCCTTTTGCTATTTTAATTTATGCAGACACAGTATTCGAAATGGTTGAAGTCTTTAAAATGGAATATTTCTTTTGATTTAGTTTGGATGATGATAAGGTCTGCCTAATATTGTTACATTTTATTCGGACTAAGTAAAGTAGGAAGAATATAAATTGTCGTATGAAGTATGTAATTGTTTTTATTTTTCGTTCAATGTGTTTTTGCCATGCAGTGTTGAACACGAAGGCTCAGGTAAAAGGAGAACCAGTGATAGTGAGAGTATTGGGATAAAGGTTTCTCTCTTTTAGCTGTCCGCTGGCATTTGCTCTGGATAACTAACCAGTTCAAAATAACAAATTTAAGCGCTTCATTGACATAAATCATTCCTGCATTCCAATGAACTTTTAAGGGATTGGATATCAATTAAAAAATTTAAATCTTAATGTGTGGTTCTGTTAATTTTACTTTTCTATTGCCTGTTGCTATTCTGTCTGCCGGAGGTCCAAACTACGCGTGCAATCGCGATGAACATTTCCGATACGATAGCGGTAAAATTACAGCCGTGATTGGCAGAACGGGGTGGAGCCTTCGTTCACATTTTCGTTTTATTTTGGGCGTTTCTATGAAGGTATGGACTATTCTTCTTTTAAATACATTAGTATTGCATGCCTCAATATTTCACAGGGAATATAAAAATAAATAATTTAAAATTGATTTTTCTAGATTTATAGTGGTACTAATGACGTTAAGTATAGTATATTTAACAATGGAACATTGTTGAATATTCACATTAAAGATTATCTTTTTTTATGTAATCCCCTACCGATATTTTATGAATAAATAGCGACGGCGGTCTTTTTATCCACTCAAGTGCAAATCAGAAATTATTTTACATTTTTTAAATAATAATTTTTTTCATGTCAATTTTGTGACTCTAATCGTACGTGAATATACCATCTAAATTTTTCCCAGGGTCGCAAACTCGTTTCTCCTCACCTTCAACCGTGAATACAGGCAAGTCGCTTGACAGATGCGACGTGCGGATCATATATACTCTCGGGATCCGAAGCCCAGGCTTATTTTATTCTGGAATCATTATGATGGAAGAAGAAGACACTTCGCTTTTCCTCGTACAGTATTTTTATTAAGACCTGTGTTTCTTTACAGCGTAACATCTTCAGGTAAATTGGAAAATCTACCTGAAGGCGTTACGCTGTAGCAAAACCTAGGTCGTAATAAAATATTCTTTGTGGAAAAGCAGTGTCTTCTTCCATCATGAAGGATGTCCACCTATGAAACGCCTGAAACTGTTTTATTTACCGTAATTCACCATTCTCTTGGTGAGCTTTTCAAGAGTGCCATCTTCAACATTTTTATATTATAGATGACATTAAACTCATAATTGCTAAAGTAAGACGCAATTCTTAGATAGAAATAAAACTGTCGAGGTTGTGAGACACTCCAAAGAATTAGTCTTCAGACAGCACTTGAGAATTAATCAGCCATCGATTGCGGACCGAATAAGTGAATATTTTCATTTTCCTTTTAGATTAATTGTTATATGGCAAGGTATTAAGTTTTAGTACCTGGTATCATTACATTTTTGAATGTGTCATCCACCAATTTCCATTAGAAAATCCGATACCACGTCTATTTTTAGTGAAATAATTTTATTCTGGTTTAGTCACTCGAGGTTAATTAATATTCCCTTCCCCTTAAGGTACCCGCTTGGATTCCGTCCTGCGTTTCAATGTTCGCTGCATCGCCACGAATGATAAAATTTGGTCGCATTTAGTTTTAATACTTTTTTGGGACCCTTTCGATCCACAGATATCCACATTTGTCACTGAGTAGTGGAATCATTTAAGTTTTATTTTCGTTGGAAAGCTGTCGCCATCATTTGATAACGGTACAAAAAAATGGCATACTCTTTTGGGGACTCGTGAACGCGGTAGGAAATAAAATTTCCGCTGGCGCCCTCGCGCGCAATTCATTCGACATGTCCCTCGCGAGGTCCCGCTTTCTCTCCCCCTTATCCCCCTGGCAACGTATTCCGCAATTTGGAAGCAATCACATTCCACCTGGGGACGCTATTTTCACCTGCCCCCCTCCCCCTGGAGGCCGTGTCGTCTCTGCTACGGAGTCTGAAGCCGAGGGGAATCCGGCCAAATGTGTTCCAGCCCTGTGTTGAGCCAGCCGTGTCGCCCCGTTCCTGCTTCAGCGAGTTTTGTGTGGGAGACGAGACGGATTATAATAATGGTATTTTAATAAAATCAATTACTTCCTCACGTAACTCATGTCTCCAGAAATGAATCAATAATTCCAATGTGGTTACAGTAGACACCATCGTTCAGGAGAGACTACCTGTAAATGTACTGCGCGAAGGAATAGAGCCAATGAATGGTGCAAACTAATATTGAACAAATAGATTGGAGGAGGAGTATTAAAGAATAAAGTTCAGGCAAGTGATCGAGTATTATAAGCAGGAGTTAAAGCTAAACCAACGACATAAGTCATTGTTCCATAGTACGTGCCAATATTTAATCATTGGGAAGAAGAAAGACGTAGGGTTTACGATCAATATATGTGTATTATAAAATAAGAGCTGTTTCAGACATCCCATTGCCGTTGGGGAGCCTTCATAATGTTAGACCGTATTCACCTTCGCCATATACTTTGATTAAGACAATCAGTATTATTAAACAAATGTTGCCCTTTTCCTCACTAGTTATCTTTACCGAACATATTTTGGAGCTGAAACGCCATTTCAGGCTTTTCATTCCTTTGTTTAACGCCATTGCCGTTTGTGAATCTTTGCAATAATATTGTAACCTTGGCGCCGGAGTTTTGAAGTTATAAAACCTTTGCCAAAGAGTTTTATTCATAAAGTGCGCTGGTAATAATAACAATGTAGAGGAGGAATATGCATTTTTTCACATCTAATGAGTGTTAAGTGTTCTCTGAGGAAACCTATTGTGTGAGTATGATCATTTGGCATTCTTTTTCAAAAAGAAGGCCTAATTTTTCAATAATAATGTATTGTCCTCCCAACTTATCTTTGATTGGGATTTAAACCAGAGTCAAAAGAGTGTTGAAGTTAGTCTTGATGTTTTCTCAAAAGTTTTCGCGTGTTTTTGATGCAATCAATGGTGAATTTCAGATTATTGTAAATCTAACAGAAACATGTTTGCCACGCGACGCGCAGGACAAAGAGTTCGAGAAGAATCATTTCCGGCAGGTATGATCCGGGGACGGTGGTTGGTTACTGAAGAGGAACACTCGCGGATTTTCGTTCAGAATGTTCAAATAAAGAGAGCGAGCGGGCAAATAGCACGGCAAGGGAGTTGTGAGTGAATCCAGGGCGTCGCTCGTTCGGGACCCCCCTGCGCATACACAGGGGGTCTCCCCCCCCCTCGAGTGCCCTGTGGTTTTGAGGCCTGAGAGTTCGAGGGGGAGAGAGGGCGACTGGGTCTGGTGAGCAGGAGGATGGTTTGGCGTGGGCGGGGGCCCTTTCTAATGTTAGATCGAACCCTCCCCCCTCCGTCCTTCCCAACCCCGGAACCCTGATCCCGTGGGCGAATTTCGTCTTACATTCCTCCCGCACGTCCTATCACCGTTCTCTGATGCCGTGCCTCCAAAGCCTTTTACCCTCCCTTCCCGTCCGTGTGGACCACTTTTGCTGCATTTCCTCTCGAACGGCGAGGGTCAGTTGAGGCAGACGGACGTTAGGGAGGAGTGCTGCAGTAGTTCGCTCCTCAATTCTATGGTTTCCGAAACTTCTGGTAATTTTTCGCGAGGCTGCTTGAGAAGTTTCTGTGGTACATGCGTGCCCCCGTCGACCCGTCCCTCGCTAGTGTGCCAAGGTTTTCTGCTTCAGCGCTACTACGATGTGTACTTCGCTTATTATGTGTGCGCGTCCGTCGAAGGAAATAGATTCTCTTTCGCCTCATGTTCGATTTCCACGTCATAACTTCCCGAATCCACTGTTAAGTACAGGCTAAAAATATCTCTTTTGATTGCGTGGCCCGTAGGGAATGACAACCTTTAAATTTTCCATGCAGCTGCGAATTTTGATGTATACTCGCTGGCCGTTTCACTTTGGCAATTTAAGTGACATTAATTGTATGTTTTGAAGTTTCTCGTTGTTAATAACTTCCCCTAGCGGTCATATTCTAACTACGAGGGCTGCATGTATACTTTGCTGCCATAAAAGTGATCCGGGGATAAGGTAACTATATGGAGGCATCGCGAAGGTGATTGTTTTGTGCAACACAATATGTGTCTTCAAAATTATGTATGTAACTTTGATATAAACGCTTAAGATATTTTTCCATTTCTACAGAAGCCAACAACTCACACACTTTCAAGTCGCGCCTTAAACACGATGCTTCCCACCGAAACTGCAATTGACACCACCTCAAATCTTAATGCTTTCTACCACACTTTATTCCCTCCAGTATGCCCGTTTTCTCTTCCTCACTTATCCATCCTCTGTACCCAGTTTTTTCTCTTATCTGCATAGCGTGCCCCAATGTCTTCAATGTGCCTTTTGAACTAATCCGACTCTCCCTGCTTCTTTAATTTCTACCTACGTTTCTCCCCCCCCCTCCACTACTTGTGGGATTGTTCTTTTTTCTAATTACATACTCATACTCCTCCCCAATATTCCAAATGCTTCCGATTCACTCTCGTCTTGCCCCAACGACCCAGTTACCGAACCATGCAAAGCTACGCTCCGTATCAGTTTTTGCCAATTAATTATGGAATCAGTATTAATGGGAACGCGAGGTTTGGAATCATCCATTCGAAATTCATTTGACTTCCGCGTTTCGCTTACTGCAACCTTGGTGACGTCGTGTTTTGACTGACTGATGGTGGATGTGTCCGTGCGATGTTCTCCTGGTGAATTTAACCGTTTGTAATTCTTGAATTTCCGCCGCAGACGTTTTATTTGTCATCGATGAGTGACGCGGAGAAGAGGAAAACGAAGACTCCGCCTCCACCCGGCCCCGCTCCCAATGGACCCCGGGGCTCCTCCATCAATCTTTTCCTTCTCATTTCGTCGTCTCCGTAGACTATCGACACCCCTCCCTGCCCCCTCTCCTTCTACTTCCGCCCCGCTTACGCATTTGCCACCGGAACATGTCCTTCGCCCGACGTTGCCCCATCCCCAGCATCACCCACTCCCTCGATTGCCACCCTCCTCCTTATTGGCGCCCAACTTCGGAAGTGTTCAATAAATTACGGGCGACGCTTTTTTACGGGAATTCGCCTCGCATCACGCCCTTGCCGATGTCCATACGCCGCGTTCATGTGCGAATGGTTCCCGGTTCCATGGATTATTTTCGGCGTGAATTCCGATGTATTTTTTGAAATGCGAACGTAATTTTGATACTAGTGAATTGAATACTTGAATCATTTGTTATTATTTATACATCATATGAATTATTTTTCTCAAACTATTTTGAAAAGCAAATTAGATTACATAACTGGGTTTCCATGATGATTATCACCGACTTTAATAGTTTTTCTATAGGAAAATTATGAATACTCTTTACTCACTTTAGGCCAGTGGAACCCAATACAATAAGTAACATTCAGCACTTGCTATTGACGTCCTATAGCCTGCGTTGAAATAAACTCATAATGAGGAATATTTACCTAATTATTCGCGTGTATGGTAAATTTGATGATGTTGAAGTAATTACTGGCGAAGGAACCAAAATGTTGTGGCGGTCCTCTTTGATTATATTTCAATGGAAATATCAGCAATTACACTTCCTGAATATCTTCCTTTGCAAATTTTTACTTCGTGAATATTCTTTCCTTCTTTATATCGATTCGGAATAGGAAAATAAGGAATTGTGTTTCAAGCTATTCAGCTACCGTGATTTGTAAACTTTTTTTTCATTCGTCTTTGCGTGTGGGCGAAGCATAGGGAGTACATGCATGGAACGTTGCTCTGGGAAATGGCACTCTCATAATGAAAGCGTCCCTAAGGTCCTTCCGTGCGTTTTCATTGTGCGCATGGTTAGGGCATAGTCATTGATTTCTTGACGAGGGAGTCATTTTAATCCAGTCAACTCACTTGGCGTTGAGAATTGTCACGAAGCAAAACTTGATATATTTCCTCATTCGCTCGATACATGCATGCGACAATTGCAGTGGTCAGATGGACAAAAAAGCAGAGGTACGGGGGAGGAGAGGGAATTTTTGGGAGAAATCTTGGAAGAAAAGGCAAGTGGGTGTATGGAATCCTGTGTGGCGGTGAAATGTCGGGGTTACGAGGGAGGCGGAGGGAGGAAAGGAAAAGCCTGTCTGACGGGATAAAGGTAGGTGGAAAGGATACGGAGCTGAACACTTTTTCATTGTAATGTCTAGTGCGTGAAGTGTATTTAGAGAGTGTATGAATGGCTGGAGAATGGTTTATCGTGTAGCATCCCAGGGTGGTTTAGTGTCGCGTTTTGCTGGGTTTACGTAAAAGCGTGGCGGTGCTTGCCTCCCCGGATCCATCAAAAAAACCAACTCGACCAGTGGACTACTGTTAATGATAATGGCATTTTTATCTCATCCCATTTCATCTCTGCGCTCCTTCGCACCTTCCGTTGAATGCGGGCCTCCCCCGCGCCTCCCACCCTTCTTACGCCCTCTACCTCCTCGTTCGTTTCGGGTCGTCCTCCAACCACTCACCTTGCGGCAACCCCCTTTCCTCCCTTCCCCTCCCCCTTCTCCCCAGCCGTCGTAGTCCCCCGACCCTAATATCCTCTCTCCCCAAACGAACGGGTTTCATTTCACCGTGCCGTCCCCCCTCACCCCTGCCCCGTCCGCCACAATTCTTCTCCAGCGCCGCACCCTTAGAAATCTCCCAATTGAAAGTGCTTCCTGGCTGCTCCCCTTCCTGCCTCCGTGGCCCTACGTCTGCGTCTTCGCGCGCAGCTACATGTTAGCAAGCATATGAACCACATGCTTGCTAACAATCGAAAATTAAATATCCTGACGAACCGAAATAATATGTACAAGGGTGTGCTTCTGGAGCAAAAGGATAGGTAACGTACGCAAATTGCAAACGCAGGGTTATTGGGGAAGGTTGAAGGAAAAAGGATCCAAGTTGAAAAATGTTTCCCGCATTGGGAATGGAACCGCGGAATTTCGGCTCGTCAGGGCGATGCACAGACCATTTCCTTAAATTGTTTTAATAGGTTCTGTTTAATATCTGATCGATGGGAAATGTTGAACCGTTTTTTATTTTAGCATTTTAGGTTGATTTCCGTATTGTCCCTACATTAGGTCATCACAAAATATCATAACATCGCTATAATTCCTTTAGAAAAGATGAAAATCCAGCGCGTAACGCGTCCGTTTTTAGTTAATAGAATCTGTTTATAAAATCTTTATTCGAGGGGAGGGAATATTACTTTTTTCGTTTCTCCTGTAAATAATAATCACGAATTCTCTCGCTTTGAATAGGACATCTCACCAACTTCATTAGGAGCTTGAAAGTCATGATGAATCATTTCTCGAAAACCAATTTCGTCAATTTCCGAAGGCGTTTTTCCCTTGCACTGTAGGATGGCCTCTATACTTCCTTTGCATTCAGTTAATATTGTCCGCATCGGTGTTCAACTCTGTTTCTGGAAGGGAAAGTTGTTTGCAAATCGAATCATTTATTACTCCCAATGATGACTAATCATCTCCTAGAAAATTCGTTTTCCTATATTCATCTTCTGTTTCCGAAACCCTACCTCAGGTTCAATGAACTTAGCATTCAAGCGTGTGCCATCAATGAAGATAACGTCTTATTACGAAAACTAATTTCCGCTGAATTTATTCTTCGACAGAACCATACTTAACAATAATTTTACCATTAATTTTAAAATGAAGGGGAGGGAATCAATTATTAAGTAATTCAATTCCAAGAAAGGTTTATAAATTCAGTTAAAAGGAAATGTACTTTCTCCATGGGTTAAAATGCATTTGTTATCAATGTTTTCCCATTCCTTGGCAGTCGGACCGTAAAATAGCACATTTTTTTAGAAATTATGACGCTGCAATGTGTAGCTGGATGTTGGTGATCAAAATTGGTTGATGTATAGCCGGGAGGGGGGGAAAGTGGGAAAGAGCTCCGTCAGCATTAATTTTCCTTTGAGTTTTAGGCGCTCGCTTCCGTTTTCGCGTAATTCTCTCGAATGTATTCTGGCTTCATATCTCCTTTTTCCATTCCAATTTCGGTGTCGTGTCTCGCGGTCGTTGGTCCGAACCAGCGCCCTCGATGTTGCATAATTGCTGCTAATTAGACGGACTCCCCGTCTCGACCGCTCTTGACATTTTTCTCTGTTGTCGGAAGAGTGGCGGTTTTTATTGGAATTGGTTTTCTCTTCTCCCGCCAACTGCCGTTAATTGCGTAAAGGGTTATTCTTAGGAGAAATTCTCGTCAATTACGCGCCGTTCTCTCCGAAAACTTGGTGGTGGTTAGGAGTAAACTGTGCAAACACGTTTTTTTATTCCCTCCTTATTCCACGGTTTTTCACTATCGCGGTCTCGCATCGCCCCAATCACCGATGCTCCGTCCAATCTATCCCTCTCCTTGCTATCATCGATCGGACGAGTCGTAGACCCCCTCCCCCCTTCCCATTTGTTACGGCGATACGCCTCTAATTCCTCCACTAACTCTCTTTCTCTCTCTCTCGTACTCTCCCTTAGCCCTCTTACATATTCCACCGAATTTTACCTCTGCTTCGAACGAATTAAGCCATCAAAAATAGTTTTTTTTTTTTACCCCCCCGCGATATCGCGTGAAATTTCGCCCCGCGCCCTCTTTACGCTCCCTCCTCAATCGTCCAATTCTCCATCCCCTCCCCCGCCCCCCCGAGCGCCTCCCACCCTCGTCATTTGGCATTCTTTAAACCCCCGATCACTTTACCGGAAGGTCGGAGGAGAGGAGAAAAAAATAAATACGGAGCGTTCACCCTTTTTCCGCTTTCCTCTTTCTTCCGTCTTCCTCCAATTCCTCCTCCTCCCTTCCTTCTTCCTCGTTCCTTCCGCCTTCCTTACTTCTTCCCCCAGCCCTCCCTTCGCCCCCGTCTGACCTAACTCCGGTGGAATGGCGTGACTTGAAGCGAGACGCATTCGGAAACGTACAATAAAAAAAGGGCCTCTCAAGGAAAGAAACCGGGGTGGGAGGCTTGTCCAACTCCCCCCCCCTTAACCCCTCCCCCCCCTTTGTTCCCTGGCTCCCCTTCACGCCGGACGGAACCTTCCTGAGTGCAAACATCTTCGTCGTCTCTGTGCACGCCTAGGTGCTGTCACGGCAATTACGTGCACGTCTTGCACTAAAACGATAGTTACTACGCACCCAGGGCGTCCCTAGCTCCCTCTCGTCGTATTTGACGTCTCGCTCTTTTACCAACGTACACCCATCATTCTAGTAATCCCTTCCCTTTTTTCAATGCACTTTTGTTGGATTGCATTAAAATCGTCATTAATAAGCATTGCTGTTTTTTGTCCTTCAATTGCAAAGAACTCCACGGTACCGAACTGTAATTTGATTTGAAGCATAATGCACTCGATGGATATTAGCTGTTGGAAAATATTGTGTGCTTGTGTTTTTGAATTTTCTGTGTTAATATGCCCGAGGCTACGAAAGATTTTCCGTGAAAGAGATATTTAAAATATCCCTCTGATTACTCTTGATCGCGCTCTATTTATAACTTCTGTTGACGGTCTAATTTTGGATCAGATGTTGTAGGGTTACCATCTCATAATGTAATCATGATCGTTTTTCAAAAGCATGTCACCGGGAAACTTTGAATAATCGCAAGATTGATGCTAATTCTAAGAAATTCAGCGGGGTATTGTCGGTGGAGCTCTTTTCTATGCCGTTACTACACAAACCATGCTGGCTGGCGCTTCTGATTCTTGAGCATGATCCTGGGTTTCAACTGTTTGAACATCCCCATGCTAAATAAACTTGGCATGATACGGTCATATTGCCGAAATTGGAGGTCGACCACATGAAAAGTGCCGGATTCCGAAATTGCCAGCAGTAGCGTCTCGGTCGAGGTGGTCGTTGATGGACCAAAGGGAACAAGAAGGGCTGCTCTTCGGAGCCAGTAATAACTCAGCAGTTAATGTAATTCATTTGTTTGATTGATTTGACGGGAGTGATTGCGGGCGACCTTATGAGTATTCAAAAGACTCCCTTCGGCAAAGGCGTATCAGCATAACCGCGCCTCATATATAGACCTCCCTTCCTCTTCCTCTTTGAATTCATATTTATAATAATTCGCCCCGCTTCTTAATCTTTGTCGTCCGTTCACCTTGGTTTGTGCGCAGCCTCGCTTTGTACACCCTGCCGGGAACGAGGGCGAAACACTATGTATCCGCAGCCTCCCCTTCCGAGTTCCCCTCTCAGGTCGGCGAGGGATCCTGTGCAGCACTCCTTGGCAGCATCCCCCCCCCGCCCTCCCCCCAAGCCGGCCGCACGCACCCTGGGATTGCTCTGCGGTGTGGGGCGACGGGGGTTGTGGGGGAAAAGAGGGTGGATCGTATTGGCGCCTTCGTATCCTTTTTCCTCGGGTCCCTGCCGGGGTTGCCCCAGCCTGATGGGGCGGAGGTCGGTGGAGCGGGAACGGGCCCCTTACCGGAGGGGGGGGGGGCGTGCAGTGGAAATATGTACGCACTGAGCACACCCGATATCCAACCAATGAGAACAGATGCAGTGGATGGGCATTGCGTATCCACAGCTGGATTTGTTTCAGTAGATTCATGTTGGCGTGCTCGCATTCCGTCGCCTGAAGCGTATATACGAGCACAAGTACATATCATGTATGAATTACTCATAGGTTTAACAAGCTAATAGCTATCGTAGAAGGTAATAGACCTCCACAGTGCGCATCCACATGTTTACATGCATTCTTGGTTATGAAGGGAACATTGTAGTGCATATTGTTTGAAATCTGTGCATCCGATTGGCATGGTGTGCATTCATGGTTGGTTGGTATTGGTTGCACGTGTACACATAGTGGGTCTCCTTGAGTCGGGGAGGGGAAGGGGCGGGGCGGAAGGTTTTTTTTCCGTGGGGGAGGAAGAAAACGAGATGGGTAGCCGGCCCTTTCCCCCTTCCGCCGCCCCTATCTTTATATGGGCGGAGTCTCTTGACCCTGCCGTGTCGGTAAAGCAGGTAACGTCGGATCTACTGGGGGCACTTTCAACCCCTGCCTTCCCCACTTCACCTCTCCCCGCCTCCTCCAGCACGAGGGTGGGGGCGAGGCAAGGCAGAGGTAATCGCCCACGTCCCATTCTCTCATCTCTTTCCCTCCTCCCCCGGCCCCCATGCCCCCCCCCCCCCTGGCTTCCGCCCTTCGCCATCAGCTCGACCTGCCTCGTTACGAGTCGAGCCAATCGCGTGCTGGTCAGTTTCGAAACCACCCCCTCCTCCAATCCACCCCCTCACCCTCCCCCCGTTCCTCCTCCCGAGCCCACCCACTCGCCCACCCAACACGCTCCGCGCCCCCGTCTCCCGTTTCGTTTCCCTCCCGTTTTCCTAATTCACTTTTCCTCCTCCACCCGTTATATTTCTGCTCCCATCCATCCGAAGGCTCTCTTTTCCCCCGAGGAGAAAAAATATATTCAGTGCCCACCCCCCCTAACTTCTTTCTAATTCCATCCTGGTGCCACGAGTAATTCGTGATTAGAGTCTAGTAAAAGTCATGACGGGATCAGGGGGGCGCGCAGAGGGCGCAAAGTTTTTTCCAGCTCTCGGTTGACCCCTGGTCTCGCGGCACAAAATACGTCTGCGTCCTTTTTCCCGCCTTGAATTCGATTTTCTGGCGGTTTCGATTTCTTCATACGTCGGTGTGCAATGTAGCTCATGGATATTTGTTCACTTCGAACTAATATTTCTGGAGCTAATGGAAATTATTCTGCCGGATTGCCGTATTGTCACGATGACGGCGGTTTTCTATGTTTACTTCCTTGGCAATGGTAAGTTTTGAAGCTGGTTTCAATGCCTTCCCTCTACCAGCGAAGGAGATAAATATCAGATGAACACATCTACACAATAACCTGCAAGCCACCGGGATGGTGTGTGGCAGTGGGTGTATCCTCACCCGGTAAGCACGGCACACGAACAGACAAAGTCACGCCCCATGCATGGGGCACAACTACGGAGAGGAAATCCGACATGCAATGACCTACTTATGGGATGCAAAAGAGGAATCCATATGGTAGCACTCCCACCATTTCTAGTGAAATCGTACAACACGATTGAAATGTTTGCAGTTCAATATACGTCTTTAAATATATGTACACATACATGCGTACGCATAGACATAAACATGCATTTTCACTCACGGGTTCATATACGATACGTTCACTAAAATATCTTTACACGCACATGAATACCTAAATGCATATAAATAAGCAATGCTGATTCAATTTAAACCCTAGTCGATGTGAGTAGCAGCTCTAACGTCATCCTGAGCCTATCCGCTCCACAGTGTATCTCTCTAGTCTTGAATGAATGAAACATCATATCAAGATAAGTTTCAGAGTCATCACAGTGACTTCCGGAGCGTCCTAATTTTACGAGAATTTTTTTTCGTTGTTAAAAAACATTCGTGGGCCGGGGTCGATGGGGTAATGCCCTCACACTTTATCGCGGAGGTTGTCGGTTCGATTCCCGCTTGTCAGTTTTCTTGAATAACTGATCATTTCTTCCACAGTGATTTGGGATTTTTTGAATGTGGTCAAAGTTTTCGGAATTCAAATTGGTCTCAAATCTACCCTTAGATATTTTCTAAATTAAGGTTCTTTTTTTCTTGAGGATATCCCTCTCCAAATCTTTCGACAATTTTGTCTCAGTGCTGTCCTAGTAATGAGCTACTTTGACAAATCCCGCTGCCCTGCGCTGCACGCGATCTAACTCTTTCTCAAAACTGTCCCATGAGGAACCCAGATACGTGCTCCATGCTCCACTTGAGATATAACCAGCGAAAAGCGAGACACATGTCATTTTCACCAGGGATATTTTTCAGCCCGGGATTTTCATGGTGTTCATACCTGTAAAGCTGTGAACGTAATCTGAAGTAGTCTCTATGTATGTGTCTAATTTATTGCTCGATGTATTGAGAGAGCCCTCTAATGTGAATTTAATTAAAATATTGTAATTAAACCATTTTAATCACCAATTCTTTAGCCAAGAAACGGATGAAAATTTCATCCCTGGATACGAAATCCGCCCTCATGTCTGGTGGCTCTTCCTCTGCAATCATCCCACCCTTGAGCTCACTCACATACATCCCTTGACCCACATTGCGTAGTAATAGGGGAATGAACGCCAGTGCCTTCCTTCTCCAACACCTAACGATCCGTGATTTTTTCAGATTGAGATAAGTTCCAGAGTCATCCTAGTGACTTCCGGAGCGCCCTATTTTTACAAGATTTTATTTTCGTTGATAAAAATAATTTCCGGGCCAGAGTCTGTGGTGTAATGCCCTCACACGTTATCGCGGAGGTCGTCGTTTCGATTCTCGCTCAAATTAATTTTCATGTTACAACTAGACGATTGGAGTTTTCATCGTCCTTGTTTATTATATTTTATAGTTGTTTTTGTGATTCGGTGTAAAAGGGTAAAACTTGGGCGGGCGTGGCGGAGAATGTAGAAAAAATAAGTTGGACAGAGAGGAAGACAAACGAAGTCTTATTTAGAGTAGGTTACTGAAGGAAATCTGAAAGAGGGAGAGAATATGGCGAAATATTGAGATGCGGTGGGTGTTATGCTGAAGGTTGTGACAGATGGAAGAATGATGGGTAAGCTGCTTAGAGGAAGGAAGAGAGGAGGTCTTTTAGCGAGCGTGAAGGCAGGGAGAAGTTGCGAAGAAATGAAGAAGGCAATAATGCAGGGCAAATAGGGGAACACTTTCGTGGTAGGCATGCAATATGAAGTAGTTTGTTTGAGACCTCTTCAAGACCTGACTCAAATACGGCGAGTAACTTGAATTAATGAATCTTCGCGTGCCTTCCCAGTGAGATTGAATGGGGACAAATGTGCTCATGGCAGGGTAATGTACGCATGCGTATAAAAGTGGTCGAGGGTCCCATGTCAGTGTGTGTCTACGTAACTGTGACTGTGTCAGTCAGTCTCACTGTGTCAGTGAGAGTCCCATGTGTGTGTCTACGTGACATATGGCTCTCGTGGTCATGAGGTACTTCACTCTAGTGTGCTCTCTTTCTTCACCGTGGCCGGCGGTCATTGTTATTCAGTCGTCTTCTTGGAAATCCTATTCGGGTGCAGTATTCTGATTGAGAGAGGTACTTGATGGACCGAGGCACTAAGTACGACTACACTTCAAACACCCTCTTAACACCTCACTAAATACCTAAGTATCGTGCTTTGCAGGAAACTATTTTTCACTTTCGTAATATTTTTACATCTATTCCCTCCAATATGCGGTACTTTTTCCTCCATCATTCTCACTTATTCAATATTCTCTCCCTGTCTTGAATATCACAGTCTATAACTCACAAGTACTGCTCATAAATAAGCTCCTAAATCCGTAGCTCCTGCTTCTTCGAATTTCCCTCTTTCATTTGCATCTACATTTCCCGTGTATAATACCTTTCACCCAGTCGTTTGTTTGTTTATTTTACGTACCCACGTCGTCAAAGCTAATTGTTTGCCGGTATTATTCCTAGTAACGAGCCACCAATGTTTTTTTGTAGCCATATCATTTGATAATATGTTTGCTGATGCTATTTCGTTGTCGTGGCTGAACCGATATTTTATCTAAGATCGATAGGTATTCTAGTCTCCAATCATAAGTGTGCTGGTATGTTGATTCAGGAAAGCGAGCTATCGGAGTGATGCTCGAATAAGTTATCAAACGTTTGCCTTTTGGATGCACTGTTGTATATTATTAATAAAAATCGGGAAAACTATTATAAATACGACCACCATTGGAACAAATGTCTGAGATTGGGCGTCGGAATTGCTGTTAATATTATATGACCTCATGGCAGAGTGTCATCGTGTTGATTTCATAGCAATACTTCGATATCAAACGGGCTGGCCGATGTTCGGGGGAAAAAATGGAATCGGCGTAAAGCATCGGGTCGTGTCACCTTCGCTCGAGGCCACGAAATGCTATGGCATTCCGTTTAATCCAGTATCCCTTTTCCTGATCTGTTCTCTATCATATATATTTGAGTTGGCCTCCTAAAACTATAATATTTATATCTTTCATCGTTCACTTGAATTTTAACACGGTGGCTATTCACTTTGGTATTGCATTATAAACTAGATTATGTATTAATGCGGCGATGACTTTTTGTGAGAAGAATTTCTTTCGCTAACCTAGAGACTTAAGTTAAAGGGAAAGACGAGGAAAGCGTTGAGCGCATGCCAGTTTTTTGTTTAATCGGTTAACATTATTTTAAACCGCTTCAATCCTCCACTGAAACTATAGCCCAAAAGCATATGTTAATTTTGCCACTACTAGTAGCTGCGTTAGTCACTACTCCTTTGGTGTTATCGTATTTTTTTCATTTTCATCCAACCGCACATTTGGTGTAACAGGTTTTTTCAGAATGTTACAAGTGTCTATCCCCGAATCGTTTGTCCACCTCACCTATCTCCGCTACCATCGCTGTGGGTGTGCATAAACAGCACAAAGGCGCGCAAGACATGATTTTCCAATCAATCATTCGCCGACCCCGGTGGCGGCGGGGTAACGTCCTCGTCTGCCATTCCAAGGGTCGCGGGTTCGATTCCCGCCTGGGTGAGTTTTCCTCCACCTAGGGCTTGGGTGTTTGTAAATGTGTCCATTGTTATCGTTGTTAATAGTTCGATGTAAAGGCCAAAATGTGCTGTTTTCGAATTAATACTGAATAAATAAATAAATATATTCGATGTTTTCAGGCTTCACATTGTGGAAATCCATTACCACTTGAGTAGAAATACCAATGTGTCTTTTAACTAATTTTTTCATTCGTTTCAACTAGTTTCGAAGCATCGCCGATGCTCCGAAACTAGTTGTAACGAATGAAAAAATTTACCCAAACTGTACATTGGTATTTTTAATTATTGGTATTATTAAAATAAAGATCGCTTTTTTCGGAGACCATAACTGAAGGAAGCATTGCGGGAAGAATTAGAGGGGAACTAAATAAGGTTGAACTACGATGAGCGGAGAGTTGGAAGGCATCGATGTAAGGAGCGATGGGTAAAGAAGAAATTCCACATCTACATTTACATGAAACCCCGCAAGGGCGTGTGACTGGGGGTGTTGGGTCACGACCTGTAAAAAATGATAAAGCCACTAGCAAAACCAACAAATTCATGCAAATCTACACCCATAGAAGCGTATATATACATGTTAACTTACACGCATTTTATTTATTTATTTACAAAATTACGTTGCAATTAGGCAAATTTCCTGGTGGCAACGGTCAGGTTAGGTCAAAGATAACTACTAACAACGACATTACATACGAACACATAAAAACAGATAAGAGACAAAATATTTTTACATACAATGGCACTTCCACATCACATACAAACAAACTTCCACACCACATACAAAATGCCGTCCACATCACATACAAACAATATTTTCAAAACTACAGTGAAGTTTATTACCCAGTGGCTACTTTACATTTCAACTTAAAACTTCTAAAATTGGATGGAAAGGGCTCAAAAAAACCTCCAGGCAGCTGGTTCCAATCAATAATGGTTCTATTTAAAAAAGAGTATTTTTTCTTATTGGTTTTTTGAGTGCTTATTTTTATTTTGAGGCTATGGTCGTTTTTTCCCTTAAAGTTAGGCTTTTCTATCCCTTGCCATAAATCTTCCCACGCTTCGTCCTTTTTAACAATTCTATACATCGCGCCTAACCTACTCCTTTTTCTTCTATTTTTCAAACTCTCTCAATTCAGTACATCTAACATATCCATGCATGCAAATAATGCATCATCTACTAACATAACCTGTGCATTAACCTACGAATAAACATTATTCTTTCACAGTTTTTAATCTTATCCATCCTCGTAAATCTAATGTCTTTACCAAGTCTTTCTTTTACGACGACTTTGATTTCCTTCTATTTTGGTTTCTGATTGTCCGGGAAAAGAACGGGTATTAGTATCTATCTGTACTAGAATATATCTCCCTTATCTTTGTGGTCCGCTCCCCTGGATATTCTTCATCCAAATACTCTTCAAATCGGAAAAGGGCATGACGCCTCTACTGATTAATCCTTGGATTACAATCCTTGATGATGAAGTAGTTTATTACACTTTCAGCTGTTGGAACAAAACTTAAGCATAATGAAACGGTGTCTTCAATCGCGTGAGTGCTTGCATCAAATGAAAATACCGCCTTAAATTGTTTCCATGTTTAGCCCTTCTGGGCGTATTTAGAAGCTTTCTTGGCCTTTTACCGCAGTCACGCCCCCCCTCCCCCCTCTCTCTCTTTCTCCGTCTCAACCCTTTCTCAAGGCGCCCTCTTCCGCAAAACCCATGCGGTGACTCGTGGGGGTAAGTCGTACATGCATCCCTCGCAAACTCCCGCCCCTTCCACCCCCGCTAATCCCACCCCGCCCTCCGTCCTCCCCCCGCTCCGCCCCGTTCTCTCTCCGACGAATATGTCTCCTCCTTGATGGATTCCGTGTAAGGAAAACCGCAGGCTTATTTGATCACGCTCCCTCCTCGTTTATGGAGCGGGGCGTTGAGAAGCGCATGTTAGGAACCGCCCCTCTCCTCCCCCCGCACACACACACAAACTAACCCACGCCCCCCCCCCCACCCACCCACCCACCCCTTCTCCTCTCGGGGCAGCATGCAAAACCACTTTCCCCCGTCACCGATCCCCATCGCCTCGCACCCCTCGTGGGTCACAGATCGACGTTTGCTCTGCATCTTCCCCGCTCCCCCACCTGCCGCAAAAGCGCCGGGACGGGAAATGGACGGCTTCTTTGGACCCTCCCGACGGTACGTCACTCATCGTATACCTCGGTGGAGCACTATCGGCCATGGGATAAACCTAGGAAAGAGAGATTTTAGCCTTAAACGGGGTGCGTGGATTTAAATGCTTATTATCTACTCTTTACTTGAATCTTCAGGCGTAGTATCGTTGCATCTACTTGAACACTATACTCCGCCAGCTCTCGCAAAGGGGCGTATGGCGGGGGTTGGGTGTGGCAGGGCAGCAGCCGTACGCACGCGGCTGTTGTTGTTCGTCCGGAAAATAAGTGTACTGACTCTTGGGCTGGGCGCGCCTGGAGCGGCGCGCCCAGCACCGTTCGGACGGGCTGCGATTGGAGGGGGGTATGTTGGCAAGCGACGCTGAAAAAGGCCGTCGGCTCTGAGCTGTGGTGTAGTGAGGAGCTCTGTTAACGCGAACCTCCACGCTCGACCCACGTCACGGAACGCGATGCCGAAGTTTTTGGAGCAGCGTTATTTCATCGAATTTGCGGTAAAGCTTGGGAAATCGTCTACCGAAACTGTCGGTATGATTAACCAGGCTTACGGGGAGTCAGCCATGTCCAGAAACATGATCTTTCGGTGGCACAAGATGTTCGTGGAGGGCAGAGAAGAGGTCGACGACGAGTCTTCGAGAGGTTCCCGATGATGCCTTCGCGGGAGCGTTCCAGGAATGGGAACGCCGCTGGAACAAGTGTATCGACTCACAAGGGTCCTATTTTGAGGAATATTAGCTTAAGATATGTAAAAGTGTAATAAATTTTTTTTCCTGAGCTCAGTACACTTATTTTCCGGACTATATATATATATATATATATATATATATATATATATATATATATATATATATATATATATTAGCTCAAATTCAAAAACACTTGAGTGGGCGCAACATTCAAAATAATTTTCTCGGTGTCCCTAGAAATGCTCTTTATCTTTCCAGAAGGCTGTCTTGCCTGTTCTATTCGTGAATTAGCGGATACCATTCTAATTCTTCATCTACATGATGCCTCGCTAGCCGCCGCAGGGGAGTTAGCGGGGGGTGTGAGGTCACCAGCCGTAATAGAGAAGGAAGCCACTTGCGAAACCAACAAATTCGTGCAAAGCTACACTCACGGAGGCGTACACATTAATGCGAAAACTTTCTCGACCCGCACGCATGCAAATTCATATACCATCAACTAACGTACACCCATTCAAATGTAGTAAATATCTATCCGATAGCGTGTGAATTTGTATACATGCTGGTGGAAGACTTAATGTAAAACAAGGGTTAACACACGTAATAAATTAAGTATTTGTTGGAATTAAAATTAACCAATACCATTTCTACGACAGGCCTGCTCCATTACAAGATAGGTCATGCAGAGTTAGAAGGGGAATTCTGCCAACACACCCGCCACGCTCACTCGTAGCCATTGTGAATAAGCCGGGTGGATTTTTTTCGTTAACCTTTTCCAAATCATTTAAGAACACTTTCTCCCATGGATCTCGTACACTTGCCGCCGATTCTCAGTATGACCTAGTTGAGGTAATCCCCTTCCTTATTTTTCCAGAGCATTATTCCTTCAACTCGTCTAATGAAACCTAGCTGCTTAAAAGCTGACCCGACCATCTTCAGATGCGAGTGCTGTGCGTAGAACTTGATACTTTACTATAGCCTATGTTTCTACAGTGTAGTGAAGAATTTTATAATTAAATGTCTCTATCTCGTGCAAGACCAAGGTGTACCATTTTTTTATCTTCTTTTAATTTAGTATGAATAGAGATGGCTATGCAACTGTTAACTAAAGGGGCAAGTGAAAGAAAATTCGAGATAAATCAACATTTGCAATGATGGAGGAAACAGCAAAGACAGAGAGGGACAATAAACATGGAGGGAAGCGAAGCACATATAGGCTGACCACGCGAGAGACGGTTATGTGGTCCCGTCAGAAATAAGACGCGTGAATGCCTTGAGAGAAGGGCAAGGAGGTTGGATGCAACCAGGGTTTTCTCGCCCTAATTTCGTTCGGTTTCGAAACTCGGTCCTCAAGGGTTGGCGTTAATTTAAGTCTATGAAATTGAGTGTGATGGAAAAAAGTGAAATGCACTGAAGAATTTAGAAGCTCATGGAGTGATGAATGAGAGTAGAAGGTCGTTTGGAGAAATTCGAAGTCAGGAAAATAAGAATCAGGGAATGACGAGCGACTTGTAATGTTGTTGACTGTGAGAAGTGAGAATGTTGGGTAAGCGAGGCAGAGGTAGGAAAAGAGAATAAGGCCGTGCTAATGTTGGACGAACTAATGAAAGACAGGGAGAGTATGTTTTGTATTTAGTTGAGGGTTTTCAGGGTATCTAGGGTACGTGTATAGTCGGGGCTTTGAAGTGCGGCATTGCATGGGTCCATTAGAATTGGACCTTCGCCGGAAGACTAGTGCTATTAAACGTTCAGTCGAAATCCGGTTGTTGAGTCGAAATCCGGTGCTTTCCCGGTTCCGCTCTGGACTGGCCGGCACAGGCCCTCGCGCGAAGGGCTGCTGAGACCGCCTGGTGCCCTGGTGCGGCGGGGTCGAGCGAGATCTGTGGAGGCGAGGGGGGGGGGCGCGGCTGCTTAGTTCTTGTGTTTTGGGTGGGGGGAGTGGGGTAAAGCGAGAGGTTGGGAGACGGAAGGGGGATTTGTGAAGGAGGGACTGTCCGTCTGCCCTCCAGAGGTATGCGCGGGTTCCCCCGCACCCCTCGAGTTCTCAGTGGTGTGGTGGAGATCCTGTGGCTGCCATGAGGGGGGGGGTGAGAATTCCAACCCTCCATCTCATCCCCCGCCAGAGTCTTGTTAACCATCGCGCAGTTGTTGGCCTTTAGAATGTCTTGAGGCGTGGGCTGCGGTCTCGGTGGGTTTAGAGGGAGCCGGCGGCGAGGTTTGGAAAAGGGATAAGCCCCTACCTCCTCGGGCACGGAAATAGTTGCCCCTCCCCCGCCCGGCTCTACGGTTCGCTTGACCACGTTCGCCGCTCCCCTCCTTCCCCCCACACCACTTTCGTGCCCTGCCTCGCTGCACTCCCCCCTCCTTATTTACGCCCTCCCCCCCCCCCGCGCCGCATATCGCTAAACTCCCGTCTCTTAATCCCGCCATTGTTTTAAGTTTTTCTCCCGCCTCTTCGCCCGACACCCGTTGCCCTGTGGTCGTGCCGTTGAAATGTTGACCTCCCTGTTACGACGCAAACGGAAATACGATACATTGATCGATGTCGAGAATGACAGCATCGAATTTCATATCCTATTTTCGTATTTTATCCTTCTGTGAAGTGTTTTGAACGAAGATGGCCACATTCGTTGGGACACAAGAAAAAGATGAACCGAGCTAGTTTTAGAACCTTTTAAAATGGATGGAAGAATTAAAAGAAACAAGTACGGTGAGTAAGGATTTTAAGTGAAATGAAATGTATTCTTCGAGAATAAGTGTGTTTTTGGTGGAGCGTTATCTTGGTCACTGAGTCAGGATGATAGGCATAGTAGAGGTTCGGAGGCTTTTGAAATGTGGGAGCGGAGAAGGATGGAGAAGGTGAAGTGGACAGAAATGGAAAAGAGCAAGGAAGTGATAGGAGTGGTGGGGGAGGAGAGGGGATTGTTGGGAGATATCCTAAGGAGGCAGGGAAGGTCAGAGGAGAGTATTTTAATTTGTAATCGAATGCTGAAGACTGTGAAAGAGGAGAGAAATTTAGAAAGTGAGGACAGAGTAGGATGAGAACTGGAATACTGGGCGGAATGTAGGGAGAGGGAAAGAATGAGGATTCGAAGAAGGGTTATTTGTACATAGTTTGGGATAGGTGGTTGTGTCTGGTGGATGAGGTGTTAAGGTTGTCCGTGTCCATGCAAAACTTACCTAAAACGATAGATTACCAACTCCTCCTAACTATTTCATTCGTCTGCCGTCATAACCCCTGCACTCTTATTCCTAGTATGATCAGGCCAGCCTGTTTTCTCTCTATTCGCTTCATCTTGCATGTTTATCCTTTACCTCTTAGTCTTCTATATAGTCCTCAAACGCCGCACTTCCTCTATTCCGGCCCCATATCCATTTTTCCGACCTTCCTCGGATTTCCCCACCATCAGCTTGTTCTCTTCCCATCCTGCCATTCCTCGCCCCTCTTCAATATCCCTCCAATTCTTGTTCATCAACATTTCCCATGACTGCCTCTCGCAACCGGAAATAATGTCACACAGGCTATGGTGATAAATATCTCAAATTCCCCCATATGTCGACTGCCCGACGGAAATGTACGACATCGATTTTCCCATCTCGACATCCAACCTGGAACAGGTGTAGTTCTGATATTGATATCATTTTTATATTCTCAGTCGAAGGTAATCTACGAGATCTCGTACTTATTGAGGATAAGCTTGAACTTTCCCTCTCTACCATTGTATATTGCGTTCTCTTTTCTGTTTCTCTAACTATCTCTCCACCCTCATAGCATCGAATTATCCCATTCTATTCCCCTTCCAACGGCCGAATTAACATCCCACTCCCTCTCACATCCCATCTCCTCCGCTCACTTTCCCACCCTTCATGGAATTCGGTCATCGCTTTTTCCCTTGAAAGGTCAAGTATAATTACCACGTTTCTAATCCATTTATTTTCCAATCCTTATTATCTCCTTGTTCTTTCATATTATTCCGCATTGCCAGGAATAGATTACCTCGAAGTCTGAACATGTATCGAAATATGTGAAGTATCGGATCGTTTATTGGGTGCTCACCTCACCGAGGTGCTGTATCGCGCCAGCATCGCACTCCGAGGGCGAACGCACCGCAGTATCGCCGGGCGGCCTACGCCCCCCTCCAATTTCCACCCCTCTGCTCCCGTCCCTTCGGTCCCAACCGCCCCTCCCACCTTCCCCCCCCTCTCCCTCTCACCCCTGAAGTTTCTTCTTGCCCGGAGGTAACTTTTCTTTCGTGCTCTTTTGCTATCCTCATCCCCGTGTCTCCTTCGTGCCTTTCGCCTTCCGCTTGGCCGTCCCAGTTTGAAATTCCCCACCACGGACAGCCCTGCCCTCCCCGCCCCCCTCTTCGGCGAACCCGCCTCGCTCACCCGACCCCCGAGGACCCGAATCTTACCTCCTCGCTGTTTCTACCCATCAGTGTGTGCTCACGCTGCCGTGGACTTCAAAATTAAAATGTTCTGCTTCCTCAGTCCGTATTTCTGCAGTTTATAGCCACTTGAAAACATTCAAACTTGCAAGTACTTACTTACTCTTAATTTGGTAACTAGCGTAGGGAAAGCTTTGTCAGGAACATCTGCTCGGCTGTACTCTCTTGACTAGGGTTCATTCCTCAAGAAGTAGGGAAACATTCGAATGAGGAGGTTAAGGAGAATTATAATTTTGCGTTGGTCGGAGTGCTTCCTTAGAATGCATGCATCTAGGTTCGAGAATATGCGAAAGAATGGTAATATTCTGGAATTCAACTGAATAGCTAAGGAGAGGAAAGCTTCTTGTTTCGTCAAGAATCATCCTTGGTTTGGAGACATTGAAAAAACACGGAATGCATGCTCGATTCCGGCTATTTAATGAAAACAAAGTCTTTACAGCTTACGTGAAATAATTTTAGCGCCGCAATATTGGTAGGCGCGACCACAACGTCGAGTTAAATTGAGTTAATGATAGACCCTTGCAGAAGGAATTCTTTTTCGCTCATGCAATTCGTGGCCGCAAACGTAGAAAACGTCACGTACGACAGTTTGAACGAGCCGAAAATAAAATAACGGAGTTATCATCAATAGCTCTTGATGGCAGGTGACGTAACGCCCCCTAACTCCCTCCCTCGTTGCTGTTTCCAGGGTGAGATGTGTTGCAAATTCTGTTCCTTCTCTCAAGGACGACCATTTACTACTCAATTTATTGAGCGCGTTATTCACAAAAAAATGTTCATCCATGAGTCGAGTTCAACCATCAAAAACGATCAAAATTAATGTTGATTACGTTTCTTTATATTTTTATATAATTAGCTCATGTGAATTGTCTCCCTTGAATAATAACTACAAATAATTTGTTGGGAAAAAGTAAGATACCCGTTGACTCTCTTAAAGACCACTGGGGCCCAAAAATAAATTGTCTCAGTATATTAGTGATCCCTTTGTAAACTATTCGTTTCTCACATCCCTGAGCACATACATTGGTGCCCCCCATAGCGTTAGTGGATATCAATCCTAAATTGGAATATCTAGGTTGCCGTCTCCTTTTCTTTCTGTAAAATAAACTCTGACTTTGGCTCCGAAACGTTTATTTGGGGAGCCGTTCATTCCATCTTACCGATAAGAGCTGACTCGTGCTACGTAATTGCCTGTATGCGTGGTGCGCTTCCTGCCAGAGTTGCATCAGCACACTATGTACTAAGGAGAGGATCCACGTACCTACCACGCCGTGCCGGTCAGGACCCATTTCTCTCTCACCCCCTGCCGATACCCCTTTTCTGCTGCCAAGGCACTCCTGCTCATTCCTCCCATGGACCTTCTCTCCCATTGGTTCCGGAGCACTCCCTCCCCCACCTCCTCCTTTCTTATCTCCCTCTCCTCTTTTCCTCGAGCGGAGTTTCCCTTCCCTGCGTCTTTTTATAATCCCAGTTTTCCAGCGAAGTCCGTGATTTTCTTCTGCCTTCATAAGATGCGGAAATTGAACTTTCAGAGTGTGGCCGAAATATTGGACGGTCTTTAAATAAATGGAGGGACGATATACCAACACATATATGTATGTGTGTATATATATATATATATATATATATATATATATATCACTTTTTTAAAGTCTCACGGATGAGCGAAATCGCAGTCATTTCCTGTATGTTTGGGAGGATGATTATTTCTGGATCATTCCTTAAATATTTTGAAAGCAGATCTCGGAAAACGTGAAGCTTGAAAAAAACCGCTCTTAGGGGTATCAATCAGTTTTCTGCTTACCCATCCGAATGATTTTCCGTTCAGAAATTATAGGGATGTAATTTGATCCGTTGAAAACTTTACTTGTTCGGAAATTTCGCCAGTCAACACTAAGTCCAGTGTTTAAGTGGGTACAGTGAGCGGCAAACCTGGCCGTTTGGCGGTGTGTTCGCCGTACTCGAAAGTGGCGCGTTTGGATTCTCCCTCGGTCTTTGCATGTCCTGCGGTTGAAATTTCGCGTGGTCTTTGCTCAGCGGCACGATTTTAACCGTCGGAACGCTTTTCGAAGACCCAATTACTGCCAGGGCCGCCGCTGCCACCAAATGCGTTTAGCGTTTTCTGCTCTGGATCGATTCTACTCGTCAGAATGCCACCACATCTCCTGTGAAAGCGAGGCCTCGCCGAGGAAGGGCGGAGGGCTTCTGCCGCCATTCCTAGTTCTCCCTCCTCTCCCCCGCGTCCCGCCTCCACCCCCTGCCCCATAGACCCTACGTTTGAGGCGTTCCCGCTCTGTTTCTGCGTCCCAAGGTGGATGTAATGAGATTACTGCTTCTCGATATCGCTTCTTTGACTCCTCCACGTCGTTGGAAAAGAGTCTCGAACGTTTCAACTCGATTTTTGTATGGTTTCTCTGAGTTAAATAAGGATATCCACTGAGTGTTGCGTGCTTTCTCTTTATTACTCTCTAAAGTGAGATGAAACGGAAACCAAGGAGTATGGCGACCGAATTTTCAAATTTTAAATTAATACCTGCGACCGCAAATGGGAGCGTCACTCAGGTTTAGTCACATGAGCCCATATGCCTCGTGTTATTGTTTCTCTTCACCAATGTATGTCCGTAAGGGAAAATCTATTTCGTATTTTTTGGTTCCAGAAACCTTGTGTTAGCCGTTCGATTCTTCTCTCTTCTTATATGAAAACAAAGCCTTCATTTACGCGGCGAGGCAAACCTTCATTTCATGCTCAACTCATTATGTAATTTTTTATACTTACACCATCCCTTAAGAGTAACTTGTAACAGTTTTGCCAGACTTGTGTTCAGCATTTTCTTTTAATTGCTAGTCATGAAAATATCCTTACGTATTCAATCTCCAAATAAAGTGCGTTATGTTTCATATATTGAAAGCAAATACTATTTACTCACTTGCTTTACATACTTCCTTTACTTACTATTGAGTATTGCATATGAAAGTTATCACTTCAATTACCAAACGACCAAAAGCGATTTATAGTATCCAGAAATCGTAGTGTAAGCCAAGGCTATCGTAAATGATAAAGTAATTTAGGGTAAATGAATACAATTTAATATTTAAGTAAAGGTGTTTGCAAACAGAGCCTAAATATTCATCTTAACCTGCCTATACAATAATGGGCATCAGCGGATATTAGTGATGAGTATTTTGCAATTAAAATCATTCGAAGAAAACCATATTATGGCATCATATTATCCATTCGAACTTAGACTGCCATATAATCATACTTCATCCGTAATGAGGAGATGGGCAGGATTTGAAAATGGTAATGAAATATGTTTATTATTCCTTGTGCATTGAACAAAGATTCCATTCAGCAAAATGATTCACTTGTGTAATTCCGCAGTCGATAGGGTGAAAGTGTGCTGGGCCGGTTTAATCAAACACTTTGTTAATAGCAGGTGGTGCGCTTTTTTTTAATTGCACCTTTCAGGGGGGGCAGTTTAGTCCGCAGGACATTCACGCCGTGGCCTTGTTCGTTCGAAGGGATTCCATGCCACACGTGTGGTTTATCTCATCGGCCAAGAAATACACAGAAAGCAGATTTAAAGTTGCGTGTGTTTAAAATATCTTCCTACTTCTTATCTCGAGAGGCGTGCCAGTGTATCAAGACGCCCAAAGACAGCGGCGCCGAGTAAATCACTCTCACATTGCGGTGTGTACGGATATTTCCATACGCATGTACATACATTTATATGTATATGTATGTCTGTCTGTGTGTGTATATTTACATGTATACGAAAAGGACTTAGATACACTTACACCCGCCTACGAGATCTTAAACTAGAGAAAGTTGAAAAGTTTACCTATTGCAGAAGTTTCTTGGCGATTAAATTGGTGTATGTATGTGCGTTTTGTAAAGAATCTTTCACGAGAAAGAGGGTATTGATGATAGGATGTTAATGAAAGGCTTGTAAAAACTTTGATATGGATAGTGAATTGTAGCGGATCGGAAACATGGTGGCTGCAGCGAGACGGAATACGCAAATTGAAGGCTTTTGAAATGTGGGTTTGGAGAAGGATTGAAAATGTGAAGTGGGTAGTTAGGAAAACAAATGAGGAAGTCCCAGGGATGGCGGAGTAGGAATAGAGGCGATATTTGGGATAAATCGAATGAAGGCAGGAAAGATGGATGAAGGAAGGCGTTTTTATTGTCGATGGGATGTTGTAGGCTGTAATAGAAGGAAGACAAGCGAGGAAAGGGTAGGAATGGAAAGGTTTTTAGAGGGAATGAAGGGAGGAAGGAATAATGTGGATTTGAAGAAGGTCTTATTGTAGTGGTGGATGTCAAGTTGACTTTTGTTACGAAAGGAAAGGAAATTTGTAGTTCTACGCGTCGTCCGAGTCCGTCCTAAACTTACCTTAAACGGTAGAATACCAATAATAATAATAATAATAATAATAACACAAATTGTTGGGATTCGTTTCCTCCTTGACCCAGGCCCATGATCTGGAGAACGCATCCAAGGCAAACGAATTTCTGGAAACTCTCCCTCCGTCCCCCTCCCCCTTTCCAATCCGCCGCCCCCTTCCCCTCTGCCCCCTCGGTCTCCCGGGTGTGCGTGCCGCGAGGAATGCGTCACGCCAACGAGGGCAACGGGCCCTTGTATGTTTTCCCGAGCTCCGCTGTCATTTTCGCTTCCTCTTCTCCCCTCCTCTCTGGTTCTTGTCGGCGGTTTCGTTCCAGCCCTGCTCATTTCCCTCCCCCCTTCCCTCCCTTTCCCCCAACCCTTCTGCCCTCTCCCTCCCGTCTCGTCTCCGGCATTCCGTTGGCTTCTTCAAGGCGATGACGCCTCGCCGAGATGTATAGTATACCTCGGCCGAACTTTCCCGCTATCGACTTTATCGATTGATTCCACCCGTCTTCTCTGCGAAGATTTTCACCCATTTCCTTTTTTTCCGCCGTTTCTCATTTCTTCCTTCCTTTCCCCGCAGCATTCTCCTCTTTCTCCTCTCTCTCTCTCCTTACCTCCTCCGTCCGCCTCACTTTGCGGACCGCCCCCCCCCCTCCGTCCCTTGGTGTCCCTCTCCCATCCCACAACCCCTGCCACCCGAGTGGATCCTCTGGGGTTTTTTTTCTACTCTTGAGCTCGGTCGATGCCTTTTAGATTCTGAATAACAGCTTCTCCATACACGCCTGCGGTTATATTTTTATAAAAGTTATAATTGATTTAATTTTCCTCCCTACTCGTTTCGTCAATCTTTGCGTGTTTTCGCAAATATTGGAAGTAACATTTTTCCAAGGATGTTGATGATTTACCATGTGTACCCTACTAAAAATTCCATTGAATATGCTTTCCCGATGGAATATATCCTAATAAAATCTCAGCTATATCTCTTGATATCCGAAATAAACGAAATGCAAGACTTCAAAAATGTTTCAAATATATCCTTGCTATTTGAGTACCGCTCCTTCCGTGCTTTTGGTTCTCACCCGAGCGATTATGTCATTTGCGCCGATGGGAATATCAACGTGTGGGTCTTAGTCGCAAAGGTATTGACTGATATGGTGCTCGGTTGTGCGCAGTCAAGTCCAAATAATTTAAAATCGTTTTCTACCAATCGTTAAACATAATAGTTAACGAACTACACAAGCATTCAGTGAGTCCTGCTCGTGGATTTGCGGAGGAAAGATCCTCGTCAAAAAATAACTGCCGTATGGATCACATTTTCGCAATTTTCTTGCCAAGAACGCGGACACAAAATCCCCTCATGCTAGTTAAGGGCAAACTATTGGCATTGACGTTTTAGGCATCCGTAAAACAGAATACGCCGTCGTCGTGATGGATCTTCTGGATCACAGGGATCCCCTGGCGTGAGATCTCTTCCCCATAGATCTTCACGTATTGCTGTAATGCATCGCTAGCTTAGTCTTAACTGTCACTGGCAAACAATCCTTCGAAACTGGAGCTCATCACTCACACTTGGGCTATTATTTCGTCGGAATAGGGAAGTGAGTCGTAGGGTAGAAGAGTTTTAGAGGAATTGGCAGGGGGTGTGGTGGGAGATATGGCGGCGAAACTAGGCTACTCTGGGGCGACGATAGGCACCGAGAGGTCCTAGGGCGTTACGTTTCATCCAACCGGCTGAATACCCTGAGTACCACAGGCTGTAGACCATAGCGGCATGTGCATGGGAGCCCATTAGGGATCAGAAATCCCAAGAAAAAAGGGTAAGGAAAAATTGTGTAATTGTGGAGTGTTACGTTGTGTTGTTGAAGCTTACTTGTGCACGTCCGGCGGACTACCAATGATGCTTGTGACTGAAATCGTAATGTGGGGTTTTAGGATATTTGGTGTCGTGTTATTCTGGTCTTTGAGGTGTTGTATACGCGTTCGTACTTTCCAAAAAAACAATCTTGATAGTTAGACTGCCTATTAGATAAGTTCGGGGTTGGCATGCGAGCTGTCGTGGCGGGAAGGAAAGGAATCTCACCAATTTGCTTTCTCCTTCCCGTAAGCGTTCACTTGTGGTTGGGAAAATGTTCCTGCAGTCTCGGGTCGAAAAAAAATCTGCTGTTTCTGCTTTGCATCCCTTTGTTTTCCCTTTCCTCTTTCTCTGTATTTCTCCCCTTCCTTCTTTTCCTTTCTCTTCCTCCCTCTTCCCCTCTTCCTCTCCCTCTCTCTCTACTGTTGCCTTCGTTCCCCTTTCGACGCAGCTGTGTTTTCCCTCCTTCCTTCACTGAATCTTTAATCGATAAAGTGGGAACCTATACGATGCCAATGGATCGGAAAATGGTGAATTTTTTTTATACTCCGATGTGATATGCAGGAAGAAATTCGGGGGAAATCTTTTATTAAAAGATTTTTGCGGGGTTGAAAAAAAAATAATATTCCGCAGAGTCATTTAGCAAATGGGTTCATGAAATTTTATGGGGGTTATTTATACGTTTGAGGTCTGGGAATATGAATGCGTTTCAATACAAGGGTTTCCGTAAAATATTGTTGCTGCTGCGGTGGCTGCATTTGAGGATGTGGCGGAGGAATTTGTAAAAAGGTTGGGGCCATTTCGTCTCTCGCTTCCATTCGGGTCCATTTAACCCAGTCGTGGCCTCGTCCCGAGTGAATGAAAAAAAAAGCAGGCAAGACTTTGCAGTACATTAGCGGGGGCATAGGCGACCGACGCTCGCTCTGTATTGATTGCATTCGTTCGTTCTCGTACTTTATGGATGTTCGCGAGTTAAAAAGCTTCGTCGGTGCCTTAACGAACTTTTGCGGCAAAAATGGCACTCGTCCAGTTAGCCTTCCCATTCTGTTCATAGGGAGAGCCACGTGCGGAGGTCTAATTTATCTTTCATGAAATAAACCCGCCTGGGAACCTTCGCGCGCCGTACCTTTTTGTCTTACCTATAAACTTGAATGTTTCTCCTTTTCTTCGCCGTCGCCTTTTGGTTGCGTGTATGAAAGAAAGGAAACGTATTGCGGGGAAGAACTCCAACGAAATGGTATTAATATTTGCAGGAATAGTCATCGATCGGTCGTTTTGAATGTTCATGAAGAGCAATCGTATTTTTCAGCTTTCTGTCTGTTAAGTTAATAATCACAGAAATTGTCGTTCAAAAGTTAATTAACGTTCAATGTCAAATTCGTTCATTATTCTCTGCGTGAGTGGAGGGAGTTGCGGTGGAAGTCAGTGACGAGGAAGGTTGGCCTTTCGTAATATACCTGTAAATGTATACAATGTTTTTATTTGCTGTTCCGTGTTTATGGTAACGTAGAGTTTGTAACACTAAAGCTATTATTTTGTTCTATGATTTAAGTGCTGTTAGTTTAATTCCAATCGTTATCGGGAAGTAAGAAAGGAAGAGCTATGCTAATAGTTAGAGATAAAGCGGGTAAGGTAATAGTTGACGCAGGAAAGATCCAAGAGAGATGGAAGGAGTATATAGAAGAACTGTATAGTAAAGAACTCAGACCAACACAGTTAGACATTGAAAAAGAAAATGACGTAGAGGAAGACAGCTTAGGTCCAGGCATACTAGACAATGAGATAGAAAGGGCATTAAGGGAGATGAAACTAAATAAGGCCGTGGGGGTAGATAACATTCCCGTGGAACTTTTAAAATGCTTAGGAAAATGTGGGAGGAAGAGGCTATATGGGCTGATCCGTAGCATTTATGAGGAGGGAATCTGGCCGGAAGACTTTGTGAGAGCAGTTTTAGTTCCGATTCCGAAAAAGGTAAAGGCCACGTCATGTGAGGACTATAGGACAATTAGTTTGATATCCCACGCAGCTAAAGTTGTTCTCAGGATCATAAACAAACGGATAGAGAGTAGGGCAAATGATTACTTAGGGGATGATCAGTTTGGGTTTAGGAAGGGGAGAGGTACGCGTGATGCCATTGCAGTAATGAGATTATTAATCGAGAGGAATATAGAACACAACCAGGAGGTATTTGCCTGTTTCGTAGATTTCGAAAAAGCGTTTGATAGAGTGAATTGGGAAAAACTAATGAGTATATTGCAGAAAATAGGAATAGATTGGAGGGAAAGGAGGCTAATCCGCAACCTGTACATGTCTCAGACTGCTCAGGTGCGGGTGGGAAACGGGGAGTCAGGATGGGCAGTGTTAGGAAGGGGTGTAAGGCAGGGTTGCCCATTATCACCGTTGCTGTTCAACCTGTATGCAGAGGAAATGATCAAAGAGGCATGGGAAGAACTCGAGGTAGGAATGAAAGTGGGCGGGGGATTCGTAAAATCAGTTAGGTTTGCTGATGACCAAGCTTAATTTGTCAGTCAGCCAAGGGGCTGCAAGCATTGCTTAGTGAATTGGAAATTCAGTGCGACAGGTATGGGATGAGAATCAATATTAATAAAACAAAGGTTATGCGATTTTCTAGAAAGAAAAAGGCTAATCTTAACATTAAAGTAAGAGGGCAAAAACTACAGCAGGTAGAACAGTTTACGTATCTCGGTAGTGTTTTGGACCAACACGGTCAAAGTAGTTGGGACGTAAGGAGAAGAATTACGCAAGGCAAAGAGGCTTTCACGAGGAGGAGGGAGATGATGACGGGGACTTTGAGTAAGGATGTTAAGAAAAGACTCGTAAAAACTTTGATATGGAGCGTAGCTATGTACGGCGCGGAAACGTGGTCATTGAAGCAGGAGGATAGACGTAGACTGGATGCTTTTGAAATGTGGGTGTGGAGAAGAATGGAGAAGGTGAAATGGACAGAGAAGAAAACAAATGTGGAAGTACTTGGTATGGTGGGCGAAGAGAGGGGTTTGTTGGGAGCAATCCTATGGAGGCAGGAAAAGTGGATGAAGGGGGTGTTGACCGGCAGTGGGATGTTGAAGACTGTGATAGAGGGTAGAATGTTGGGCAAAAGAGGAAAGGGAAGGAACAGGATAGGGATGTTGGACGGGATGAAGGGAGGAAGAAAGTACTCAGAGATGAAGAGGGGCCTGATATAGAGTAGGATGATGGATTTTGTGTTTTGTTAGGAGTAATAAAATATTTGTTTGGTAGTTGTGTCCATCGAAAAACCTACCTTAACCGGTAGATTACCTTAAAAAAAAAAAAAAGTTTAATTCCTTTCGCAATGATTTTAATTTTGAAATGGTAATCATAAATTAAATAAAGGATTGTAACTGTGAATATATTTATTAGTTATTGCCGCGCTTATTTCAGTGCAGATATTGACTTCAGCCGGTGGAGAAAAATATCCCAGAGGGCAATTCCTTTTTTTTGCTGAGTCAATACTTCAATGACATCATTTCTGAATCTCCTCCATCGTTTCAGAGAGACGGATTCCCATTTAATGTGCGCTTTCAATCGGTAAGGGAACGACCCTAAAATAGTGAAATGCCCTTTCCTTCTCCGATGGGTTAGAAGTTATAATAACAATTATAAGCCAACGAGGTTAATTTTTTCGGCAATTTTTTTTTATTTCGACCTAAACCTCGTGCTATCAGTTTGTCGGGTCAGAATGCAAATGCCTTCCTGTGCCATAGAAGTCGCAGATTAAAAGTCCGACGCGATTGGATGAATCGATTAAGGAAGAGGGTCTGATCGTGAATTAAGGACGCTAACATCTTCATAGTAATTTTCGAATCCCTAGCGAGCGCTTCATCGGTCTTGTTAGAATTGCGATAAATGCAGCCAAACGTGCTTGCTACGGAGGCAATAGGAGGATCCATCCATTGTCTATTCATGGTTGTAATTCCACAAAAAGCGGGTCGTCTATAGCGCTACAGCAGACTACACGCCCTGTGGTCTGATGATGAGACGAGCATTAAAACAGTGCTTTTAGTGCGAGAACACGCCGACTGCGCTCGTTTTTGGCTTCAAACGGAATCAGACGATCGCAATGAGGAAGGCGGCGAATTCGCGTCATCTGCGAATCATTGAACCCGGGCCGAGAGGGAGGAGGGTGGGCGGCCGATCGCTCGCTCGCTCGTCGTGCGGTTGTGCCAGCCGTGTTGAGATAGGCGGAGGGGTTCGCGGCCGAAGGCGATGAGCCGTCTCGCGAAGGAAAGGGGCGGGTTGGGAGACGGGGGCGGTTTCGCGCCGTGTTTCTCGGGCGGCAGAGGGTTGAGAATGCGTCCGTGAAGGAGTCGTCGAGGACAGAGAGGCGGAGAGGGAAGAGGCTTCCGTGGATCACCGGGGAGGTTTATATGAATGCAAAATAAAGAAGAGGAGAAGAAATTGCACGGAGCACGTCATCGGTGGAGGTGCGGAAAGCAGGCCATCCTTGTGGGGCAACGGTGGCATCGTGAGAAATTGGTTACCGATGTTCTAATTTGTGGTGGAAGTTGGTTGAGCGTGCTATCGTGTCTCGTTTCCACGTATTGTTTACGGGTGGAAAACAATTTATCGCTTCAATATGCATGAATAATTTCATGATTTTTCCATTTGAAAGTCGGGAATATTGTGAGAGGTATTCGCTGCGCGAATGCATTATGCGTGCCAATGGGGAGCTTTGATGAAAGATCAGATGAAGATCATCATAGCTGGCCCACATCCGTCCCATGAATCCTCATGTACTCAATATCCCGCGAGACACGTATGTCTGGAAAATAATTTTATTATTTCCGAGCGTTAGGTGAAGGGTTCAAAACCTTTTTTAGGAAATGAAAAACTTGCGCAGTGAGGGAATTATTTTTAGGTTCGATTTCGAAGGTCGCCCTGTTTTGTAAGGGAGCATTATTGTCACAAAGGCGTATGGTTTAGCGGGTGGGGGAGGTGTTCAAGGGTGAGGGTGCGAGTGGGAGGGAGGTGAAGGGGGAATGAATGGATATAATTTGGTCTGGGAAAAGTCCCCTGGAGAATTAGCATACATAGACCAACAGGAACACTTAGGTGGGCGAAATACAGGAAGAAAAAATTGTTCTCGACAAGAGAACGATGTAAAGTACGAAATATATAATGAAATGATTGCCAAAAGTTGAGACGGATAACATGTGGTGGGGCAGAAACGATTCTCGAGACATTCATCCTAATGAGTGCGGAAGGTGTGCGAGAAATAAGATCACGTATAAGAAATGGAGAAGGGTGAGTGAATGGTCTCGGGGGGGGGGGGAGAGGCAGGGGGGGAGTGCGGCTCCCACGGTATTCGGGGTGCGGTTATTTTCAGGGGGAAGAGCGAAGAATGGTTTCCAAGGGTGGCATTGGGAGCCCCCCCCCCCCGTCTTCTGCTTGTTCTCGTGGGATGTTGCGTCCGGGGGCGGAGGGTTCGTGAGCGGCGGCCTGCGGGGAGGTCGTCAGTCGTGTGGGCGCCCCCACTTCCCCGTCACCCCCCCCCTCTTTCCCCCGGCACAGCGCTTGCCCCTTTATATTTCGCGCAGTTTGAGGAGGTTCCCGGGAATGGCGACGGCGGGGGGACGTGGGTGAAGAGCCCTTGGGAAGGGACAGGTGACGATGGGTAGGACATTGAGTGAAGGGGTAGTGTGAGGAGGATGGGCGGAGCGCGGCCGGCGACAAAGGTGGAACATCAAGGCAGGAGGATTAATGGGCTCATGGAAGGAGCCCTGAGGGAGGCGGAGACATTTGTTAAGTTGGGTGAAAGTATTTATCAACCCGAGAACACTAATCGCCCTGAAAACTTTCCATGATCTGTGAACGCCAATCTTGATGAAATAGGAGTATAAAAATTACATGTTTGACAGCAACGTTTCGGGAGTAGTATTCTTTATCTTATTCAAACCTTCTGCTCCAAACCGAAATAATTCTTTACCTTTTTTTAAGAAATTTTTGGTTCTACTTTATGGGAAATCATTTTAAAAAGAGAATGAATAATTAGTGTCTTTCGCGAGCAGTATAACGCGGTACTTTTGATGTCATGTTCAGTGGCCGAAATTGAATATGTGTCCCTCAAGTACGCCATGAGTTTCACGTAATCCATCGTAATGCGTGGAATTTATCGTTAAATGTATATATTTATATTTTGACATTTGGGAAGGATTTTTTGTCTCCCATGTGCACGTTATTTCATGAGAGGTTAGGCGGATTTTCCGGATTACACTGAAACTTGTATGGCTAGTCTTCTTAATAGCATTAATGATATATGTATTATTATTATTATTAGGTAATCTACCAGTTAAGTTAGGTTTTTGGATGGACGCAGGTACTAAATAAATATTTTGTGATTCCTAACAAAACACAACATCCTACTCTACATCAGGTCCCTCTTCAGCTCTGAGTACTTTCATCCTCCCTTCATCCCGTCCAACATCCCTATCCTGTTCCTTCCCTTTCCTCTTTTGCCCAGCATTCTACCCTCTATCACAGTCTTCAACATCCCACTGCCGGTCAATACCCCCTTCATCCACTTTTCCTGCCTCCATAGGATTTCTCCCACCAAACCCCTCTCTTCGCCCACCATACCAAGTACTTCCTCATTTGTTTTCTTCTCTGTCCATTTCGACTTCTCCATTCTTCTCCACACTCACATTTCAAATGCCTCCAGTCTACGTCTATCCTCCTGCTTCAATGACCACGTTTCCGCGCCGTACATAGCTACGCTCCATATCAAAGTTTTTACGAGTCTTTTCTTAACATCCTTACTCAACGTCCCTGTCATCAACTCCCTCCTCCTTGTGAAAGCCTCTTTGCCTAGCGCAATTCTTCTCCTTACGTCCCTACTACTTTGACCATGTTGGTCCAAAACACTACCGAGATACGTTAACTGTTCTACCTGCTCTAGTTTTTACCCTCCTATTCTAATGTTAAGCTTGGCCTTTTCCTTTCCAGAAAATCGATAACCTTTGTTTTATTAATGTTGACTCTCATCCCATACCTGTCGCACTGAATTTCCAATTCACTAAGCAATGCTTGCAGCCCATTCTGACAAACTGACTGACAAACTAAAGTTTGGTCATCAGCAAACCTAACTGATTTTACGAATTCCCCGCCTACCTTCATTCCTACCTCAAGTTCTTCCCATGCCTCTTTGATCATTTCCTCTGCATACAGGTTGAAAAGCAACGGTGATAATGGGCAACCCTGCCTTACACCTCTTCCTAATACTGCCCAACCGGACTCCCCGTTACCCACTCGTACCTGAGCAGTCTGAGACATGTACAGGTTGCGGATTAGCCTCCTTTCCCTCCAATCTATTCCTATTTTCTGCAATATACTCATTAGTTTTTCCCAATTCACTCTATCAAACGCTTTTTCGAAATCTACGAAACAGGCAAATACCTCCAGGTTGTGTTCTATATTCCCCTTATTACTGCAATGGCATCACGCGTACCTCTCCCCTTTCTAAACCCAAACTGATCATCCCCTAAGTAATCATTTGCCCTACTCTCTATCCTTTTGTCTATGATCCTGAGAACAACTTTAGCTGCGTGGGATATCAAATTTATCGTCCTGTAGTCCCACATGACGTGGCCTTTACCTTTTTCGGAATAGGAACTAAAACTGATCTCACAAAGTCTTCCGGCCAGATTCCCTCCTCATAAATACTACGGATCAGCCTATATAGCCTCTTCCTCCCACATTTTCCTATTTTCTTTATTCCTAGCATTTTAAAAGTTCCACGGGAATGTTATCCACCCCCACGGCCTTATTTAGTTTCATCTCCCTTAATGCCCTTTCTATCTAATTGTCTAGTATGCCTGGACCTAAGCTGTCCTCCTCTACGTCATTTTCTTTTTCAATGTCTAACTTTGTTGGTCTGAGTTCTTTACTATACAGTTTTTCTATATACTCCTTCTATCTCTCTTGGATCTTTCCTGTGTCAACTATTATCTTACCCACCTTATCTTTTACTGTTAGCAGAGATCTTCCTTTCTTCTTTCCCGATAAAGATTTAAGTTTGCTGTACAGCGCATCAATTTCACCCTTTCTCTGCAAACTTTCCATATCCTTGCACTGCGTCTTCCACCATGCTTCTTTTGCTTTATTTGTTGCCCGCCTCAATTTATTGTTCAATTCCTTGTACTTCATTTTGCCTAATTCTGTATTTACATTCTTCCATTTTTTCCGCTCATCCATCTTGGTAATCATCTCATCCATAATAGAGGATGTGGAGCTATTGGCTGTTGAACAAGTTGTCACAAGGAAGAAAATCCTATAGCCAATAAAAATAATGAAGAAGAACTCCAATACCGGTATTTCGGTCACCAGGTGACCAGGTGAAGTTCATATTCCCATTTGATTCGCTCCCCTTAGATGGTCACCAGGTGACCGAAATACCGGTATTGGAGTTCTTCATTATTTTTATCTCATCCATGATCCATGGTTTCCTAGTCCTTTTAGCGTTAACGGTTGCAATAGTGTCTTTTGCGGCTTCAGATAACCCTTCCTTGATACTTTCCCATTTTTCTTCAATAGTACTTAGCCCTTTACCATCCTCCATAATTTCCTCTACAGCCTGTTGTACTCCTTCCTTTTTAATCCATTCAATGCTTCTACGTTCCATTTTCTAACCCGCGGCCCCTACCTTATCTTTTTGAAACGGACGCTGCATTTCATGGCAACTAAATTGTGGTCAGAGTCCGCATCCGCTCCCGGGACGCTGTGGGAATTTATCACACTCTTCCTAAACTTGTGTCTTGTCAGTATATAATCTAGCTTATACCTCTTTGAGTCACCTGGAATATTCCATGTATACCTACGTCTTTTGTTGTGTCTAAACCAAGTTTTGGTGATGACTAACCCATGTCTCCTGCAGAACTCAATTGCCCCACCCCGCGGTCATTCCTCGTGCCTAAACCGTAGTCCCCCACCTCATCACCATCTCTTCCTTCGCCTACCGTCGCATTCATGTCCCCCATCACTATCAAATGTTTCCCTGCTGGAACACGCGATCATGTCCTCTAACTGATCGTATATCTTATCGACCTCTTCTTCCTTATGGTTGCTCGGTGGCATGTATACCTGAATAATAACTAAGTTCGTCGGTTCTGCTTTTATCTCCACTAGTAGTATTCTATCCGTTACCTGCTCTATGTTGACTACGCTTCTTCCTACCTCTTCATTTAATACTATGGCAACCCCTCGTTGGCTCTCGTTCCCACCGCTGTATATTATTCTATACTTATCACTCCAGTAATCCCCGCTATCTTTCCATCTCACCTCGCATAGACCTAAAATATCTATATTTCCCCTTTCCATCTCTCGCTTAACATTCTCCAATTTCCCTGTCCTCATCATTGTCCTAACATTCCACGTTCCTATTCTAACTAATGTGGTCTTCTTCCCCTGCGGCTTCCGTATTGCTGCTGCTGGTTTTCCCTTGCAAGGGTTTCGTGGGATGACGACCGCGGAATACATGTGTGTATTTATGTATATATCCAAAATATTTATTTGATAGTTGTGCCCATCGAAAAACCTGCATTGGCCAATAGATTGCCTTTTAAATAAATATGTATCCAATTGTAGTTTAGGCTTAGGAAGTTAAATCCTTTCTCACTTATCTACTTCAGACATTTAAATCTTCCTTATATACCTTATTTTTCTCCGAATCAATATTTTTAAGTGATTTGCGGTGTTTGTCGCCCTATTCTATGGTCTCTGGGTCGAGTCTTGGCCAAGTCTAAATGCTATTCTAATGGACTTTCAGAGTTGGACCAAATTAAAAGTATTCATGGTTTAAGTTATTAAAAGTGTTGTAGTACGACAGTAATGGGCAGTTTTATCCAAGGGAATTCAAGTGAATTAGACTGTGCGCAGAGTTCGCTTGTGATTATTGTCTTCACTTAGCCGACCATTCATTGAATTTACTGGTCCGCTAAGGGAAGACGTTGCACGGTCCGTAAAAATAGTTGTAGCATTCCATTTGTCACGTGAAATTCCTTCGCACTTGTCCCCAGTACGCCCAGAAGTCCAGCTCCATCTTCCGCCCTCTGCCACGCCCACTTATAACAATCGTTCGTTCATCGCGGCCCTCAATATCCCGATGCCTCCGAATGCTTATACTCTGTCCTCTTTTTCTTACCCACCCCCTCGGAATTCACTCGGTCGACTTCCTCTCTTCCTCGTGCGGTATTTAAGACTTCGTCGTTAGCCCTCCTTGCGTCTAGGAAAAGGTTGGGGAAGCTGGAATGAAGCAGTCGTCCAAGTGGGGGCATAGAAGGGTTTAGCCGAAGGATCGGAAGGGATGGATTGGAGGGTGGGTTGGGAATGTGGGGTGCGGTTGAAGGGGTGAGGGTGAGTAGCGGCTGAGACGGAGCGGCCTTCCTGAGGAGCATCGAGGCGTATGGTATTGTGGGAGCGAAAGAATCCCAGGCAGCGGGCGGTGATCGGCAATAGGGAATAAGAGAAGGGCTGTCGGAAGGGCGGCGCTGACGGGGAGCGGGGGATCCGGCTGGAGAATGCGAATCGGAAGAGCGGGGGAGGAAACGGTTTTTATTCCCGGCCGTGGGATATGTCGGTAGAAGGGGGATGGGGTCGGGAAGGTCGGGCAAAGGGATGTGAAAGTTGATTCAAAGAGTTTTTTTTGCTCAGAAAGGGGTTCTGAGTTGGTTTTTTGCGCGTCGAGTTTAAAGAGGCGATTCCCTCAAGGCAAGGTGTGAACGACCGGCGAATAGCCTATTATTTTTCCGTTGAAATATTGAATTAAGACCCGTCGGCTTCATTTTTTTTCCTCTTCGGTGAATCGAGAGTCCTCTCTTGTTCAGAAAGAACGTCATCAGTGGCGTTGATGTTCTGGTGAAAACTGTTCCGTTTGCCTTAAAGACCTTGGGGGAAAGATAACCAATGTTCAGATTAGCTCCCAACTCCAGGTAATATTTTATTAGCAATTCTTTAAATGTTCCACCCTGGTGAATTTGCCTGCTCTCGTGACTCCCAAAAGGTATCCCCCAAATTTAATGACCGAGATACAATTTGGAGGCTCTTTTATTCCGCTCCATACGGAATCCCGGGAGGAGTACGGTCGTGAAATATATGGGAATGCAAAATGGAAAAAATGTACTTGATTGGGTGGAGAGGTTCTCGTCTTCGGGCAGTGTTTTGGAGGAAAGTTGACGTCATCGTGGGGACATGAGGGAAAGACATATGTTGGCAAAGTTAAGTGTGCAAGGAGGGAATTTATGACAGTCACCGAACTTGAAGAGAACATTACCGAAGACTCCCTGACGAAACCTGGTCTTTGGACCGAGAGGATGAGTGTATGCGTAGATTGGAGGCATTTGGAGTTGAAGTGTGAAGTAGCATGGGGAGTAATAGGTTGTTGGATAGGGAGGAAGGGCGATGAGGGTGTGTTAAGGAAGGTGGCTGGGGAGAAGATCTCGCATAAAGACATAATGCGAAAAAGGCAGGAGAAGTGGATGGAGGAAATATTCACAAGAATTATTTGTCTTAGGGTAAGAAAAAATGCGGTTCTGGAAATGTATAATTGCCGACAGAAGGTGTGACAAACTGAAGAAGGAAGTACTATTGGGAAAACAGGAGCATGTCCGCCGGAAATGTTCTTTTATCCCCTTTCCTGAAATATCTGGGACCAGAATTTTTGCATGAGCAACATATTGTGGTGGGATTTAACCCAAAATACTTTCATGCGTGTCTTTACTATGAAAAGTGCAAATATTGTTTGAAAACTGTGTTTATCTATAATCCATTCGATTTTTGACAAAACTTTACCATAAATTACCCCTAATGCCCTCCTGAAATTCATTTCCCGGTGCAGTAAGTGACCTTTAATTTTATTCCGAAGTTGAATCTATTCCTTTTTTTATTACTATTGTGCAAACATTGCTCTAAAGACTGTCCACCCGTATCGCTCCGGCGCGTAAAAATTAGCGATTAGTAATTCGATGGCGTAATATTATATGTATTAATATTCTTCTACTAAATTATATTTTTAAGAGCAGTTAATTTATGCTAATCAAATGACAGTTTTATTCAAATTTCGCATGTCTCCAAAATATAATGCGGCAATTTCGTTTCTACATCGAATGACCTTTGCAGCTGGATTTCCCGAGTGATGCCATATCGCTAGAAAGGCTTCCTAACTTTCTCTATTATTATTTGTGCCCACTTCATTGATTTGTTACGTCTTCTCTTATTTAATTTTCAAGTTTCTCGGGAGAGCCATTATGTGTGCCTTTCATATTTATTTTGCAGCCTATAAATACGCGTCGGCGCATTCACCTTTTCTTAAGTACGATGGTGTTCAGTAAATTGTTTTTGCATGAGAAACGTAGTACAACTACTTTACTGTAAATTGCATTTGCAATCGTCAATTTGCGTTGAATCGCATTAATTGGTTGCAGGGGGATTGAATCCTTGCGTTTGGGAACGAGTGTATTCTCTTTTTGCTAAATTTCGTGTAATTGGAAAACTTTTCTCGACTAGGCGGTCGGTATTGAATCGTCATTTCATTCACTCGTCCTCCTGCCGGCGCTGATAAAGCCTTCTGCTCCCAAGTGACTCCCCCACCCCCTTCAATTCCGTCCTCTTTTTGCATTAGCTCTTTCGCGAGGGACCCTTTTTACTCATTATCCGCATTTGTTCTCCTTTGTGTATTATGAATTCTTACTTTGTGAAAGGGAAGTTTTAAAATTTCGTTAGATTACTCCTCCCTTGGTCTTCGTGTTGTAATGTATCAGTCGCGGGAAATCGACTCCATTTGCAGTCTCAAACTTTTCCTTCATTTAGATCAGTCTAGTAAATATTTCCCAAAGGCTCGGTGAGCATTGAACCACAATATATTATTAAAACTGGTTGAAGTTTCCAGTCCATCCTATGTAGTTACACTGATCAACAGCTTTGTGATTGCGATCTCAATAATTCCCGACTTTTTAAGTTCATGTTAATGTTTCCAAACTGATATTCAAAACCTTGCATTTGCAATTACTACTAAACCTGGTTGATGATCGTCCACAATGAGATTGATATTTAAGTCGTGTTGTAGTGAGTGAACTTTATTTTAAAGTATTGGAACAGCATAGGGATGTTGGACGGGATGAAGGGAGGAAGGAGGTATTCAGAAATGAAGACTTGATGTAGAGCAGGTTGCTGGATTGTGTTTTGTTAAGAGTAACAAAATATTTATTTGGTAGTTGTGTCCATCCAGAAACCTACCTTAACCGGTAGATTCCCTGATAATAATAATAATATTTCCAGTTGCTGTATTCAGTAATCAATTAAGACACGTTGGCAAATTACTTCGCCTCGCCTTCTTATCACATTGCTTATTAGCTCGTTGATTATCATAAACCCCGTCAATACCGAATGTTAAGACTGTCTAAATGTCGCGACCTGCTATAAAAGAATGGTAACCGGGTTTACTCGTTGAATACGCGGTAAGTTATAATGGTTATATGGGAGTCGCCGTATAGCATTTGAGGCCCCATTAGTGCAGGGATTAATCGTCTCTCCTTGCCACTCCGTATGTTTACGTATATCCTTAGCGGATAGCTTCGATGTGCCTGAAATACACCAGCGGAAAATCTATCGACATCATTCGACTAACCTTGACGACGTTTTTACTTTTTACTTGTCGAATTGACATTTCATCGGTAGTTAATGTTTTAAAAGTATTATCCATGGATGCATGCGGCGGTTCTTGGGAGAAAATCAAAGCAAGCCAGGGTACAGGATGTACGGCATATTGAATGAAAATAGAATTTTGAATAATGGGGCATGGTCGGTGGGAAAATGTTCGGTACGCGCGGCAAGGGGAGGGAAAAGAGAATGGGCTTGAATAAATAGTCGTCTTTATTTTGGGACGAGATGGCGACCATGGAGTCCTTTTTCCACCTAACTCCTCATCAAACATTTACAAAAATAAACTTTAAGATAAATTGCTCAAATCGTACATTAATGGCAATAAAATTAATACTTATTTCGTATCTTAGGACTAACATACAGCAACACAATATATTAGTTGCCTATTTCAATTAATGAAACACAAAATATACAACATGCACACCCTTTCATATATTATACATGCACACGTACCAATACATGCAAACAATACTCGTAAAACAATATTCCTGGTTCATTTTACAATCCCCAAACAGAGTATGATGTGCTACTCCTGCAAAGATAATAGGAGGGATCTTGTAGTCTTTTTACGGCTGAATTTTTGCTAATTTGTTTGCTGTGAAATATGTGATTTGTGAAGTGCGAGCTTGAATGATGGGAGAGAAGTTGCATTAGTTATAACGGATGATAACTCAGTCCAATCATGAGATGCTGTGCCTGCAAATGACCGGTTGTATGTAGTTGTTCTTTGATGAGGGATAGCGAGTTGATGATTACCTCTGGTATTTAGTTTATATATTCCATCAAGGCTATTGAAGTCATTGGCAAAATACGGAGCGGTCTTATAATTTAGTATTTAAACGGACGGAGCGGAAGACGGTGGAAAGTGCGCGGTGTTAAGGATGTCCTTCCATTATGTGTGATCATATTGAGAGTGTTTATTTTCGTGTGATCAAAGTGGCTTTGAAGTGTGGCATTGTTATGTCGCGGGGTCCATTATAAACCCGCGGTGATCCGTAGGCTGCTCTTGCTAGTAATAGACATCCCTAATTAGTGCACAAAATTTCGCATGTTGGAGATTGATAAAATAAGGCATTGCGTCCTGAGATTTAGGGATGGGTTTCCCCTCCGACGGAGTGAGCTTTTATTTTTCTCCAACCGGAGCGGCGGCGTGTCGATTAGCAGCGTGTCGAATCGACCAGAACACCGACTCAATCCCCAGCTGCCAGGATGAATAACACCCTTCCGCCTCGTACCGGGGTAATTTTTTTCGAATTGCAAATGTCGCCCATTTCCCCGCCCCCTCTTGTCTCGTGTCTCCCTACTTCCCACACACCACCCTCCCTCCTCTCGTCTCAGCCCCATGGGGGGTGAAGGGGGGTTGTAGAGCGACCTCCCTCCCTCCCTTCGGAGTTCGTGCCTCGCTCAGGATGTGAGGCGACCTCGTCCGGCGCAGAGCATTGTGCTTCACGTGTGTGTGTGTTCGAGAGAGCGCCCTCTCCACGGATGCGAGTGAAATATTGCGTTTTAAATGTGTCGCGCGGTTCGCGAGCGAGCTGACACGGCTCCCTGCCCCCCCCCCCCCCACCTTCCACGCCTCGTTCGTTCGTTCGTCTGTTTTCTTTTTTCAATGCGCATACCCCTTCTGCCGGGGGAACACAACATCCTCTCGCCCCTTCTTCATCAGTTCCGACGCCCTCAAAACCCTATTACACCAACCCCTTCTCCGAGACGTGTTTCCTTCCCGCAAGCACAAATGACAAACGTTACGCGTTCCACTCTCGGCCATTAGTGTTTATTAAACCCTGCCAGATAATCCCTGCCGCCGGAGAGGAGGCGACAATGGAAAAATTACAACCTTCATTTCAAGTACCCTCTTTTTCCGGAGGGGGTGAGCGGGCGGAGAGGGAGGCATAGTGAAGAGTGTGCCGGGCGGATGGCATGGCTGGATTGGTGGAGATAATAGGGTCTCGGAGGAGGGAGAGAGAAGGGTTCTGGTGGGACCTAGGATAAGGCAGGGTAATAATTGTAATTTAGTTCGTTCAACCGCCGTGCAGGGAGCGCTTCGATCCACACCCTCCCTCGCCATCGGCAATGAGTTCCACGGGCCTCCCGAGCGGTCATCAATCATTGCTTTGACGCGCGGGGTTCCCACTAGTCCCCTCCCCCCCTGTCTCGCTGTCCACCCCGCCCCCTCCCACCCACCACGCTTCCCTTTCCCACCAGGATATTACAATGGATCCCTTCTTCCTCCACCTTCGCTCCATTTACTCCCACCCCCCTTTCTCTCTCTCTCTTTCCAGTTTCTCCACTCCTCCCTGGTTCTTTATCGCTTTCCTTTCATCTTCCGTCACGCGGATTTGTTTTTTATTCTCGGTGGGTGGTGGGGAGGTTGGTGGGGGTAGGAGTTGAGGGGGATGAGAAGGGGGATTTTTTTTAATTTTTCTTATTTTCCAGAAGACGCTATCAAAATGAGAAAGAGTTATGTACGAGGAAAAAAATAAAGAATTGCGCAGCGAGGGTTGGAAATAAAGTTGTGAATGGAAGATGAATTAAGTATAGATTAAGGCGTAAGCTTTTTCTTGTCTCTTGACGTCCGCCCTTTTCCCGCGGGACGCTATTTCTTCCCCCCCTCCCCCCCTCCCCCCCCTCCCCCCCTCTCTCCCTCTCTCCTTCCGCCGGCGTAATTCCGCTCTGCGAGGAAGGAAAGGAAAACCTCTCCTGCTCGGCGCTGCCTTGTGATTAATGTGCAAGCCTCTCTTTTGTTTTGGGGGATGAGGAGCGAAGTTAGCCTTGTTATGTGCATTCCAGGGCGGCGATTCGGGGGGAGGGGGGTTCGGAGGGACCTCTCTGCAATCACGTATATAAAGCGTTAAAAACCCTGGAAACGTCAGCAGTGGTCCTCAGTTTTTAATAGTCATGAACACAGTTGTCCCTTGTGAGTTTTTGTAGGTCGATAGTGACCGAGTTTTGACAGCCATTCGTTGCAATCTAGCCGTCATATTTGGGATTCGATTCTTAAATGCATTGAGAGTACGTAGGACTTAAAAATACTGATCGTTTTGTCTTTCAAGTGCTTATGTCGATGAAGAAATCTGATTAGAAAATTCAATTTACATGAAGAACCTTTGACAAAGGAAATAAAAGAAGAAGGATTGCGCCGTGAGGGATGGAAATAAAGTTGTGAATTACTTTAAGTGGAGATGTAAGGATAAGTTCAGGGTGAATTTCATCGTGGAAAGTAGTTTTTATGGCTCGGATACTCGTTCATTGAGGCAAGAGGATGAGTGTGGATTGGAGACATTTGAGATACGGGTGTGAAGGAGGATAGAAAAAATAAAAAGGGCGTCAGGAAAATCTAGCGAAGAAGTGTCAGGCTTGGTGAAGGGTGGAGAGAACGTCGTTTGAAGAACCCGCGAGACGCCGGGTCAGTCGGATGCAGGAAATATGGAGAGGCATGTTGAACATGGGTGAGGATGCTGGGCATGCGATGCGGGGGGAAGCAAATATTATGCATGTTGGACGGAATGAAGGGAGGCAATAAGAATGTTGTGTTGATGATTTTTGCGTTGTAAGGTTTGAAGTTCATTTTCGCAAGAGGCTGTGCTTAAAATTGTACGTGGAGTGCTCATTACTTAGCCTTCTAAAAATCTATCTTTAACGGTGGACTGCTCTTAAAAATAAAAATAAAATCAATACCCGAACTGTATTCATTTTCAGCGAGTTCTTAGCTTTCATGCATCCAGAAGTCTCCGAAAGAATTATTTGTTTCACTTTATCACACTTTTCGTTAATGCGTCATATTCTTGGTAACTTGTAATGCAATTGAATTGTGTAGTTCAACGTGTAATTAACAGCAGTCGTCTGTTTGAATAATTTCTGCCATCGCTAGAATTTTCAGCTTTTTTATAGGGACAGTATTGATTTAATTCATTTACTTTGAATTACTTCCCTCGCGGGGATTCGTGCGCATGAATTGGATTTACTTTACCAGCGCTCACAAAAATCCATTAGTATCAGGCTATAACTATTTAATGATGACATTTATCTTCCCCCCTGGCTAGAAGGGACCCGTTGCGTCGCGAGCTGAATAATTGAATTGCGTTCTCTCTAGAGAAAAAAAAACTTGGTTTACCCCGCAGTACTTTTACCATTTTGACATTCATTTGCTCGAGTTTAATTTAAGCCAAACTCATTGAGAATATGTCCACCATAGGAGCGCTTAATTTCAACGGCCAAAGAAGCAAAAGAGAGATTAATCTGGTTGCGAACGCCGTTGTGAAATAGGATGGCCTGGTTTCAGACCCTCTCTCCATATCTATCCTCCACCCCCACATTCTCTCTCTCTCTCTCAGTGTTGGAGGCCAAACCCAGCGCTGCGGTGAGAAGATCATGGCGAGCGCCGGCGATCAGGCGCGACGATATTTGTTGTCGGGAGCGTGTGTAGCGTGACTCTTCCCCAGCCGTTTGTCAGCTGTTTCACTCTGTCCCCCTGGGAATAAACCACAATGGCCAGAGGAATTAATTTGAAATTGGACATTATCCCGATCATGGTTCCATTGAAGGCTCTATTTATTATGCAACGAGACTCATGCTACGCGTGGCGGCATGGACCCAACGGGGCCGTCGCATGGCTGTTGGCCGAAGCGGCCAAAGTGTTTTCTTCCGCCGGGGATTTTGCTTTCTTTTGATTCTAATTTCAGGTGTTAACATCATGCACGCAACTTCGATGCGATTCTGGAATTGTGGCATCGCCTAAATGCGCTCACATTGCCAAAGATTCCTCCTCGTCCCTGACGTAGCTATTAATTTTTCGATCTTCTAAAGTAATTTGGCAATTCAAATGAATATTTTATTTTGATATTGCATTTGCGCTTACTGTTACTGTATACTGTAATTTATTTATCGTAATATGGTTTCCATGGACCCAGTTACTAAGCACTGTCACCATCCTAAACCTGACCCAACATGACGCTTGACAGCTTAGAACGATACGATACGTTGCAATAAGGCTAATCCCGCATACTGTCCTCATTTCAGTCCGTCCAACTGTTACCCAATGCTGTCCTCCGTGTGCCCCATGTTCCCATCACTCTTCCCGCCGGGGCATCGCCTTCAGCATTTTACTGCCTCACTTAATACGCGGAGGCTATACGTTCATTTTTGCTGCCTTTGTCTTATTTTCAACATCTTTCGCATTTAATATTCTTAAGGTACATCTACATAATACCCCGCAAGGGCGTGTGGCGGGGGCTGTTAGGCCACCACCCGTAATTATGAACAATAACACATGCAAAATCAACACCATGAAAAACTAGACCCACAGCGGCGTACACTAATGCAAAAAATCCCTTCATCCAACAATCATGCTAACAAATATACCATAAAACAACAAACAACCGCATCCCAGGATGCAGCACGAAAGCCATCCAACAACGCGCAAGCCAGGACACAACAAGCAAGAAAGCGAAACTCCACCACCACATGAACATGCAACAGAAAACGCTCTCTCCCCCCCAAGGAGACTGTGAAAGGTAGGGAATGCGACCCAACGTTGCAGGTAGCGGGCGCCCCCCCCCCGCGGAGAGGGATTTTAAGGGAGACCTAAAAACAGATGAACATAACACTAATGGGTTGATTCGGAATGAATGGGTTTTGACAGCAAGTACATGAATTTCAGTTGATTGATTATTCACTACGTAAAAGATTAGTATTTACTTCAATAATATCAATGAGATGTTACGAATTGTAATATTTGCAGCATTCGAGATCGGGTAGCTTTTAAAGCACGCATTCAGTCATACGGCCTCCATTTACGAGTTTGTAGTTATCCGTGGAGAAGTGACAGTTCCCTCTTTTCAGTGTAATATGAAATATTTTTTAAATGTTCCGGACACCCTCATTATTTGGGCTGTAAGGTTGAGTATGTTTTGGGAAATGTACGTGAAATGACAGATTATATTTCGCTATATTCCGTCATTTCACCCGTAACTAGGGCATTAATTGAGATCAAATGGTGAAAATTAATGAAATTTCATACCTCATTCAAATCGCCGTGAGTTCAAGTTTTGAGCACTGGCCTAAAGGGTGTGTATTGGTGCAAATGATCGTTTTTCTCAAAACAACCAAATAATTTTCGTGCTTGTGGTTTTCATAATCCCGTGAAATGTTTCCCAATCAATTTAAAGTTTATTCGCTCAAGCGCATTCCTCCATCGAACGCGAGCACCATTATTTGCACTTGCTAATTTCAAACAAAATATTATTATTATCAATATTAAACAGTTTCCCACGTTATACCAGTAGATCGCATCTACTCCCTCAGTCGTGGAATATATGTATCAGTTTTCAGCCTAAGGGAGACCACGTCAGTTCATCGCGGTGCTTTCTCGCCAAGATAACCCTTCGCCCAAGTGTTTATTTTGCTTGTAATTAAGGAAAATCAAGGTCCATATCCATTGCCCCTGTCCCACAGTTTCCCTGTGTTTATTGGTCGCCCCCTTATGCCTCTCCATCCCTTCACAAACACCTTACGGAGACCGTTACATGAGGCTAATTTCAACGGTCGCAGGGCCTTTGTCTTATCACTTTCCGCGGGCCTTTTTCTTTATCCCCCCCCCTGCGCCCCTCTCGCACTTTCGTACGAGATATAAATATACATCACCTGTGCTCAAACAATGGACGCCATTGTTGGAGGGTTCCATTCTCGTCCGGGGTGATATCGCCGTGCCTCGTCGTACCCAAACCAATCTCTTGCTACCCTCCCCCAACCTCTCTCACCCGTTACTCTCCAACCCTCGCCGGGGGGTCGTGTGCCCTTTTTTTTGTTTTTACATTCCGAAACCTTTGAACGTGTTGAGCCCACCGCTGCAACTCCTCTCCAACCCCCTCTTTCCACTTTCGACCGCAAAACCCTCCGTTCCACTTCTGCTCTCAACCCTTTCCCCACCCCCCTTGGGATCCTCCCCTCCTCGCCCCCCCCTCCCGTACGAGCACAATGAAAGCCCCTCCGCAGCCGTCCACGGCTGGCTCCCCGAGGAACTAGCCGCAGTTTTGAAAGGATGGTCGTTTTATGAGGTTTTGCGCGGTCGTTAGGCGCGCGGGAGGGCGAAGCGAAAAATCGGACCCCGCCGGAAATTGAGGCACGGGGCGCCATTTTCTTGCCGCCGAACTGCAAATGTCCCTCGCGGAATTGGCCCTCGGGCCCTGGTACCTAACCGGCAGGGCGAGTCTTGCCGGGATTGGATTTGCATTGGTCGGAAGTTTATTTCATAAAAAGATTCTTGGGTTTTCCGCGTGAGAGTCGGTCTGCCCTCGGAAACTTCTTCGGGGTGCCAAAAGGGGTCTCGGTGAAGCATAATAATTTCAGATTTAAGCGGATACATAGATGACGTTCGGTGAACAACCGTTATAAACGGACAGAAAGCTTCACCTTATTTCAATTCACATTCAGTGCATGGGATGGGAGATCCAGGGCTCACGTAAATCACATACACGACTTAAACTTTCAGATTAATACGACGCATTCCAATATACCACGCTCACAGAGTGGGGAGAAAGTTTTTAGTCTCGCAATGCATTATAATTATTAGGCGAGAGAAAAGCGTTTCGTCAACAGGGAAATCAACTCTCGAATAAGTGTTATGTTTGTTTTATATATATATATATATATATATATATATATATATATATATATATATATATATATATATATATATATATATATATATATATATATATATATATATGTATATATATATATATCTATATATATAAAGGAGAGTGTTTGTTTGTATGTATGTAATTTGTTTACTTTTTTGCTGTCATAGAAACAGCATTTTTCCAACTATGCCAGCAGGATACTTTTGCAAGAACACTATTGTATTCAGAATTGCCGAGATATTATACGTGGAATACATCAAGGAAAGTCTTTTGAAGAAGAAAAATGGGCAACTTTGATCCTGAGAATAATATTTATTCATGTGACGCATTGGGCCGAGTCTACACAGTCCATCCTAACAACGCCGAATGTTATTTTTTAAGAATGCTTCTACATACCATTAGAGGACCTCGCTCATTTGCCGAATTAAGAACGGTAAACGGAGAAATATGTGAGACATTCAGAGAAGCTTGCCAGAATTTAGGGTTGCTAGAAGGAGATCAACACTGGGATGACTCATTGCGAGAGGCCAGTTTGATTTCTCTTCCAGGACAAATCCGAATTTTGTTTGCCATCATAATAACCTCCTGTAATCCATCTAACCCAAAAACATTATGGGAAAAATATAAAGAATCAATGAGTGAGGATATACTGGCTAAAGTTCGAAGTGAAAATCCTACATTGGATATTACGTTTAGCTCCGACATTTTTAATAAAACTTTGATTATTTTGGAGGAAAAGTGTATCACCATGGTTAACAAGACTTTAGTGGAACTCGGTCTTTTTGCACCTGTACAAGATCAACAGGGTGTATTTTATCCAGATAATATACGTGAAACTAGCTACAATGTCTTAGACTTAGAAGCATACATCGCGGATAAAAAGCCACTTCTTAATGAAGATCAGGAATTCGCGTACGAAACAATAATGGATCAAGTAGATAAACAAGAAGAAGGGATCATTTTTCTTGATGCTGCTGGTGGCACGGGAAAAACATTTTCAATTAATTTAGTTCTCGCTGAAATCAGGGTTCATGGAGAAATTGCTCGAGCCGTTGCATCTTCAGGTATTGCAGCGACATTAATGGAAGGAGGAAGAACAGCCCACTCTGCCCTTAAGTTGCCACTTAATATTTCCCGACAAGAAAATCCCACATGTCATATAAATAAAACAAGCGGCCAGGCACAAGTTCTTATAGAATGTAGAGAGGAGAAGATAGATTAGTTATTGAAGCATCTGGTATGATAAAATTGTCATCAGATTTATGTGTATCGGTGAAAACTGTCCGCGATAAGATACAAGCAGTCTATCCTAACGTTAATCAAAATTATAAAAATTTAAAATGGTTGCGAGAAAGAGCCATTCTTGCTCCTAAGAACGATGATGTTGATGAAATTAACAAGGAGATACTAGCCATGCTGCCAGGAGACGTGATTGAATATAAATCGGTTGATACCGTAGTGGAAGCTGACGAAGCCGTCAATTATCCAACGGAATTCCTAAATTCACTTGATCCAGCTGGATTGCCACAGCATCACCTTATACTTAAAGTAGGATCTCCAATCATTTTATTGCGGAATTTAGATCCACCAAAACTCTGCAATGGGACACGATTGTGTGTGACAAAATTAATGAAAAATATAATCCAGGCAGTCATTTTAACTGGAAAAGGTGAAATAATTTTTATTCCACGGATACCTCTAATCCCAACTGATCTTCCCTTCAACTTTAAAAGATTACAGTTTCCAGTCCGGCTAGCTTTTTCAATTACCATTAATAAATCATAGGGACAGTCTTTAAAGTTTTGTGGTGTTGATCTAAGATCGCCATGTTTTAGCCACGGGCAACTTTATGTTGCTTGCTCCAGAGTAGGTTCGCCTAAAAATTTATATATTCTTTTTCCTGGATATGAAACGAAAAATGTAGTTTATAAACAGGTGTTAAATAAAAAAGATTCTTAAATTTGTTTGAAGTAGTGTATTATTGTACTTTATAATTTTTTATTTTTATTTATGTAGTGTATTTATATTATTGTTTCTCCCTAACCCGTGCAAAGCCGGGTATTCAGCTAGTATATATATATATATATATATATATATATATATATATATATATATATATATATATATATATATATATAATGGGCTGACACAACATAACACAAATAGAAAAGAATAGACACATATAAAAGAACACTTACACGGTAAATTGTTCGAGCTTTCGGCCCTCTCAGGGGCCTTCTTCAAGAGAGACTGCTATATATATATATATATATATATATATATATATATATATATATATATATATATATAAAATATATTATATATATGTATAAAACATAACGCTTATTTGAGAGTTGATTTCCCTGTTGACGAAACGCTTTTTTCTTGTCTAATAATTATAATGCATTGTGTGTGTGTATTTTACGTAAAACTTGGACAGCAACAAACAATATAAGAACACATGAAAAGGAAACTCACACGTTATTTCTTAATAATTTCGACGGAATTTAGCAGTAGTATTTTACAGTAGTACTGTTTCTTCCGAGGAAGACGGAAGAGGAAATATAGGTGCGCTTTGCAATACTCCCATGTGAAGTCCAAGAATATTTTCATCAGGTCCGAGATAATTTCAATCAATTGAAAGTTTATTTGCTGTGCAAGAGAGAATATTTGAGTGATCTTTTCTGACATTGGAAAGGCTCCGAAGGGAGCAGAGAGACATAATTGAAGTTGAATGCGTCATTGGGCAAGTTGAGGTTCATACAGCAGGAGAGAGTTGGTTGGAAACGAGTCGTAACGAGAGCAGAAGAACGCATTGGGGTGATAGGGCATCTAATTCAAGACTGCCGTTGTTTTGCAAAATATTGATACAATTAATGTATAACTCGGGAGGACAATGGCACTGATTTTATTTTTTGAGGCATATGCAATCGCAGAATCAGGAAGTGTCGCAAATGTTTTTTGTTTTGACATTTTTTTCTGTAATAGGCATTTTATTCTAAATCGGTGAGTCTCATTTATTATTCATATTAGCCGGATTTTTGACGCGAATAATTCGTTCTCAAAATTGAAGGAGCGATTGCAAGACTCTTGTTGATTTGGCAATTCGGAGAATAACGATTGCATAGCAGTTTCGTTAAATTTTGTTGCGGTAATTTGTTGAAAAAAAACACCAACTAGGAGATTCATGAACCTGAAACACCCTTCGCCGACCACAACTTGCAAATTTTGCTCGATTACCTTGTCCTTATTTAACGATGTCGATAGCTCGATAAACGACATTTCGGGAGTGGATTTTGCGAAAAGAGGACGATGAGATCAGCCAAATCGAAGATCGATGTTAGGAATCTGTGCTTTCGCAGTCTTCTCATCGAATGCCCAAGATGGGTTGCAGTCATTTACGTTGATTACTCGAGTTTGGAAGCGCCCCGTAGCAGTCAGTCGGGCCGTTAACGGGCTTTCGGGTGACAATCTCCGACGATATTTTCCGCAACTACAAAGGTCCTTTCGCTTGCATCGCATTTCCCCACCCTTCGACGCCCCCTTCCACACCTCCCCCCTCTCTTTTCTCTCCTAGGTCGGTGTTTCTTTCGCCTGCGTCCCTCCTGCGCGCCGCCTCCCCCCCCGCTCTATCTCTCCCTTTCATCTCCGCCATTCTCCCCTCCTTCCTTCCTCCCCGCCCTCCGAACCCCTCCCCTCCGACTCTCCTTCCTCTCTTCCCTGACCTCAAGCCAACACTAAGCTGCTTTAATTTCCTCTCCGTTCCTGGCCAGATAAACACATCCCACCCTTCACGCCATCGGCTCCCCCTAGGCCTTGTTTCCACGGCACAAAACAAGCTCTCCGGCTCAAATATTGTTAGTAGCCCTTCGATAACACTGACCGATACTCGCGGACAGTTTCCACAGGTCCATATGTGAGGTCATTGTTTAGCTCGGGGAGGCCCTTTCTATCATTACCGACGATGTCGTGACGACGCAAGCCAACTTGCTCGGCCAGTGTTGACTGATTCAAGCATTTTACGTTCGGTTTTACTGCCTCCTCCGCCCCCCTCCCCCACCTCTCTCCCTTCATTCTCGGACCACACGATCTCTGTTCGAAATCTTCGCTTGGTTTTCATGTACGTGTTCCCGTATGCGTCCCGTAGATTGAGGTCTGAATTAATTAGATTCAATTACCAACTCTCACTTATAGCGGGTGGCTGTTTGTTCCCGCGGTTGTTTGTCTGGGGCTTCAAAGTAAACCCGACAATGGAAGTTTCCCTGGTAGTTGCAGCGGTGGGAATATATATCATTTTGGGTCGCGACGAAACATTTCGCTCCGAACCGCGTGAGTTGAGAGATTCCGCCATGAGAAAATTAAATGTCACTCTGGTGTGTTGTTACAGAATAATCCGCTCCGTTTCCATCGGAACGAGGAATACTCTTTTCACGGCGAAAAGATTTCGAGTCGATTTTGGTTGCATTGAAGAATGCTGTGTATGGGAGTGTGTTGATTGAATCCGTAATGTGTGTTTCTTCCTTGCGTATGTCACGTCACGGGTATTTTTATTCCCATGTTTATTTATTTGACGGCATCTTCGTCATTCATGTGGTATACTGAATTGTTTGCTGAATATATGAATTTCAGGGTGAAGTAATATTTTTTCACAATTGATAAATGGTGAATAAACAGTATTTTGGAAAAGTATTTCTAGTTATTATTCCGATGCTCAATTAATATAAGCTTTGCAGGGGAAACAAACGTTCCAATCCTGCAATTCATTGGTTGCAGGTCCAAATATCGCCTAAGATTTGCGATTTAATTTCGTTCTTGGATGACTTTGTAGTGCACTCAACGGAACTCGAGTAATAACAGATATTCTACCGGTTAAGATAGGTAAGACAGACAAAACTACCAAAGAAATATTTCGTTACTCTTAACAAAACACAACCCAACATCCTACTCTACACCAAATACCTCTTCATCTCCGTATACTTCCTTCCTCCCTGCATTCCTTCCTACATCCCTATGCCATATTCCTGCCCTTTCCTCGTTTGCGTCCCCTCTATTACAGTCTTCATCATCCCACGGCTGATCAATACACCCTTCATCCATTTTTCCTGCCTCCGTATGACTACTCCCAGCCATCCCCTCTCCTCCCCCACCGTACCTAGCACCTCACTATTTGTTTTCCTCTCTATTCATTTCACCTTCTCCACACCCACATTTCAAAAGACTCCAATCCACGCCTATCAACCTGCTTTTGTGACGATGTCTCCACGCCGTACATAACTACGCTCCATATCAAAGTTTTATGTCAGCGTAGTCATATACGGTTTGGAAACATGGTCATTGAAGCAGGATGATCGGTGTAGATGCTAGGCATTATCGCGTACTTCAAACTATCACGTGTCTGCGTAGAAAGTTGACGGTGGTTTTTTTCTAAAGTCTGTTTGCTCATTGAACCGTGAAATCTTGTCCAATCCAGTCCCGTGGCGTCCTCGGGAGTATAAATGTAGCCGTACTTATTTCGTGGGCGTATGGGGAAGCATTAAGGGGGCCTCAAAATGGTTTGTTGCCCCCCGTATCGATTGTGATTGCTCTGTATCCTTGTACCGCCTTGTCGCGGGGTCCAGTTGTGGCAGCCGCGACAAGCGAGCGCATGAATGGAATGGAATTCCGGCTTTATTCGCCTCTTTCCCACTGCAACATCTCCGCCGCCCCTCAACTGATCCCGCGGATGGGTTTCCTCGATAAAAAATGTGAGCTCTGTCAGAGGGGGAGGCGACCGTCGCTTGTTTTGGAGCTAATCTCTTTGCACCCTATTGACCTCAATCGTGGCTCCTTATTAGTGGGGCCGGAAACTTCGCGACCAGCAACCTCCCCGAGCCCATCGTCAACGTCTTCGCCCCGTCACGAACCCTTTCCGGGAGAAGACCCTTCCCACTATCGCCCCACACCCTCCGAAAGCCCCTTGACGTGTAATATCCTTTTACCACTTCTTTCTCCCGAGACACACTCTCCCTCCCCTCGTCAACGTTTTAATCCGAAAAGCAGGCTTTGTCACTCCCTGGAAAGCTTCGCCCTACACCTTCACCCTCGTCCAATCAACCACCCCTGTGGTTCTCCGGAGTCCATTATATATACGTACTCTCTACCCTCGCTTGTAGCCGCGTGCCTTTAGGACTATCTTTTGGGAATCGTTTATAATATTTTCCGTAATATGTTATAAGCTGGACTCATTTTGGGTACATTATTTGGTGAAGGTATAATCTGGAACTTTATGGCAAGACTCTGGTTTAGAAGAACGACCACGAAGGTAAATGTACAAGAATATGATCATCAATAAGTCGGTTCAATGAATTCAGTAAAATTTTATAAGTACACTACCCTTATCCAAAAATCCGCGTTGCACTCCAATTTAAATTTATTCTTTGTTCCATTGAGCTGAGGAATATTTTTCTTAGTTGGAATGGTAATTAATTAAAACGCAACAAAGGTAATGAATTTCTCTAGCAGTAGGAAGGCTGAGGCGTTACAAAAATAGTGCGGCTAGGTGAGGGCAGAAATAGTGTTTTCAATGTAGTAAGGATGTAGGATGAAGAATCTTGTCAATTTAAGAAGATTTTATATAGACGAATGCATTGACTGCATGATATTACTCGAATTAGCTGTGTAATCGCATGAAAATGTGTTCATTACACAGTATCTGGTAACATTATTAAGCCTGAACTTCTGCTATAATGTATGCTTTTTGTGAGTATACATTATAGCAGCAATGCAAGTGTAAAGATTTTAATTGAAAACAAAATTCTGATGATATATTTATGTTCGCTTTTTTTCGGCTATCAGTCATCGTTATGTTGTACTCGAAATTTCAAATAATAGAATTTTAATGAAGTATTTCCCTTCTTTGAATTAATTTGAGATAATTTGAGAACTTTTTGTCGTCAATTACATCTGTCAGTATTCTTCGCTTAGTTTACTGTCGCTCAGTTATTTATTGGACGGGGAATGCTTTTAAAGCTTTAATTCCACCGTATTTCGAAAAAGAGGTTTAATTAATTTCCTTAATTTTGCTCTGTTTGTGGTTGCCACACGCCTTCGAAGAATATCTCCTTCTGTCATGTCTTCTTCTTCTCCTCCGCTTCGTCCACCTTATTATTAAATGCATTCCTGAAAAAGGGACCGCTAGATTTCTATTAAAAATTCGAATATGAGATGTTTTGGCATCTTCTTTTCTAGTAACCAGAAATATTATTGCTGTAGAAGTAATGATTTTCTCCTCCCTTCACTCCGATTCTTTTCCTCGTTGAGGGATTAAGCGTCCTTTAGCTGTCTCTCATCCCCGGGGAATAACCCTGTTGCTTTGGAGTTCCCTGGCTTTCATCTCTTTTTTTTCCTTATTTTACCAAGTGAACTCGTAAGTCCTGCGTAATTTGCTTCTACCCCGGTCTGATCCTTTCCATTAAAACCCACGATTTCCATGCGCACCGTCTAGTATGAGGTCTTTTGATTGCTCGTGCGTATCAGTAGACGAGTTTTATCGATTGGAGGACGTAAGCCTTGTAAAAGCGCCGCAGCCTCAAAGACCATATCGTGCAATTCAACCATCACGTAAATGAGTTTTCAGCAATTGCTGGGCTGCCATTGTGCACACTACTGGTTGACCGCCTCGATTCCTGGCGTATCAAACGGGTGCACCGCGTGCCTCTTTGGTGCCAACGCGTTAACAATTACAGCCCAGGCAATTGTAGGAGAACACTAGAACTTTTGGCACCACGGTGGCGGCCTGCTTCTGACTTTGAAAAGGTCCTTTGTGATCCCGGCTTCTCCATCGTCATTCGCCCATGCGGGAAACGCTGTTGCTACGTTCGGTTGGTCGGCAAGGAAGGACAGAAAGCATTGTATGAGGTGAGAATGGCGAGGTAAACGTATATACCCCCCCCCCCCAAGGCTAAGTTGAAGAAATCTCGTGCCGAAAATCTTAAGAGGAATCCACTTATGAGCGGGTTAATTATTGCGAAGTTCGTATCAGAATTCCGTCCAAGTAGTTCTAATTTTTTTATAGCGATTAATATCTGGGTCTCTTCACTTTCGCCGAAGAATTGTTAATTTGATTGATTTTTTGTGCCAATAATATCATTCGGTGGTGAATATATACGCTTCTTCCCTTTATTTATCTCGGATTAAAAAAAAAATCAGAGGGAATTCCCCCATCACTAATTCTCATAAACCACTCCTTCAGAAGGAAGTTATTTCAGAAAGACCTTCGATCATCCCGGTAAAGAGAAAACCAGGGACGGAAATTGAGAAAAGGGAGCAGGGTTCTTGTTTCCTTGGGAGATGGCAAGGAATTGAAATTCCACTACTGAAGAGAGAATCGTGCCAGCCAGTCGCTCCGATGAGTGAAATCATTTCCGGAGCTCAGTGTCGCTAATAAAAAGTTACTCGTGTTGTGATACTTAGAATCCACCTTTTAATAAATTATCATAAATTTGTTTCCCCGCGGAATTGTTCTGGTGAAGATAAAATTTGGAGGAAATAGGAATTCGAGGAAAAGTTTGGGGTGTGTGGGTAGCTGTCTGTTATTGACTGCTCTTGCACTCCACCAGCGCCACTCCTGCGGCAAATTATTTTCGCCGCATCCTCCCCTCCCCCACACCCAAGGCCTCCTTTTTGTGCTCTACTCCTCAGGACTTATTTATTTTTCACATCTCTCCCGCCCGCCTCTTGTGTTATTTTTTCTTTTTTATCCGTTCCCATCGCAGCGGCGCCGCTTAGCATTCCCGGTCGCTTTTTGTTTCATACGTATGCCATCCAACTCCCCGCCGCTATTTCAATCCCATTCCCGTCTCGACTTCTCTCATTAATAAAGTCGCGTATGTTTTTCGTTCCCGACGTCGTCCATCCCCCTTGGCTGACAGTGGCGATTCCTTCGCGAATATTACCGGCCAGCGCGCTGCGCAGTTTCCCTCCCATCGGGTCACTTTACCGATCCCATTCACGAAAATCACGTAGACGTGTTTTTGGTGAATTAGATCGTCACTTTCGTTCTCCCGGATGTTTCTTCGAGTGCCCATCGAGCACCGTCCCTCTCCTTTCCACTCTCCAAAGCGCGTTAATGGGTCGACGCTGTGGAATTAATTTTCCACGCCCTACCCTGTCCCGCGAAATCAAAGCAAAATCTCAGAGATAACAGTCAGATAGGTTCCGTGTTCCTCATGCAGTCTTATTGGGGCTTATTAGCGAATAACTAGGATCCCCCCCGCAGGGTCCCTCGAAAAATAAGGGTAGCAGGCGAGACTGGGATACACACTTGTATTTCAACGGCAAGACGCTGAATTTTAGCCGTGACACCAAATTGGGGGTCGTTGATAAGAACCCCACTCTATTGCGACTGGTCGGACCGATCGAGGGCGTATGTGACGTGCGTATAATTCATTTCAAGTACAAATACTTGTATGAAGCACTGGTGACCAAATATCCCGCAGCACACGCTGCGGCAGATATTACGATGTACGTAGATGAGAAAAGGTCGCAAAAAATGCCAAGGCTTATTTTTTACCGCGGTGGAAAGGGATTTTATTTTGTTTTTGTAAACACTTCTGATTTGCAAAAAGTGGGGAACGGTTAAGACGATGAAACCCTTAAAACGCTTCAAAATTTTTCATAGCATGTTTTTCGGTTAAGATTAATTGACAGATATAGTTTCTCAATGCGTGCACAGCTTTGGTGGGTAAAACAATCTCCAGTATTATCTCTTAATTTGTTTGGAATCTTGTTTTATCCATTGCAAAGTGCTTCTTAAATTGCAGTTTTGCGTAACCTAATTCTGTGGTCGGAAATCCAATAAAGTAATGTGGAGAGTGTGATGATTTCTCTCTTGTCTGAAGAGCTCTCTCCCAAAATCATTGGGGTCGTCACTTTCATCGCTCATACAATGCCTTCGCAAGTAGTGTCACACTTTTTCCTGTCGTATGATGAAAAATTATAGTTTGGTTAATCCCTCAATAAAAATTAAAACGCCTTTAAAATGTTCTCACGCTAGTTAATATTTTCTGTATTTACTTATCAATGAAAAGAAGTAATATTTTCGTCTCATAGGAGGTTACAGTTGGCTAGTACGAGGTGGATCAGAATGATTTGACGGGTTAATTGTAAAAAAAACAACCATGATAATCGAAAAAGGTGTTTATTTCTGAAAACTGCATCCAATACCTTTTTTGTGCATTAGGTAATGAAAATTATTTAAGGTACGTGACGACCTTGGTGAGCGATACACATGTTGAGTCGTTCAAAAAAGTTTTCGAAAACTCTTCTCGGCATATCTTGCATTACTCCAGCGATGACATCTGTAATTGACTCCTTAAGAACTTCCAAGGTCCTAGGTCGAACTTTGTAATCATCAGCTTTGAGATATATCCAAAGAAAAATATCACATGTGCTCAAATCCGGGGAGCGAGGCGGCAATGGAACATCCCCTCGTTAGTAGATCAGGCGGCCGGGAAATTATTCTTGCAGGATTTGGCGTGAACAACGGGGGGTATGAGCCATGGCACCACCCTATTTAAACCAAAAGGCTTCTGTGCCATATTCCTCACCACACTCTTCCATTTTGGGGAGTAAAAAGTTCTCCAGCATCTCACAATAATGCAGAGAGCTCGCAGGTGCAGTTGAACCTCGAGATTCAAAACAGTACGGCCCAATAATGCCAATGGAGGACCCAGCGCACCAAATTAGGATATTATTAGGATAGGCATATTGGATGGAATAATTTAAGGCAGGAAGTACTCGGAATTGAAGAGGGGCTCATTGTAATGTTGGATGCCTAGTTATTTTTTGTTAGGATATGATAAGGGAACTGTCATTGTATCGTTTGGTAGCTTGTGCCCATCCAAGAGCGACCTTATCCGGCAGATTGCCATTAGCAATTATAATAATTCTCTCACTGCTTTCTTCGCTTTGTGTTTCCCGCCTCAGTTTTTAATCCGACTCTTTATACTTCCTTCTATCTAACTCTCGTGTTTTCATTCTTCAATTTCCTTCTTTCGTCGATCTTCGTAATCATCTCGTCCATTGTCCATGGTTTTCTTGTCCTTTCCCTATTTCCTTTTCTCATGGTTTCGTTCGTTGCAGCTTTTGAAATACCTTTTCTGACATGTTTCCATATTTCTTTTGCTGGATCCGTTTCCGTGTCCTAGCTCATGAATGTTTCCACTTTCTCCTGGCACTATATATTTTTCATCCTGGTTAATGCGCCTATGATCCATTTCTTCATCCGCCTTCTATGTTTTGTGTTTTTGAATCTGACCTATTGTTGCATTGGTATCAAAATATTATCTGAATCCTTATCCACTCCCGGGAAACTGTGTGAATTGAGCGCGCTGTTCCTAAATCTGTGCCGAACCATAATATCGTCTAACTGATACCTCCCTACCACCTTACGTCCACGAATGCCCCGCCATTTTCTATGTATACCTACGTATTTTGTGGTGACTAAACCATGTATTCGTTATGATTAACCCTTGTGATTTGCAGAACTCTATTGCTTCCTCCTCACGTTATTTCCTTGTCCCTAAACCCTTGTCCCCTACCATCTCTTCCTTCTACTTCCGTCGTATGTCAAACCCCCCATCACGCTTAAAAGTTTATTTCCAGAAACACTCATATTTACGTCCTCTCCTCTAACTGATTGTATACCCTGTACTACTGGTACCCTGTGTATTATTGTATACCCTATGACTACTTCCTCTCCATGGTTGCTTGTTGTCATGTAAACCACTTTAATGGCCATTTTCGTTAGTTTGACTTTTACTTTATTTAATGTTTTTCTGCTAATAGTCTGCTCTTAAGCTTTGTACGCTTTCTCTAAACTTTGTTTTGATACTATGGCCAGCCCTCCATGTGCATATATCTTCTCCATTTTAATAAATTACTACTTACCTTCGCTCCAACAGTTCCAGTTATCCTTCCAGCTCACCCCTCACAGCCCTAAAATGTCCTTATATCATCATTCCATCTCCAACTGTCTGTATTTATAAGTTGCCCTAACATTCCCAATCTCTATTCTAAACGGTTCCGTCTTCTTCTGTCCTGCTACAGTCGATTTCACTTTGAAGGGATTATGTGTGGTGAGGACCGTGGAGGCTTGCCTCTTCCGTTGCCGAGCAAGACGCTCGTCCCAGCTGGTCTAGTCCCTTATTTGCCTCTGTCCAGTCTAATAATTTTCATCATGGGATATCAATTGAGGTGTAATTCTATTACCTACCTCAGATTGACAAATAAGGAAATGGAATCATGATACTAGATTTTGCTTTCGATTCTCAGAGATAATTGTCGTGACATTTAAAAAAATGATGATGAAATTAGTATAATAGTAAACTATCAAATGAATGCACGCTCTACTTATCCTTACTAAATTAGAATGTCAAAATTTAAGGGCGCAATTATATTTTCTCGAGCGGATATGTCGACGTGTATAGTAAGGATTTTAACTTTCCAAGTATCCTAATTATACTATTTCTGTTTTTGAGAACTTTAATTTACGTGATTATTATACTACCTTCTATTGTGTCCATCATTTTGTTCTTGGGAACGATAATTAGGTTAGTGGTAAAATAAGAGGGCAAAAACTAGAGCAGGTAGAACAGCTTACGTATCTCGGATTGGGTGGGTGTTTTGGACTAGTGTAGGGTGGGTGTTTTGGACCAACACGGTCGAAGTGGTCGGGACGTAAGGGGAAGAATTGCGCTAGGCAAAGAGGCTTTCACAAGAAGGAGGGAGTTGATGACAGGGACTTTGAGTAAGGATGTTAAGAAAAGACTCGTAAAAACTTTGATATGGAGCGTAGCTATGTACGGTGCGGAAACGTGGTCGTTGAAGCAGGAGGATAGACGTAGAATGGAGGCTTTTGAAATGTGGGTGCGGAGAAGAATGGAGAAGGTGAAATGGACCGAAAAGAAAACAAATGAGGAAGTGCTTGGTATGGTGGGTGAAGAGAGGGGTTGGTGGGGAGAAATCCTTTGGAGGCAGGAAAAATGGATGAAGGGCGAACTGATCGGCAGTGGGATGCTGAAAACTGTAATAAAGGGGAGAATTTTTGTTAAACGAGGAAAGGGCAGGAATAGGATGGGGATGTTGGGCGGGATAAAGGGAGGAAGTAAACAGAGATGAAGAAGGACTTAATGTGGATTAGGTTGCTGGATTGTGTTTTTTAGAAAAATATTTATTTGGTAGTTGTGTCCATTCAAAACCTACCGTAATTGGTATAGCAATTAATAATAATAATACCACCTTCATTGTTTCGAGACAACGGAATGCAAAGTCGATGACAATGAGTACCTCAAACACTCTTACATAGTTATTTCGCAATTTTACCTCTCTTTTTCGTTGAAATATATTTCTGCGGTGTTTTCCGCCAGCCTTTTTTTAACTGCATTTTGAAAACGACGAATTTGGTGATGAATTTACATAGTCTCGATAGTCCGACACTGCATGCTTGGGCGTTCCCGGATTGGTTTTCGTTCGAAGACCCCTTTTTTTGTTAACATTTTTGTTAATCGGGAAGCGACGGGATTTTCTTCGTCGGTAATTTTTGTTAATTTCGCGAAACCGCATGTCATTTGAATGATTTGAATGGTGGGTCGGATCCGTTGGAATTCGATCGCTTCCAACGCCCTTGAACGCATCGATCGTTCGGTTCCCGCCGGCGAGCGCTAATGCATTGGCTCCAAGTGTCCCCAGGGAAATTACAAGCTTTGTTTGCCATGTTTTTCCCCCCATTTCTTCTTTTCCCTCGATTCGTTCGACCCCCTCCCGCTCCGCCCCTCACCCTCCCCCGCATTTATTTACATTCGGTCGTTCGTTAACGGTAAAGGATTAGCATACTGGTCGGCTTTGATCCTCTGGGAATAGCGCGGTCGCGTCCCCTCAACTATATCTGCTAATGGAGGTTGGGTTGCCCGGCCCGGCATTCACTTCCTTGCTTGTCGAAGGTTACCATGGCACCGAAACGGTGTCGCCATCCTTAACCCTCTCGACATCAATCTCCCTCCGATGTTCCTCCCTATGCCTATGTCCTCCAGATCACTTCCACCCTTGGCCTCTCCGTCGACACTCGTGCCTCTGCGGGATCACGCCTCCGCCGGCGGCAGAACTCCCCGGTGTTGCGGGGGGAAAGCGCCCGGACGACACTAGGCCGGCAGCCGGATGGCTCTCGCTGCAGGTTTCCCTTGGAAGCCTGCAGTCTCGCTTCCCAGTCCTCTTTTTCTTCATTCCTCCCCCTATCCTTCCTTTTCTTTATCATTGTTCGGTTAATTCTCACCATTCTGGTAGCTTGGGTTTAATGTTTGCAAAGCCGTATAATCGCATTACCAACCATGTTTAAGGAAAACTGAACGTTATCCATTGAGTTGATATTCACCGCCACGCACAATCAATTTCGCTTATATTTACGAAAATTATATCTGTCAACGGAAAACAAGTGTACTACGTTATGATTTGAATTGGCAATATATTTTAAAGGCATGTTTTTAGCCTACATGCTCTTGTAGAAGCTTAAGAAGTTCATCGCTTTCTGTTTGAGGTATTGGACATTTGGAAGTTGATGATATTCTTTTAAAGTAATCGTTGTTCTTCAACATTCCTAGGTTAGGAAGGAAACAATCAATCTTTCGGTAAGGTTCTAACATTTAATATTATAACGGCCAATAGATCATCGTAAGTTATTTCATTTCATTTATTGCGGGTTGTTACAAAACGTGCAAAGTGCAATGTATCTTGCAAATGTTTCAAAATCTTTTTATGTGACGCTGTTATACTTTTTTATTTTGTTTTGTGAAGAATTGACGCATATGGGTGTTGCATTGTATTTTATTATGGAAGGAATTTTAATATTGCCTCCATTATTAAGCATCTGTTTGTTGGGAATATTTGGGCCATCTGGTAATGAAACCCAAAGTAGTGCCGGCGGAAATTTTACTAAATGAATAAATGAAGTGTTAAAAATCATAATGGTATTAAATAAAATCTTTAACCCTTTATCTCGCTGCAATCACTCTAATTATGACGTTTCATTTCATGCCTACACATACATGAAATATGATGTATGAGCCCATTGTTCATGTTCGAATTCCGAAATTTTCACCTTTGTAATGCGCCTTTTTTTAAATAATCCCTTGGCAGCGGTAGCGGTAATCAGAAGATGTACTCTTCTGAGGGCTTTATGATCATCGGGTTTTATTATACCCATAAGATGTTTCATATAATTCAGCGGATCTTTATGAAGGCCAAAACGAATACTTAAAGGTCATATTAGTTAGATCGTGATGGTCGCCATTGTGTGGATTTATGCCTCCGATATGTTTTGTGTAAATATTAAGCTCTGTTTCTTTCGTACACTTTATGGCTTATTTCATTTAACGCAGTATCGATATTCCATTGAATAACCTCATGTAATATTACGTTATCGGCAGGAAGCGAATTTATCAAATAAAAATGTACCGCATCAAGCCTAGATTTGTTACCAGATACATTTGAAGATACGCTATGAAGTGGGTCTTATCATTCCCTATCTGTGATTAATCCATGCTGATTCGCTTGTATCCAATATCTTATATTGAATTTATATATGGCCATAGAACACAAAACCCCAATTGGATTCAATATAACGCATTATTCTATCCTTAATGTGGTAAATGTTTTAATTTTTCAGTTAACATACTGCGTTTGTACTTAACACATGTACTCGTGCTTTGGGTAATAAAACCACCGCGTTATCATGTGCTGTCACCATTAAAATACTTTCTAATTTGTGGGTGTCGACTCAATTCAATATAACTCGACAGTAGCAAACATATCCACGAAGGATACCGCATGAGCGGAGACGTGCTAACAGGCTTTCATCTCTGACGCGATAGGTGCGATCTAAATTGGCGTCGACACCTCGAAGAGCCTCCGTCATGCGCGTGGTGCCTCGACACCCCATCTCCCTAGCTGACGTCCTTGGCAGATATGACTCATTTATGAAGGCACAATAATCCGGTGGATAATTTACTAATAATAAAATCAATCCTCATGGATATTCATTTTCAAGTGTCTTGGAAGGAGGTAAAACTTTCGGAGATTCCCACCTTTTGCATTACTTTGGGTACAAGGGAGTAAAATGTTTTGCTGCAACGGTATTCGTCTAAATCTATATATATCTATATATATATATATATATATATATATATATATATATATATATATATATATATATATATATATATATACACACTTAGTTAATGACATCATTGTTTTAAATATCTAGACTGTTTATTTACTATTTAACAAACTTTCTATTTGCGTCTATCGTAATTTTATGTTCTTACCTCGTCATTAATATTTAATTTTTAGTCGTCTCCGGTGACGGTGGGGTAACGTCCTTTGAAGGCAAAAGGTTGCTGATACAAGAGCTCTCGTGTTCGATTCCCGCTTTTGTGGGGTCTCCCCTGTCGTTTGGGGTTTTGTAATCGTCCTTGTTGGTATTACGTACTTGTTTATAATCTGATGTAAAAGACTGAAACATGGCAATCTTTGGATTAATAATTGATTCATAAATAAAATTTATATCCATCTGCGTCATTAGCGTATTGCGAACAGTTATCTGTAGGCATCATTTAACTCGCCGATGCCTTTTGAAGCGTCGTCCTGAGGCATAATATAGGAAAAAGTTCATAAAATAATTTAAGTGCCCTAAGTTATTTCTGCATCAAGCACATTTTTCCAATACGGCAAGCTCGGGAAACGTGTTGCACGGACCCTCTACCGATTAATTTAGTTAAACAGTGATTAGTGTGAAGGTGGCCTATTGAAATATGCAATGGTTTATCTTGGGTTTTCGTTCTCTTTCATTCGTTTGCGATAGCAAATTCGCGGGTGAAGAGCTCTAATCGACAGTAATTTCAGGCCTCAGAATTTTCAGATTCCGCAAGGTGTAGTCGAAAGGGACGGTGTTGCCCTCTGCGGGTGGTTCGAGAATCTCGATGGATCTCGGGAGAGGTGTGGGTGGCGTGCGGGATGCCCACTTTTGCGGTGATTGAAGCGTCGGAGGGGCATTTCCCGTCGAAGGTGTCCGACCGGACGAGCCCGACGCTTAAAGAGGACTGGGCGTGTGTACTTCTCGGATAAGACGGAGTGAATGCTTCGCGTCCTGAGCACAAGGGCCCTGAAGAGCCGCCGCTGGGCGCCCCACGGCAGGCGCCGCTGGTTCGAGTGACGGTGGTCCAGGCTGGACCCGAGAGTGTGGGGGATTGAGAAGAGGGTTTCGCACGCGCCGTGAGCGCTTCTTTTGTTTCGAGTGAAACGTTTCGCATTCCAGTGCGCGCTTGCGGCGATTCGACTCCGGCGTGAATTTCATTAAATCCTCTCTGCCCAGTCCATACTTGGCTACTTAGACTGGTGGGATTTGCATTGATTGGATTTGAAGGAATGTGTGCGAAAGAAATCCTTTGAAATACACCGGGAATTAACAAAATGGTGGCTGTTTGAATGATGCGTACAATTTTCGCTCTCTCGTCGTATAAAATATTCGGACATATTTCCTGAATCACTCAACATTCGACAACAATCAAGTGCCATATGGAAAGTGAAAAGAATGCACAAAAGCGTAAAAGCCGGGAGCCTTAAACTAAAAAAAGCAAAGTTTTAAATAACATATGACAAAACTGCAACTCATTGTTTCACGATGAGGGGACTGAATGCCAGCCAAAAGCAATGGCAGTCCAGGAAGGGGATGAATGGCGGTGGAGGGTTGCTCTCAAATGCCGACAGGAAAACCATTGTAAAACAACCGCCGTTGGAGAGAACTGAACGGGCAACTCCTCCACGTTTATATAACATTTTGCAGTTGAGTCGTAGCTTGGACCCCACACTCTCTTATTTTTTAAAAGCAAGGGATCACTTAAGGGCATTAATATTGCGGGAACGCCGATCGGTGGCCATTAAAAATGTTTGGTCACTTTTTCCCCCCGTAAAAGGCAAACAACAAAAAATCATAATGATTGAATTTTTTTTAAATGCAAACACACCTCGTGGAACCTGGCGCCGCTCACCTGGCCACGGGCGTTGTGGAAAGTAAAACAATCCCAACCCCTCACCACGATAATTATGGCACAATCTTGTTTGCGCAATGGAATCCCTTCCCCCTTGCCTCCACTCTTTTTGTTCCAACGCACTCGGAATTGTTTATCTTCCATCAATTTGGAGTTGTAGTTTTTCAAAAGTTGCGCCTTCGGTCCCGCAAAATAATTTCGGGCAGCTGCCCTTATTCTGGGGTGTTAATACAACAATTCATTCTTATACCATTAGGGCCGACGGCGTCGGCGGGGGGCGGGGAGGGGGAGGTTTGTCGTCCGCCGTCAAACATCCGGGCGGGCCTCCTGAATTTTTAATTCCAAACAATATGGCACGCCCGTGCGGGACAGTGGAGCCACCCTACCGGAGTGCCATTATCCGCGCGGAGGCGTGACTTTTCCGGCCAATGGCTTCCACTCCCCGGGCGGACAGCGCGTAGCAGACGACGAAAGTTCGCCTTTTGTGCTTCCGCAGAACACGGCAGTTACTTCCCCACCCCTCCATTCCTCTCCCTCCCGAGGGAGACAAACCCCCGTCGTCTCCCCCCCCCCAGGGGTATCCCCCCACCCGTGGGAGAGTTTTGGCTCCACCATTCTTGACGACGCCGGCGCCCCCTGTCCACAACTGCGGTAAACTAATCTCCAGATGTGTGGTGCATCCGTCCACACCCGCCCTCCCCCGTCGTTTATTTTCTCCCCCCCCCCCGTTGCAAATATCCATTTTCGCGAAGCTACCTCGCTCACCGCAATCCCTCTTGCCCTCACCCCCTGCTCGCCGTCCGTATTTCATTTGTTTGCGCCGGGTTTTCTGCCTGATACCCTTGGCAGTTTGTTGTAATCATTATCAAGAGCAGTGGTGCGGTCAGGGTGGGCTTTTGATGGATGCAGCAGCTAAGCGCTGCCTCTCCCCTTAAAGCCTCTTAAGCACTCAGCATTGAAATGGACCATTTCTCATCTGTACATACTTTCTATCTCTAGCATTCCGTCCTGATTGTCTATTCTCATTTCCTCCTTCACCCCCTCTAGCCCTTTACATTGTCTCCCCTTTGCCACTCAATGTGCTCAGCCTTTTATACTTTTCCCGGCCTCTCTAAATTTCTCCCCAAAACGCGACTCTCTTGCCACCATGGCTGTAACTCCTTTCTTCTTGTTCTTCTCTCCTTTTACTTCTTCCGATCCTCTACAGTGTCTCTCATCTCCCGATCTTCCGATTTTCGCTTATTCTCCGTCTTCATTGAACAAGGTTTCGAACCCTGTGTAACTTCCCTCTCTATCAATGTTTCTCTAGTATTTTCTGTAAATCTTTATTTGAGGCTCCTGCCATCAATTAATTGTCTTCTTTTTATGAAAGATTCCCAAGAAAATATTTTTATGAAAGCCTCCATGGGGTGGTGTTGATGCAGATATTTCCGTTCGGGGTTTCATCCGCGTACGGCTCTCACGTCACTCTTTCGCCGAATCCGAACTTGAAGAAGTCCACTCGAACGTCGGTGAAACACTTGGGTTAGAAATATTATGCGCAGACGAAATTCCGAATGGAATATTCATTTAATGTTGTTTTTAATTCCATAAACTTTCCCCACATTCGTCTTCAACAAATTACAATAAAGATCAAATCTTTTATCTTCTTTTTTAATGCCTTCCCTTAGCTTAGCTTATCAGTAATATTTTTATTTTCTCTTCACGATGATTCTGTAGTGGACTTAGAATTTACAGGTTTTAAGAAGGTATAGTGAGATGTAACATTGATTAGAAGCATGTTTTTGGCTATTTGGCTCATATTTCTAATGCTCTTCTCCGCTTCGCAGTCTTTTCCTGTCCCACCCGAACCACCGCGTTCTCGAGACTGTAGGCTTAACGTTTCATAGAAAATCAGCGAAATTTTAATGCGTACAGCTGTAGTGTAATAGTTATTCCACATTGAAATGAATACGTCTTTAAACAGTTGCCCTAGTACCGCATGTCCAGGGGCTCGCCGCTTGCGACTACGGTGTCACTTCAGAGTAATTACGGTAGTTCGCTACATAGCCACTTACTCATTTTGTTCCCTCGGAAATTCTAAACTTGAGAGGACTCGCACTAATGTTTGGTGATTCTGCTTTTATTAATTATGTTAACCCAATCGTAAACGCACCGCAAAGTAAAAGCATTTATCAATCAACTGGGAATAGAATATTAGATGCCTACATTTGTGATGCTCTGTTAAATTTCGGTGAACGTTATTGATGTGGGTTGGTTCAGTTCATTAAATCTCTCGGCAAACGAATGAAATCTCGAGTTTTGGAGTTAATTGTATTATCTCGGCTGGAAGCCATACCGTTTGACTCTCCTTCCCATCTCCTGCTCTCGGCACATCTCGCTGTCCCTCCCCGCTCCCGTTTTTCCCTTTAGCCCCGCATAACTAATGAGGCACTATCATTCGTGGTGGAAAGAATGTCATGAATTCCAAGTTTTAATTATCTGGTGTACTCAGCTGTACTGCGGCTTCCACCGATCCTATGTTGACCTGTCGACTCTATAGTATTATTTCGTTAGTAATGCTAATATACATGTGAAGGAAACCAGTATGTAGTGGAAACCACCTGGTATATTATTTTTATAGGTAATCTACAGGTTAAGGTAGGTCTTCGATGGACACAGCTACCGAATAAATATTTTGTTTCTCCTTAGAGAACACAACTAAACATCCTACTCTACATCAATTCCCTCTTCATCTCCGAGTACTTCCTTCCTCCCTTCATCCCATCCAATATCCCTATCCTGTTCCTGCCATTTTCTCGTTTGCCCAACATTCTCCCTTATATTACACATTCTACCCTCTATCACAGTCTTCAACATCCCACTGCCAGTCAACACCCCCCTTCATTCACTATATTCATTCACATGGATACAGACAATAGGAAAATGGATATGAACACACATAAAGGAGAGGTGGGGAAGGCGGAATCGAGCAGATAACAAGTGCAAAAATATTTCCTTGACTGGGACTTAAACTACGGATATATATATATATACTATATATATATATATATATATATATATATATATATTTATATATATATATTTATTCTCCATAAGAATTTATATATCTATAAATAAAAAATAAAATAAAGGGTGCAAACCTCCCTTACAAACAGGTGGCACGTCCATGTTGACCTGATCCTTCCTGTTCAAAATGTTTTTCTAACCGCCCGCCTTGAAAGCTCCTCCCTCCCATGATGAAATGGAGACCACCGCGGTCGATTTCCAATTCAAAAGTTCAGAGCGGGCGAGCTTACTAACTTGTTTCTTTTCTTCTTCGGACTGGATTCCTCTCATGCCGTGCTGTCGGTTCCGGCGGTGGATTAAGCGATCGCGGGGCGCTCCATCCCCTCACCGAGGAATGTTTCATCCGGGCTCTTCCGTTTTCCACATCACCGTATATCCGAAACGAGAAGGATTACTAGTGCTGCGTAAAGAGTAATATGAAACTTCCCGAGGGGCGTTTGCGTATGCTGTCGAGTGTCTCTCGGCGGGGGGGGAGGCGGCCGTCCACCGCCCCCCCCCCTCTCTGCCTCTCCTCGTGTATCTCCGTGTGTTGAAATATCACTCCTCCTAGCGCATTTTTCTTGGAGAGTAGAAGCGGGGGATGTCCTTTTTATTCCATCCGAGACGAGGCTCGTTCGAGAGGAGTCGTATGCGCCGGGGGGGCGGAGGCTGGTTATGACCGGCGGGCTGCTGAAGCCATCTGTTCCCTCACCGTTGTCGTTAATGATGCCATTAAAAGGGTTCTCCGCCTCTCACTTCCTTATTTCGTCCCTCCTCCATGGACCCCTTTCATCTCTCCCTCTTCCTTTCCCTCCCTTCTCCTCTCCCGGCCTCTCCATGATCTACTAATTGGCTTTTTTTGATGCTCGGTCGCATGATGCCAAGACGAAAAAAAAGTCGCCATATTCCTTTTGATTCCCTTAAATCATCATTATCGTCATGTAAAGGTTCGAGAGATGTATGTAATTTTGGCCTTTTTTTGTTCAATTTTCAATCTTTTCGGTTTCCTTATGTCGCCCTCGAAGAGCGAATTTTGGAATTTTATTTAGCACCGATTTCCACAACTGGTTACGCGCTGATATTTAAGTCCTGCTCTCCACATAATAAACTAGTTTACCGCATGGATAGGCTGGTTTCGTCTTGATCTGTAATTATTTGAAGCGTCTTAACATTATAATGGAGAATGCGAGTTGCAATTGAAATTTAATCAGCCAGCTTCTTATTTCTGGAACTTTCTCATTGGCTGCATCATGTTCATAGCTTTCTCAGACCACTTTTGTGAGATCTTTCGACGCATTTATTTTTGCCGTAAAACGTGTATTAAACTGCAACGGATCGCGTGCACTTAATTATAGGCATTTTAAATCACTTTTCACTCTGTGCAACAAAGAAAATCAATCCCGGGTGCTAAATTATCCTGGACATAAATATTTCATACCTAACGATAGCACGGAGTAGTATTTCAAATACCTTAATATTAGTTGCAATCATTTTTTACAATCGGATTTCCGCAGAGAGCCTCGGGTGGTGCACATATAACTTGAGTGATCTACCCAAGATCTCAGAATTAAAAAAGAGCACTCGAGCTGAACATTACTCTTGAATATGGTGTGTAGTACTCAAACACTTTATCTTCATCCAGAATGGGATCTTTTCTCTTAGCTGGTACCACACTCTGCCTGGGCATCTGTCGAATGTTTATCCAATCATTTGAATTTCTTCGAGTCAATTTCGAGAAATTTCCCTGACAGTGCTATGCATTTTTACCATCAGAAGCCGCTAACCAAAATTAGTGAATGTCACATGGACTGCCGTAATGGCTGAAACTTTGAATTTCTACAATAAGTGTCGACGTTAATGCCTATTCTGGATTGTATTTTGCGTATCTTTAACGTTGTTCGGTATTGCTCCTTATGCAAGAGGACACATTGTTGAGGAAGAAGCATGAAGCACATTGTTGTTGGGAGCTTAAAGTAAGGCGTAATAGCCGAGCGAGCAGAATGGTCGGTCGTAGCAACCGCATATCGTCACGAAGGCAAGAGTTGTTGATTGTGCATCGCCTGGAAAAGCGTAACTTTCAAGGTTTCCGTTTTTTGTGCGGCTTCTGTGCTGCCCAAAGGGGGGGGGGGACGGCAAAGGGGTCAGTCTTTTTCCCGGCGGAGCGTGCCACGTAGTATGAGTTGGGCGGTTCGCGTTCTGTCCGGGACCGAGTCACCTCCCGGCGTGCGCGCGTTCAATCGCTTGTCTCGAGGCCCCCCGAACGAGATCTTCCCAGCTCACGCATCACTTTTCTCCCCCCGACTCCCCACCCCCCGTTCCTGCGTGTCACGGGGGGGAATTCTTTCCACACACACACCCCCCCTCAGCCCCCCGACCCCCGCCATCTCACTCGCTCGCCCGTGTATTGATCGACGAAGCAATAGGTCGCGGACGGTCCTCGCGTGCCCGCTTTCAAGGTGGCTATCGCACTCGTTCGCCGCTGTCGGTTGTTGCCCATCGGGCCCTTGGGTTGGGGGTGGGTGACTGCTGTTGGGCGGGATATCGGAAGCGGGGGATTTTGTTGAGAAAATGAATGGTGGGAAGGGCCTTGAGGTGGGGTTGACGAGAAGAGAGAAATATCCGAAGGTTTTAGGCTACGTTTGAACCGCAAATTTTACGCAACACGTCACGCCGACAAGTTAAATTTTGAGGATTTTTTTACCTCTTTTGAAGGTGCTGAAATGTATTTTTTTTTAAAGGTAATCTACCGGTTAAGGTAGGTTTTTCGATGGACACAACTACCAAACAAATATTTTATTACTCCTAACAAAACACAAAATCCATCATCCTACTCTATATCAGGTCCCTCTTCATCTCTGAGTACTTTCCTCCTCCCTTCACCCCGTCCAACATCCCTATCCTGTTCCTTCCCTTTCCTCTTTTGCCCAACATTCTACCCTCTATCGCAGTCTTCAACATCCCACTGCCGGTCAACACCCCCTTCATCCACTTTTCCTGCCTCCATAGGATTGCTCCCAACAAACCCCTCTCTTCGCCCACCATACCAAGTACTTCCTCATTTGTTTTCTTCTCTGTCCATTTCACCTTCTCCATTCTTCTCCACACCCACATTTCAAAAGCCTCCAGTCTACGTCTATCCTCCTGCTTCAATGACCACGTTTCCGCGCCGTACATAGCTACGCTCCATATCAAAGTTTTTACGAGTCTTTTCTTAACATCCTTACTCAACGTCCCTGTCATCAACTGTATTGACTACCTATAGTGTGAAGGGGGGAAGAATTTGCTTGTGTAGAAATAATTTCTTTTGGAGAACTTTGCACGGTTTTTAAGTAAGTTCTAGTTCTGTTAAGAATCATTTCTTTTCGAAGGGGTATTTTTTTCCATATCGTATATGTTGAATGTTTATCGAGCTATTAAATGTTTTCGAATGTAAAAATCATTGTTGATTTTGACGTGGTCGTCATTATGGCAGTTTTCTAATTTGCATTTTTTCATTTTCTAATTTTCACCTATGATTCTGGTCGTCGACATTGCTCTTGCCTTTCAAATGATGTAACGCTCGCCTCTTTGGTCGAAGTAGACGTCGAGTAGTGTGAACGACATAGGTAACGCGTAACGTACTGTATATCACCACGAGCGCAGAAATGAAAGACGTTTTTATCTCAAGAAAAAAAAACCTCATCATCCGTCGATTACGGTGGGTCTCTATGTGTGTGCGAAATAATTTACATCTGCAGTCTCGAAACTCGTCCGCGAAGTGGTTTCGTGGGGCCTGTTCCCTTGTAATTGCATCAAGACCGCGGTAATTGCATTCGATACCCGGGGAAATACTTATCCGAGTCGTCCAGCGTCATGGCCTGTTCCGCGGGAACGACAACCGAGACGATTACATGGAGAGTTTCGCATTACGGAATTGGCAAATGGGCATATGTGCCCTTTCCGCTAATTCACAAACGTTAATACCTGTTTGAGTTTGAAAAATATTCACGTTCTCTCTATTTTTTGATGGAAATCAACAGGATTGACTTGTTGAAATATCCTCGAAATCGATTGGAAGAACCTTCCGCTTTCTCTCAATGGGGTCGATTTTTTTCGACTATGAAACTAAAGTTTTACATTTCCACAGGACGCTAAGTTTACTTTAGAGCAATTGTTTTCGCACATCTATCCCCATTATTTGACATGTTAACATTGACCTAACGTGCGACATCAGAACGATAGGAATTGGCCTTGGAATCGTGCGCTTGGGTCGCTGCTTCGCTCTTAGGCAATGTGCTCTCATCCACTGTTTGACCATCCAGCGACCATCAATTTGAAAGATTTGTAATGTCTCCTCTTCCACGATAGTTAATATGCATTTTTAGCGCTGAAAATATTACTGTAATTTCAATTATGACGTATTCACTGTCAGTGTACTTAAGTAATCAAATTGAATACATTAGCGAAGAAAGATTCCCGTAGGTTATAAAGAGTTTTTCGGTGTGTTGTAAATCGCAAAATGGAAAGCTTTCCCGTAAAATGTCGTGTTAAAATATTGAAATTTTATACTGGGACGGAATCCGCCCGAGTGTGCAATTGTAAATTATTCCGAGAAAAATGAATTATTTCACGAACGCTGTGATTATAATCGCATCAATCTCAAAATGGGAAAGGCATAAAAGTTCAAGTGCCACGCGCTATTTCTTTTGATGGCCCGTCACTTCTGTTTTCCCGATAAACATTTTATCTGAAGCGTGACCTGGGTGAACTGGAAGTTGATGTTTCCGTCAGTTTAGAAATTCCGTAGTTATTCAATTTCCAAAAAAAAACGTGAATGGTAAATGCTGAGTTATTGGATACTATCAATGAATACCATTTTTAATTGTTTAGCATAATTCGCTTGCCGACGACGCTAAAGATCTTTAAAATTTGATGCAAAACCATATCTTTTCTTGCGTTGACATTAAATTTTCGGAAACTTGCTGACTCCACTTTATTTTTTCGCATGCTGCCAAATTAGTTTGTATGTGTGTGTGTATATATATATATATATATATATATATATATATATATATATATATATATATATATATATATATATATATATATTATTGGCCTTCTATGTTTATGTATATACATCTACATCTACGTAATACCCCGCAAGCCGCCGTAAGCGCGTGTGGCGGGGGGTGTTAGGACACCACCCATAATTTAGAAAAGAAAAAAATAACCGCATGCAAGAACCACAAATTCATACATCCACAAAAAAAACATGGCATACTTTCATGCATAAACACTTACACCCCACACACATGCAAACACTCAATCTACATCTTTCATACACATGCACCTGAAAGTATACCTAACAGCTTTGCAGTGTTTAACTTTGCTCCGACTTGTAAATTCAATGTTTTTAATAATTCTAAAATGACTTCGGTTTCTTACTATTATGATTTCTGATTGTTCGGGGAAAGAATGAGTATTTGTATCTATCTGTGATGGAATCTATCTCCCTTATTTTATCTTTGTGGTCTGATCTACCTCAGTAGTGGGGGGCCATTAGGATTTCTTCAGTGTCATAGTTAAACTCGTCTAGTCTAGTCCAAGCCTCGCTTGTTCTCTCCGCACTTGAAGTGGTTCCCAGCCTAAATCCCCTAAGAGACCTCTCACACTTGTGTTCTTATCATAAAAATGTGTAACGAATTTAGCGGATTTTCTCTTATATTTATCTAATTCTTTTTGCCAAATTTTCTCCCAAGGATCCCAAATACTTGCGGCATATTCCAAATGAGGTCTAACTAGAGAAAAATAACACCTCTCTTTAATTTTCTCGTTACATTTCCCCACCACCATTTCCCCCCTTTAAAGCTGATCCGCATATTGTCCTGATATGTGCTCCCCATGAAAGGCGTGGTGTTACAACAATAAATATACTATGCATTATAATATATATATATATATATATATATATATATTATTGGCGTTGTATGTCTATGTATATAATGGATTTTCCAGCTAACAATTCTGTGCATGGCCGAAGGAAACGACCGCCATAACTACTTTTACTACGAGGGAACAAAAGAGGCCCAAACCGTACCCGAAAAGGGTAAAAAACGTTACATTTATCACTTCAAACTTATGCGTATCTCGCCATTAAAACACGAAAAGGAAAGTGTTTTATTGCTCCCATATTTTGCCAGTAATTATAAGCCTTTATTAGATATCGTTTTATTTCCAGTTCAGCTACGTTGCAGCGGCCGCCAAACTTTTTTTCCCCGAAATCCGCTTGCGTCGTTGTTGTTCCGTTTTTATAATCTCCACCTTTTCGTGCATATTTCAATCTGTCCCCGTTTCCCCCGCCCGAGTGTAATTATCCCTCCCTCTCCCCAACGCGGCTTATCTCCCGTCGACATAAACACTTTTAAAAACTCTCACGGTCCTCTCCGAGTCCGCCAACAGAAACGCGATTTAGATCGACTCCGTTTCCCTCTCCCGCTCTCCTCTCCTCTCTCTCTCCATCGCTCTCCTCTCTTCCCTTCCTTTCTCCCATCCTTCCCTACACGCCCTTCGCCAATTATGAAAGCCTCTCTCTCTCTATTCCTCTCTTCTCCGGAGCATCAAAATTCGTTTTTCTATCTTTTCGCGAGCGGCGTAAATTCGTTAGGAATATTTGTGCGTGATCTCGGTTCGACGTGCGCCCCTGGAATTTGATACCTCCCTCGAGAGTGAATGGGAATGGAACTTACACGCTCCTTCGAGGTTTTTTTCTACATCTACATAATACCGCGCAAGCCGCCGCAAGGGTGTGTGGCGGGGGATGTTAGGTCATCACCCGTAAAAATGAACAAAACCACATCAAAATCAACACATACATGCACAACTATCCCCACCGTGGCGTATGCATTCATGCAAAAAATCCTGTCACTTTATAAGCATGCAAATATATACACTCTTACCCGAAAAACAATAGCATCTTAGGATGCAGTAAGAAATTTATCCAATAACGTGCAAGCTAGAATTTGAAAAGTAGGAAATGGAAATTCCACTACCGCATGAACATGCGACGGTCTACTTCCCTAGAACACAGGTAGGGAATGTGGCCCGACGCTGCTGGCAGAGGGAGGGTCACCCCACGGAGAGACACGAGGGATGGGAGGGGAAACTTAAAAACAGGCAAAGCAGAGCAAACAATTCTGTAAGGAGCACTACATCATGTGATGGCATTTTAATGCAGTCATGCGGAAAGAAAGGGTTTTGACAACAAAACACACTAGATCAGTGGAAGTGCATTGAGCATAACTAATTATTCCCTAGACGTTGAGGGTGGCAAGTGGCCTTTTTGCCATTAACCCTGCAGTTGCTATCCCTTATTGTCCGTCGGATAACCCCTATTGGAAAACCCATTTTACCCTATAGTCGAAATCATTCTAGTACCGTACAAACGTTCTAGATGAGTTCAGACCTACAGTTTGAAATACAGTAATGATAATGAGTGAAATCGTTTTAAATTGCCTTCAGATCGAACCTTGCTTCCTTTAGCACTTCCTCTAAAAATATTTTTAATATTCTATTTCTTTTATAATTCGGAGCCTACGTTAACGCTCCAGAACGGATACCTCTCAAGAATTAATTCGCAACGTGCTTTCTCATTTCTGATTCAGTTTCTCTCACAATACAGCCGCTCCGTTCTGCAGATGTCCTCGGGCTAGTCAACTCTAAAAGTTATTCGTTTCAAAGTTGGCTTTGTCCGGTCATTTGTAGTAATGTTTTAAAATTAAAATTTAAACCAAAGTTTTCAGAATAGTTCTACAAAATTGTTGTCTGACTGTTAGCAAAAATATATGGCCGAAGATCAATGGTTGTTTAAAGTTCCAAAGATGTGCTAGAATGTAAAATATCTTTAATATGAACTGTGCTCTTTTCTTTTTACTAGCCCAATCCATTTTTATTGGTGCAAAGGGAATGCAGACAAAATTCGAGCGTAGTGTGAAACGGCTGACCCCGTCGCTCCAATCGATGCCGTACTGGCTTGCTGTCAACCCCTAAAAATCGTTGAGGCACTCCATAATTTTTATTTGCGTAATGAATAATGTGAGAGTTAATAAATTAATTCAACTGATAATCTACCTTAAACCAAGTCACGAGCGCTATATCCGAGTCATAAGGCTCACTTTACCTTCTAGTTAGCGATCTCTTTCTCCTGCCTTGTATTGATTTTTCTGTTTGCTGCGTACATAGTTTCGATTGGTGAGGCGTCGCCATTAATATGTTATTGACAACATTTCACTGAATTTAATTAATAGGATGCCGTCTTTATCGGTTCGCCATTATCGCGTTTGAGAGCGGAAGGAAAAGATTATCTACCATGTTAATGCTTTGATTTTTAGAAAGGTGGCTGTTCCAATTTTCACCTGCCGCATTCAGTTGGGCTTGTGCCTTCCATCACTTTGCGACCAGCGACACGTTTCGATAGGAAAAAAATATTGCGCTTCCTTGGAAAATTGTTTTAAACGGGGCGGGGGTTAGATTGGGGGAACAAAATCGACTGCCAACTAAGGTACTGGCAGTAGTTCACGGATACCGATCTCCAAATATTCTTACACTTTCTTAGTATTCTAATAGTTTATTCACTGTTGTTCCCACTGTTGAATAATGCGTTCAATTCTTGTCGTACTCTGTCTGCATTTCGCCCATATATGGTTGGGAGGTTTTCCCCGGTGTTTTTCTTAATTTTGAGTACTTCGCTTTAATTCCATCATGTAATAATTTTTGTTTTATCCATTGCGAGGAGATAGTAAATGGACCAAACGTTACATCTACTTAATACCCCGCAAGCCGCCGCAAGGGCATGTGGCGGGGGGATCTATATCTTCAGTCATTTTCCCACATAGATTAAAAGGTAGCTTAAGCATTTCCAGTCTTCAAAGGAAATGACTAACAACACATGAATAATTATAGACCTATTTCAATTCTATATGTTTCCTCCAAGATTCTGGAACAAGTAATGTACAATAGATTGTTATACTTCTCAAATACACTCAATATTATTTCCGATTCTCAATTTGGATTCATGAAAAAAATAAATCAACTGAAACTGCAACATATAAATTCATCCATGATATCCTACTTGAACTTGACCAAAGGAATATTGTAATTGGTATTTCCTATGACTTTAAAAAGGCTTTCCACTAAGTACATCATGCACTACTACTGATGCAACTTGTGGAAAATGGAATACATGGGATAGACAACCAATAGATAAAATCTTTTCCAACAGGAAGATTACAAACAGTTAAATTGTACTCAGCTGAATCAAAATCATTTGCAATCTTTAATCCCTTGATAATTGAGAGAGGTGTCTCACAAGGATATAGTCTGGGTCCCCTACTTTTCTTTCTATACATTAAAAACCTTAGTTGTGTATCGTTAGTGTATCGTTAGTGTATCGATAGCGTATGATGTTTCACTCTTTCACAGTTTTAACTATCCGCATCACATCATCATCTTCCTCCACTCAAAGGCTTTATTCCACAATATTTGATGCTCAAATTTGCCATTTACGTCCGAGATCGTAATCAGCCACACGCCATCTTGTAGGAAATTTTCGGAAATTGAGCTATGGTAGATTTTTTATCCACTTTTGTTGCGAATAAAATGTATCACTCGAGCCAATTTTCCAATCATGGTCACTTCTTAAGAGAGGGAAATCTCCTCGTGTAAGATGCTACATTGATAATGTATGAGATGGCTTGGTTTCGCATGTTCGATTGTATCTATCGATTTTGTGTCGGCAGAATTTAGCATTAACGTCACGACCTGAGATTTATGCGTGTGATTTAACAAACCAGAACCGACTTGCTGTGGCGACCGAAAATTGGGTCGCGACCTTTTTCGGGACCGGTAACTGCTCCGGTAACAATTCCTCGCTTATGTTTAACTGCTAGGAAAAACCTCAATTTTGTGTGTGCGTGTGTGTGTACAGTAGGAGTGCTTCGTCGACGGGAAACCGTCATCGGGGAATCAACCCCCTTCCGCCGCGCGCCCCGCAATGCATTAACCCCCGCCCCTTATCAATCGCCATATTTTCCGTCCCTCGCGGCGACCGATCGGGAGCTCCAGCGCTCACAGCAATTTCCCGTCGGCGCATTACACGCGGGGTCGAAAGCGTCCGACTATCTTCTCAGATTCCCCCCTCCCTCCCATCTCTCCTACCCCTTTTATTTCTCTTCCCCAAGGGTCCCTCAAGAGGTCCTCAGCAGTCGGGAGGGGCATTTAGGGAGAAAGGACCCCGTCTGCATTTGTTTGCCCATCTTCGGACTCCTTTCCCCGGCTCCCAAACCGCACCACAGCAATTACCCCCTCCCCTGACCCTTCCCCCGCCCCTATTCATTCCCATAATTCCCTCCCTTCACCCTCTCCCGCCGGCGGAGCGTCAAATCTTCGGCGTGTCGGTTTGATCCCTGGGCTTTCGCCCCGCCAGGCCCTTTCTTCCTCTCCGCCCGCTTCAACCCTCTAAACGCGCGGGTAGGGCCCAATCCCTCCGACCAAATCCCTTCCCCCTACACCCGCCTCCCCTTCCGGCTCTCTTAATTTCCTCTGAGTGGGCATTCGGTGGTGGTGTGAGCTTCGGAGCCAGCCCCTCGCCGCCCATTGTGTGTGCCCCCGTGCGTGTGTCTCCGTGTGTGCAGGGGTTTCCCGCACCCCTCCCTTCCCTCTGCTCCCCTACCCCCGCGACTCCCGAGTCTTAATTCATCCGCAATTCTAATTTTGCTCTCCCAGTGTGTGCACAAGTGACGCCGGCGGCTTATGTGTTCGCTACCTGCCGCCCCCCCTCCCTCCCGCACCCCACCCGCCGACGACCAATTCTCTTTTCTCCACCCCGCCTATTATCCTCCCCCTGCCTGCCTCTTTAACCCTACCGTTTCATTTCCTCTCTCCCCTCCCCAACTCTCACCCTCCTCATATTTCACCTTCCTTATCCTTCCCAAATGACAACGAGGTTGTACTAGAAATGGTACTCGATGTGTTGTGGGAGGGCGGAGATGCAATGGCCTCTCCCCCCTGCCCCTATTTGGGTCATGGAAGTACTTATTCTGCCACAGTATACCGGTTTTCTTTTTCATGCGCTGCGAATGTCGACGACGCTAGTAGAAGTGCCAATTCGTTTGGCTTGCATGCCCATAGTATTATAATAAAATTAATTCCACTTCAGAGGGGAGATAGTAAATAATAAATTTAATATCTCCTTCGGAACGTATTTTTAAAAAAGGGCTTGATCCCTAGGTGCGTTGGCCGTTCGCGACTTGTTGCGTTTGTGGTCCGGAAGTCCTCTAATATTAGAATGTTTATAAGCCATGAATCAGTACACTCGATAGGTGTAAAGCTTATAATATTTTATGCATAAGAAAAATATTTCCTCCATCGTAAACCTACGTTTGCCGTTGGCGTATTACCTGTGTTACATGTACGATTGGACGCTTGAATCCACCGTTATGTTTGGCGTTTGTATCAATGCTGTAGTGTGTGCGAATGTACGATGTGGTAAACGCATAAAGCCCGAATTGTGATACATTTGGAACAGTTTATATCGATAAATTTGGAGCACAGATTTTTGTAAAATGTAGCCAATTAAATGTGACAGGGACAGTGAGCAGTTTCGCAAAATGGAAGCTGAAAGTGGGCAGGAGTTGAATAATGGTTTTTTGTAGTGCATGATTTTACGGCGTTGAGGGTCGTTCTAGGCGTGGCTTAGAAGTATGGCAGTAGCTGTTCTTTATAGACATCAAAAACCATCCTTGAACGGTAGTTAAGCATTCATAACAGTAATTAAGTCTACGTTAGCTATAACTAGGTATTGTTTTTCTCGTCAATAATCTCGTGGTGAGGTTTTCAACGCCCAGCGGGGTCACTCTTGACGCAACGGCGTCCTCTCGGCCCCCGCCGCGGCGTTTCCACCTCGGCTCCATGGAGGTGTGGCCCGGCAACCGGGGCTCTTTTGAAGTTGAAAGATTCCATTTAGTGTCGCAGTCGATATTGAGGATCCCTCTGCCCTCTTCAAGGGAGGATATCTCTTGTCGTCAATAAACGATCCAATTCCCGTGTCCATCGAATTTCACTTGTTGTTTCGAGAATGTTGGGGCAAAGCGTCTTTTTAGATTCAGCTGGTGCGTGACGTTTGGTTGCTTGCCTGCCCAGTCGTTTCAACAAGGATTTTCGCCGTCGTGGCACCGATACGGCAACGCTTGTTGAGCGAACCCGATATCATGGCTTAATGTATTGGAAGGTACGTATCCTGGAAATAATAATTTATATTTGCAAAAGCTCTTTGTTCTTTTCCCCTTACTCACCTCATACTCGTGAATTAGTCTCGAGTTAGCATCGAACGCGGCCACCATGTTATCGAGGTGTGAAACATTCTTTGGACATTCGCCATTCACCCAGCTAGCCAACGCCAAGATGGTTGGCCGTTGGTGAATAGACACCAGGAATTCACCAGTAAAGTTAAATTTCATGGAAACCTAAGAATGGAGTGAAAAAAAAATCATTAAAATTAGGAAAACAATTTTTTAAAAGCATTCATGCACGGCATAACAGAGACGAAAATTGCGAGTTTCCGTTTCTGCTACAGTGGAACAGTTCTACCGCATCATACCTCAATCTGTAATTTATATGGTGTAGTAAAATGTGTCTGATAATATGATAGTAATTAGCACTAAAAAGATGATTCTGGCTTCCCTTCTGAATGATTCACAGGCAGTCATTAAGCTCCCTTATCGTTCACGGGAAAAAGGTTGTTTAAATCTGTATTTAAGTACCTCATCCTAGGCCTCGATCTTCGTGTACTATTCCCTTCCATGTGTTTCCCCATGTCGCCAGTCAACTGCAGTCGAGTCTCAGGATGTGCCCGCTTAGTTTCCCGTACTTCTCCTCTTGGATGCGCCCTCCATAGGCTTCCCTCCGCACTCGCTCCCTTCCAAGTGCTTCTCTTTACTTGTCCCACTCGTGTAACCGTTTCATAGTCGCCACTCAACAGAAGTTCTACATTTCCAGTTTTCTTTTTTCTACTGCTCATAATGCCACATTCTCACATTCGCCGGAAAGCAAACTCAATTCTGAGGCGTTTGAATCATGCCCGAGAGAAACCTGCCTGTCCCTTGAAGAAACTCCCGTTTCCCATGACACCGGCCCCCAAATGGGACGGCTACAAATCCCTCGCTTGGAAATCAATCCTCACGCGTGGGGGGGGGGGTAGGGGGCGTGAAGGAGGACGGGGTGAGAGGGCTAATGCAAACGCCCACGGGTCGGGATAAGCACGCGAAATGACGCGGAGGGTGGGGAAGGGAAAATGACGGCTGGTTGTCAATTTGATCACGCAAACACTGGGGAAAATGGCGAAACAGTCAGTTACCGAAATGTGCTGTGGACGAAAAATGGAAAGAGGGGTGGAATGGGGCATCGAGGAGGAGGGGCAGGGTTGAATAGGAACCCTGTTTTTGTATCCGGAAGGGCCGGGCGAAGGGGGGAAAGGCCCGGCGAGAGGCCCTCTTTCGGAGACCCCGTATGTCTCCGTGCGGTCTTTACCTGCCGGCGCTGTGCCGAGGAGGGGGCGGGAGTGGAAAGGGGGTGGGAATGGAAAGGAGGTGGGAATGGAAAGTGGGCGGGAGGGAAAGGGGGTGGGTCTAGGTAGGGTTGGACCGTGCAAGTCTTGCTCGCATGTCGGCCGTGACTCTTTTCTTTATCATTCTTTTTTCCTTCTTTTTCCTCGGGAAAAAATAAAAGGAGGAATGAAAGGGGTAGAGCGGCGATGTAGGGAGGGCGGGCGCTGGGAGAAGGAAGGAGTCGGGGATTTTTTTTCGAGATTAAGGGGGGCCGGGTGGGGGTAAATGGGACCCCTTTTGTGACCCCACTTCCACTTCCCCCACCCCCGAATTCCCGTTCCCTTTCTCCATCCCGCACCCCTTGTCGGAGAAAGGGTTTCATTCCATTTGGGGGTGAGGGGGCCAGTTGGTCAGCCTCACGTGCGTGCGTGGGGTGTGTTGCGTTGGTGTGTGTGAGTGTGGCTCGGGGGCCGGGGAGATAAGTGGAGAGATGGAATGGCTTTCGGATGGCAGTCGGGGGGGGTGCAGTTACGGAGATCCGAGTCATTCTCTTCCTCCGCCCCTAACCGCGCCGCTCTCCCTCCGGGGAAACTCTGCCATCCTCAGGGATTCGGTGGAGACCAACAAAAGGTTTTCAAGGCATAGCTGGGCGGCGGCAGGGCCTGGCTATCCTTCGATCCCGAGGATATAGCTGGGAGAAAGGGGAGGCTGATCTGCAGATTATTTTTATGGCGCTCTTGTTCTGTGTTTAGTTCCCGGGGGCAAAAGAATACTTATCGCAGATCCCGAGATGGGGTGCTCGAGATATATTGACAGTTGGGAATGGAGCAGGGCCCCCCTTGTTTTGTCTTTAGCGGCCCTGCCGAACGTTGCCGCGGCGCGTCGACCTCCCATTCATCTCGGCGTTTTGGGCACCCGGGTGCTGGATGCGTGCGGCGTATTCGGCGTCATCGCTTGAGCGTGTTCTCATGAAAGAGACGCGTCCTACCCTATCCCAGTGCCCTAGGTACTTGATAGTTTTGTGTAGATACCGTTAATGCCTTTCCTGGAGTTTTCAACTGTAATAATGCGTATAAATTAATTTTCAATGACGGTGTTTTGGTTTTGAAAAGGCTAATGTTTTTCAGTTTTTGGAATAGGATAGTTTTTCTTGTTGCAATATCGGCGATAATTTTCTTGCCAACTATTTTAGGGTTTATCGCTTGTTCCAGATTCATTGGAGACTTTCATGTTTTTATTTGGTTTAGAGTGTTCAAGCCAGAATTGTTAGTAAATAAACTAATGTAATATTGTTTGGTTGAAATAATAGATATGCATCAGTAGTGCTATGGCGGTGCTCTTAGGTTAGTGTTATTCGCCATCATCCCTTATTAATTTGGCCCTCTAAAATGTATCAACTGTTATTCTTGTTCGTCGAAAATTGCATTAGGAAATGCAGGCGTTCTTAGTCACCATTTATTTTCGTATCACGTGTAACACTTGCAACATTTAGCTTTTGTTAGCAGGAATTTTTAAATCTTTAATCCCAGAAATTTCTATCGTTCATCACCATGCGTTTCCCCATTAAGGAAATCTATTTCTTTTGCCCCCTGCCGGCAAAATCGCATTTTTTACTCATTTTCATTCCATTTCCGCTTTTAATTTATAGATACATTTTCGACTCCATTAATTATAGTTTAATACATTCGTTTCTTCGCCAAAATCGCTTCGCTTCGTCAATAATGGAAAATCTGACTAAGTGGAAAACTGTAAATAATTTTAAGGTTTGGTGAATTGCCCATGAAAACCGATCCCACCGCCCCGCCCGTATTCCGCTATCCCCTCGGGAGATTTATGCGTTTCTCAATTCGCCCGGTGAATTAAAAATTCAACTGCATGCCACGTTTTCTTTCCAATGGCGAGTTTCGAGTCATGAAGTGGCAATGCTTGCCCGTCCACCTCACTGCAAATTATTCAAACATAAAACGCGAGAAGGGGCGTATAATTAGTGTGCTTAGGGTCGAACTTGGGGCCGCTTAAGCCCTCACGAAAATGTTCGTGGCATGTGCGGTCGAGACCCTGACGAATGTCGTGACCGCGGGAAGGATTTTCGCCGATATTGCTTCGTGAAAGTTTAATATTTTGTGTAAAAAAAAGGTCAGGGTATAAATAGTGCTTTTGAAACTTTTCTCCGTGAATTATTTTGTGTCCTTTGACGATCGGCGTATCTTGTTATAAATCTCTGTAATTATTTACCTTTTGAGGTACGGCATCTCTTTTGCTGAGGGTTTCTCGGAAAGGGTTTTTTTTATGTCCTCTCGTGAGATACGATCTCACGAGATGTTTTCGACGAAATATCACTGCTAGTTCTCTCATTTCGATCCTGTCAACGGAGTCTCAACTCCTGAGCCACTCACTTTCCGTCGAATTGTCTTCATTCTGTCGAACTCAAAAGGCGTTTCGGTCCTTCTTCCTTATTAATCAAGTAAATGCTACCGATACAAGAGAATTATCTCGTCATAATTCACTTCGTGACAGCCGTGATCCGTTTTCACTCTCATCCTGTTGTATATTGATAGTTTTATACATTTTTATATGTTTTTTGTCTGTGCTTATATCATTTTGTATTTATACAATGAATTGGCAGTAGTGCTACATGTGAAGCAGAATTCCTGAAATAGCTTTAGCACACGTAGTTTAACGAAACTGACGCGACGGCCCAAAGCTTGACCATATGTAACTACATTAATAATAGGTATGAATGGACGTTTTCTTTGTCAATTTTTCCTGAAAGTGCTTTAGGGGTTTATATTTTAACACAAGCTTATAGTAATTTACTAAGAAGAGTGGTTATCAAACAGTATTCATTCATGAGTAGTTGTCGTGGTTTAATGTTCCCGTTTCTGGACGTCGGAGGTCATTCGCACCTCTCGAGTTTGGTAATATATGTCGGGATTCGTATCCCTCCGAGGTAATTGATGTAGGGACTCGTATCCACGGGTCATAGGGACTCTAAGGTCATGGGCCGTGAGGCAAAACCGTCAAGGACGAGCCGTGGCCGCGAGCTCCCACCAAAGTGTCAATCAAGGTTTCCTTGTCGCGAGGAAATCGTCGGAAGGGCTCACCGTTTCTTCTTAACGGAAGCACGAGCTTTTTGATGGCGCGCGAGTCGGCCACGTTTATCCGCGCCAGTGTCCGCCATTTCGTGTCAACCCCTTCCCGCGCTCATTACCTTGCGTGGGGTGACGTCATCCCCCCCACCCCCACCTTTTGACGCGGTCAATTTATTAATCTGGAGGGGGGGGGGGGCGCTTGCTCCCCCGCGCGTCGCCGCCAGTGGTCGATGTCTCCGACCTTTCCGGCCGGCCGGCCAACGACGAGTGACGAGGGGCCCTAACTGAGAGCGCAGATCATTTGCGCCATTTGACGGAGCTACTGCAGAAAGAGCCTCTGGAGGAAGTGACCGTGACCGTAAGGATAAGTTCAATCTCGAGCATAGTTTGGAACGGCTCCGAAAGTTGATCACCGTGGAAAGAGGACGAAAAGGGAATAAATTGAAAAGAGAGTTTTAGATAAGACCTTCGTCAGTTCCCATATTGTTTCTTCATGTAGGTGTCGGTACTAATTGGGTCACGAATGTGTCGTGAAAACAGCAATGACTCGAATGACTCTTTGTCCTTACCTCCTGCTATGTAATTATAGTTTTTCCAGTCTATTGATGGAAAATCCTCTTTCTGTAGGCTAAGGATCAGCTGCTAACCACTCTATACTCGTAATATATGTAGGAATGTAGTATGATTGGTGTTCGATCGCCCCCCTTTCCACGCTGCTATTGGGTGTATCGCGGTGTGCTAGGCACATGAAGAAATAAAGTGAATGTATGCAGAATGGCTGGTGACCTACCACCCCCTGCCACTCGTCCTTACGACGGCTTGCGGAAACTGTGTAGATGTAGATGTACCTAGGCTTTCACTCTGAAGATGGGAGTTGACGGCAAAAAAAAAATTCACACGCTCAGGTTGAAAGAAAGAAACCAATGGAAATTTTAATGTGAAGCGTTTTATGAGAATGCCTGCGTTTCAAAAATGTGGTCTTTTAGTCTGGAGGTTGTCTTAATTGAAGAATTTTATATTGGATGGGTGAGCAGGAGTATGAAAGAAATGAACATTGACGGAAGACAAGACAAAGAAACAACGTGTATGAACTGGGTGGGGGAGGTGTTGGAAATAATTGAAGAAGGCGGTGATACTAGATGGAGACCGTGGTAATGGATGCTATGGGCGATCGAGGTGGACGAAGGATAAGTGTGTTGGGCTGAATGGAGGGAGGGAGGAGCTATTTGGAGTCGAAGGACTGTTTATTCTGATGTGGGATTTATTCGGCGTCGCATCGGGTAGAAGCGTAGCTCTGCTCGGTAGTGAAACCTACCTCAACTTGTATACTACTCGTTGAAAGAATTAGTTGGTTTCCACGGAGGCGAAACTCTCGTATTGTTTGGCATCCGACCAAGAGCTTTCCGGTCGGGGGTGGGGCCTTTGTTCGAGCCGACCGCCAAGTATTCGGCGGCCGCCGCTAATTTCAGTCTGTCAGTTAATCCCTGTCGTCTTCTTGGGGAATCTCTTCCTCTCCGCCTTTCTCTTTCCGGGGCTAATCCCGGTGATTTTCCATTTCGCCGCCGCCACACCCTCCCATTGCAGTCAGCAGTGTTATCTCTCGTGTTAATTTCGATTCATTTTTTGAGCTCGGCGCCGCTATATCTTATCTCGTTACGAGCGCTTGTGAATTCTCACGCGCTAAACTTACCTAATGGTTTCTTTGGTGCAATATATTTGACAACATCTGCATGTGGAGATCTATCCCCATTATATAGCTATGAGCGATGTGCTATCGCAATGTCATCATTGCCATTTTGACTGGTGAACTTCGTGATGTGATGTATCGATCTGGTATGTACTTTTTAAATTTGCAGCCCATTGATTGGCAAATAAAGTGCTCACTTTTGTATTTACGGATAAGATTTAGAATAATCAGCTTGGAGATTATATTGGTGTAATTCTGGGAGTGCCTAGATGCTAGCCAATGGGTTGATTGAGCTGCCGCTGGATGTTTTGATTTACATTTTTCAATCGATACGCGAGCTGTCATTTTCATTTAGTGTCAACGGCGTCTGCTATCAACTAAACGGGTGTGGGAGGAGAGGAGGTTGTTGCTGGGGGAACGAGAAAGGGACGGAGGCAATGGGTTGGTGGAGGAAGTATTGAGAGGCATTGGTATGTTGAAGGCCGTGATAATGACGGGAGAACAGTGGGTGAGCGAGGTGGAGGAAGGAAGAGATGGGTGGCTCTCTGTATGATAGCAAGGCTGGCAGAACATACGGAAAAATAAAGAAATCGTGATGGGGAAACAAGATGACGTCTCGCTAATATTTAGAAAATAATAATAATTAAGTAGTGTTTGTCCGGAAACCTGCGTCATCGGGTTGAATATCTTTTAATGAATCGACGTTGGTCGAATGTATTCCACAATTTTGTTCAGCGTATGAATTTACGACGTTTCTCTCACCGGATTAGCGCGAAACCATTTCAACCCAACCAGCCTGTTGTACTCGTGATCGAGGATAGGAGTGTACTGAGAAAAGTGTCGAATATTTTAGGCAGTATGAATTGGTTTCGTTTAATTGGCATTTGACGATTCTTATTCAACGGAATTAATTCTCGCGCGGAAAGAATGCGACTATAGAAATGAATTTGGCTCAATTTCTATTTTATGCTAGTTCAGATTCCTGGTATTTGTTGTGGAAATCCTAGATGGCGACTATGGTTTTTAAAACTATTTCTTAGAAAAAGTCATTGTCCCTTTAGAAATTAGCGAATTTCACGCCTATTTTGAAGGAACTGTTGAGTTGTTCTCCGCTACGGATCAAAAAAGTGAACGTGTGGGAATAGAAGCGAATGGTAGATTGTAGACTTATGAAATTGGATCTGGATGAATGATGAATATACCCTAACCGGAAGGTTTCTCATTTTGAGGAGGCACCTAACCGCTGCTGCCGACCGGTTTATTCGACGGTATATTATGTAAACTGTTGGAAGGTGTTGTCGTTAGTTCCATTACCTCGTCGGCTCAAATTTCATGAGCAAGGGAAGCAATATATTGAGTGCCTGGAAGTCCACAAAGTTGTGCGGTAGTTCTTCTTTTTTAAGGGGGTCCAGAACATGGCCTTACCGATCCGTGGACTGCCTGCGTATAGAGTTTCGCAGAACATCATTTAAACGGGAGATTTTCCGACGTGGGCAAAAGGAGGAAGCCTCGCAGGGAATGAAGCCGTTGTTTCGTCCGTCCGCCGGCGAGGGCGCCCTTTCGCTCCTGCTACCTCGTGCTCGCTTCCCCTCTGCCTTTCACCGGAGCACCTATCCCCTTCCCCCCCTCTCCTTTCCCCCCTCCGGAGACCCCACATCCACACTCAACCCCCCTTCCACCCCAATACACTCTTGTTCGTGTCCGGGCAACCACGCCTCACACAATCTCCCCACCGTCGTCCCCCCAATCACACAAGTACCTCCCCCCACCCCTTCCTCCACCCCTCCCATCCCCCCACCCCTCGCTCCTCCGGCTCATTTCCTAAGCCTCCGTCTTCGCGTTTGGCGTTTGTTTGCACTTGTCGAGCCTTGGCTCGTTCCCTCCTCTCCGCTTCTCTCTCTGAAAACAAAAACGGATCGATTTCCAAGAGTTCTTTCCCGACCCGTCCTCCGCCCTAAGTAGTAATGGCGCCTCCCAGGATTATAATTCACCGCCCCACTCCCGTGTGCCACTCGCTGGTGCTTTCTTTGCTGCCCAGTTATCTCATGCACAGAGCTCTCCACTTTTTTCGATTTTACGTCTTTCGGACTCTAAGACTTCTTTTTTTTAATAAAGCCCTTAACGTGGCCCTTTCCGTGCGCTGTAAGGAATGGCTTTGCATAAGAAGCGCATTATACCCTCGGCAGCATTGCTTACGTTCGGGCCTCGGTGTTGTTTTCCCTTGAAAACGAGTCGGGGATAGGTACACGCGTGCAATTTCGCTCGGAAATTAAGCTTCTTGGAAGAGTAGCTCATTTGCCCAGTCACTCCGACGTGCCGATCACGTGATCACAAAATTGACATTGCCATTTCTTCACTTCATTGCTTTCTGCATAAATATTGTGAGATACGTTCGTATTTCACATTCGCGTTTAGCTTTCTTGAGTAATCTTCTCCATCTACAGAATACCCTGCAAACTATCGCAGGGGGTGTGGCAGGGGGTTTTAGGTCACCGGCCATTCTAGATACAGTAGTAGTATTTAGGGGAGGCGACCGAAGGAACCAAGGGGTCCGCAGCTCAACGTCTCATCCGACGGACGGCGTACTCACTCAAAGTGACCTCCACAAAGGGATCGAGATACCTGTGAAAAATATTCAACACCGCCGGGATTTGAACCCGGGCCTTCTGGGTGGGAAGCCAGTACGGTTGCCACCGCACCATCTCGATCCCCCTTCTAGATACATTAACTCTACTTCCACGGGCACCTGGTACCCCGCGATCCACCAAAAGCCGCGTGGAAAGGGAGCGATCGAAAGCCAATCTACATCTTCATAATACTCCGCAAACCGCCGAAAGGGCGTGTGGCGGGGGGTGTTAGGTCGCCACATGTAAAAGGGAACAAAATCACATACAAAATCAACACATCCATGCAAACCTATACCCAAATAGGTGTATATATTCATGCAAAAATCCTTACAACTTACACGCATGTAAATACATATTCTATCAACTGACGAACAATTCCACTTAGGATGCTGTAAAAAATTTATTCATAAACGTTCAAGCTAGAATTCGACAAGTAAGAAGCGAAGTTCCACTTCCGCATGAACATGCAACGGTCCTCTCCCAAGGACAAAGGGAACGTGATCCAACGCCGCAGGTGGCGGGAGAGTCTCCCCAAGGAGAGTGATGAGGGATGGAAGGGGAAACTTACGGACGGACGGACAAAGCAGATCAAGGAATACTGTTCAGAGCACTACATTATTTAATGGCATTCTAATGCGGTCATGCGGGATGAAAGGGTTTTGACAGCAAAACACACGGTATAGTGCATGCAATTGAGTAGAAATAGTTATTCCCTAGACGCTGAGGGTTGCAAGTGGAATTTTCCTATCTATAACCCCACAGTTGCAATGTATTGTTTTTTGGAGGGAGGAGTCATTGAGTCTACTAGTTCTGGCATCCATTCCCCGTATTTAATACGCATGATCAAATCGATCAATGTATGTATATTGGAGTGAGAATAATTTGCGAGACCTCGGTGCTGAAACATGCGGATCTGAATTTATTTAGTAATTTCAACCTAGCATTGAGCCGTCTCTCTTCTGATGATGCAACATGCTCACATGTCACGAGTATAAATAATATGGTTAGCAGCTATTCCTATGCCTACACAAAGAAGGCAAGAAAGTACGTCAAAAGAGAGGCGCCGCGAAATCTTCCACTAAACAGACGTATGATGAAATCGTAAATGTTCAAGTTTTGTATTATAATTCTGATATATTAGAGTTCGATGTCCTTTTTCGTTTCATTATAATGCATTGCATTATTATACTGTCGTATAGAAAGTGGGAATTTTCTCCTCACTTATTTCCTAAAATAAATTGTGCCTTTATCCTCTAGTAGACCATCGATTGGTGTTATTCGCTCGAGTCTAGTGTGCATATTCTCATGTCAGCGCGCTCTTGTGATGGTGGAATGAGTTCGAGGTTTTCGACCAACGACTTCACGATCCAAACACCGTAATCGAATTCCATAGTATTGGTGCTAAGCGATGCTGATTGATAAAATGAAGATTAAACCGCGTTAGTTTTCTCCCGCGTAAATATGCCTTGGTATTATGGCAGTAACGTACCAATCAATGTACCAAATATTGGCACAGTATTGTCATTAGTCGAAGGAACCTCAAAGACCATTTCATCACTTTTGATCTCCGATGGGTATTGTTCCACTGTATGCAATGAAGCTCGTGTGTCGTATACGTATATGCCCACGCACCAGTTGAAAGTGACCAATCATCTTCGTCATTATTTTGCCCGGTGAAAGTCTCTACCTCCAGTTGATTTCAATTTGCACAGATATTCAAATAAGAGAATCGAGTACGGACCTTCCATTAATGCATGAGAACATGCTCCGCTGCTCGATATATCAAATGTCACTCTGGCACGCCAGAGGAACGCCTGTAAAAGTCGTTGCTGATGATTTTCATATAATTTTTTTATTTTTTTAAATAGCACCATGGGTGAGCTCACTGGAGTGCACAAGAATAGACCTGACAAGTGCTGAAGTGGCGTAGAACTTTTTATAATGTTGGACGTGCGTTTAGTCTTCGTGGTGCATCTATGTTGTCAGTCTTATTCTCTTCGGTATGTGTACCTATGTACTTGTCGCTCTGTTATTTTTTTAAAAAAGAAAATGTTGTCGGTGAAAAACACTGCAGTAGTGCGAGTAAAGGAAATTTAAATCATTTAGCGGAACTTAAAATAACCCCAATATCACTTGTTATATTTTTTATCGCAAACGTCCTTCCAGGCTACTCTGGCTTAAACCATTGTTTCTCGTCGCCGTGGCTCGCTAACCGGTGCCCTTGAAGGTCCTTCATGAAATCATGAGCGAAATTGAAGATTGCAGAGCCTAAATAGTACCCGCCTCCTTTCACTTTCTCCCTCTCCTTTGCTGCACAATACGTCCTGGTAATCCAAGCCGTTTACGGATCGCCCCCCCCCCCCGCCCCCCGCTGCCTTTGAATGGAGTTCCCGAGTGGGAGATGGTTGGCCCCAGATTCCCTCATCTCGGCGCCCGCCCCCCTCTTATCCTCCCCACCCACATTTCCCCCGCCCCCCCAATTCCTATCTTTCGCCAATCTTCCCCTTCAGCCGTGTTCTCTCCCATTCTCCATTTGCCCGTTGAAGGAGTTGATAAAGCTCCCCTTTGTCCCAATTTAATCGTGTTCGGAGAGATTACTGCAACTTCATATCCCGTGAGCACGGCGTGCCTCTACGTCATGCTGGTAATTTCCCGCTAAATGCGCTTAATATATGTATGTACCGTCGTGGATTATCTCTGCGCGGCAGTTGAGTGCGTCATTGAGGTTTGTCCCCGCCGAAGAAGTAATATGTTACTGTCGCGTTAGACGGGAGGCTGTTAATCGATTGATTCAATGCACTCGAAATGTCCCCTGAACCACGGCCACTTCCTATTTCTCGCAATCTTGCTGTTCTTACGATTACTGTATGTCCAGGAAACCATTATTAAGTTAAATATTATTCTATTTCTGGCAACCCTCATTTAATGCCCTCTAGTTTGTATAGTTATTTAGGTCGACTCGAGGTGATGTGTTGTCCTCCTGGGTCATTGTGGTACTTGGAAAAAGCAGTGATCGAGCCGTACACCGAATTCAGTTCAAATCAGTGTGTGTGGGCAAGGCAGTGTTGAATGAATGACGGAGTATGTGAACGTCATTGTCAAAGCGATTAATGAACCTGTTGAACGTTCCCAAACCCTTTGAAAATATTTTGAGTAAATAGCAATATTTCTTCTCCCATCGACCGCAGAATATTTCGAGAATAGAAGAATTGGATATGATATTGTTTTTTTTGTTAATTTCCCCAATGCAGAAATAGCGTGATCGTATTTCTCCTCCGTGCTTTAGTCCATATTCTACTTGAGATATTGATGATTTTTTTTTACCTTTACCGTTCTTTTTTGTAATCGATATCGTTGAAGGGCACGATGTAGATCGGAAGCTTTTAAGATGTGGGTTTGGAGAAGTGCGTCTGTAGAAAATGGCGTGGGCGGATAAGAAAGCAGAGTAAAAAGTGGCTGGGCCTGGTGAGGAAGGAGAGGCTGTGGAATGTTGAAGTCTGCGCTGGAGGGTTGAGCTTTAAGTGAGCGAGGTAGGGCAAGGAAAAGTAAAGACATGTTTTATGGAATGCTGAAGTGAGAACCTCCTAGTGTGCGGAGTAGGAGAGTGTATTGCAGGGGAGGGTGTGTCCTTGATTTGTTTCAGGTGAGGCTGATTAGTCTGTGAGGTCATCCAGAAACTAAATCCACTCGTAGACTTCCACATGACTCTTCCAGTCTCTAATACCTTTTTCGGAAGAAAGTCATGCTTGAGCAAGGTTGTTAATTCCGAATTTACTACTTGATTTGAAAAGAAATCCTGACAGCTAGAACACTATCTTAGATTGGATATCAGGCGCTTATTCTAACTATTAACATTAGTTAACCATAATTCGTTGTCTCGGGCGTGACTTCATGGAATCGACTTAACATAATGAAAAGAGAAACTTTGTAATTCCACATAGATTTATTAGACGGACGATTTATTAGGTGACCTGATGATGACGTGCCACGTCGAAAACGAGGTCGTCCGTCTAATAAATCTATGTGGAATTACAAAGTTTCTCTTTTCATTATATTAGTTAACCAGTTACTTTGGATGCAGGGAGTAAAAACTCCTTCAATTACAAGAACACGTCGACAAATACCCTGCATTACAAAAGACCATTTCTCACCTCCCCATATTTTCACCTCTCTCTGTACATTCAGTCAAGCATGCCTATATTTTTCCCCCTCCGCCGGGCTTACTCGATATTCTGCCATCTACTTATGACTCTAGTAAACACTGAATTAAATGGAATGCCTTTTGCGGACGCGAGGACAGTTGTCATCGATCTCGCCTAAGCGATTGTGTTCCCATGATTATTCGCGATTCTCGCGTAGATATAGCCATGTATGCCGCTCGACTCCTGCGGTGAGGGTAAATGGAAAGCCCGAGGGGGGGAGACAATGGAAGGCGGGGGAGGCGGGCCCCCCGGGGGGGGGAGGGGGGGCACCCATCTGCCACGTGGGACTGCGGATCCCACCCACCTGCCCCGATGCAAACTGGTAATGAAATGGAGGGCGAAACAGATTGTATCGCGCAAAATCACAACTCAATCTCGGAACTGGCTTGTCGTTTAATCAATAGTCCTGCAAACGACTTGATGGCCATAATCACCATGCAATTACTCCCCTGCGATAATTCTTGCCAAGACATCATTTAGGGGAGTGAAGTCAGTCACCGCGTGCAATTCATCTTTTGACCTCCGCGAAATCGACGGTGACATTTGCTTCGATTGGCATTTAATTGTGTTGGAGTCACTCGTGGTCACATTCGACCTCGGGGTCTTAATTTTGTGGAAACAGACACACTTTCCCTTACTGTGTACAAATAACCCGAATAATTGCCTGCCATCGTATCGCATTGAATTTTCATTAGGGAGTAAATTTTCCTAGGATCGATTGCTGAAGCGTATGCGTCATTTGAAGTGCTTTGGCGACATCGTTGCATGTACTCGGTGGGAGGGCACACAGTATGAAAGAAGGGATGCGAATACAGGAAGTCAGGGGAGGCTTTTAAAGTATGCGCGGAAAAGGTGCGTGCGGGGTATTATGGGAGGGTACATCGAGTGGAGTGGACTGTAATGGAGTGGCGAGATGGGAAAGAGGGTAAAAAAGAATAAAAGAGAGTTGGAATGGTAAACAGATTGAAGGGAAATAGCGAAGTTATGTGGAGTCGAAGATCGTTTTTATATTGTATGGTATTCTCGTGAATTTCTTCCGTTTCAGACGGTCCACACGAGAGGAGCAGTAGTTGAATTGGTCGATTAAAAACATAACTCGACCGGCACACAATCATTGCTTATAACTCATCCATTAGTGGATTTTCCTTCTGAAATAGAAGCACTTCTGTTTACATATTTCGCATAAAAATATTTCTAGATTGTTTCTTTGGCGTAATGAATCATCAAACATCTATTCATGAAGGTCTTTTAAAAAAATTGTATGTTCGTAACCTACTGTCATGTTTGATATTTTATTTTTGGACACACACTCTTTTACCGCCGTCGGATGTTAATTAGCAGTATTTGTGTATAATTATGTATTTATAAATATAAACACTGATGTACATTTTTAAATCATAGAAACACAAAGAAAGAACACACACATATAGTATGTAGTTTTGACGTTACGACGGCACGGCCGGGAATCTCAAGTCTCATCTCCGCGAGTGTATTGATGCAAGGGGAGAGTCTTTTAAAGAATTTTAAGCATTTATACCGGTACGATCAATAAATTATTTAAAATTTTATTATTAAAAAATATATTTTCCCCAGAGAATGTGTTTAACTAAATAAATAAATCGTGTGTCTATGTTTATATCTTCACCGAAACTTTCATGATAACTAGTGGTGTTCCATTCGCCACGCTGTATTATACGAGTATATAACCTCTGCTGAACTCTCCTTCCGTTATTTAAAAATATAAATCTACCGAAGAGTTTCTAGGCTTTCAGGAAGTTAACTCATTTTTCCTACAAATGGTCCTTCGGAAGCAAACGCCTTAGCGTTTACGTTCGCGAGACCATTTCGTATCTCGCTTTTATTTGTTTTCCCATTCTCTCCGGTCACTGCGATATTAAAGGTTGTAAATAAAATGCTCCCTTTCTCCGTTCGTCGTCGTGAATTTATCTATTTTATCGTTTTTTCCGGTTCGACGTTAACTATATAAGGAGTTTTTTTGGGCCAAAACGGTCAAAATATGAGGGACAGCACAAGACCAGTTGCGTTAGTCAAAGAAACTTTCACAAAAGAGGAGGGAGCTGATGAAAAGTGCCTTAATTTAGTTTGTGGTAAGTGTAAAACTTTATTGTGAAGCTTACTTTTGCACGGCATGGAAACAGGGTGTTTGAGGCAAGATGCTAAGTGGAGATTGGAGCAACTGGAGCTGAGAGCGCCGAGAAGGACGGAGGAGTGAAAATTAGAGGAGGAGAAAGGGTGGTTGGGAGAAACTCTGAAGAGAAAGGGGGAGTGAATGTGTGGGATTTTGCATATATACGAAAGATTGAGACAAAGGGTAGGTTGTTACCCAATTGAGAAATAGAGAGTAATTGTGGAAGCGTAATAGAATAAGCACAGAAGCTGGATGGAGTGAAAATAGTCAGGGCCTTTTTTTATTTCTTTCAGTATCCTGCAAGCCAGCGCTAGGGTGTGTGGCAGAGGGTCAATATACACCAGACTAATTTCGAGCCAAACATGACCCTACCGCGGTCGGAAAATGTTTTTCTGATCCCCTATCGTTCGTGGAAAAAATGGTATCTTAAATCTATCTGTTTTGCACTTAATATCTCTAATTTTATTAAAATGATCTCTCCTACCGTAGTGCGATGGGGGTAATGATACATTATCACCATCATTTCTGAAGAGACGTCCTTCCAATTAATGCAAGAGCTTCAAACTGTAATTTAAACTTCCCTCCGTTAGTTACTCCCAGCCTAGCTGCTCTAATATTTTGGATACGCTACTAAGTTTATCATAACAACGTTTTACTAATCTAGCACCTCTACGCTGCACGCGATCCAATACGGCAATCGGATATACGTGCACATTTGAAGAATTTAGATGTCGAGTGTTCTGTTGTGTCGTGTAGTTGAGGCTTAGTGTCACTCCGGGTGCCAAGCAACAAAAGCAGCACCAACACAATCATTAATAGTGGTAATTGTTGCTCTCGTAGCGGGTCGTGTCGAATGGTCCCATGATCCGTCGGGAGCGAACGCCGAGGTCGACCCCTTCGCCTACGCATTTCAACGGCCCGTCACTGTTTGCTGCTGCGCCGTATCGGTGGTGCGCGGATCACTCGTCTCTTTTTTGGTTCGCGTATGCGCCTCTCTTCTTTTATTCCGCGTCTCACTCCGTCGTCCACGGTCGTGCCCCGTCCGTCCCACGCCTTTCTTCTTTTTCGCCACCCCACCCCCCTCTCCTCTTATTTCGCCCCTTCATAGCCGGGTCCAATGCGACCCCCCGACGACCCCCCTTCCCCCCCTCTCTCTCTCTCTATCCCTGGGATTTTTGAAATGAATTGTCCAACATGTTCCGCATCCACTCGCCGACGAATAACCATCCATTTCCCGTGGATATAGCCATGTCGTTCCCTGCGACCCTCGGATGTTGATCTACTTCAGTTCGAGTCAAATTGTATCTCGATCCGAGTGAATTTTTTTCACGTTTCGTCCTCCTGGTGAATCCAGCTGGAATGGTAAGCTTTTTCGTGAATGCGCTTTTGCTTTGATTCGCTATGAAATGTGGTGTTAACTAATTCAGTTTTGAAGCTCATGCGGAATGATATCGATGCAGAAGTGCTTGGATGCTTCAAAGAGTCAGAACTGCGGTGATGCGTGTGTGAACATGATTCTACATTCAGTGCGAGTGGAAAAAAATGAGCAAAAACTTTGTCAAGTAACTTACTCGTATTTTTGTTTCAAATCCTAGTTGTGAAATAAATTAATTTCGTGCGTGGTAGTTTTTTACACACACCTGCATTAAATACCGGATTCCACTTAATAGAGAAAACAGCTTTGGAGTGGTATATCTCATATATGTAGAGTCGGCCTAATTTTTTAAATGTATCCTAAATATCACCGTATATTTGTCATCCTATTAATGAACTAGTATTTCCGCATGCACGTTTGGCGCTATGGGCCCGCCACACGCCCTTGCGACGGCCTGCGGCGTATTGCCTGGATGTACGAGGTCGTAGATGGTCTCATATTCTGGAATTATCTCGTGAAATGGATTTCAATGAAGGTTTCGGAAGGCTTTAGTCTTGGCCGACTGAATTTTCATTCCAAATGATTTCTGCCCACGTTTATTTCTTCCAATGTGTCTGTTCATTCTTTTCTTAAGCAGCATTTCTCCTCTGTTGCATTCTAAAAAATACATTTTCACTTAATGTGCACATCTTCAACTTTCCCTCCTTATTAAATCTCAGAAATCTCAGTTCTAAGCCTTTCTTGTGTTAGAGATTTGTGCTTGGAAGTTTCCTTTCAGTGTACTTTCTTTTTACTGACTGATTTTATTTATTATCTTTTGTGATTACTTGGGACTTGTGTGTCACCTGACACTGTCTATCTGCACTTGTAAATTTTAATAATAATAAACTCTCTCCTCGACTTTGTGTAAAAGTCTGACCCTAATGTACATTAGACTTCATTCCCATGCTCATCACAACCGCTTCCCGATACGGTTTAGGTTCAACCTTGTCTATTTAAGGCCGTCAAATTTTTATCTTTAACCTAGTCCGCCTATTTTTTTGTCAATCTCATTGTATTTGTCTTCTTATTATTGGTTCCGTTCTCGTTACTTGATCACGGTGGCTTTACGGTGCGCGTAAGCCCTTCCATGGTGTCAATCTTTTAGCTTATTTGCTAACTTTGGCTCGATGATCCACAAATCACTACGGGATATAATGTAATGGCCTCAGTAAATGAATACTTGATCGTTGGCCAAGCGCTATTACATCTACATAAATACCCTGCTAGCCACCAAAAAGGTGTGTGGCAAGGGGTGCGAGCACCAGATGGGATGGGTAGGGGATAAGAGAGACGAAGGGAAAAGGGAAGAAAACATGCACTAAAATACCCCAAAAAAGTGCATATTTAAATAAATCCTAGCGCAAAACTAAATTGAAACAAAAAAGTAGATATTTCACTCAATAAAATAGTTCTTTGTTACACGAAAAAGAAGGGAAAAAAAGGAACCACAACCACTTATACGACTTGACCTCCAGCATACTAAGACAGGTCATGCAGAACCGGAAAGTGACATTGGGAAAGTTCTATTAATGTATGCAACTCATGGTATCCGTCCCTTTAGTCACTGGTAGATGCAGAGTCAAGGTGTCTGCCTTTGGTGGCGGACTGCGGGAGGCATCACTCCTACTGAGAGGGAGGGAGGGAGGGCAGCACGCCTGCACAATACCTCGCAGCCGCCGCAAGGGCGTTTGGTGGGGTTTAAGGGCAAAATCGATTCAAATCTGCATCCACACAAACACTCCGCGAGTCACCAAAGCAAGAAATAGCGTAGCAAATTGGGTGGAAGGTGTTTCAAGCACCAGTTGTCGAAGCACCCTTGACTGTTGTGAAAGTGTCGCTTGCGTTCGAGTATGTAGTTCGGCGACTTAGTGACGACGACGTGGAAAAATAGTACTTACGAAGGGTTCCTCTCTCATGCAATCCTCCTCTTTCCTCAGGATTATCTCCATCTCCCGATTCCCAGCCCTTTCGTCCCGTGCACAAGACCATGTGCACCTACAGGGTGCGTTCCAGAAGTAATGCATTTAAATTTCCCGCGCCGTTCCTATTGATCAGAGTGGGATCAAAGCACTTGGAGTAAGTGGATGAGGGAACGCCAAGCTTTACCGCAAAGCTGGCCTCCGTGCTTTGTAAGTTGTAGACGCGGCAGGACTTCAGTTATTGTTAACCTCTGGACGCCGACCGTGTCACGAAAGACAAACCGAGAGGAAATTTCAAGTGAACTTTTGCAATGCATTGGAAATGAATTTGATTATTTGGACAACGTCATAATTGGCGATGAAACTTGGGTATTTTAAAACAACCCAGGAAAAATACGCCAAAGTTTTGAGTGGCACACCGACCAGTCCCCCAAGCCCAAAAATGCAAGAATGAGCAAATGAAAAGTGAAAACAATGCTCATTGTCACTGTCGGCAGTAAAGGAGTGGTCCATAAGGAGTTTGTTCCTCAAGGACAGACAGTTAACGCTGTCCACTGAGTGTATGTGCTGGAAAGACTCCGAAAAAGGGTCTTCAGGACGACGAAAGACATCTCCGCTACCTGGCAACTCCATCACGACCACGCGCTGTGTGTCCGCGAGTTTCTAGCCACTCACCAGGTGCCAACGCTGCCCCCCTCCCCCCCTATAGTTCTGACGGCGCCCCAGCAGACTTCTATTTGTTCTCTCGGTATAAGGCTGCCCTGAAAGGAGCCCGTTTTTCTTCCTCCGAAGAGATCCAATCAGCCGTGACGAAGACCTTGCGAGAGCTCCCCGAAGACGCCTTCCAAGGCGCGTACCGGTCATGACAGAGTCGCTGGAAAAAATGCATATGGGCACAAGGACAGTACTTTGAAGAATTTTAAGTGTTTGTGCAAATCTGTTCAATTAATTACTTGTAAAAAAGTAACTGGATTACTTTTGGAACGAACCATATATTACCGCGTATAATATGAGGGGCGGTGCATTCGGAAGCGGGGCTGCGGAGGGTGTGCTCCGGTGGTGGCTCTGGCTGTGCGAAGGGGGCGAGGTGTCGGTGGTGGGGGCAGAGGGGGTCGGAGGGCACGGGGGGCGGGAGAAAAAGCGTAGCTTACTGCCAAGAACGCGTTGCGATGGCTGGATTACGGCACCCCATTCATTCATTCATCATCTCGTTTTGACGTCGTATCACGACGCACTGTCTACCTCAATAAAGAGTGACTCGGATATTAAGCGCAGTGGTCCATCAATCATGGGATTTCTCCACTCGCGGAATATATACGTTTTGCGGGAGTCTGTCCCTGTGTTCCGTTCACTCGTCTTGAATTCCTTTTGCGGTATTTTCGAGCAGTCCGCTGTTCAAAAAGTATGTCTGCCTCCGTTTTGTGTGTTCATTGGTGAATGTTACCACGCGCGCGCGCAATCGAAAAAGATGAATGATAAAACTCTCTCTCCTCCCCCCCAGCGGATGTGAATGGCTGGGGATTGAAGCATATTTCGATATTGGGATTCGATTCGTAATTTTGTCAATTTTGAAGTGGTATTGTTTTATCGGCATGATGTTCAAATACCACGTAATAGGAGAATATCTCCGCTGAGTGGAGATATTCTCAATTTTTCATCCCCTTCCCCTTGTCTTATCTTCGGAATTTTCACCAACGGGGTTGGGATTGCTCGGTGGCTAACGTACTGGCTTCCCACCGAGAGGGCCCGAGTACGAATCCTGGAGAAAACAAATAGTGGTATCCCGATCCCTACTTGAGGTGCTTTGTGGAGAGCACTTTGAGTGAGTACGACGTCCGTTGGTTGGGACGTTGTTATCCTGGGGACCCCTTGGTGCCTTTCCTTAATAAGAGTAGGCTAATACCAACCCCGGGTTTCCCCCCACCCTTTCTCCTTTCCCATCCATAATGGCGGAAATGACGTCAGCTGTCGGTCGCCTATCCAAAAACTACTCGTATTTTTTACCGGCTCTCTCGTGATATACCTTCCTTTTGTACCGTGTCGGATATCCTTATTCTATTTTCTTTTATATCGTTTCTCTTTCATTATTTGCAATGCAACGTTGCACTGGATTAACTCTTCATTGCGAATAAATAAGATAACGGAGGTGAATCTTCTCCCGTCAAAGTGCACTAATGATCTCGCTATTCCTCTGTCTATGTCTAGCCATAGTATTGTCTTTGTGTGTGTATCACTGTATCTCATGGGACCCCAAGTGTGTTGTGGTGTTCAAACCGGTAGCTCAGCGGAATGTGCCCATCTAAACTCCACCCTAACCGGTAGACTGCTATGAATTATGTGTATTAATATTCCGAAATTTAATTATCACGTTTTACAGGGTTCGTCCGGAAAATAAGTGTACTGAGCTCAGGAAAAAAAAATTTATTACACTTTTACATATCTTAAGCTAATATTCCTCCAAATAGGACCCTTGTGAGTCGATACACTTGTTCCAGCGGCGTTCCCATTCCTGGAACGCTCCCGCGAAGGCGTCATCGGGAACCTCTCGAAGACTCGTCGTCGACCTCTTCTCTGCCCTCCACGAACATCTTGTGCCACCGAAAGATCATGTTTCTGGACATGGCTGACTCCCCGTAAGCCTGGTTAATCATACCGACAGTTTCGGTAGACGATTTCCCAAGCTTTACCGCAAATTTGATGGAATAACGCTGCTCCAAAAACTTCGGCATCGCGTTCCGTGACGTGGGTCGAGCGTGGAGGTTCGCGTTAACAGAGCTCCTCACTACACCACAGCTCAGAGCCGACGGCCTTTTTCAGCGTCGCTTGCCAACATACCCCCCTCCAACCGCAGCCCGTCAGAGCGGTGCTGGCCGCGCCTGGAGCGGCGGGAAAAAAACAGTAGTCAGTACACTTATTTTCCGGACGAACCCTGTATGTACATAGGCATGCATTTACGTGAGTGCGTGTGTGTACAAACGCTCGAAAATGCACGCACGCACAAGCATACATGCATGCATATATTTATGCACGCTAATTGTTGACACACTGGTCGATGAGATTTGCCTGTCGAGTGGCAGAGAGTAGAATGAAATATTCGTACCACACCACTTTTGTTTGCTAAAGACCAGTTTAAAAAAACCATTTTCATAGTTGTTAATAAATCAACAGATTTTACAGTCATTTTTCTCGCATTTCGTGACAGATTTATTACATTTTCCAAATCAGATAACCCAAATTTAATGACATGGTATTCTTTTCAGCGTTGCAATAATGCCATAGTTAATTGAGTTGCGACGTAATCCTATTATAAGCAGCTTGGAAAATATTCGATTTTGCGGAATAAACCAATCGCAAATGTGACCATTTTATCGATTGGAGATATGTTAACCCTCTCTCCATTTGTCATGTCTCAATCCCCTGTTAAAAAAACCTTCTCCGAAGATTTTAATTGGCGGAATTCCTTCCAAATTAATTTATTTCTACGTTTAGTTATCTAAATCGCGTTATTTTTGTGAGTTCATCTATCTGATCTTAGATTATATGTGGAAATTTGACGCTGACAATTGAATTTCCCTCAAATATCCGGACGAAGATTGAGGCAATTCATTAATAGCCGTCAATAAAAAGTACTCCCGGAGAGTGGGTGGTGTGTTGTGAGTCCTTTTGCGAAAGCTCTTGTTGCTAGGTGAGCGCAGTGCATCCATCCATCCATTCGTCCCCGGTGATTAACTCGTGATTCGGTTTTGACAAGTGACGGCGGAGATCATCCCGAACGAAGCCATTAGGCGCGTGAAATGCGCACTTTCAAGTGAAAGGCGGTGGACAGTCCCTTTCCCGGTGCTAACGCTTTCGCGCCAAGTTCTCGTGATCGGTAAGTCAGCCCCGAATTGGTTCCTCGATTGCGGAAGAAGTGAAACTGACAAAGAACAGAAATTCAATCAAGTTCGGGAAAGTGGGTACTGGAGGTAATACAAGGTGGCAATACAATATCGAAGACTCCGAATAATACTCGAAATGGGTGAAATGAAATTCGTAACGATGTAGGAGGAGGAATGGATGACTCCTGAAAGCATGTGAAGTTGAAGAACGGTTTATTGTAGAGTGTACACTATAGTGTTTTTGCCATATTTAGGGTGGTATTTGGCGAGAGTTATAAATTTAGCCGAGATTAGCCTCTCGGACCTTCAGACCCTTACCGCTCACTCCTATTCATTCGTCCATTCATCCTAGGGTACCACCCACGATTTGGAGGATTTTGGGCTGCCGATCTATCCCCTTGCTGCATGGTTTGTATAAAAAGTAACGGGATAAGTTTCGGAAAAATTGATTTCTTTCAAATATTATCAGCGCTTCAACCGCTCACGTCAGGAAAACATTGTTACCGATATTTTTTATACTAACCTTGTATGGCACCACGCCGAGTCAATATGTTATTCATACATTTTTTATCCTTTTGTTTTCACCGCGATGTTACTCTTGAGCTAACTGCCGAATTATTGCTTCGTACGGTGATCGTGAAACGTAAATTGTTTGGCTCTATTGCAAGGCGTGGCACAAGGATTCGCGTCTCAATGAACCCGTTGGTTCGCTTTCTCCGGTGAGAGCGTGGTTCTCCGTGCGCAGGGCCTTCGTCCATTCCTTCCATAACGAGGTTTTTAAAAGGATTCCCCTTCCTTCCTTCTGTCACCGCCCGTAAGCCTCTTGATTCCGCGGCAATGCCGCGAGATTGAAGGCCAATCTCGCGTTGACAACCACGTCCAGCCCTGTGCTTAGCGCCCCACGGATCTCGCTTCCCTCGGACGCCGCGGCGTTAGAGCCCTCTTGCTATTGTGGTCCGCAGCTCGCCACGGATCCACATGTCACTTGTCTCCTCCCCGCCCCTCTCCCAACCCCCCGCCGGCCGATATCTTTGATCCCTGTGATCGGGCGTGATGCGTCGCTTCGGAGGCAGACATTACACGTAGTAGACAACCCGCCCCGGGGAACAGCGGTTCACGACGGTGGTCCACAAGCGTCTCAGGAGCGAATCTTTAAAGTGGAGTGCTGGGCCGATCGGACACTCGCCAGTTACGGGATTTACTTTATATTCCAAGACATATTGTGAACTTGTATTAGTCGTTGGTCATATTTCACATTTCATCGAGAATATCCGTTTTCTGTGACCTTATAACGAAATTAAGCGGGGAAAAACGTTATGTGGATTGGCCAACATAGACTGCTATTAAAATTAACTTAATTTTAATTAGTGACGATGCTGGAAATGTATTATTAGACCCTTTACACTACGGTAGGAGGGATAATGCAAATAAATAGTGTTCGTCCGACGGTGCTGGGAGGAAAACGAATTTGCGCCCAAAGTTGTATGGTGTGCTTTCACCCCCTGCCACACACCCTAGTGGTGGTGGCTTGCCGGGTATTATTTAATGTAAACTCTGGTGATCAAGGAGAATATTTGTACGTCCCTATTTCATGTGTCCGTCCTGCCGTTTTGCTATGTGTTGTTCATTTTTATCCATGTGATGAGGTATAATAATTCCTCCGGTATCAACTAGGTTTCCTCAGCGAACCCATAAATCAACAATGGGTGAAATTTGTCGTAATTGGTTTATATGGCAAAGCTCTCCACTCACCGAAATTAAATGTTTGGAGGTTTTATTTCGACAATAAATTTCTCTGTCACATTGAATTTTTGTGTGAACGCCTTTCATTATAACCACTGCTTATCCAAAATTGATCCCCTGTGATCGGATATATTTTTGTGTATTTATGTTTTTTTAATATTGCGATTTTAATGGAGCAGGTGGGGTTCATTAATTTTTGCTATTCCCAACGTATTTCCAATAAATGCTTAATTAAAAAAGTAGGGACGCAAGCTATTCAATCCCGAGCCGGCCTTAATGTACGTATTAATATTTGCTCTACGACGGATTAAATTGGGTAAAAGTAATGAATGTATTGCAGAAGTAGGAATTGGAGGAATTGGCGATCTATGCGAAACCTGTAAATTTCTTTTGGCGGCGCAAATATGGGAAGCAGATTGGAGTGTCGTGATGGGCAGAAGGATATTAAGACTGGGTTCTTTCTTATTCACTCCCCGGATTTTCAAAGTATTCCTGAAGAATATTACGGCAGAAGCGTTGTAAGAACTGAATAGAGGAATGAAAATAGTTATGGAATTGATGCAATCACATTTTGGAAGTTCCAGGTTTAATCACACTAATAGCCTAAGGATAAATATTTTTTTCCACATCAATTTTAAATCATTGCTGAGCGCATTAAGGAATTGGTGTAATAGTTAAGGAGAGGTAATCCATGTAAATAAATTAATAGTATTGTAACTCACTTGCAATAAGAAGGCCAATTTGAACAATTAAATTTTGAAGGGAAAAACTAGTGTTGGATGTAACAATTTACCGAGAGATAATGTTTTCTGAACCAAAATGGTTATAGTAGCAGAGACATCAGCAGAAATACTTTCAGCGTTAAGATAAAGAAGCTTTTACAAGGAGGGTATTTATGCCTAAGACCTTGCGTGAGAATTTTAACAAAAAATTAGCGAAAACCTGGGTATGGTGAGTAGTTTTTATTTAATTATTTTATCACGCTGTACCCTGGAGGCCACCGCTAGGGTTTGTGGCAGGGGGTGGTTACACACCAGACTACTTATAACCCAAAATACTTTTTCGCCATAGCTCGGTCGGGCTACGATATTCTCATCCGTCATCGTTCGTGAGAAAAATTTCACCTTAAGTCTATATACCAATGGGCGGAAAGGAAAACAAACGAATATTTGCAAGGCATGATAGGAGAAGGGAGGAGAACTCTTGGGAGAGATCGCTCGAGAGAAAAGGAGGGAGGAAAGATGGATGGATGGATGGGTGGCATTTTGATTGGTCATGTATGTGTTGGCCTCATGTGTGAAGCTGTACAAGTATGTCGAAGACCGTGATGGGAGGGAGGGCTTTGAGGTTGAGGGCAAGAAGGGAATCGGGATGTTTAACAAATCCTCCTTTCCTTAACAAGTGAATGAGGGATGGGAGAGGGTTTGAGCCAGTGTTGGTTGTCACGTTGTGTTTTGTTTGTTTGACGCCTGAAATCACAATGGTGGCTATTGTACGTGTCCTTCCAGGGCCTCACTTGAACTTGCCTTAGATTACCGTTGGCATTAATGAGATGATCTCGTGGGAAGCGCGGTCGTTGGTCAGGGTGGCATTCGGCGCAATGGGTGGCCTCCCGGTCGATTCGTCCAAGCATTTTCCATCTCCCGTCTGCGTGAGAGTACGGAAGCCTCCGTGGATTTAATCTCTCCGATGCTGCGCAACCAGTCATTCATTTATTAGGAAACTCGTTTTCATTAATTACATCATTTTGAACCAACGGGAGGCCACCGCGCGTGTGCCGTCCCGGGATGATTGTTCGCCCGGATCTCAATCCTCCGACCCTCCGCATTTGTTGCTTCTCTTAGTAGTGTTCACCCCGCCCCCAGGGGGTGTTCGAGAGGAGGTGGGGTGGTTAGAGTGAGAGCCGTGATCGAGTGAGTTCGAAGCCTCGGCGGTCGCGCGGCGTGACACAGATCGCGGCTGGAACTATAGTTACGCTCCGCACTTGTGTCTCTCGTCTTCCTTTTTGACGGCCGCTATCCCGCGTTTCATTTGTTTTTATTACCGTCCTCCCCGTTCGCTTCCCGTCGGAAAATTTTTATTCTTCGGACGTACTTCTTTTTACTTCCCACCGTGTCGGTGCCATGTTTTACATCCTATCGACTTTTTTGCCCTACAACTAAATATTTCTCTCCCCTTTCGCTGTTATCTTTTCATTCCCCTGGCCGCTCCTCTCTCCCACACCCTCCTCTCCTTCCCCCCTCCCATTCGACACTTCTCTGGGTGCGGTACAGTTTTCATCGCCGCCACCATCCCGCCGACTCCCCGCATCTCCTACCTTCCTCCGCGCTGGGAGCGAAGTATATATATATATATATATATATATATATATATATATATATATATATATATAATTGCGCTAGGCAAAGAGGCTTTCACAAGGAGGAGGGAGTTGATGACAGGGACTTTGAGTAAGGATGTTAAGAAAAGACTCGTAAAAACTTTGATATGGAGCGTAGCTATGTACGGTGCGGAAACGTGGTCATTGAAGCAGGAGGATAGACGTAGATTGGAGGCTTTTGAAATGTGGGTGTGGAGAAGAATGGAGAAGGTGAAATGGACAGAGAAGAAAACAAATGAGGAAGTACTTGGTATGGTGGGCGAAGAGAGGGGTTTGTTGGGAGAAATCTTGTGGAGGCAGGAAAAGCGGATGAAGGGGGTGTTGACCGGCAGTGGGATGTTGAAGACTGTTATAGAGGGTAGAATGTTGGGCAAAAGAGGAAAGGGAAGGAACAGGATAGGGATGTTGGACGGGATGAAGGGAGGAAGAAAGTACTCAGAGATGAAGAGGGACCTGATATAGAGTAGGATGATGGATTTTGTGTTTTGTTAGGAGTAATAAAATATTTGTTTGGTAGTTGTGTCCATCCAAAAACCTACCTTAACCGGTAGATTACCTATAAAAAATATGTCTATTTCTATAGAGATAGAGAGAGAGAAATAGGAGCGTTACAATTTCCTCCGCCAAGGTATTCGGATTCGGAGAGCCCCCACCGCCTCGCTTCCCCCACGCGTCTTTCCTTTCATTTGTTATTTGTAACTGCGGGGGGGGATGTACTGGAAACATGAAGCACTCTGTAATACGCTAAGCCTCACTTTTGGCATGTTTTCGTGTCAGTAAGCGATTCGTGTTTCCACCGATCTTCCCGAAAATTATTTCCGATTCGTTATGACTCATTTAGCCTTCGAATCACGAGCCTTGAAGTATCCCCCTTTTTTATAAAAATGCTCAATCCATGGAGTTGTATTCCTAATGCTTATTTCAGGGCTCTGGTTTTGGTGAATAACAGCACTTATGGGTAGCATAATTATGAGTGGCGCCTCTTTTTGTCCAGGACACCCAAGCGAGTTAATCTCCCGTTTTATTTTCTGTGTGTGATTGGATGTCCTAAATGAACGAATTATGTTTCCCCCTTCTTGCTCAGAGTAGAAAATGACTCAGTTAAATGCTTTGTTCCCTTTTTGTCGATTGGCTATACCAACTCAATGCTAGATTTAGTGCAGACTGACTGAACGATTTAGTGTTTATATTTTATCCAGTCGGTCGCTTTTTTACCGCTGTCACAATCAAATCAATACAGCATTTATAAGAAATCCTTTCCAAGTTTGAGGGTAAAAAAAGGAAATTTGCACTTCCACATAAAGTGCAAAGTACTCTTAATGTGGAAGTTTCTTTTTTTTACCCTCATCATGAAGGAATTCCACAAAGTCAAACCAGACATTGTCATGCTTCCCAAGTTTTATTTTTGCCGCACCTCTTTACATCTACATCTACTTAACACCCCGCAAGCCGCCGCAAGGGCGTGTGGCGGGGGGTGTTAGGACACCACCCGTAATTTAGAAAAGAAAAAGAAAAAAAAACCGCATGCAATAACCACCAATTCGTACATCCACGAAGAAAACATGGCATACATTCATGCAAGAGCACTTACACCCCACACATGCAAACACTCAAACTACATCTTACATACACATGCTACTGATAGTATACCTAAAAGTTTTGCAGTGTTTAACTTTGCTCCGACTTGTAAATTCAATGTTTTTAATATTTCCAAACTGACTTCAGTTTCTTCCTATTATGATTTCTGATTGTTCGGGGAAAGAATGAGTATTTGTATCTATCTGTACTGGAATCTATCTCCCTTAGTTTATCTTTGTGGTCTGATCTTCCTCAGTAGTGGGGGGCAATTAGAATTCCTTCAGTGCCATCGTTAGACTCGTTTGTTCTGAACCTTTCCAAAAGTCTAAGCCTCGCTTGTTCTCTCCCCACTTCAAGTGGTTCCCAGCCTAAATCCCCTAAGAGACCTGTCACACTTGTGTTCTTATTATAACAATTTTTAACGAATATAGCGGATTTTCTCAGGACTTTATCTAATTCTGTTTGCCAAATTTTCTCCCAAGGATCCCAAATACTTGCGGCATATTCCAAATGAGGTCTAACTAGAGCAAAATAACACCTCTCTTTGACTTTCTCATTACATTTCCCCACCACCAGTTTTATGAAGCCAAGTTTCTTTAAAGCTGATCCGCATACAGCCGCATACATCCGCATACATTGAACATATTAATCCATTCAATGATGTTCTTTGTCGGAGCATCGGTCTTGTTAGGACAAAATATTGCGGTCTGTGAAGAAATTCTGGTGAGTGTTCCTAAAATGATCGGTGTCGGATCTAACGATATTCTCCGTACGAAACATTAGTCGATTCCCTCTTGTTCTTAAAAACCAATTGGTTAACTCATAGCAGTTTAAGGGATGAGCAAATCGTTGAAGCTTCTTCCTAAAGAGTTAAAAAATATCAAAATGTCCACGATGACTTCGTGAAAGTTTACCTCTTAAATCACGATTTCCTCCTCTGAAGTCATTTTGCGTGTAAGATTAAGTTTTCACGAGGCTTTAATTTTCCGGAAACTTTTCAAATATAAAAAGAAATTACAGCGAAGCCGGAAACTGTCAGTTCGCTAACGCCGTGCTCTCTTGCTCCTGCGGCTTTTCTCCTTTAAAGGTTGTTGGATCTCTTAGCATTGCGCCCCGTTCCACCGCTCCCTCCCCTCCCTCCCCATAAGAAGAGGCGCCTCTCTCTCCTTTGTGGAGGCGCCACCTCGTCTCCTTGGTTTCGTTTTCTCGTCAAAACGCGATACGTGTTCAGTCGTGAGTGTGTTTATTTATTTATTTAGTTATCGAGCAAGGAGTGAGAGATAATTGAGAAGGAGACGGAGTAAGGAGGGAATAAGGATGCGGAATTCAAGCAGTAAAAGTAGAATCGACTCTGAACGGCTGGATTCGTCCCCGCGATAACACACGTTTTATTTGCATTCCTCAGGATGTCTCGGATGAGTTCTTTTGTTTATTCGGTCGTATCCGGGGGACGTGCATTTTCCGCGATTTCGTCGCCGCCGCCAGCTGAAGCCGAGCGTGTCGCCGTTCTGTCCCTCCCTCCGCCCCCAACCCCCATCCCCCCCCTCTCTCTCTCTCCACCCCCCAAACCCTCTCTACGTCACGGACGGAAAGAAGGTATCCCATAATCGCTCCGATCACGGAGCATTTCCAGGGAAAAGCATTATTTATTGCCCGCTCTGCCACGCGAAGGGAACTATCTTCGCGACTTTGATTGGCACTGGAGGAAATGACAATGCTGTCCGCCCTGTTCTGTTAACCCCCCTCCCCTCCCCCGCCTCATTTGAATTCAACCGGCTTGCCCTTCATGTGACGTCACACTTTTCAGGCGTCCTTGATTGTATTCGTAGAAGGCATGTTCGCTTTACATGATTACTAGCCCGAGCTTCCGCTGCTTTCGTAATTTCTAGCGATTTATTGCTTCACTCCATCCTATTTTAATTATTTTTATTACTAAAAATGGGCATAAGGGGAAACTAACGAAGAAGTCCTGGACGTGACAGGCCAAGAGGGAAGATGGCTTTTGGCTGGAATTCGAAGATGCAGGACGAGTGGGTAGAGAAGATACTGACCGTCGATGGGATTCTGTAATAAACGCCGAAGAACGAATGTTGGGAAGGCGTGGTGGAGTGGGGGAAGTAATAGGCATTTGGGTTGGAATTAATGGAGGTAGTATCTCTGCTGAGGTTAAGGACGAGTTATTGTAATGTAAAGTGTAGTATTTTGGGATGTTTTGTGTTTTGTTTGCCGGACCGGCAATGTGTATTGTCTACGGAAAACCTACGTGATAGACTGACCAGTGATGATGGTGATTGTTTTATTCCTTGATGTTAACATCGGTTTTTTATGCATTCCGATGTGTCAACATCTTGAATCATTGCTCCTGGTTTAAATTCAGAGGAAATACGAAAAGTGGGTGGAGGTAATATTAAGAGGCGGTGCTTGATGTTGGAAAAGCCGTTGCAGAAGGGAGAATGTTGGGTGAGGACGAAGGAGTACAAGAGGCGTTTTAGAAGTCATGAAGACGCGTGGTGGGTGCGAAGGACTGAAGAGGATTCTGAAGTCTGGGGGCAGATGAGGAAGTACAATGAGCATGTTGGCCGTGAGGGACCGTGCGAAATAACTTTACTAGCTGGGATATACTTGCCTTAAATGAAATTAATCCTGGTTCGTCGCTGTTACATAAATGGAGTGTGTGAAAGTGTGGGGTGAACAAGCGGTTCAATGGTTTTGGAATTTCTCGGTTCATCAATCGCATGACTGAATATCCCTTGGTAATAATTTATCAACAGTATCTTGTAGCTCCGTTCGGAAGCTATTTTTTCAGTCGTAATTAATAGGAGACCAAAGATATTTTTAAGGTAGATTTTTATCCTTAATTCCAATTAACTAATATCTGTTTCGTTTTTTTCTAAATTACTAAAGTCATTCGCTTTTATATTTTGCTACTCATTATTAATTTATTTGTATTGAGTCATAAATTCAGTCGTCGGATTAAGGAAAGTATTTCGATCGAATAAAATTGCACGCATGTATTTGATGTCTCATTACGCTTTCTGTGAATCGCTTCACTTTTATCTCCTAACTTATTTTCCGTACTTGAACTCCGCTATCGCAAAAGCCTGGGTAGAGGCAAAACACTTCCTGTCGAATGAAATCAGTCGTGGGCTCGCGGGTAATCGTGCTTATTTCCGTATCGCTCCGAACTTTTCGTTATTCCCGATGCATTCCATTTCGCCCACGTTCTCACTGAACTGTGACCCCCTCCGCCCGCCATTTCAGCGCGTGCGGAGGAAATTTGGAGTAATCATTTCATTTCCGTATCCTGTCGAATATTATTTTGGTATTATTATTTTTTCCTTAAAGCGCCTCTACATTGTCGTGTGACTTAACGTAAACGTATTTTAAATTATTAATTGAGCTTAGATAGCATTACTCTGTAAACTGTTCCCATATTTTCTTTAGCGCTAGCTTTACAAAAGCTTGTCGTTCCCTCGAATGCGCGCCAAAACCCAAAGAATGCTGCTTCTGCAGTCCGAAATCCCAAACGTTGATTCCTATTGTTTCCTCTCCATCTCATTAACAGATGGCACCGATCAGTTCTCCCCTCCCGCGAAAACAACCACTGCGGGCTTTTTTGGAGGATATTTGGTTACCGAGTTGGACCTCCGAGTGCTCATAATTCGCCGCCATGCTTCATTTTCGGAATACTAGGTCCAAGTGGTATTGTACTTCTGGACTATGGCCGTTTGAGCCCTCCTGCAGATTCCCCCACCTCCGTGCAATGGCGGTGGGGTGTGGAAATGGAACGGCGGCGGCCATTTTTTAATTGAGGGGCCCGATTAAATCTCCTCATCCTACCGGTCACATTTCATCACGCAGAAATTCATTTACCGAACGGGTTAATGTATAAGTATTTGTGTGCATATATATACACACACACACACACACATATGTATATTATTATTAGGTAATCTGCCGATTACGGTAGGTTTTTGGATGGACACAGCTACCAAATAAATATTTTGTGACTCCCAATAAAGCAAAATACAGCAACCTACTCTACATCAAGTCCCTCTTCATCTCTGAGTACTCCCTTCTTCCAGTCCAACATCCCTATCCTGTTCCTGCCCTGATATAAATATATGCTTGGGAATATATATACCTAATAGTAATAATATATAAATATCTATACATTTTCATTCATACATAAGTATATTTATATATATACTCATACGTATGTATATTTTTTTGCGGGCGATATTTATTTATTTGCACTCATCGACATATTTTCTGCAGTGATGCATTTTTTTCTACTTTCTTTTTTTTGAGAAAATATTTCTCCTCCGTCCTCTTCAAAATAATAATAATAATATAAAAAGGGCCGCTTTGGCGTAGCTCGAGTCCTCGGTGTAAAAGCCCATCAAATCGACTTGATTCCCTGAGTGGTTTGTTATCTGGCCGGCGCCCCCCCCCCCCCCCCCCGTTCGGTCTCTCTTCCAACCCTGCTATTTCTGTATCCAGCTCATAAACGAAGCCCATAAAACATGGTCCGCTGAGCACATACACACACATATACACGCGGGCCGCACACAAACAGCGAGGAAGGACGCATACACCACGTGCAGCGGGGGACACTCGCTACCCCCCCCCCCGGCCTCCCTCCCCCTCCCACCGACCCCGAGTGAATCATTGTGTAAATTACGCCCAGAAGTATTTATTTATTTTTTATCATCCCAACCGGCTCAGTATTTCTCTCGCTCGCGGAGATTAAAGCATCGTATAAAACTGAACTGGTATTTACCTCGGGCCCCATTGTTGGTCGGCTGTTATGGTCACGCCGATATATTAGGAGCGACGTTTGGCGAGGAGGGAGCCGGCGTGCTTTGAACGCGTGGGTTGGGGGGGGGGGGGGGAGTCGCGAATCATTCATCGCCGGTGCTTACAAAAAAAGGGGCATTCGGAGAGGGGGGGGGGGAGGATGAGGAGCGAGAGACCCCCTTTGAGAAATGTCTTTTTGAGGTAGGCGTCGAGATTTATAATCCCCTTTCCCCATTATGCCCGAGTGCAACCCCGGTCATTGCTGTTTTTTTCAAATACTGTAGCCCATCCCGTATTAATACGTAATTTACGCGAATTTCAAGTTATTCCTCCCGCGCGAGAGGATTTGTCGGAGTTGGTCATTTCCCTTCAATTTGGCGATGAGGCATGGACGTCTCGTTTTATTCTACTATTTTGAGGAATGTCACTCATATGCCATAAGCATTCTCAGAATGTGTGAAGTGTTTGATCTTCCCTTCCTAAAATCGTGATTGGCGATATGGATCGTAGTTATGTGCGACGTGGAAACGTGGTAATTGAAGTAGGAGGGAAGACGTAGACTGGAGGCTTTTGAAATGTGGGTGTGGAGAAGAATGGAGAAGGTGAAATGGACAGAGAAGAAAACAAATGAGGAAGTACTTGGTATGGTGGGCGAAGAGAGGGGTCTGTTGGGAGCAATCCTATGGAGGAAGGAAAAATTGATGAAGGGGGTATTGACCGGCAGTAGGATGTTGAAAACTGTAATAGAGGAGAGAATGTTGGGCAAACGAGGAAAGGGTAGGGACAGGATAGGGATGTTGGACGGGATGGAGGGAGGAAGAGGGACTTGATGTGTGTAGAGTAAGTTGCTGGGTTGTATTTTGTTAGTAGTCACAAAATATTTATTTGGTAGTTGTGTCCATCTAAAAACCTACCTCAACCGGTAGATTCTTTCCTTATTTACTCACTATTCTGAAATTTGGTCGTAGTAACTCCGTATCGCCTCGGTCGATATAAAAAGTGCATTGTTTTTATGCTTTCTCTTCATAATGGTTTTGTGGATGGGGTGAGTATCAATGTCGTTTCAAAAGCAGACACGTCTACCGTACACTTAATCATCGTTTTGCCCCATTTCTTTGGATGTAATTTGATAGGTTACCTGATTAGAACGAGTGGTGTTATTTTGATTTTCAATTTCTAAGGCTTATTTAATTTTACAAATTTGGTTTATAGCTAATAAAAGGTAGGCGTCTGCTGTGATAATAGGTAAAAATATATGTGTGCGTATTGCCCGGCGAAATCGTTCTTCGTTTTCTCCTTTGGGTTTTAAAGCACGGTTTAAAGTCCTTCATCCTCCGTACGATACCAAATGGGCTCTCGGCGAACAATACTAAATTGCTTGAGGACAGAATTAAGGATACATTTTCGTCTTATCATAGCACCATAGCAGTGCTTCCATAACTCAGCATTTATCGGCGAAAACATTGAACGGAGTGGCGAGCGTACTTACTTGGCATCAAGCTGTGCTCTGACGAGTCCCTCCCTTCAACTCGGACGCCTACCTTACTCTTTCTAAGCATCGCTTCTGTGGTATTCAGTTCTTATCTACTCATATTATCCCAATGCCTCCCGATGCTTCCCCATTTATCATGTTTCAGCATCCTCTAGCTCAACTGTTTTCTAATTTTTTGCGCACTTTTTTGCTTTTACCTAATCGCGTTTCACCCTCATCATCCTTTCTATCCACTTTTGAATCGACTACCAAGAATTGTTTTATTCCACACTCAATTCCTTTTACTCTTGTGAGTGAGTGATGACTTTGCTATGCTATTTTGTATCGAGTCACCATAAGGTTGAGAAAAGGTTTACGTGAATTGCTTGGTTTGTGATTTAAACATGTATCCGAGATGTTCCTTTTTCAAGCACTCTTTCCGCAAGCTATTCCCCTTATCATTTACGCCGGGGTCACCAAATGACCGCAACACTGTTTCAAAGATATCCTTATCAGTAATAAACAGTCCGTTCACGTCTATATATATTGTTCTAGTTGCAACGATGTTACTTTCAATACAAAACTCTGATAAATATTCCCTGAATTCATCCTTCACGCTTTCAGTTCATTGGTTCATACGAATCTGCAATCGGCTGCTCTTCGAATATCAATTTTCATACGAAATCAGAGAAATTTGGGAGACTTCTAAATTATTTTTCTTTGCACGCCATCCCCTTCAGAATGAAGCCTACACCCCGAATTCGGTGGGAAGATTATCTCCAACGGCTGTTTGCAGTGTCGAAGGGATGGCATCGATTTCAAGAACATCTCACCCCTTTCGCATCGTTTCATCTGACGCACTGAGCACCCATTCATCTCGGAGTCGTTTCATTCATTAAATCAAATACCTTTGAAACTCTCTTTCCTCGCGCCGATGGTCTATGTAGCATTGCCATTTCTGTCTTTTTATGGACCTGTCTAATATGACCTTTGCGGCCCATTATGATTACGGGCGTCCGAAACGCACCTTAGTTACCCTCCCGACTCGCCGCCATTATTACAGTTTTTAAAACATGCTAGTATCCCTTCCAAAGGAATTACATGACTTTATTAAGAAGCAGCATACCGACGCTAGCTCTCTTCGACATGTCGTACGAGTATTGCACTGAAAGCCGACACTTTAACGAACGGATTTAAATTCAAAATAATGCCGTGGCGCTTGCAAGGGTTTATTTTTTCACTTAATAATTAGGCGTCGTAATATATATTGTGTTGGGCTTTATTATGCTAATGTTAGAGGAGAAAGTTACATACTTACTAAAAGCAAGTGTACATTACAAATTGTTAAAGATAGGGTACAATTTTATGCAGTTTTAATTAAAATTAGCCCTGATACCTGAGCCCGATATTGATAAAATGATATTGCAATTATGATTAAATTTTTTCCCAACGAATCCGCAGGAAAAGTTATCGATAATATTAGACTTTTCTTCTGTTTACATGGGTAAGTTGCATTTGAAGGCGGAAAAAATTTTGAGCCTGAAAATGGATATCTTCCGCTATTGCTCGGTCGCCACAGTGGAGAATATTCGCACAAAGGCCTGTGGGGAAGGATCCTATTGCAGCATCAGTATTGTTGTAATTCTCAAGACGACATGGAAACCACGGACGGATGCGGAGCCGTTGCAACTTTCGTCTTTCGCGCAAAGGCTTTGCCCGTGTCCCACCCGTATCGGCTCCATTTGAAGGCATTCGTGAGGTCGGATATCGGAGGCTCTCCCACACCATCATCCCTCCTCGTTTCTGCGTTCTCCCTCTGCCGGGGGCCGAGCCAAGAGCTGATGCCATGGGCGGCCGGCCGGGCGATGGTTTTCGTGGCGGCAAAGATTTTGCGGTATCCCTTTAAGGAGTTGCGGAGGTCACCGCGGGGGAGCCCGCGGCCTCACTCCTTCCACCGACCCTCCCTAGTCGACCGGTGCCCGCACTCGATGCCCTGAGAATCGGCTTACAATAAGGAGCCTACGTCGGAGTTGACCCTTTTAATTTTTCTTCCCTTCCCAGTTAGTTTCGTGCCAGTGTTTTCCTTCCTTTCGGTACTGCTCTCCAATGCTCCGTTGACATGACCCTTGCAGGAAATAGCTGCTTTCAGGAAAAAATCGAAAACATTTGAACGAAAAGTGTAAGGACTGGTGTTGTTCTGCGACGGTTATTTCCTACCTTGAATCCGCCTATGACATTTGGGATCCTGTAAATGAAATTGAAGAGACTAGGAACTGACTTCATAATTGAACATATTGCAAAAAAACTGCTGGAACGGTGTGAGAAGGGATAGTTTAGAGTAAGCGAGGCAGGCGGAGGGAAAGCGAATGCTAGACATGACATTTAGGGCACAAGTCGAGGGAAAAGAGGAGACATTATTCGGGTTGTTCATTGATCAATCCGGATTGGTAGGCCTACCATCATCAGGTAAGGTAGGCCCACCGGCCTACCTTACCTGATGATGACGCTTCAGCGTTGAAACTAGTTGTACCTGAATAAAGGACAGTGGAAAGATACATTGTATTCTTCATTTAATTAACATGAATTTCCACAAAGTTGAACCGGGAAAAATTGAACATTATTATATTGGATACATTCTAGATGTAGGAAAATGAAATTAATATCTGGAGATATTTTCTGGTGAAAAATATTTCCTTTTTCTTTTGTCAAAATCGCTCCCCTCCATCTAGGAGCGCATCAGATGGAAATCATGGAATGAATCCAATGTAATTGGATTTGGAAACCATACAATGACGGCAAATATTATTGGACTAGACTTGCGCCGTCAAAACAAGTACGCACGTAATATTTCGACGTATTTCATTTGCGTTAGTGGTAATTGCAATATATTATTTTCGTTTTGAAATCCTTTCTCAAAAAATTTAATTTATTTTGCACACAATGCCGTGATATTGCTCCGGAGAGCAATCGAAAAGAGAGTGTTTTTATCGCCAATTGCTTTGGGATGATTGAATTTCCAGGTGTGTCCCTCCCATTATTTCCTCCCCCCCCCACGAATGATAACCTCATAGGCCATTACCCTCCGAGGCTCTGTCTGCATGTACCCGACGGCCATACACTCATCCCCTCTGCTATGTCCTACGGTGAGACATCCGCCACATTCTAATTCGAAGGCATCCCTCTCCTCCACATCACTCCGCACCTTGCTCAATGCATTCGCAAATGACCGGAGGTATGTGTTTTATTGGTTGGAAATAAAAAAAGGGTGTCTCTGCCAACACCCTGTTTGTTTTTTCATCCCTTTGGGCCGAGCGATGCTGGAGACGCGTAATTCGTGCGCACGTGGCGTCGCGAACGAGGGCGACACTGTCGCCGGCGTCCCGGTCTCGCCCTCCGCGGCTCATCGTCGCGGAGCCCGTTCGTCATTTGATTTTCCTCCCTTCCCTCGTCCGCGCGCATCCCAATTCATCACCCTCTTAATTATTGGAATCATGTCCGCCCTCTCTTCCGCGGCCCTCTGTTTTTCCATTCTCGATCCGAAATTGGGAGCCAAAGGTTAAAAGCACGCGCCATCATATTTATGAAGACCTATTCTCTCGAGGGCTGGAGAGGATAGGTCGAGAAATCCCCCACTCTCTATCCCTAACCCTATCCTATTATGTGAAGTGAGCATAGAATACTACCTATGGCGTCTGATCGGTGGGCATGTAAAAAGATTTATATTAAAATCACGATTTTGTAATGTTTTCAAGAATTCCAAATATTATCCATTACAATTTAATATTTATTATTATTGTCTTTGTAGGCACTTAATAGTAACACTTTTCGATTGCTCTCCGGAGCAATATCACGGAATTGAGTGCAAAATAAATTAAATGTTTTGAGAAAGGATTTCAAAACGAAAATATTATATTACAATTACCACTAACGCAAATGAAATACGCCGAAATATTACGTGCGTACTTGTTCCGACTGCGCAAGCCTAGTCCAATAATATTTGCCGTCATTGTAATAATTCTAATTCCCTGCGTTGTAATGAACCATTCTTTCATACTTTCTCCCTCCTCAGTCAATAGATGTCAATTTGCTCTGATGAAGGATCCTCGTGCTGATCTATCGACTAGCCATCTTTCCTATTCTTCAAAAACATTCAATTTAAGACCATTCTTTGCCGTCTTAAAATTGTTTTCTGTGCGTATTGGACATAAGTAAGGGATGATCATCACATCTAGATCAGGATGCAACACTCTGGTAGGCAAGAAGAGTGGATAAAATAAATTATATTGAGTTTAAGTTGCATTGTGTAGGCTGTGATTCACCAGTAAAGAGTATTGGTATAATGCGAGGCAGAAGGAGGAAGCTATTAGGCAAGGGACGGAGGGAGGCGGGAAGTTTGCGCTCTTAAAAAAATATTTTCTTTTCATCGGAATTGTTAAAAGCGAGTATATATTGTTTTATTAATCCGGGGGTGTAATTGCTTAATTTTTGTGTCGACCATATTAAGGGATGCTCAAAAAAATAATATGCCGTTGGGTCGTTTTGTGTTTTAAACTTAATGTTTTGGATTGGCCTTTTCGGTCTCCTTCCACTAGTGCCTCACGTCGGGCGCAGGAAGAGGAGTTTGGGGAGCGGGATAAATATTTCCCGAAAGGCTGAGCCCTCTAGTTGATCCTCTGCAAATATAGCCACGGTGTAAAGGCCGGCAACGCAAGAGCAGGAAAGGGCATCAACCCTTTCGAGCGCGGCTCCGCTTCGGTCCGAGACCCCACGGCGCGCGAGGGATATCCGACTGACAGCATCGCTGACGCCCATTAGAAGTTATGCCTCGAAAAGAGAAACTAAGGACAGCAGTTGATTTCCAGGACCTACGTATTTGTTTAATTTCAGTGGACGTATTTACTAAACGACTCCTTCCTAACCCTCATAGTACAAGATCATAACGAAGAGGTGGTCTTGACACGCAAATGTTTGCGTTCCCGATGCTAAACGTGTCTTTTTTTATATTCGATTCATCGTGCGTGGAATTGATGTCATCTTAAGTCCTCTCTGCACAAATATACCGTGGGATATTTACATGGATTATTTAGCTACGTTGCGATTCTTAGTGGGGATGGTGAGGGGACGCTGAAATCAATGTTAATTCAAGAAGTTCTCTCGGGTTTCCCACCGGGTCAGGTTGTAGTGCACCGACGTTTCGAAGGCTGACTCTGCCATCGTCTTCAGGGTGAAGAACCCAATTCACTTCACCCTGAAGACGATGGCAGAGTCAGCCTTCGAAACGTCGGTGCACTACAACCTGACCCGGTGGGAAACCCGAGAGAACTTCTTGAATACCATTAGCCGGGAAAACATGAAATCCTTCATCAATGTTAATATTCACTCCCCCTTGGTGTCGCTACCGTCGTGTAAATGGGGTTAGAGTATTTTCCAATTTTCGATAGGAAACTACCATGCCAAAACAGATCCTGGCACAGGAGGAACCTTACGTACTGTTGCATGACGAAGGCAAAGATTTAACCAATCAAGAGATGTTTCGAAATAGGCTTTCTTTTCGTAAATTAGGACTCAACATAGCTTCTTATGCGCGAGAAGTATTTCTGAATGCTTTTGCAACCTTATGTACTCGTGATCGTGTTACTCTGTGGATACAAACTATGGAACATGAACCTTGCGTGACAATGTTCATAAAATTCCGCAGTTGTCAAAATTTTTTTCAGAGCGAACATTGTAGAAATAAAGCCTCGCATGATGATTGCCGGTTTGATTTTTCTATCTATTTCCTCTCTCTCTTTTCCATGTATTGACATTGTCCGCGTCTAAATATTTCCCTGATTATAGCTCATCCGGAAGCTGTCTCGCTATGTTTTGTTCCCTTCCTACCCATTGGGGCACGGTCGCATCTTGTCCATTTGTTTGCCAAATATACTTGTCTGTCTTGAGTTTTCACACTCTCTTGAAATTATAAGATCAGGTAATGTCTTACGCAGGACAAAGGGAACTTGTGTAAAACTTTGGCAGAAGCTGTAGACTGTTTAATGGAGAGGATAGGGTTTGAACAGGGGCAATCAAGAGGGAAGAGTGTATGTAGTAGGCACTTTGAACGGAATAAAGTGAAGCAGAAGATGGGGGAGTGGAGTGGAAATACGCGGGGTTTAGGAATAGTTTATTGTAGTGTTAGGTTTAGCTGGTGTTTTGTTCGATGTTAGGTAAGGCTTAGAAGTGGTCCGACTCCGTATTTCCAACGAGGATATGCCTTATCCGGAAGACTAGCATTAATAATAAATAGGCCATCTCTCCTGCAGTGTCCCGGAACTGAATCCGTGGAAAGGTTTTCCTGCCCTCCTCCAATTCTCATGCATTGAGTGGCTTTCCTTTTCGGAGTGGACAGGGTTAATATAGGAATTTTTCGAGGGTAATTAATGAATTTTTTGCGTGCTTTCCTTCTACATTGTCCATCTATCACTTATCATCAGTCACATTCAGTGGGGGCAATCCCTGTAAGTTTCCCCCGTTCTTCAGGATCCCGGAGTTTTTTTTATCTCCCAGCACGCCTGAAAAATCCTGCCCGTTCCCTTATTCATTTCTTCCCTTTTCTCTCTCCCCCGCCTTTCCATCGGCGGCGCCGTTTCTTTTTTTATTTTCCATTTCGATTGACCTCTACCTCGTGTCGCGTTACATCGATTGTATCGTAAACGTGACTCCATTGTCCGCTGAAGGGGGGACCATCAGAGAGCGCTCGGGGGAGTAGGCGGTAGGGGCGGGCGGGGGGGGGAAGGGCGAGAGGGTGAGGGCTCCAGGGAGGACGGTAAAAAAAATGAGCTAGGGAAAAAAGGGCAAATAAAAACAAAGGGAGCGACGTTCTCTCTCTCTCTCGCATCATGACGTTGAGTTACGCTTCTCGGAGATGGACCGCTTCCACCCGAAATGGAATTTTCCGTCGGGCGACATTTGAGGCGAAACTGAGAACTCAATGGGGTACATTTCTGCGTGGAGGCTGGCGTCGAACATTGACGGTTAATTTTTGTACGCTTTTACCCTAAAAATAAATCATGACTTTTTTGCCACGATACCTTCCTTCCAGCATTTTATCGAATGCGGATGGAAGGATTTTTGATAAACCATTCACCAAAATACATTTACGTGTTTTTCCAAGACCGAAATTGTTGTTGTGAGGAATGCGATCGATCACTTCCAAGCAAGCACACGTTTTTTCTTTATTTTCAGGCAACGCCCGAATAATATATATATATATATATATATATATATATATATATATATATATATATATATATATATATATATATATATATATATATATATATAGAGAGAGAGATAAACCATAAACACAGTAATCAACTCGAAGGTCGGTTTAGTAGGTGATGGTAGAGTTCACCCAGTACTAAGCCCTATACGGCGTGTGAAAATTCACACATCAGGGTAGGGGGGCCAGTTCCTTTCCCTGTACCGGTTATGGTTTCCCAGGAAGACCTAGTAGCCGAAAAATCACATAGCTTATATATATATATATATATATATATATATATATATATATATATATATATATATATATATATATATATATATGTGTGTGTGTGTGTGTATGTGTATGTATATATATATATGTATGTATGTGAGTGTGTGTGTGTGTGAGAACGGCATATAAGTAAAGGAGGAAGAATTATTTTCCTCTTTATCACGTAGTACACAACGACTAGCTTTGCGATCCTCAAAGTTGATGGTTTCCTTATATTTCATTTTAAATGGAGGGATTCTAAATTTAATTTTTTGATGTAAAACTGCCGGGGGCAAGATTTTAAATACGATTGAATATATTTTTCTTCCTATACCTCTTAAATGATTACCATTTGTACAATTTACAACGGTATTATTTTTTCCTATAGTATCTAAAACCGGGGAGCCTATTCCAGCCCAGCATATTTTCTTCTCTCGCAATTGTACTCTGTGCTGTGAACTGTGCATAGAATGAGGACCTTACAAAAACATTCAAGCGTCCTGTGCGTTTCCAATGGCTATTGTCCATTCTCTAGGAACGCATGAAAGAGTTGGTTTATGATTGTACTCGAATTCTGCATCGGTGTGATAAATTTTCGCAATCATTGAGCGTGTTTTTATTTAAGATTTTTTCGCCTGCAACCGGGCAGGCAATCCCATTTTTCATCGCCGGAACAAGGAATACTTGAAAAAAAAATCAAATGCAGCTCTTCATTTGACTTTAACTACTTTCAATTTAGTACGCCATAAATTCTATTGCAGGCCATTTTATTGGAAGTTATTATTATGGGAGGTTATCTGTGTCCGACTATCATAATTAGATTACGTCTGCGCAAAAATGTCTCTTGTTTTCCCTTTATCGCATCGCTTTCGCATTCGCTCCGTGTATTGTGTTTTTTTCAACCGTGGTCCGAAATGCATTAATAGTGACATGCAACTCACCGGCACACGGGGCAATGCGGCCGTGCCGATGGACGCCTGCGGTTTGCCTCGGTCGTCTGATTCCGATCCCCCTTCATGTTTCCCGTTCACAGTTTTTGTAGTAAAGAGGACTTGTAAGCTATCGGTTGAGATGGGCTCATTAAGGGCCCTCAAAGGCGACCCTGCACTTCGAAGCCCGCCCTAATAGGACAAGGAATGCCCTCGCAACTCACGCACGGCGGTGACGCTTTTCTTCGGCTCCTCTTCCTTTCTCTCCCTCCCGACATTCCCTTCACGTTCCCAATCTTTTCCTCTCTCTCTCTACCTCGCCTCAAGATTGCCTCCCTCCCTCCATCACCCTTTTAAACATTCCATTGCCTCTCAATTCTTCTTCCATCCGCCGATCCTCCCTTATTCAAATTTCCCCCAACGGCCTTACCTCTCCCCCATTTACCAAAACATCTCTACTCTTACTTCAGTCCTATTTCACCCTTTCCGTTATTTACCATACCGGCATGAAAAATTGAGCAACCATACCAACAACCACTGGCCTGTCCTTTTTCTTCGATGCCTTTTAAATTAAGTGCATTTCATAGTTTTTCCTCATTCATTTTGCGTGTGAAATTTATGGTGAGGTGTTCAATTGGCAAATTATGTGCCGAGAAAAGGAAACGATTAGTCCAACTTTGTTTCCATTCGGTGTATTTGTTGATCATTAGTCGGTGGTGGGGAGACCATGCGGGGAGAACATGGTGTCCATCTTTGATCATTTCCAATGCGCCATGTCGCTCGTTGCCCGCGGTGGGCAATGTAGCATTAGCATGACAAGAACCTCCCCGTTCTTTTCTTCTGGGAGAATTTCTGAGTGCCGTGCAGTAAAGTAATTTATCCACTTTCCTCTGTAGGCAGTGCACGCTGCATTGTACGTACATCGTCTTTCGAGCGCAATTCAGCCGATCAATACAAATTTCTGGTGCTCAGGGGGACTTTCCGCTGCTCCATTTCTAAGCCCCCCTGCCATGGCTACAGAAATACCCGGAAAACCCAAAAGTTAGAATGAATCGTCACTGCAGTGGCTCATACCTCCTTCTTCTTCGTTTACCTCATCATATTCTCTCCTCTACATCTATATATCGGGGTTGTCAACATCCCAAACTAGTTGCCGCGCAGTATACCATTCATCTAATTTCATCTATATGACTTTGTGAGATCAGTGTTAGTTCCTACTCCGGAAAAGGTAAAGGCTACATCATGTGATGATAACAGAACAATAAGTTTGATATCCCACTTAGCTGGAGTTGTTTTCAGGATCATCAACAAAAGGATAGAGAGTAGGGCAAATGATTGCTTAGGGGATGACCAGGTTGGGTTTAGGAAGGGGAGAGGTACGCGTGATGCCATTGTATTGACCGGCAGTAGGATGTTGAAGACTGTGGTAGAGGGGAGAATGTTAGGCAAAAGAGGAAAGGGCAGGAACAGGATAGGGATGTTGGACGGGAAGAAGGGAGGAAGAAAGTACTCAGAGATGAAGAGAGACTTGATGTAGAGTAGGTTGCTGGATTATGTTTCGTTAGGAGTCAAAATATTAATTAGGTAGTAGTGCCCATCCAAATCCTACCTTAAGCAGTAGATAACCTTATAATAATTATAAATAACATTCACACAATACCCCGCCAGCCACCGCAATGGCTTGTGGTGGTAGGTGTTTTAAGTCAACAACTATGCATGCCAATCATATCACATCGACACAAATATTAGTTTGATCATGCACTCGAAAAATGTTAGTTACACGAAATAAAGTACTTAAATGTGAAAATATTAAAAAGAAGGATACGTACTTTCAAATTTTTCTGTAGAACTGTTAAAAATACATGGGTACGTCAAATATAAAAATGCACGTAGGGAAGAACGTGCAGCATATGGACAAAATAGGTAAACTGCAAATTCTAATTATCTCCTGCGCGCTTGCGGTCATATTTATTTTGATTTCTAATTGAACGAGGAAATAACGTAATTTTAAATCTATCCCTTCTGCAATAAATATTTCTGATTTGACGTTGGTGATCAGGTCTACCATAGTGATTCGGGGCCTGCAATATGTCCACATAACATTCTCAGATAAGTAAAACTTTCCCGATTGGGCGGCGTACGCAGCGGCGTCGCACGTCTTCTTTAAAGCGAAAGAGAGAGCGAGCTGATGAAGCACCACTCCGAAAGAGATCCCTTTCCGAATTTCAGACCTCCGCGCCATTTTAAACCGATTTCCATCGACTGTGCGAGGGCAAGGAGAAGTGAGTAGTATTGTCAATCTCTCTCGCCCTCTCTCTTTCCCTCTAGGCCCCAGCGCCCCACCCCCCACCCACACCCCTCTTCCCACCCCCACCACTGCCCTCCACACCGCAACCCCAATCCGTCCATTCGGCCACCCAATCGGACGCGACCCTTTCGAGGGTGAAAAAGAATTCCACCCCACCCCGGGGCACCTTTAAATCCTCGCCCTTGTGCTGCATCTCCCCCCTTCCCCGTAAATCCCTCCCCCCAGCGCCCCCATCCCCCCCCGCTCCAGAGCCATGCGTCTTTCGTGGAGTGTGCCCGCCCCTTGCCACTCCCTCGTCCCTTGCGGTCTCACCCTGCCTCCCTCTCGCCCCACCCCCCGTTTCCCTGGCTTACGTTCCACCCGGAGTGCTCGCCACCCCCATGTCACCTCGCCTCCCTGCATTAAGGGACCAGTCGTTCGATTATTTATCGAATGAACCAACATACTTGTAATTTTTAATCATTTCGATATCGAACCTCGTTGTGAATGCTATGTCGATATGTCCTCCGTCCTTTATTTAGTCTCCACATTTATTCCTCAGTATTCCTCGCGCGTCCTTCTCTTTTGATTCATTTCTTATCTATTCCTAAATTCATGTACTCTTTCTTCGTGTTTAATTCTTCACAAACAGAGCATTTAAACTTTCGTGACTTAGATGTGATGTTTTTCGTCTTGACCGCTGACGCTCACTTATTTCCGCTCTTACGTTGTTTCTCATCTTTGTTTTTTTTTATTTCCTGGATGAATTATATTCTCGAATCGAACAACCAATGCGTTTATTGCCTTCCTGCTTGATACTCGTTCGCCGACATTTATTCGCTAATGTTTTTCATTCTTTCTTTGCTACACTCCATTTATATTACTCCTTGCCGTCATTTTAGGCGCGTCATTCCACCATTGTGATGCAGTAATTATCCACTGTCCGTTAATAGTGATTGAAAATCATAAAAAGGTTTTCCTATATTCCCTATTTCCCTATTCTCATATACTCTAGGCATCATAATTCCATTACTCTATGTGCTTTCGGTTTTTCGTAATGTATTTAGAACTCCATTAGAAAGCCATTTTATCTTTATATTCATTCTAGTCGTCGTCTCATTGCCGCACCTGTATTTCCATGTAAACCTACTTCCGATTTCTCATGATATATGTATTCAGGAGGGCAAAAACTAGAGCAGGTAGAGTAGTTTACGTATCTCGGTAGTGTTTTGGACCAACACGATCCAAGTAGTAGGGACGTAAGGAGACGAATTGCGCTAGGCAAAGAGGCTTTCACAAGGAGGAGGGAGTTAATGACAGGGACTTTGAGTAAGGATGTTAAGAAGAGACTCGTAAGAACTTTGATATGGAGCGTAGCTATGTACGGTGCGGAAACGTGGTCATTGAAGCAGGAGGTCAGACGTAGATTGGAGGCTTTTGAAATGTGGGTGTGGAGAAGAATGGAGAAGGTGAAATGGACAGAGAAGAAAACAAATGAGGAAGTACTTGGTATGGTGGGCGAAGAGAGGGGTTTGTTGGGAGCAATCCTATGGAGGCAGGAAAAGTGGATGAAGGGGGTGTTGACCGGCAGTGGGATGTTGAAGACTGTGATAGAGGGTAGAATGTTGGGCAAAAGAGGAAAGGGAAGGAACAGGATAGGGATGTTGGACGGGATGAAGGGCGGAAGAAAGTACTCAGAGATGAAGAGGGACCTGATATAGAGTAGGATGATGGATTTTGTGTTTTGTTAGGAGTAATAAAATATTTGTTTGGTAGTAATGTCCATCCAAAAACCTACCTTAACCGGTTGATTACCTTAAAAAAATATGTATTCATGTTACTTTCTCATGCATCCTGCATTCTCCACGTGAACTTTACCCTCGGCGCACCTCACGCTGGCCATCACTGTTTGCCGTGAACAGTCCGTAACGCGAGCTGGCATTCAACGCACCTCTATTCAATCCGCCATTGTTTCCTTAGAGAGTGTGGGGTCAGTTGCAATCACGTTCCTGGTTGAACTGATTCCATTTGCTTTCATAGAACGATGGAGTGGGTGTGCGTGAGGGTTTTTTTCTAATGTCCAACGGCGAAGGCGGGTCTGCCTTTGAAGTTTAAGCGCCAGATATTTTGAAAATGTCCCGACTTTCTCTTGACTATATCGTATATAATCAGTAGTTTTCACTATCAAAAATACCACGCCAGAGCGTACCAGTTAATTTTCCTTTCAAAATAGGTTTAACATATCCTTTTGTGGACAATGGTAGTATTTTAAGTTGAAAAACATTTTAAATAAAAGGGAATAGTTTTTCCTTAGTTGGGTTGAAATCTAATATTTAACAGATTTTTAATACATTAGCCTTTTTTTCAAATATGGGATACCATCAAAAGTCACCTCGGAAGTATGAAGAGAGAGCCCGTTTAGTTTAATAAAACTAATTTATAATAGATTAATTTAATATAATCGTTCTTGTGAAAAATATATATGATATACTTAACGGTTTCAGACTTCACTTCGAGGAATTATGAGATATCCATGTTAAAAAGATTGGGTACTTTTCCACCGGAAATTAAATCTGTGAGTAAAATATCTTTGTCATATGAATGTATTGGATGTCTTCCCGCGTTACTTCGGGGGACTTTTTTTTTGCTTAAAACCGCAACACTGCCGAAGTTTTTCTCGTCGTGAAGGGGATAATGGCGCCTCTAGTCGAATACGGTTGGCAATTAATGCGTTTCTCAGTGTAAAGCTGAGGCGATCTGCTGCGTGTTGCTTTTCAAACAGCCATTTTTTATTGTTCCACAATTAAATAAGACACAATTTATTAATAAGCACGGGGTAATTAGTAATGCTTTCTCTTCTAACTCTCAAATGTTTCCTAGCTACGGCGAGTCCAATTTCACAATTAGCTCTTCGTTTGATCGCAATTTATCTTTCCGTAAAAGGGATATGGCCTTCCACGGTAATTTTATTATTATTGAAGAAATGGCTTAGGTTTTTATTGTACTGATGGGTCAGTTTCAGTTTGGTTTGCATGGATTCAGTGTAAAGGGTGTTTTCATATTCTGAGATCCTCTCCAATACCGAACCACTTGAATGGCGTCCTCTTTTGGGTGCTTTCGTGGCGGCGGTGGGAGGGGGGCGGGGCAGGGGCTTTGGCGGACGACCCCGTCGGTCGGTCTTTCGGGCGATGGGTGCGGATGCGCCGGAAGGTTTACCTCCCCCACCCCCTGCGGCTCTTTGTCTGGGCTTGCGAGGAAAACCGCGATGAGGCCGGCAATCATGGGCGCTGTTTCACGAGGGTCGGATTGTTTTGAGGGAGGTCACGGCGGAGCAGGGGAGAGCAGTGGTTTCAATCTCGCCCCGAATAAAGTCGCCGGCCCTCCTTCCCACCGCCCACTCGCCCCCCGCATCTCCCGCCAGCACCCTCTGACCACTCCACTACTTCCCCGCGTGCAGACCACAGTTTTCCTGTGTCCCACAGCTTACCCCATCAAGCGGTTTACCCGAAAGATCACTTTTGACCTCCGAACCTTGTAGTTGTGAACAAGTGTAAACCTTGTAATATTTCACACCAATTTAATTTATATTCCTCGATCGGATTTTCACATCACATCTTCAGGTACGTTATTAATGGCATGCGTCTTGAACGGTTAAGGTTGGTTTTTGATGGACGTAGGATGACTACATCTACTGCTCTGCCTACCGCCATTGAAATCAACCATTCTTCAACTCCGAATGCTTTGTCTTTTATATCTTCATTTCGTTCGAATTGCCTGTTTTTCATCTCTACGTCCTCGTCTCGATTACAGTTTTCAATAATCCCCCCCTCGATGTAACTGGTCTTCTTGATCTGTTTCTTCTTTTCTCGAATCTCTCCCAGTGACATCCTTTCTTCTCTGCCAACCGCGCATATCAGTTCTTCCTTTGTTTCCGTTGTGTCGCTTCCCCACACCCGCGGCTCAAAATCCACCATTCCTTCATTTCTCACTTACCTCAGTGGCAAGTTTCCGCGCCGCACAGAAATACGTTTACAATCACGAAAGAATCTATATATATGATGGAGGGTTTTGTATTTCTCCAATTTACAGTGATCGAAAAATTTTGATCGATCGTGTGGCAATCGCGTCCATTTCGTAAGGTTAACACGATCCTGGGATTCGACCGGTAGTCAATTTATAAGAGCGCTTAGGTAATATTTAGGAGTACATTTTAAACTTACGCCCGTTTGACTCCTCTATTAACTGTGTTGCACAATTCTTAAATGGCGGAATAATCATGGGGTTCCTTTGGTGCAACTTTAAAATTTTAGATGAGTCTTGTCAGCTTTTCTTGAATGAAAGACGAACCTGTAAGAATGTGTCCACCCCCTCGGTTTCCGCCCCCTCCTCCCCTTCCTTCAATCTCCCCGGATTGTCGCTTCAAAATAAAAGTCGCTGAGGGTTAGGTTCGCCAAGCGCACTATTCCTTCGTCCTTTGACCGACGGCGATTGAGTGTCGCGAAGGTGGGAGGTAGAGGGTGGGGAGGGAGGAACGAAGGAAGGAACGAACGGCTGCGGCCGGGCACTCCTCCCTCATCTGGTCCCCGTCCGGAGAGGAGAGATGTGACCGGAATCGAACGGCCGAAAATCCGAAAGTTCCCCTCGCGCGGGATTCCCTCCGTTTCATGTATCCCGTGCCGGGCGTCGTGCCGAGTGATTACAGGCTTCCTGTGTAGTGGGCAAGTTACGAGGTCAAGGAGAGGCGGCGAGTTTGATGGGATGCTGTGGACTCGGGGGAAGATCATGTTGGCAAAAGTGGGAATGGGCTCGAGTGGTGTGTGGGTCTATGCTGTCCCAGGTGACCCGTGCTTTCCAGCGCGTAGAAACGCCGAGGTAATGCGGGAGGGTCATGGGAAGGACCAGGGGTGGGAATGAGAGCAGTTGGGCGACTGATGAAGTCACTCAGGTCTGCGGATGATCAGACTGGAGCCAGTCAGCCGAGGTATTGCATTTCAAAGTTAAGCGGATAACGACACCAGTGTTAGAGGCATGAGGCAAAGATAAATCATTTAGGGTAAGGTAGTGTATGGCACAAGCGTATCGCAGCATAGGGTTCTCAGAAATGGGAAGATTAAGTTAAACGTTAAACGTAGGGGAGATATGTTGGACAACAATGAAAGGATGTAGTTTGGGGATAACCAAAGCGTCTTGAACAAAAGTATTGGATACAAATTTATTGCTATTAATTACATGAAAGTTAATTAAAATATTTTAATTATTGCCAGATGCTGAAGGGGCTTGATAAAAATATCCCTTAAGGAGTGATGTAAAAAAATTATGGGTAAATCTTTTATGTTGAGGATATTGTTTTTTGGCTTCAAAACTTGACACCAAATGCCGCGGTGCGGGAAGGAAGTGGACAATTATTTTATTTTCGTTTTACACTTTTGCATTTTTGCTGTTAAAATTTTGATCGATGAAAATTATTATTTTCTCAATTTCTATTATATGCATAGAATGCTTAACTTGACCTCTGCATTAATTTATCCGTTTACATATGCTGGCTTGGTGTTATATAATATTCACTGCGTTCAGTGATTTTCTCGTGAAGATTCACTTTTCAATCGATGAATGAGATTTCTGTTTTTATATATTTTAATCATATGAAATGATTCAAAAGTTAACATTAAAACAACATTTTTAATTGATCATATTAAAACAAAATGGGTCGTTAATTGTTTTCGCAGAATACGTTTGATATTTGCTGTTTGGGTTTGCTCTTCGTTGTCATTCAGCCCCTTCCGTTTTTCTCCCTTGTTAACCCGGAATGGCGTGTGAAGATGCTACCTTGAACTGACCTTGTCTGTTTCGGAATTGGCTGAGAACAACGGCATGGTTGGAAGAGTAGAACATCCTCTTCACTTTCTCCGTGGCATATCCATCAAAACCCCTATCATTCAAACGTCCGTCTTCCATTTCGAATTCCGCTCGTCCGTTGCGGAGGCCATGATTTTGCTGCGGAATCCGAGTCCCCTCCCCCACCCCCTCCTGTCTGCGCAGTCGAGCGAATAAGAAGTCTTCCTTTTCCTGGAAGATCTCTGATCATCGCGATCCTCGTCTCTGCTCCATCGAATACTTCGCCCCACTCTTTTAAAGGCCGTTTTTGATGAGAAATCAACGAGCGCAAGTTCATTCGACGCGAGTCCCCGAATCGATATACTACCCTGTCCAATAAATACGCGAACTGAGGTTATAAAAATTGTATTTTGCAAAATTTAGTCTACATCGATTTTGTCCCCTTCAAAGTGCTCTCCATTCGTTGCTATTCACTTATTTCATCTTCTTTTTCACTGTTTAAAGCACCGTTGGAAGTCCTCGGCAGTTAGGCTTTTTAGTTTTCTCGTCGTTTCTTGCTTTATTGTGTCCACATCTTCCCAGTGCTGTTCCCTCGTCACATTTTTGCATTTTAGGAATAGGAAAAAGTTGGAGGGGGCGAGATCAGGCGAATAAGGGGGATGATCAAGGATCAAGGTGATTGAATTTTTTACCAGAAACTGGCGAACAATCAATGCTGAATGTGCAGGTGCGTTGTCTTGGTGAAGGATCCATACATCATGTCCGGTTATAATAGTGTGCACTGTTGATTTTCCTCAATTCAGTTCATCAGCTCTCATTCGGACAGTTTTTCGACGATCGGCAAGAAGGACAAGGGACCCACGCACACGATCAATGTTGTCGTCAACACAGGTGGTCGAAGGTCGCCCCGGCCTTGCATCATCCGTGGCGTCTTGTCAGCCATCTTTAACACGCTTAAACCGTTTGAAAACGGATGTTTTCTTCAGACTATTATTAACGTAAACGACCCGTCAATATTTCAGTAATTTATAAGTAACTTTTACCGCACTTCACCAAGAAACTTGATGTTGATTCGTTGCTCAGTAATTTCGTCATTTTCAATTTTCGACTAACAGTCAAACCTGGGACAACAGAAACTGACATAACTGGCACCATACGCACAGCTCGATGATCCGCCAAGCACAGACGGCTCGTTGGGTATCAGGCAACCAGCGCCGCTAGAGTGCGGGCCTCCGAAGTTGAAGTAGCTTACTCTACTACTGAACGGGGTAGTTTGTATGGAGGCATTGACGCATTCTGCGAAATTTAGATTTCTTTAAATTTTTAATGGCTCTAGTTGACGCGGCCGAACAGGAACAGAGAACGGTATGATGAACGATGGTTCTCTGGAAATTTCAAGCTTAAATGGGGCTGTCATTTTATATTAGCCAACGCTTTACAACACCACCTTGCTAACACCTCCTCGTTGCCCAAGGTGGTCATTGAATTTACAAATACAGCGTCTTTTTTTTCCCTTTTTAGGTAAAGGGTTTGTTTAACTTGGTTGAATGCTGATTCAAAATCGCAGTCTTACTCGATGAGAGGATTGAAGTAAAGGAAAAAACGCAAAAGAACGACCGTTGAATCTTCATTGCGCTGAAAGCTTCTTTCCGAAGCGCCGATTTTGTGCACATCCCTTTAAGGATTCTCTGCTTTGTTTGCAATCGGATAATTATCTCTTCGCGTCCGACGTTGACTGAATGAAATTCCCATTGCCTTTACCTTGCAAATTGAAAAATAATTCAGCGTCAACACACAGCTTTCCACGTTTATGGGCATAAACTCAACCAACGTGTGCAAGATTTCAGTGGTGGCCTAACTTTGAGGTTGTATAACCCATTTCTAGCAAACAAAAACGGAGGAGCTCAACAAACAAGCGACCGTTTACCAGAATGTTGACCTCTTGGAAATGTTGTATTCATGGCAAATTTGTTGGAGACTTGTGCGGTAGGAAGCTGGTTATGAGCCGGCGTAGGGTTTGACGTGTTCAATTTCAAAAACAACTTTTAAACCACCGTTATTTTCTCATTCAAAGTCAAACCGCAGTTTTAAATACAAACGCAGCAATTTGTAGTGTGTGTGAAGTTGATTATTTACATCTTTGTTTTCCTGGAAGAGAGTTCCCTTCCGTTTTGGCCTTTAGTCCGTTGCCTTCACCGCAGCACATCGAAGGCCCAGTGCCACTGGCGTGTAATCCACGCTAAGGTATTGCGTAACCGACCTATGTACCCGGTCGTTATGTTGTAGAAATTATGCTAATTTGACGAGTTAAATTTCCCATTTACGCTAGGGCTGTTAATTATCGAACACTTAAGTATTGCTGCGTTGCAAACTGCTTTTAACCTAATATTGCAATCTTAATGTTAAAGCTGGTTGCGTAAATACTCAAGTCCTTTTGAAATATATGGCAAAAAAATCAATTTTTCTGTGTAGGCATAGTTGTGTAACCTTTGTCCTTCCGGAACCTGCCTTGACTGATAGAATTTCTAGTAATAATAATAGTTATAACAGTGGTAGTGTGCTAAAAAGGTTGGTTAGGTAAGGATAAGGAATAGGGCAAGAACATGAAGCTAAAATACCTTCGTGTTTGCACTTCCAGACATTGCTTTGACAGTAAATTCTTTATTACCTCCACGCGACGTTGAGTGTGATGACTTAATGAAATGTCATGTCTTAAGAATTGAAAAACAGTTTAGTAATATTGCCCAACATTTTCGAATAATGTAGACTCTTTCAGAATTGTTGTTATTCTTTTCTTATCCGAACGTCATATTGGTCAGTTTTAACTATTCGTTCGTCACGATAAGGGATGTCATCGATCCGTAGAGGCATTTGCATTCGCTTCTCCGGTTCAAGAATCTCGTTTCGAGCCGGCCCGCCGAGGGCTGGGGCAAGGTAAGTCACCTCTCGGAAGTGAAACAGCAGATGGGATTTGATATGCGAACGTATTATTTTGAAATTTTTGGCAAGAGGCGATGTGGGGTGGGGGAGAGTGGACGAGTGGGGAATCCGTGGAAATTGCGGAGAGTCGGGGTTCTTTTTTTTTGGTGGAAGGGCGTCCGATGGGCGAATGGCCCGAATGAAATGGTGGAAATAATAATTTCAAAAGAGCCGTGGGGTGGGAGATGGCGCCTGTGGATTTTCCGCGGGGAAACGCACGCGGATAAGGGCTGGAGAGGGGGCGGGGTCCTTTGGGGGTGGGGAAGGGGAGAGAAGGTGTTTGCCAGAAAGGACACACAGGGGTGTGGGGGAGGACTGGGTGCGGGAGGGGAGCGGTGGTCGATTGGTAAAACCTTAGTGTGTGGAGCGGCGAGGCTGGTTCTCCTGAAAGGTCGGCTTTCGCTCCGCCGATGTATGTTAGAGGGAATGGATAACACACTAACTGAATATTCATGGGGGGAGTGGAAAGGATAGGTGGTGCGTGTCCCCCAGCGAGGGGGGAGGAAAGCCCGCCTTCGATCTCCCCCTATCTCCCCTCCTGACCCTTCCCCCCCATTCTCTTTCACTTCCGACCCCCTCTCTCTTCCCGTCCTCCGCATTCCTCTCTCCAACTACGTATCCCTCTCCCAACCTATCTCTCCCTCAATGTATACGTGCCTCTCTCCAACCAATCTCTATTCATCCATTTCTCTCTCCATCCCTCTGTTTACACGTAGTCCTGTCCGTTTGCCCATGCATCTGTCCTTCCCTCTCTCCGCCTATTCTTGTCCCCACTTATTCTCATCTCTACCTGTTCTTCTATTTGTCTAAAGCTCTATCCATCTTTATCGCTCTTTTCCTCACTCTCTCCACCTCCCCATCCCTTTTTCGGTCTCCCTACACACATGGCAGGGCGCTTGGATCCGGACAAGCGCGCGTTTCCTTGAATGAGATTTCCTCGCTGGATAAGCAAAACCTTCCCCAGACTTCTCCGAAGCATTATGCTTAGCTACTATATCGTAAGCAGTTGATCTGGGTTACCAGAAGAATCGAACTATTCCGAAATACAACGCCCAGCGCGAACACTTTCGGTATTAGCGGCTCTTCGATTGTACTCCGCACTTGTACGAAACATCTCGGCCATTTTGAGGTTATAGCTGTTAAGTAGATGCTTATAACTTTCAAGAACCCCAGTTATGACCTCCAGTGGAACTAGGATATGACGGGAAATTCAAATTGAAATTTGTCCGAATTTAATCGCCGCACCCTGTATATCGCTCCAGCTCCTGATCACCCTATCCTTCACCCCTCTCCCTTCCTCCATCTCCTCATTCTTCTCTCCATCCCTGTCTCTATCTACCCCTTCCTCCACTCATCCCTGTCCCTCCATCTCCGCCCTCATGGGCCTCCCGCCACGACCTCGACATTTCCCTCATCCACTGATAATCTCGATTCCATTCCAGTCTTTTGCCTTCCGCCGAATATCGTAGCTTCCGTCTCATTCCTCCCCTCGTTCATTACCTCAAGTCGTCGTCTTCCTCCCCTAGTACCCCCCCCTTGCACTACCCTCCGCCCATGCCGACCTCGGGCGAATCCGACAAATGGGTGTCCCAATTACGGGGGTTGGGGTTGTGCTGGTTGGGCACGCGTCTTCTTCCCTCGATCCTTGCGGTGGGAAATGGAAATCCGAATTACTCACCGCGGGGGTGTCCCTCCCCCCCTGTGGTCGGAGTTCAAGCTAAACAGCGGAGTGGTGTCAGGGCACGTTCGAAATTTAAAATTTTCTAGCAAAAGTCGAAAAAGGTTTTAGTCTCTTCCCCCCCCCCTCTTTAATTCGTTGTCTCCAAACCCTCATTTGGAATTTCGCGTGGCGTGATCAAGGTGCAGATGGGAGGAAAGGCGGAGCAAAGGACGGCAGGGGTCGCCCGAGATGCGGGTGGGGGGGGGGGCAAGGAGGGTGGCTCCGATTATTATTTCCCCATCTCCGTCGCGCTCTCACACACGCACACACACACACGCACAAGCCATGAACAGACCAGGTGGCGTGCGTGTATTTGGGTGTGCTTGTTTCGCGGAGGGTGCAGCGGTTCCTGCAGACACCAACCTTTTCCACGCCCTGCATCCAGGAGCCAACCCCTTTGGCGAGGCACCAACTAGAAAGTGCGACTTCCGTTTTGCTTTTCAAAATATATTGGATGAATGTGACGATCTCAAACCTGGGTATGCGTGTTGAGTGGGAATGTTACTTCCTCATGCCACCTGGAGTGCTCCCGAAGATCATTTCGTTTGTGGTCTACAAGCATGTGTGCATTAGTTTTCCGCCTGCCCTCGTAGGTGAGACGCCGGATGAAAATCGAATTACGGGAAAGTTAAAAGTGAAAATGATGGCTTGGGAAACTGGCGGTATCCACGAAAGAAGAAAATATAGAGGATCTTGTCATTTTCGATGTCTTTCGATTTTGTTTTATTTTGCTAATTCCTGCGTTTTTCCAGAGGCAGTGTGGTAGTCCAGGGGTAGAGGGTTGGATCACTGACCGGAGGGCCTAGGATCGATTCCTGGGTACCCTCACCTCCACCCGAGCCATGTGATTTTTCGGGTACCAGGTCTTCCTGGGAAGCCGTAACCGGCACAGGGAAAGGAACTGGCCCCCCTCCCCTGATGTGTGAATTTCACACACCGTATAGGGCTTAGGGAACTGGGTGAACTCTACCATCACCTACTAAACCAACCTTCAATTAATGTGTTTATTGTTTTTTACAATATGCTTGCAATATACACATAGAAGGAGTATTTTGGTTTTACGTAATTATGAATGGATAAATGTGCAAAAGAAAAGAATGATCAATTCTTTTATGTTGATCGTAATGTTCTACTCTTCGGAAGCTTTGTAGTTTAAGTAAAAGGATGAGCGTAGATAGGATGCTGCTTCTGCTTTATGCTGGAGATTTGACCGAAATGTGTTCCGTAGCGATGTGTTGATTGGCTGAGCTGGCTCTCCAAACCCGTTTGCTTCATTTGATCTCGGGGCGATGACGTCGGCGGCCCTGTCTCTCTCTCTCTCGCTATTTAGACGCGGTCTCTGATGGAGTCCACTGCGAGTGCCATTAAGGGCGTGATTCACGGGACGGCGCCTTGATTTTTTGCTTAAGAAATAGGATTAATCCTCTCCCGTTTGGATCGAGCTTCCAAACTCGCGCACTACCCTTCACTCGCCAATGACCCCTTCCGTTAATTCGCTGCTCTACCGGGAGCCCCCTGCTCTTCTTCACGCAAAACCGCTCTGATTTTCGGCTTTGACTTCCCCGAATCGCTGCTTCCTCATTAGTCCACGACTAGGCTCGTCCCGCCCGCGGTGAGGAAGGAACACCAGGCGGCGCCTTACTAGCGTGGGCGCTCATCAAGAGACCTCCCTCCTGGTCCTCTTGTTGCACCTGGCGAATAGGAATCTCACCCACCCCTTCGTATTCTCAAGGCGTTGCCAATTCTTTGTTCCTCGAAATGGCTTTGGCGCGGTGGCGTCTGGCGAGGATCCTACGCTATCAATTTTGATCTTCGATTGGTATCCCTGCTCTCACTATCATCCCAATTTGAGAGAAAGACGTTTTGCGGTGTTCGACTTTAGTGGTACTAATTATATCAGCCAGCCAGAATACCGAGGGAGCTAATTGCCGGCGGTTGAGAATGCATCAGGATTTGCTCTCGTTCTACTGTAGCATTTTCCGAGTATAGGTACGTTACGATAATGATGTGTTATAATTGAGTGTTCGTACCAATCATTTGTGATATGCGTCGGAATAAGCCGTACCTGATGACTTCACCCTCGTGTTTGCTAGACAAACTTATGAATCGTACCTCTATGTGTGTATGTATATTTATAAACATAGTGGCCAACCCGAAGGACGGTTTGGTTGGTGATGGTATAGTTCACCCTGTACTAAACCCTATACGGTGTGTGAAATTCACATATCAGGGTAGGGGGGGGCAGTTCCTTTCCTTGTGCCGGGTAGGTTTTCCCAAGAGGATCTGGTACCCGAAAAACCACATAGCTTGGGCGAAGCTGCAGGTGCCCAGAGAGCCATGCTCGGGAATCGAACCCGGGTGCTCCGGTCAGTACTCCAACGCTCTACCCCCTGGACTACCACGACTTACAAATTTACATAAGTGGATACATATGTATAAAAGAACAGAGAACGCTCTTCAGTTCCGACAAAAATATATAAAACTTTGTGTGTGTATTCAATAAAATATGCATAAACACACGTTATGTCTGACTTTTTTATCACTGACCATACGCAAGCAAGTGTTGAGATCATCAGTTTTTCAGTCATCCTACATATTTGGAGGATAATCGTGGATTTGATACTGTTGAAATGAAACTATGGAAAAGAATGGAAGACATTAAATCACGGCATTTGGTTGGCAATAAAATGTTGAAGAGGAGAATGTTAGTGAAGCGAGCTAGGAGAGGAAAAGAATAAGGAATCTGGATTGAATGCTGGCAGAAAGCTTGTAGAATTGAAGGCAGATTTACTGCAGTGCATGATGTCACGCATTTTCTCGGGTGAGGCTTAGAACTGTTTTTGTGATTTAACTGCCAGTTCATCCTAAACCTTCTTCAACGGTAGATTTCCATCAATTGAACCTAATCCGTAATCGGTATCAAATAGTATTTTGCAGTTTCGGTATTTTATATTTAGTGTACATGTATACGAAATTATGAGCATTAGTTTTATGATATCGGCATGCTTGGTCTAGGCAATCTGAAGGATGCGGAATCTATATTGACCATCGGTGTCGCTCCCTCCCTTCGCCGCCACCCGCTCCGTTCGCTCCCCCCCGCCCTTCCCTTATTTCTCCACCTACGTTCCCACACACGACCCCTCGTCGTTTGACGCCGCACGCCCCTGCTCTCAACGTCCATTTGCATGCCTTCGCCTTCTCCGTTTCTCTCCAGCCGGCCCTGATTCCTCCTGCCCCTCGTCCGCCGAATCCCTGCGAGAGTGGCCTTCAAAGGGAAGTGAAAAAAACCGGTATTCCCTCCATCCCCGCCCATCGCCCCTGTTGCAATCCCATCGCTCGCAAATCCTTGGCGCCTCTCACCCTCCAGTTCCCTTTTATTTTAATCCCCGGGGAAAAAGACTCATCGCTCGAGACCCGACAGTCCAGGGTAATCCGCCTGTCAATCCGAACCGTTATGTCTTCCCATTCCCACCGCCTCAACGCGCCCACCTCTTTGCCCTCTCTTTGTGCGGGACACAATATCCCCTCCGCTCAACTATTTCCTTCGATATGCTATATTACGGACACTCCGTACGCGATGAAAGTACTGACCTGTCAGTTCACCTTCGGAATAGCGTGGTGGAAACTTCTAATCGATGTTAATATCTACCCTGGACGGTGTTTTCGGCATATTTCTCCGTGTGCGTCGGGAGTGGCGGAGTTAAACTTTGAACGCGGACAAGGATTGGGAGAGTGCGATGGACAGAAGTAAAAGCAAAAGAAAAACTGTGAGGGTGGAGTGAGGTGTTTCGGGTAAGTTCGAAGGAGATATTGAATGGCAATGGAATGTTGAAGAGCGGTAGAAGGGGCAATTATGGGCAAACCAATAACCGGGTAAAAGATCACCCGAGTTGGAGTGAATGAATGGGGGAAAAGTAATTGTATGTTTCGAAATATTATTTGCTGTGTAAAAAATTTTATCAATGATATGATAAGATTTACTTTGTCGTCTTCTGTGCAGCTGCTGTCGGTTTTCCTTCGCAAGGGTATCGTGAGATGAATACCGCGGAAGCCTTGCCTCTCTACCGCTGCAGGCATGGCACACGGCCGATTAGGCCGAGTCCCGTAGCTGCCAGGACTCGTTTTCTCCATGCTGTCCATCATAGCAATCTTGGATATAATAATTGAGGTGCTTTCCCGTTGCCTTCATCAATTGGAATATATATTGGAATTGTAAAATAATAAAGCTTTTTATGTGGAATAGGAACGTGTCTTTTCTCTGCCCTCATCATGAAGGCATTCCACCTAGTTAAGCCTGAAACTGTTATGTTTATGTATGCAGTGCTTGGAATCATAAAACTCCTTGCTCGAAAGTCTACTGCTACGAGTTACCTTAATACTCCTATAACCCATTCACTAGACATAAATGACTGCTAGCCTAGAATTTCATATCAATTATCTTCCTAAATACCATTAATTGCACTTCCTAAAATGATGCCATAAACACTATATCAAATCATAATCATCTATTTTATTATCTCACGCATTAGTTCTGGTTCTTCCGTGCACAAATCGTGGTTTGTGGCGAAGCGAGGTATGCAATGCATTTTTCTTTGCGAGGGTATATATCCTACGGCCTGAAAAATATTGATATTTCTTGCACTGCCGGCGATGGCCAGGTGCTCAGTGATGCTCAGCTAGTCTTTTTTCGCGCGACGGAATTTTACGTTGGGTGCCAAGGGAGGCAGGGCCCGCTCGCCTCGTGGTCCTCAACGCGCGCGTGGAGGCAGATGGGAAGGGGGGGGGGGGAAAACACGACACTTCTGGGCGATATACTTAAGTGCTAGGGCGAGCTCTCTCCCCTCTGGGGCTCCCTCATTACTATGACGGCGGAGGGAGGAGGAGGCGAAATGAACAGCATTTTAAAAAGTTCTCTTTTCTCTTTCTTTTATTTCCCTCGCCACCATCCGTGACTCGCTCCGAAAACTGCGCCCCCCCTCCCTTTGCCGCTTCCCCTCACCCCCACCCCCAACACCTCACCCCAACACACCACCCTCGCAACTGGCGAGTGCATCAGCTCAAGTGCCCGCCCCTCCAATGTCTCATCTTCGCGAGTGCCAACCTGCTACTCTCCTTCCGACCCCTTCGCTATTTTATTCCAATGCCCTCTCTCGCCGCCACCGTACGAATCCCTTTACGGGCGCCCCGCCGATGTGCATACGTGAGGCCCTTGCAAATAGGCCGTGTTCCCAAGCCTTGAAACGTTGCTTTTAGGACCTTTAGGGAATTTGAATCTGAATCGTACCTTCGGTGGGCCGCCCCCGCGCCCTCCTCTCCGATTCCTTAAACCGTTCTCCAGCGGCCGTCCGCACCCGTCGCCCCCACACCCCCCACACCCTCCCCCACATCCCCTCTCTTCCCCCGCCCCCACACCCTTCTCTTCCCCCGCCCCCACACCCTTCTCTTCCCCCGCCCCCTCACCCTTCTCCGCCCCATTCTTCCCGCCGTCCTTTCCTTGCCTTGGAGCCAAGCCCCTTCCATTCATTCCCACTTTATTCCCTCCCCACCTCCCCCCCCGCTCCAAGCAGCTTCCACGGCGAAGGGCGAAGTCGGGGGGGTTGATGGCGCCATCCAACGAAGGCGCCACCCTTTCGAAAGGGAAGGGGGCGTGTTAGGGTATTGCTCCTTGTACCCTCAAATAAATTATTTGAAGAAATATGATGAATTAAACTTCCTGATGAATTGACAGAACGGGCAGGCATGGTACTTCATTTAATATTTGAAAAGAAATGTGTCATGACTGACAGTTATTGAATGTGCAAATTTCCCCTTAAAACTATTTAGTTCACTCGATTTACGCTACAATAGAACAGAAAGCGCCAAAACCTGTGGTATATATTTTGTCCGGAGAAAAGAATGTATGCGTATTTGGCATTGGATTTCGATTCAGGTATGAATATGGTTCAAATGGCAGCCCCTTGGAAGCTGTCTCACTTTGAAGAATTTGATGCAAGGACACTTTGAATCTACGCTAGCGAGGTGGGAAAATGAAAATGTAGAAGCATTAAATGGCTTGAAAATGAACGAGTACCAACAGGCGGTAGAGAAATACATGGAGGATGGTAAAGATGGTTAAGTACTATCGAAGAAAAATGGGAAAGTCTCAAGAAAGGGTTATCGAAAGCCGCAAAGGGCACTATTGGAACCGTTAACGCTAAAAGGACTAGGAAACCATGGATCACGGATGAGATAATTACAAAGATGGAAGAGCGGAGAAAATACAAGAATGTAAATACAGAGTTAAGCAAAATGAAGTACAAAGAATTAAACAAGAAATTGAGGCTGGCAACAAATAAAGCAAAAGAAGCATGGTGGAAGACGCAGTGTGAGGATATAGAAAGTCTGCAGCGGAAGGGTGAAATCGGTGCGATGTACAGTAAAGTTAAATCGTTATCGGGAAATAAGAAAGGAAGAGCTATGCTAACAGTTAGAGATAAGGCGGGTAAGGTAATAGTTGACGCAGGAAAGATCCAAGAGAGATGGAAGGAGTATATAGAAGAACTGTATAGTAAAGAACTCAGACCAACAAAGTTAGACATTGAAAAAGAAAATGACGTAGCGGAGGACAGCTTAGGTCCAGGCATACTAGACCATGAGATAGAAAGGGCATTAAGGGAGATGAAACTAAATAAGGCCGTGGGGATGGATAACATTCCCGCGAAACTATTGAACTGTTTAGGAAAATACGGGAGGAAGAGGCTATATGGGCTGATTCGTAGTATCTATGAGGAAGGAATCTCTCCGGAAGACTTTGTGAGATCAGTGTTAGTTCCTATTCCGAAAAAGGTAAAGGCCACGTCATGTGAGGACTATTTGGACAATAAGTTTGATATCCCACGCAGCTAAAGTTGTTCTTAGGATCATAAACAAAAGGATAGAGAGTAGGGCAAATGAATACTTAGGGGATGATCAGTTTGGGTTTAGGAAGGGGAGAGGTACGCGTGATGCCATTGCGGTAATGAGATTATTAATCGAGAGGAATGTAGAATACAATCAGGAGGTATTTGTTTGTTTCGTAGATTTCGAAAAAACGTTTCATAGATTGAATTGGGAAAAACTAATGAGCATATTGCAGAAAATAGTAATAGATTGGAGGGAAAGGAGGCTAATCCGCAACCTGTACATGTCTCAGACTGCTCAGGTGCGGGTGGGGAACGGGGAGTCAGGATGGGCAGTGTTTTGGAAGGGGTGTAAGGCAGGGTTGCCCATTATCGCCGTTGCTGTTCAATCTGTATGCAGAGGAAATGATTAAAGAGGTATGAGAAGAACTGGTGGTAGGAATGAATGTGGGCGGGGAATTCGTAGGGAGTTGATGACAGGGACGTTGAGTAAGGATATTTAGAAAAGACTCGTAAAAATGTTGATATGGAGCGTAGCTGTGCACGGCGCGGAAACGTGGTCATTGAAGTAGGAGGATAGACTCGGACTGGAGGCTTTTGAAATTTGGGTGTGGAGAAGAAGAATGGAGGAGGTGAAATGGACCGAGGAAAACAAATGAGGAAGTACTTGGTTTGGTGGGCGAAGAGAGGGGTTTGTTGGGAGAAATCCTGTGGAGGCAGGAAAAGTGGATGAAGGGGGTATTGACCGGCAGTGGGGAGTTGAAGACTGTGATAAAGGGGAGAATGTTAGGCAAACGAGGAAAGGGAAGGAATAGGATAGGGATGTTGGACGGGTCGAAGGGAGGGAGAAAGTACTTAGAGATGAAGAGGGACTTGATGTAGAGTAGATACTGGATTTTGTTTTGTTAGGAGTCAGAAAATATTTATCTAGTAGCTGGCCCATCCAAAAACCTACCTTAACCGGTAAATTACCTAATATAATAATATGTGTGTGTGTGTGTATATATATATATATATATATATATATATATATATATATATATATATATATATATACAACACACTTGTGCGGTTTGTGCTCGCCCCCTCCCCCGTCGATTCCCTGATATCCACCGGGGGTCGCGTCGCCGCATTCGTCCCCCCTCCCCCTATTTCACCCTTCTGGCCCTTCCACCGTCGTTCCGCCCAATTTTCACTTTGAAGCCCCGTTTGTTTGGATCTAATAATTGTCCCGTTCAAATTAGAGGCAATTAGCCGCGGAGCAAGGTTCGCTTTTTTTTAAACGGGCGTGGAAATTGGATTAAATTAAATCCTCTTCTCGCCAGGGCATAATTGGAAAAAGGGTTCTCCATCCACATCCCTTCCCCGGAGAGACGTCCCTCGCTATCTATTCTCCAGCGTCCCTGCGAGTGTCACGGCCATCACGAATCGGTCTCGTGAATTATTAATTCGTTTATTGCAGAAGCACTTTTGACTCCTCCTCCTCCCGCGGGGATGACGGGCCGGAGTCTCCGTGCGCTTCCCGCGAGATAGTGTTTAATGGTGCAATTGCTTTTCCATTTTCCGTTTCGTCATTGAGGTATCCCCTAGCTTGTTGTTCATTCGTAGTCGCTGTTGTTCCCGTGGTGCCTTTCGCTTGTTGCATTTGCCATCGATTTCCTTAATTGTGTTAGGACAGCGAAAGTGGAAATTCCAGTTTTTAGGGCTTTATCGAGTAATCCCTCCGCAGCAGTTTAGCGATAGGTGTTGAGTGTGACCCGAAATATTGGCTTTAGAAAGAAGTGGAATTGATTTTTCATTTTGTACTTTTGGTCAAAATAAGTAATCAAACTTTGTTATTAATAAGAGAAATCTCATCACAAGAATTTCCTGGTCGTAATTAATTTGTTGAAGTATTTCTTGGGGTGTGATTTAAATTACTTATGTGAATAAGAAAGGTATATCTGTACTGCTTATTTTTTTTACGTATCCTCGGTTCCTATTTTTCCACCCTGTTTACGTCAGTTGTTGGATATTTCTCTGCGACCATTTTTGGATATTTTAAATTCCCCTTATCGCGGTCTGATAAAAATTAATATTTTATGTAGTTTCTCGTTAAAATGCCACATATTACCAAATTCAATTAAAATATTTTAAAATGAAATATGTTTTTCGAAATCCCTCTTCTGTTCACTGTATTTATGAAACTAAACAAGACTTTTAAATCAAGCAAATCCTTGGTATCGCTGTTCCTATTAAATAATCGAAGGTGGAAATGATAGTGTTGACCTATGATTTATTATTGAAATTGAATGACTTACTTAGCGATTCCACGCACACTACTTTTGATTCTTATTTCATTTCCGTATTCTGCGTGAATTTGACTAAGTGTCGCCGGAGACAACATATTTTACCATCTATTACTTTGGGGTACAATTTTAATAGAATCATTAGTTGCCACGATATCTTGGAAGGTTTTTAACTTCTAGAGACACGTAAATGTATTTTTCGCTTGATGTGTCTACTCCTTGGGTTGCAAGAATGGCCAATAAACCCTTCTAAAGTTTAAAATTTCGGTATGACAATTTTATCGCCGCAGGCATAGTGGGATCATAAGTGATATATGTGTTAACACTTTGAATTTTAAAAAAAAACACGCTGTTTGCGGACTTGAACGCGGACGTAAACGCTTCGTGTAAGTTCATCGCGCTTTGCCACCCGCTGATTTAGACAAAATATTGTGTAATTTCCAGGTATTCACGCATCCATTTGTACCCTATAAATTAATGTTTTATTGGGTTAGAGGTTGAGATTTCCAATCACTTAAAGCTACAGTTTCAACATTATGCTGCTGCATTATGACCTTAGAGGGAAATTTTCAGAAGCCAATATTCCCCTTAAATTGAAGCTCTCCTGATTCGTATAGTTCTGAAGTATGTGGGTTTATTGCTCTTATTGCTCTATTGCTCTTAGGCAAATTATTACTTTGGGGATGATCAGTTTGGGTTTAGGAAGAGGAGAGGTACGCGTGATGCCATTGCAGTAATGAGGTTATTAATCGAGAGGAATATAGAACACAACCAGGAGGTATTTGCCTGTTGCGTAGATTTCGAAAAAGCGTTTGATAGAGTGAATTGGGAAAAACTAATGAGCATATTGCAGAAAATAGTAATAGATTGGAGGGAAAGGAGGCTAATCCGCAACCTGTACATGTCTCAGACTGCTCAGGTGCGGGTGGGAAACGGGGAGTCAGGATGGGCAGTGTTAGGAAGGGGTGTAAGGCAGGGTTGCCCATTATCACCGTTGCTGTTCAACTGTATGCTGAGGAAATGATCAAAGAGGCATGGGAAGAACTCGAGGTAGGAATGAAAGTGGGCGGGGAATTCGTAAAATCAGTTAGGTTTGCTGATGACCAAGCTTTAGTTTGTCAGTCAGCCAAGGGGCTGCAACCATTGCTGAGTGAATTGGAAATTCAGTGCGACAGCTATGGGATGAGAATCAATATTAATAAAACAAAGGTTATGCGATTTTGTAGAAAGAAAAAGGGCAAGCTTAACATTAAAATTGGAGGGCAAAAACTAGAGCAGGTAGAACAGTTTACGAATCTCGGAAGTGTTTTGGACCAACACGGTCAAAGTAGTAGGGACGTAAGGAGAAGAATTGCGCTAGGCAAAGAGGCTTTCACAAGGAGGAGGGAGTTGATGACAGGGAATATATATATATATATATATATATATATATATATATATATATATATATATATATAATATAAGCTGTTTTTAGTTGGTACTCTTTTGTAATCGAGTGTAGAACTCTTGAAAGTAATGATAAATACGTCTCGGATGAGGTTCAAATGTTACCTTGCAGGGTTTTTGTATTCCTATTTACCCATTTATTCGTGCTCCTGAACAACTATGCGCGATATATTCAACGCCTTTTCTCCGCGATAGACTCCACGCGTGTCGATAGATGGAGTGTTTAGGTATATTTCGCTCAATGGAATGCAGTTTACACTTTAATTTTTCCCCGAGCCATATCGATTCGCCGAGCGATTGTCCGCTTCTGGTTATCTAAAGTCGCTTCTGTGAATGTCCACGGAATAAAATAGTAGAAATAGATTAGGGAAAATTAAAAACGAATATATTTTCAGCGGTCTTTTCCTGGTATTCATAGCGCACAGTCATCAAGTGATCGTTATTCGTACTTTAATTGTCCGGTCGCGCCCTTTCTACCTTCACTTGCTCCCGATCTGTCGAGAGGGGTGGGTGATCCGGCGTGGGTTGGAAGCTAGGGGAGTCAGCGGGGGGGGTTGGTGGAGTACTTACTCCACCCCCACCCGCTGTTGGGCGACCATTCCAAACCTCCCCCCCCCCCCCTCCACCCTCTCGGTCGAAATCGATCATCGTTTCAGTTCCTTGCATTAATGAACTGGATGAGTCGTCCCATTCGACTGGGTGCCCCATTTTATTCTGCCTCGATTCCCTTTCCTTCAACGGCCCCCACCCATCGGATTCCTGCGGACCTCTCTGGAGGGAGAGACAGCAGCTTCGCTCCGACTCCGAACTGCCAACCACCCCCTCCTTCCGTCTTATTCACCCCCTCCCCCTCCCCCCACTCCTCCCGCAACCAACGCCGGCGCCTCTATCCGATCCCACTCTTCCGACCCACTAATCCCCCAGCACCCAAACCAACTCGGCCCCTGCCTCTCCGGCCTGAAACGATTCTCAGCGAAAATAAAAATAGCGCGGCCTCAATTTTATTCAAGAAGGAAAATTGCGTCAATTTTTTCCGAATTCAAATAATTTTGACCAAACGTGTCCATCAAAATGATAATAGATCGATATTCAAATCTCAACAATCACCGCCGTGTATCCTCGTCTATATAAGTGAGTTTATATAGTATTCTTTAATCTATACGTGATTATTGTAACCATCTCTCTGAGTTGGCAGTTTGTCCCTTTAATTTGTCTATTTATGTTATACATGTTATGTTGTATATACATTATTGGTTATCTACCAGTTATTGTAAGTTTTGGATTTGCACAACCTACCGAACGGTGCAGCATCAATTCCCTTACCTCTATTTGCGAAACACTACGGTGCATCCAACATGCTGAGCTGTGCGTGCGGATAAGGGTGGAAAGGGTCCAGAGGGCCGAGAGGAAACCGACGAAGAAGTGAACTAAGTAGGGTGGGGAAGGAGAGGGAATTGTTGGGGGAAATCAAAAGACTGCAGGAGATATGCATGAAGGGCGTATTGACTGGCGATGGGATTTTGAAGGCTGTGATAGAGGAGAGAATTTTGGGCAGCATAGGATAGGGATGTTGGACGGGATGTTGGGAGGAAGTATGCAGAATATATAAGAGGAGCTTGTAGTGTAGGAAGTTGGGTTGTGTTTTGTTAGGTGAGGCAGGTTGAAGTGTCATTTCACCTTTGCATGGGCTGTGTCCATCCAAAACCTGCCTCAACCGGTAGATTACCGACTATACTAACAATATGTTTTCTTGGCATATTATGCTTATAATGAGTACATAATCGTTTGAATTTTTGGTAGTTTTTATGGGTTACGACCGACAGCTGAGGTCATTTGCACCATTTGGCATGGACAGGAAATGATAAGGGGTGGAGAGATTCCCGGCGTCGGCATTAGCGTACTATTATTAAGGAAAGGCACCTTGGGGTCAATTCAGCTTGACGTCCCATCCGACGGACGCCGTACTCACTCAAAGTCCTCTCCACAAAGCACCTTAAGTATGGATAGAGACACCACTAAAAAATATCTGCCAACTCTGGGTTTCGAACCGGGATGGGAATCCAGTACGTTAGCCACCGCACCATTCCGATCCCCTTGAAATTATTATCTCAAGAGTTTTAACTACCATGTATCATGTAGCCTACCATACAATGATGAGCATTTATCTGCGACCACTCCAACCAAAATACTTTCTGCGGCTTCCTCCCCTTCCACTCCCTCCATTCTCCCGTGCAGATCCTTCCGCCCCTTCTCTCGCTCTCTTTCGGTGTAATGTGTCGGAAGCGCTTCTACGTCATCTCGACTATTTCGCGCAAGTGGCCAATGGGAAGAGAGACGGTTTCTCTCCGGGCTGGCGAGGGGGAGGAAAGGAGAATTGGCGGAAAGGGGTACAGCCCAACCCTTCCCGAATCCTCCTAACCTCACGCTTCATCGGTTTATCTCCATCGTCCCTCCAAGGAAACCTCCTTCTCCCGGCCGCTCAGTTTAACGACTTCCAATTCAACCAGACTCCCACTCAACTCCACTCACCTCCCCCCTCCACCTAACCCTCGCTCTTTCCATCCAACCCCTCTTTGCTTCCCTTTGTTTACCCTCCCCCCCCCAATCCCATTCGTCCCCCGTTCTCTTACTCTTCGCAGTCCTCTTCAGCGTCTCGAATTCTGTCCGCTATTCTTACGAGCGCTTGGCTCTGGCGGCGGTGTGGGGAAGGTGAACAAACACTCCCTTCGTCAGTCCTCTTACGGCGAGCGGTGAGAACTGATGTCAAGTTCTACGAGCTAAGTGAAACCGATGCGAGTGAAATTTTTTACCCCAGGAACGCCGGTGGAAAATTTTTAAATCAGTCGGTTCAGTTGGCTGTCTCTCTAGCGGAAACGGCGGCGGCATAAGTCGATGGAAAACTGACGCGGTCGGGAAACGATCCCGTTTTCACCAACCTTACGTTGATCCTCAACCATAGTAAGGTGTCAACACTACTTTCTATTTGTCGTTGTTGTAGTTCAGAATGTGATCAAAGTGCCAAGGGCGTATAGTTGCTGACGAAACAGAGCCTTGGTGAAATATCTTGAATTGGAACCAAGTGCCGTAATTTATTCACTAATTTGGTGGAATTTTTAAATTCTATTGAAATCCCACATATTTGACTCAATTTCTATCGAATGAACGGAATTGCTTCGTTCTGACGCGTTAATGTCTTAAAAAACTGATGTAGTCCACGTAGGTCATTAGGTGCGTCGCGGAGCACATTTGGCGGATATGTCGCAACGCAGGGTTGATGACCGTGAGGAAACTCGGATAGGATCCTAATTCTTTCGGTTATTGATTATTGATGAATATGGGGATGTCTTGGAAGTGGCCCTTGGAGGTAATAGGAAGAGTCGAACGGCGTCCAGTAAATTGAACTGAACCACATCAATTGAAACCTTCCTTCTTAATGCCGGTACTGGAGCCTTCAGTATGATCCCTGGCGCTCATTCCTTTGATCTTCTGCATGGAGACGTGGGCTTTGGGAGATACGCGATTACTGGCAGGATGTCGACTTCTCTGCATTTTAAAGACGACCTTTGCTCCTCAAAGAACGTATCGTTGAAATTGCCGATTAAACCTATGTCGGAGGCGCTAGTGTTTTTGCTTGAAAATATATTTTGTAGCCAAATTTCTCTGCTTTTATGTGTCCAGTATATTTCCATTATTTGTCTTATAAAAGTATTACAGAGGACTCTGAAAATGTTCCAATTTATGTACCTTTTAATGATGCATCGATTTCAACTTTCATTAAAAAAGTGTTTTTATTCTATTTCCCTTCAACTTGGAGAAATTCCTCCTCCCTCGCGTCCCGTTCGTTCGTCCTCTCGCGAGTATCACCCATGAGGATTTCATTTCGTTTTGCGAATTCGTTAGTTGAGAGCAGTAAGATCTATGCCAACACATCTCCGTTCATAATGAAGGCGTAGATTTAAATATTAAATTCTTCATTGCCTCACTCTACGAGTTATTTTCCCTGTTATTGCATGAGGAACGTCGTTCCCATTACCAATTCGCGTTCTATTTAGGAATCCTTGTTAATGCTATTCCCATGCATCCGCGGAAAATTTGCTTTGCATAATGATTGTGTATACATTCCTAATTTGAGATTTTTATCATAATTGCCTTTTCATTCAATTCGTCTCCGCATTCGTCTCTCACTCTGTCCCGATTCCATTCGTGTTTTTCCTTTCCTCCCTTTCGTCGAATCCTCCCCCGAATCTTTCTCCATTTTCGCTCATTATTTAGTCCGATCCGACTTTTCCGACTCCCCCGCACCCTCGAGAGAGTCCCCCTACCCCCCCGTTCTTACTTATTCCCGGCTCCTCCAAAACCCCCTCCTTCGTCTTCGCCCTCCAATGTCTCCGCTTCGAAAGCATCACCCCCTTTCCTCCCTCTACCCCACCCCCCCTCCCAAGCTTCCTTGGGTTAATTCATGCAAAAACGGAGTTCGGAAATTCAATAATCCGAGATTTCCCAGGAGTTGGTCGAGCCGGATTTTTTTTGGTTGAAAAATTTGAGTTTTTTTCTGTAAATAAAAATGTATTTCGCGGCTGGAACGGAAGATGCGCTGTTATGGAAAGTGGACAGAGATGTATTCTTCGGAGCAATTACTGGAGATTTTGAGGGAGAAATTTATTCATCCGTCTCGTTTTTTATCATTTCTTTCAACTCCTGTCATTGTCTTTATTTTTCTCCTCCCGGCCGTAATTCTCGGTCTATATTGGCTATTCTTCGGGCCGCGGGCGGGGAAGGTTTTCTGTGGAGCAGATTGAACAGAAATTCGCTCGCCCGATAAGAGGAGGATGATCTAGGTTTATGTATGCCCGGATGTCATGGGTAATACATATTTGATCGCTTCCCCTTCGCCAGCCTCGTCATGTGCTTAGCAATCGGATGCCCATGGCAGAGCACGAATGAGATCCGATTTTTTTCTTCTGTGACTTTCATATCGGAAGCCTCTGAATCGTTTCTTTGAAGGGCTCAACTTGATATTAATAAGGGAAATCCAAAATTGGCCAAGGTAACCATTTACATATGAAATCTTCATTGAAATAATTTACTGAGGCTATCGCATATTTTGTTCGATGAAAATATTTTTTGCATATATTTTGTCCGTAATTCAGCTGCCAATTTCAAGATTATTGTCCAAGATAGAATCTTAGCCATTTTTAATCGTAAAATATGAATAAAGTTATTGTCATCAACACACTTCTAACCATTTTATTATTACACTCGTACTTTTTATGAATTCAGATTTTTATGCTGTTTTCATCCATTTTTTCTTCGCATCCAAGCAGTTACCTTAGCTATTGTTTGTTAAACAATATATTTTCTCTTCTGTCATGGTTATCTATTCAAGCTTCTTTTTTCAATCCTTATTTTAATTCAGGACATGAATATTTCCACATTTCTATATTTCATATATCATACATTTTATTCGCACTTAATTTGTATGATCCGTGAGATGCAATATACAATGTACATGGTTGCATTTTTGGTCACTCCACATTATTATAGTTACCTGGTATTTAGTTATATTTTTACAGAAAGATAATCCTTGATCTAATTTATTTCATGCTCCTCAGTTTATAAATCATGTATTATTTATGATTTATTGCTCAGCTTCATGTAGTGCACACAATATTTTGTGTGGTAGGGGGTGAATACACATCAGAATACTTTTACCCGAATATTACCCTACCGAGGTCGAACAAGGTTATTATGATCCTCTATCATTCGTGGAAAAAATGGCATCTTAAATATATCCGTTCTGCACTAAATTTCTTTAATTTTATTAGCACGATCTCTCCTACCATAGTGTTATGGGGGTATTAATACATTGTCAACATCACCGCTAAATATCCAATGAATGCATGAGTTTCAATCTATAATTTACACTTCGCTCCCTGAGTGATTCCCAGCCTAGCTGCTCTAATATTTTCGATCAGCCGCTAAGTTTATCACAACAACGTTCTTAAATCTAATTCATCTAAACTGTGCGCGATTCAATTCAGCAATTAATGCAACTTCGTGAGGATCCTATATACTTTCAGCATATTCTAAATAATGTCTAACCAGCAAAAAATAACATTTCTCTTTGGCCTTTTCATCACAGCTTTAGAAGTACGAGGGTCATCCGGAAAGTAGTACCCGTTCGTGAAATAAAGACACAAAAGTAAATATTAACAAACATAAAAAATTTTATTTGAAAGAGGATACTTTAAACTACTTCTCAACATAATCTCCAAGCAAATTAAGGCATTTGTCATAACGTGTGACAAGTTTCTGTATTCCTGCTGCATAGTCCTTCGCCGCCAGCTCATTGAGATACGCGAGGGACCCATCTTGCACAAATTTTTGCATAATGCAGATGGTGTTTAACAATTTCATGAACAATTGTTCGAGAAACATTGGGAAAATGCTCACAGATGTCATCAATTGTGACGCGCCGATCGTTCCTCACGAATTCGTCAACTGAGCTCACCAGTTGGTCTGTAATGACAGACGGTCTCCCCGAACGCTCATCGTCGTGTGTGTTCCCCCTCCCCATGTTGAAGTTGCGACACCACCGCCGAACAGACGACTCGTCCATTACATTGTCTCCATACACCTCCTTTAATTGGCGATGAATATCACATGGGCGAACGTTTCTTGCATTGAGGAATTTAATCACTGCCCTCACTTCACAACTGGCGGCGTTCTCAATTTTTTTAAACATTGTAAACAATCACAGAAACAACACAGGCAATGCTAGCGTCACGCAACTTGGCTCAGAGAAGGCAGACAAGCCACTGAAGCTATCTGACCTCGTCCAGCGGCTACTCGCGTCGTCAGCACTTCATGCGGCACGAACGGGTACTACTTTCCGGATGACCCTCGTACATGCTTTAATATAAGCATTTTCTGTCTCTACGATTATTCCATTCAGTTTTGATCGAAATCCCTTTACTGATTGCTTAAATTTTCAGTTTCCTCTTATGGCTTCTCGAAGTTTGACGACCGTATTTACCTAAACACACAAAAATCACCGAGGAACTTCGATAGCGAAGGCCACTCTGCAAGAAAAGTGACCGAGATGTGTGGACTTTTATGTATGTAATTGGGATGCCCTTCTTACTATACTAGAAAGGTCTCTCTCCCTCTAGAAAGGCTGGCTGCTCGTCCTTCCAATCGGCTCGGAGTCGGGCGATATTCGCTCTTGTCTGTTTCGCTTTAATTGATTGCCGCTGGGAGGCGCGGTGGTCGGGAAGTGAATGCCCCGCATGATTCATGGTGCGAGCCATTCAAATTGACACAGCGCCACCGCGGTTTTGTGCACCGCACATGTTTCCGTGACAACGGTTCACTTGCTCCCAACTTCCACGAAACATGTGGGCCTCCCGCGTTGCGTTTCGTTTAGGGGGGGAGGGGGGCTTGTCATGTACGTACTGTCGGGGTAAAGCGCCCCTCTTTTGTCGCGAGCGCAATATTGCGGGAATATTACGTAATTCAAAATGGACCGATTTAAGTGCAAAGGTGTGGACTGGGTGGAGACCGATGTAGCGTTGCTTGCATTATCGCGACCAGTAATTTTCCGGTATTGAAGATGGAATAATTAGGTCTAGTCAGTGTGAAGTGCAGACGGCTAGTCAGTCAATGGGGATTGCATGTATTTTATTAAAAATGGAGAAGAAATCTGAATATAATGCAGAGGTCGACAGTGTAATGTAGGTTCAAATCAGGAATGGTCGATGATTAGGACATTTGTGTTGTTTTTTGGTTCATGGGTCCAGTGCGTGTCCTGCGTCGGCTATCGTTCGTGCCAGCCCTTTGGATGAATGGGAAAAATAAAAGGATTCAATTAATCTATGGACGGCGATCAGTAGGACACACAGTGATAGGAGATGCTCAACTGAAGGTATTTAATTAGATTCGCAACGCTATTGCGATAGCAATGTGGGAGAAAGGCGGTGTCTACCTCGAGAATGCCTGGGAAATATCGTTAATTATCAACCTCTACCTTTGAGGTCTTCCAACAACAATTCGCTTCATGTTTTTAGTGACATATTTATTCCCTACACCAAGTCCCCCTCCTGCCGTCGCGAATGAAATTTGCATTTATTGATAAATTAAATGAATGCAGTTCAATCAAGTCTTAATTGAGTCACCTATGGGTTTTACCTGCGCTTGTGACCCCGGGGTAAATTGCTGGAGCAGGTCAGCCGTTTAGTCGGATCGATTGGAAAAATGTTTGCAAAAAACTGGAAAAGGGTCAACATTAAAAAAAAGTGTTCCTTTTTTTAACTAACATACCTCTTTTTTGTGTCATGCTATATGCTGTGCTTTTAATTGTTACATACCGATATATGTGGAGCCATTTTTTGGAAAAAAATTAATATGAAAATATGTTGCAACAAACGTGATTTCCGGTTGAAAATAATGCTCTGAGATTTGCTGCGGCCATAGCGAATTATTTTAGGTTGGCACCTATTCGAGGCAAATTGAGAGGAACAAGAGAAAGGCTTAAAATTTTACACGACATTTATTTCATTTATGAATAAAAATATGATCGCTCGTAAACTTCTATGATAATCTATTTCTTTCTTAGGGAAATGAATTCATTTTCAAACGTGTGTTTTTGCGAGAATAAAAGCATTTGTTGTTATACTTTGAGGAATCTTCTTAAAAGTTAATTCTTAATCGATTTAAACAAACTCAATATCACCTTATGGGGTCTCAAAGTTTTGCATAAGTTGGCAATGTATTGAATTTCACTCAATTGAGTTGCCCTTTAAAGTTAACCTTTCTCACGAATAATTATCCCTCGGTCGGACTATCACGGTGTGATAAACCCCAATCAACGGCTTCTCTATTACTATTTATAAAGTTGAGCACTTTTATGTATAATTGCTGAAAATGGGTTAGAAATGAAACCATTAAAATATCCATAAAAATGCTTGATATTCGTGGATATTCGGTAATTGCGCTGAGGCGTGGTTTTCTTCTGCATTTCTGATACAATCATCCAATTCTAGATATCGACGTAGTAATATGTAGTCTAGTGCAGCTGGGATGTCTTTCGTTAGCTTAAGCAGGATTCTCTTCCCAGGACGGATCCTTAATCTCTGTCCATTACGCATCTAATTGTTTTTTTCCTCTCCTTTCTAGGTAAGTTCCTCGATCCTGGAGTGACAGCTGTCCGTATCTGAGGTCCTGATGTGCCGTATCAAATTTGGAAATGTGGTGTTAAAGGGTAAAAATGTCAGCACTTATAAAAATCCTATATTCCCGTGATATGGTGAAGGACTAGTATTATTACATTTTTTAGGTCAAAGATGTATGAAAACTGTTTCCGGAATTATTCGTTATACGGTATAATTGGTAAACCATGTAACATAATGGCACTGTACATAATATTCAAAATGCGTGATGTAATATTTGTTTTTTTTTAAACTGTTATTCCATTCTTCTAAACTTGACTGAAAGCAGGAATACTTGGTCTCTTTAAGGTTCTCGGATTTCTCCCGAGAGGCAGTGAATTCGGAGAACCACTCACAAACGTATTCCCAGTGCTTTTGGATGTATTTGAGCGTGTATATTCATTTTCCCGGAACGTAGTTGTCCCCGAGTCTTGGAAGTTAAATGTATTCAAAGTATGTGACTTTCATTATTCCACATAATCATCTCTCAGCGTATCACCCAGTTTGGATTACTGCTCGCTTACTCCTCTAAGAATAGCTCGAGGGAGTTTCTCGGTAGGAAGGAGTTAACTAGGAAGTGAGCCGTAATGCTCGCGTTATAACCTTCCTTGCTGTGTTCCTCTATTGTCCGCAAGCCCTTTTCGGCGAATGCTTTTTATGTTGTTTCGGTTAATGCTACTGCTGTGAATAGACAGCGCTTCAGAATGAGATTAAAATCTGTTGCATTTCACCTCAGTAAGATTTTTCGCGACTACCCAAGAAAAGTGGGAACGTCATTTTTGTCTCATACGCTTATGAATAATTAGGGGTAAATACAATGGCCCTGGTTAATTGTGGAACGTAGTTATCATACTTTGAAATCCTTGGTTCAAGTGTTTTTAATGATGATTCCATGGGTATTTCGAAAAAGCATTACTAATCCGTTTGTTTGAAGCGAATTTATGTTATAATTACGGACGGCGATGTGCACATCTTTAAAAAGGCATCATCGCAATGAATTTTGCCATTTTGTTTCACTCTGCCGAAGTGTAGGTACGAATACTGAGAGTGTGGCTAATTTTAAATATCATTACCTCCCTAAGATTATATTGGTTTGGATTTTTTAAGTAATCTACCGGTTAAGGAAGGTTTTGGATGGGCATAACTACCGAATAATCATTTTGTGACTCCTAACAAAATAAAACGCAATCCAGTATCCTACTCTACATCAGGTCCCTCTTCATCTCTGAGTACTTTCTTCCTCCCTTCATCCCGTCCAGCATCCTTATCCTGTTCCTTCCCTTTCCTCAATTTGCCTAACATTATCCCCTCTTTTACAGACTTCAGCATCCCACTGCCGATCAATACGCCCTTTTTTTTAAGGTAATCTACCGGTTAAGGTAGGTTTTTGGATGGACACAACTACCAAACAAATATTTTATTACTCCTAACAAAACACAAAATCCATCATCCTACTCTATATCAGGCCCCTCTTCATCTCTGAGTACTTTCTTCCTCCCTTCATCCCGTCCAACATCCCTATCCTGTTCCTTCCCTTTCCTCTTTTGCCCAACATTCTACCCTCTATCACAGTCTTCAACATCCCATTGCCGGTCAGCACGCCCTTCATCCACTTTTCCTGCCTCCATAGGATTGCTCCCAACAAACCCCTCTCATCGCCCACCATACCAAGTACTTCCTCGTTTGTTTTCTTTTCTGTCCATTTCACCTTCTCCATTCTTCTCCACACCCACATTTCAAAAGCCTCCAATCTACGTCTATCCTCCTGCTTCAATGACCACGTTTCCGCACCGTACATAGCTACGCTCCATATCAAAGTTTTTACGAGTCTTTTCTTAACATCCTTACTCAAAGTCCCCGTCATCAACTCCCTCCTCCTTGTGAAAGCCTCTTTGCCTAGCGCAATTCTTCTCCTTACGTCCCTACTACTTTGACCGTGTTGGTCCAAAACACTACCGAGATACGTAAACTGTTCTACCTGCTCTAGTTTTTGCCCTCCTATTTTAATGTTAAGCTTGGCCTTTTTCTTTCTAGAAAATCGCATAACCTTTGTTTTATTAATATTGATTCTCATCCCATACCAAGGAACTTAAATTATTAAGAAAACTAACCCGGTATTACATCATTATTCCTAATGTTTAGTTACGCGTCGATATGTGTCGATGTGATGCATTCGTCTAATATCATCTAAATCTGTGCACATTCATAAGTTAATCTTATCACATATTGCTACTTAATAATTCCTTAGCATCACAGTATATTTTATTCCGGCTTAGAATTAAAAGCATTGAGAGTTCGTCGTAAATGCAAATAATTCTCAATGATGTTCACGTAAGATAGTTAATCACAAGGAGGGATATCTTCAATTTCCCCCTCGAAGTGATGGAAATGCCATTTGCAAATCGTCTCTGACCCAACGGTGATAGAAATTCAATTTCAATTGCCGCGCTACAAGATCTGCTTTTACAATTCATTGCCCATTTGGGGTGAAAGGGCACGCTCCCAACGGCGGAGAAGAGTGTTGGGTCACCATTAGAATTGAGTATAAATGGTGATCATTGGTGTTCCTTGCAGTTCTATTTTCGGGAAGTTTGAATTGTCGCACGTGATGTTGCTTACCGCCTCGACGTGATCGCGAGGGAAAAATGGTTCCTTATCTTTTGATCTGCTCGGCAGTCAGGTTCCCCTGCCCTGCCACTGCCCACCTCCGTAATGCGGAACGAAAAGTATGCCCTCTCTATCGGCGTAAACTGGAATGATTCGTGATTTGTCAATTAATATGGCATTGCACGTATATAATGAAGCGTGGCTGCTCTAGAATTTTCGTAATAAAGTTCTGTCTAAACATTCTTGAGTTGAGCTGGATCATTAAATATATTTCTAATTAAGAGATGTTACTAATTCAATGTGTCGCCCACTTGGCGCGAAAGTTATGCAGGTTATGAGGTGATGTTGTTCTTGTCAAGGGAATGAAATGGCATCATGCCCTTGGCTCACCGACGCTGCTTTCACTACCTGCTTTGAATTTCTTTTGCTGAGCTAGTTGTGACTGTTATAAATCATAAGCAGTGTGAGTGCGCGTGACCTCAGCACTCAAGCATCGGACAAGGGTACAGCAATGTACTCTCTTCCGAATGGGGCGGCCCAGGCAATTCATTAAAATAGAACGACCGACGAACCTTAAATTTCGTCATTCTACCGTCGTGGGTTTCCCTTTATGCCAATCAGTAACGAGTTTTGATTGCAAATCGGTTTGTTTATTTTAATTAAACTTCAGTTAAAGCATTGCGAGTGCTTTGGGCATGCAAAAGCAATCCTTTTGCTTGCAGCCGAACTCTTGTAAATGCATTCGCTCCCACGTCCAAATTAGTTTCGTGGAAATTGGACACGCTTCGTTAAAAGGCTGAAGTAATCAGGACGCGACCCTGTCCGACATGCTCACCGCGTGTCACCTGGAAGCATTGCCTCGGATGCAGTCCAGGGGTGTGCCTGCATTTCTCCTTGCTTCGCGAGTAATATCTACGTGCGATTCGCTTTAGGACCAAGGACAAAAGGACTGTCCGAAGGAAGTCTCCATCAACTTATTTTCTTTGGCCGAACCAATCTCTAAGATTCTTCGATTTTCTCTTTCAGTCCTTCTACTCCAGTAATATCCATAGATGGCAATATAGATGGTGATGTTGATCTTGAAACGTGTGTGGTTACCTTAATTGATGATCTTGCTATTCTTCACTTCATACTGCTCTTTCAGTCTGATTTTGAGATAAGAACGTGTGGTATTAAATTGCTTCAGTTGCTCCTGTCACCGCAAAAAAGTCACCCATTCTTGAACGTTTCTGATACTTAGGGTTAAGCGGTGTTGGTCTAGCCTTTTTCCCTGCGTCTCTGAGCGATTCTTATCTTTTTTAGCGTTCAGAAGTAAATACTTAGATTCTTGCCGTCATCCTTAAAGTTTCTTCTAGCCTGAAATAAACATATAATTAAAATTAAATACCCTGGCGTTAGGTTGCTTCCAAAACATTTTTTACCGTTTGTGTGACCTTTAATATGGCGTTTTCTTGTGTGTATGTGTAATATGCGTGCGAATGTGTGTGTGTGTGTATAGTAAGGAGAAGAATTGCGCTAGGCAAAGAGGCTTTCACAAGGAGGAGGGAGTTGATGATGGGGACTCTGAGTAAGGATGTTAAGAAAAGACTCGTAAAAACTTGATATGGAGCGTAGCTATGTACGGTGCGGAAACGTGGTCATTGAAGCAGGAGGATAGACGTAGATTGGAGGCTTTTGAAATGTGGGTGTGGAGAAGAATGGAGAAGGTGAAATGGACAGAGAAGAAAACAAATGAAGTACTTGGTATAGTGGGCGAAGAGAGGGGTTTGTTGGGAGCAATCCTATGGAGGCAGGAAAAGTGGATGAAGGGGGTGTTGACCGGCAGTGGGATGTTGAAGACTGTGATAGAGGGTAGAATGTTGGGCAAGAGAGGAAAGGGAAGGAACAGGATAGGGATGTTGGTCAGGATGAAGGGAGGAAGAAAGTACTCAGAGATGAAGAGGGACCTGATATAGAGTAGGATGATGGATTTTGTGTTTTGTTAGGAGTAATAAAATATTTATTTGGTAGTTGTGTCCATCCAAAAACCTACCTCAACCGGTAGATTACCTTAAAATATATATATATATATATATATATATATATATATATATATATATATATATATATACAAATATATAAAAACACAGATGTAGATTTTTAGAATATAGAGACACAAAGAAAGGACACTCACAATTTGTTATTTTACGTTTCGACAGCACGGCTGTCGTCTTCAGAATGGCGTTCTCGGGGAAGAGCGGAGAGGATGTGCGGGGGAGAGGTGGGGGAAGGAGAGGTAAAGGGACCAATAGGAAATGAACAAGGGGGTGGGGGGGATATGTAGGCAGCCAATTGATGCATTCAGTGGGCTTGGTTCAGCCCGGGCGGTTTGAATGATTGGGCCACCCAGATATGCGCCATCTCGCGGGTTCTCACCTCTATTATACTCGCAGATTTGGGAAGGATTTCAATCACCGAAACAGAGAAGCAGTCGTCAAAAGATTGGTTGTGGGAAGCGGTGTGAGTAGGGATGGGATAATTAAGAAAGGTGGGGGATTTGGTGGAATAACGGTGGTTATTCATGCGGAGGGAAAGTGCGGTCGTGCATTCGCCCACGTAGAAGGCAGGGCAGAAGTTACAGGAGAGGCGATATATAATATTTTTTGAGGTACAGGTGGCGAGTGGTTGGGAGTTGGTACTGAGTGAGGGGGAGGGTCTTAAAAGACCCTCCCCCTCACATCTAATCCGTGACCTCTTCCCAATTATCAATAACACTCAGTCCACATCACTTTTATTCCCACACTGTCCCTCTGTTTCATTTAAACGCCCGTCGAACCTGCGAGACATCTTTAAGTCCACAAATCCAACTTCAAGCACCCCCGTCTCTCCCCCGCCCCTATCCGCACCATGCAACCGCCCACGCTGCAAATGCTGTCATCTTTTAAAAAGTGTAAAAAGTCTTGAAATGTCCAGGAACGTTACAATATTTTCATACGATTACGACGAGAGCGTGTTTCGAATTATTCACGAGAATGTTTCTTACGATTGTGGGGCCTTCGCAGAGCACTCCCATTCCGTGTCTATGTGATCCGCCTGCTCATGTTCACAGCTTTACACCTACCCTTCATGTCTGTGAATAGATATAAATAAAATGTTTCGCATACTGAATAGAAACAATTCCTAATATAGGAAGAATATCACAATATTTTTTGTAAAGAAATCGGGCCTTAGTACATTATAGAGTAGATACCATCATATAAACATATTTAATATAGCCTAATGGCTTTTATTTCAGGTTTAAGTTTAAAAGTATTTATTCCGCGATCGTATTATTACAGGCGCACATAGCAGTAAAAATATCTCAGACTAGAACGGTTCGGCACGTACTTATCAATTGAATAGCATTATCCTTAATCATTCTGCATACTATACGACAAACCGTTTCTCTATTTGTTGGTGTTAATCGCATATGCCTTGGACGGTGGTTAGGGAGACGAGACGTATTTTTTGGCTCCCTTAGTACCGTTAAACTTACCTAATCGTATCCCTCCTAACTCATTCAACTTTCTTCTTTCTACGCGTGCATGATAATAATGAAGACTTCAGTTCCAGTCGGTATCCCTTGCAGTCATAAACGAATTTTTCTTCAGAATATTTCCGTCCAGCTTTCTCTCATCTCCTATTACCATGACTAAGTATAGCTTTTCCCTTTGCTTTTCTCTCCACCCATTTCAACTTTGTCATTATTCTGCAAATCCATGCGTCGAAATTCTGCGATCCATGATTAACCCCTTTCCTCAATGACCACGTCTTCAGCCCGTACCAAACTACCCTTCAGAATTTTCAGAGATCTGTTCTTTCCTCACCACGTCGAGGTTTTTATCATCCACCCCCTCTCCTTTGTATGAGTTTGTTTTCCTACTGCAGTGCAGGTTAAACACTAAGCGAAAAAGAATAAAAACGCGTGCTTGGTTGGCGTTCCCTCATTAATTTGCTGCCTCGCTGGAGAGCGGTGTAGTTTTCCCATCGTATCGCATTTCCCGGCCCCTCGATGCGCTCCCACCCACCCATCGACTCATACTATATATCCACGATAAGTCGCGGCTAAAATTTTATCTTGGCCTGAGCGAGGATTCAGGACTCCCCTCGGTTGGACCCGTCAGCGATTAAATGAGCATCGTGGGTAATAATTAGATACAGGCTCGCTCGCTCGCTCGCTCTTGGATGCGTGAATATATTTTTATTTCGTCGTTTTAATTTTCCCCTTGTGATCGTTGATTCCATGAAGCCAAACTCAAGATCGGATGCCATTTCTTACGATGAATTCATAGGATTAGATGTATTTTCACTCAATGCACTCGTATTGTGAATGGATAGGCCAGCATTTCTAAACAACGCATTCTTCAAAGAAATTGCGGGAGATGCCATGACATTAAATTTAACGGAGTCATTAATTTTCTATAGCTCTCTGTCGGATATGATAGAGGGATCCGGGTTCGAATACAAGTCATGGCGAATGACTTTTGATCGTTGAATTGTTCGCGTTAAAGAGAGCCTTTATCGGGAGAGATACCGATGCCAAACGATGATCGTGGAGGCAAATACAGATGAAGACCTTGAGGTTAATCTTTTGCTGATCCGTATTGAGCCATCCATTCCACGCTCATTGACCTATATTTTGCGATTACAATGGAATTGGAAATCTGGGACTGCCGGGGAAAGTAAGACAATCTAACCAAAGAAATCTGAAAATATTTGCCTCAACAGTGTGGTTTTCGTTGTTTCTCACACCTGATGAAGATAAATCCTATCAGATGTACCCCGTCTATAATGTACGCCTCTTGAAAATCCAAATGTGCTGTTGGGTGGGGTGAGGAATTTCAACGATTGCTCGTGGGTGGTGGAAGGCTATGTTCTTTATGGAGAACATTCATTTTTGTTGCCAATTTTGTTATTACACGATTTTTATTCATGTTAGAAATTTTATGGAACATTTTCCGTTCCTTTTTACTCCAGGGGAAATAAAATTCTTGAACTCCTTATTAACTATGGATTCATTTTCTAAATTTTGCAGCATATTTTAGAAATCCAGTTTTCCGTCACACTTGCGAAATAATTGACTTTATGTTGAATCCTAGCTTACATCGAATGGAAATTCGGCAGGTGGTGGCGATAGTTAGTTTGTATTTTCCAAGGACGATGGATATATTGAAAGCAGGAAGTCTCAGATTTTGAATGTCTGGATTCTCCAGTTGTTGTGGCATTTTCGAAGAAGCGATATTCTTGTGTAACTTCAAATAAATGCCATGTTCACTTTACGGAAAAATGATTTCTTCATCCCTTAATTCATTTCCTTCTGTGATAGCCGTGACGAAGATGAATTCTGTGATTAATGGTCGTAGCTTAGAGGCACCGATTGACTCAATAAAATAGCAATATGAAATTTTTCACTAGATTTTGGCTACTTTGTTTCAGTGCTGGATCGAATGATTTGCGGAGAACATCGCGAGATAGAACTACACTATCGTGAGCCGTTGATGCGTGTTGTTGTTTCCAGAGGTGATGGCGATGACGGCGTTCCTCTCCATTTTTTTGCGCGGGTCTGCTAGGATATCGACCGCGAAAAAACATAACGGGCCAATCAAAATCTCGTTTTTTATGAATTAATTGATGGGACGTGCGAGCGTCCCGTTTTGTTTAGAAAACGAAGCGCTCGGAGTTGCTTTTTTTCTCTTTCCCTCTCGAAATTTTCAATTTCGGAAGCAATTTTCGCGATAGCCCGGGAGCCGTCTCGCGTCACGTGAGGGTGTTTTTGTTCCATTAATCGAGGCTGCCTTTCTCTTGAGGCACGCGTGATCCTCTTGCCGATAAAAATCTGCGAGGGTGCGCGGGGTGGCTTAGCTAGGCGGACGAGACATTATCCTTTCCGCTGTTTTCGTTGCTTGATCAGTTTTCGGCGGATCCCGGGGATAAGCAACCGGAGAGCCCTGATACGTACGTCGGCTCCGGGGAATAATACCATGCCACAAACGCTATCCCCCCCCTCCCCACCGTAGCCCCCAGCAACCCACTCTGAAGAGCGGCGTGACTTATTTGTTGTATCTTTCGCCGTTTATTTCGCGAATGCACCCCGTGCCCACCCACCCCCCCTCCCCCGCTCATCACCCCTGGCGACCGAAATTTCCTCCTAGAGAGAGAGTCTCGACTGAGCGATTGCTTTGAACGGTCCATTTGCCGCTGCTGCTTTTGGATTATAAGGCGTCTTCATCTTGCTCGCGATTTATTTTCGTGGGGGGCCCCGCGGGGGTGAAGTTAATTATCGTCCTGGTTGAAACGACGGACGAGAAGGATGTTTACATAAGCTAAGTCTCTGCTCTCTAGTCGTTTTGAAACTTGTATATTTATGTTGATTTATATATACTCTGCAAGCCACCGCCAGGGTGTGTGGCAGGGGGTGAATATACACCAGAATGATCTTTCCCGTGCATGACCCCACCGCGGTCGAACAATGTTGTTATGATCTCCTGTCGTTTGTGGAAAAAATTACACCTTAAATCTATCTGTTTTGCACTTGATCTCTCTAATTTTATCAAAATGATCTTTCCTATCGTAGTACAATGGGATCAATAATACATTTTCAACATCACTGCAAATGAGACCATCCAATTCATGCAAGAGTTTCAATTTGTAATTTGACCTTCGCCCCGTGAGCGATTCCCAGCCTAGCTGCTCTAATATTTTGGATACGCTACTAAGTTTACCGTAACACCGTTTTACAAATCTATCTCCTCTACGCCGCACGGGATTCAATTCGACAATCGATCCAACTTCGTGAGGATCCTATTTGTACTAGCCTAGGAAATTGTGTGCTACACTAACAATGAGAATTGAAGTGGATAAATGTTAGTCATCTTCAATTTCTCCCTTTGCGTTTTTGTTGCATGAAATTTATTTGTTGAAATCATATTCTTTTTGTAATTATGTTGCCTAATTTATAAATCGGCCCACTCAGTTGCTCAACGTGAATTTTCCGCATATATTTCTTTTTAAGTTACGTATTGAAAGAGTTTCTTTCATCTTAAAATTCTATTCCCTTTATCCCTAGAGTTATACACTTGCTCTCAAAATATTAACGTGAGTACTTACAGTTTTATAATTATTAATGTTTTTTTAGCAACATTCTTTATGAACGTGAGTGCCATTGTCTTTTTCCAAAGTTAGTATTTCATCGCGTGTATGGTATGTGCCGTAGGATGCAGCGTTTTTGATTTTATTTCTTTTGTGGGATGAGAGATGAAATTCAAGGCGAAATCCGAAGAAGGCAGTTTCAGTCGGAGGAGATAGATATTAGTGCCGTCTTAAAACGTGTTTGGTGCCGTTGCCGGCGGAGGTTTGTCAGTATCGTAGAATGATGACGAGACTGGCACGTAAAAAGCAATCGCGTGCAATCAAAGGCATTACAGTCGCCCGCAGGTTTGTTTCTCTTCAAAAAACCGTGGTTTGTCTTCAGCCGCGACTGAATTCAAGCAACCACGACAGGTACTAGTTGTTCCTCTTGTGTCCAACTAGGTCCGCTGAGCGGCCGGTAGCGCGTCGATATAACCGCTAAATGTTCTAGCTAGCGTGAACCATGGCATTGATCGAGCAATCTCATCTAATGATTTCCTGCTCATTCGATAGATACATTCATTTTCGCGGAACGGCGTCTTTCACCGCCCTCGCGGCATAGAGGGCTTATTATATAAAAGTGATGCAATGCATCAATAATGCACTTTCGGAGACGTGTCTGCCTCGCCTGGAAGGACCCCTGAAGCTCCTCAAGACGGGAATGTCTCTCAGAAACGTTGTAACATGCTCGTGTATGTTTTCCACGGTCTCCCAATACTTTCCTTTCAGCTCTCTCTTCAGTCGGAGAAGCAAAAAAGTCGTACGGAGTAAAGTCGGGGCTTTAAGGGGGCTGAGGAACCACCGGGGTTGTGCTCCGGGCCAGGAAGTTAGTAACGATGAAGGACGTATGGCTGGAGGCACATGGCGTGTGGCTAGGCACTCCATCGCGCCGTGTTAAAAAGTCGAAAAATATACTTCACGGGGAGGCACGTCTTTTCGCTCAGATGGCTCGGAGCAAAATAACGACTGGCAGCGTTGAAAGGGCACCCTCCCCCCCTCATATTTCCCGGCCGGTTTTGATTTCCCTCGCTGCCATTGATAGTTCCGTCACAATAAAATAATACGCATTGCTTTGATGATCGACCATATAGAACGGGCGAAGGCCATTATTTTTTTAATCCGAGAGAGCGCAATACCTTCTCTACGCGTGCACGGATTCTGTGTTCTGAGTAACGTGAACGTCATCATCCTATCTCCCACCTCATATCATAGATAAGTCATATTCGCCGCTGAGGATTAATATTTCTGGCCAAAAAAAGTATGCAACTATTTTCAGACGATTTTCCCCAAGAGAGCGGTCTCTCGGCATCAATGGACATCTAACATTTCCACTGCAGTCCACCCAGCAGGATTGCGCTTTACTGTTCACATTATGGCAAGAGAAATGGCTTATTTTTCGCGTATCCTAGGAGCGGATGTTTTTCTCCGTCGTCAAACGCGAGGATGGTCCATTATCGTCGTCTGCCCGAGCATCGGAATCCTTCCCGTTCCTTCATCATGGCCGCCACCTTTCTCTTTATGAAAACTTCTATTGATTCCGCTCATCCTCCCTTTGAATTTATTTAGCTCGTGATTTGCGATTTAATTTGCCCTCTTATCTCATCCTTTGAATGACGTCGCCATCCGACTTGCCTATTACGCTTCGTTTTTGTTTCCCCTTCTTTTCTCCGTCCTTCCATCCCGGCCTACTATGGAATGCGCATTCTTTTGTTAAACACAAATTGACTTTCAGCGCCTTCTTCTGTCCCTCGTAAGCGGCGGCCCTGGTCTTTCCCAACCCCCTCGCGTAAGGGCCGCACCCTCCTCCAAAGAGTCTGCCTGCATCCGTTTTGAAACCCTTCGCTTCGGTATTTCCATCCCAACCCCCTCAACTCCCCCCCTGCGCCTTTCGCCCCTGTCTCGAGAGACTCCCCTTTCACTCCTTTCCCCACCAACACCATTCCAGACTCCGATGCGAATCTCGAAAATATCGATTCTGTTGATTGTTTAAAAGATTTTTCAATCGATCATCACTGTGAAACTTCGTGTACGTTATACGGAAAGACCACGCACGCCTCTTAGCCTGAAGTGTATTCGGAACAAAAAGCCTATTTCGATCGATTGTTTTTTTTTTTAGCTATAGGGCCGGTGGCAAGTAAGGCATGACGACGCTCTTCTCGTCCTTCCACTTGAGAGTTGCACAGCCCTCGTGAAGAATCCGTTTTCGTCCTCAAAGTAGGGACCGCGAACGAACTTAGAAATAGCCCTAGCTCTTATTTCGCTTCTTTTCGCAATACACTCCAATGAGAGTCCCAAGTTTAAGTTTCGCATGCACTTGCTAATGCAAATAAATTTTTCTTTTAGTCCTTATTGTTCGGAATAAATTGCCTCTAATTATGTAAAACGAAAGCGTATAATTTATGAGGATTCTTTCACACGTCTGTTCTCCTGTCCACTGGAGAGACTTTCGACATAATTATAAACACATGTATTTTGATCACACATGCTTCCAGCAGTTTACGTATCTCGGTAGTGTTTTGGACCAACACGGTCAAAGTAGTAGGGACGTAAGGAGAAGAATTGCGCTAGGCAAAGAGGCTTTCACAAGGAGGAGGGAGTTGATGACGGGGACTTTGAGTAAGGATGTTAAGAAAAGACTCGTAAAAACTTTGATATTGAGCGTAGCTATGTACGGTGCGGAAACGTGGTCGTTGAAGCAGGAAGATAGACGTAGATTGGAGTCTTTTGAAATGTGGGTGTGGAGAAGAATGGAGAAGGTAAAATGGACAGAGAAGAAAACAAATGAGGAAGTACTTGGTATGGTGGGCGAAGAGAGGGGTTTTTTGGGAGCAATCCTATGGAGGCAGGAAAAGTGGATGAAGGGGGTGTTGACCGGCAGTGGGATGTTGAAGACTGTGATAGAGGGTAGAATGTTGGGCAAAAGAGGAAAGGGAAGGAACAGGATAGGGATGTTGGACGGGATGAAGGGAGGAAGAAAGTACTCAGAGATGAAGAGGGACCTGATATAGAGTAGGATGATGGATTTTGTGTTTTGTTAGGAGTAATAAAATATTTGTTTGGTAGTTGTGTCCATCCAAAAACCTACCTTAACCGGTAGATTACCTTAAAAAAAAATGCTTCCAGCGAAAATCTCTCTCGCATCTCTACATTCAAGTAAGCCACACCGAGCACGATATGCGATAATATTATTTCCCGGATCTAGCGCAACGCCGCCCTTGCGGTTTCCATTCAGTGGCCTTCCGGGTGAAATGCATGATTCCGAATTGAATTGGATACTCCATTATGGATGTACAGTTCGGTAACAGATGGAAAGTCCATCACCACTGATCAATGAGTAATCCTAAGGTTGGTTTGACGGAACTCTCCATCTGCCGGCTAAACTCTGTAAGGTAACCTCGTCTTGTCTGCATGTTTCCCTCTCTTGACGCCTGCCATCCTTTGTTCCTAGAATCTCCACCCGTGTTCTCACTTTTATGTTCCTTACTTGCTCTTTTCACTCGAAGGCCTTCAATTGGCAATCTCCAGTCTTCCTCGCGTGGTATTCACATTAGGTTTTCTCATCTGTCTCTTCTTGGATCGTCCTCGTTTGTTGTTTTATCTTACTAATCCTGTACACTTCATCCTCTTTTTCGCTTCCACAATTCCATTCTCCTCTTCTGCTTTTCTCTTTCTCGCCATCGTGAAATTAATAAAAGAGAACGTTCCATGTGCAACACATCATTCTCTAAGGAAACGCTTGGTTCTTCTCGAAATATATTTGGAACTCTAAGGTCGAGGGTATACAAGCGATACAAGAGTCGACTTCTTCCTCTTTCGGTCCTCATCTCTTTCATTGAAGATTCCCGTTTTATCGTTTCATACTGTTCGAGACAGAGTCGCTTCAAGAGCAGTAATTCTGCAGTTTCGGTCGGTTTTAAAGTGGTCCTCATTGCATGAATTGACTCTCTTACTCCTCGTCCTTGGGAGAAATCCGGAAGAGAAGGCCGGAAAAGTGGATGCGGGGCGTATCAAGTGGTCGTTGAATGTTTTAGCCCGTGTGTATAAATGGGAGATCCCTACGATATGGGTAAGCGAAGGGAGGGAGAGATAATAATAGGCGTGTTGGTTGGAATGAAAGGAAGCTGAAGGAATGAGGTTTTGAGAAATAGTTTACTACCGTGTATTTACACACTGCTTTGTGAGTGTGTATTGGAGTAGAGCAGTTTCATCGAGTCAATCAATAATCTACGCTGACCGGCCAACCTACATCAATCGAATGTAGTATGCCTTTTGAATTTAAGGTTGTTATCGCGCGAACTCCCTTTCCTTATTCGGCAGTCCTTCATAACTACCACCTGCCTTCACGTTGTCCAATCAGCCCCTCCTTTCTCCATCACGCTCACCTTGATTCCCCACTCCATCACCACCGCAACGTCCCGCTGCCTCTCAATATTGGTTGACCGGTTGACTAATGTTAATTAGAACTCTGTCATCCCCTGTCGCCCCTTCGTCAACTGGCCTCCGTAACCCCCATTCACGCGCCCCTCGTCAAACCCTGATGGAGGCCCGTGGACGAGGCAGATGCGACCTCCGTCCCGATTGCCCTCCCAGTCTGCCTGCCTCCCTCCCCTCGGAAATCGTTCGCTTCATTGAGAGCCCTTTTCCTCCCGAGCATCCTCGGCCGTAATACCCGCCTGCCGAAGGCTCACCAGCCGGGCGACTTCCCCCGAATAATCGGAAGTTTACGTGCTCGTCCGGCATAGACTATTCTATGCGTCATCGACCGAAAAGAGAAACTCCGGGGTAAAGGTGGGCCTTCTCCCGAGTGCCTTTCGACTCGACCCTGAATTATTTTTGGGTGAGTCGCCTCTGTCGGTACTTTTATGCATTATCGGCCTTGATTCGCATCTCTCGCGGGCTGAAGTCCGGGCCGGATTCATTCCGTCGGACCAACTTTCCCATTTCTCATCCATCCTCAGCCCGTCCTTTCGAGAACTTGTTTTCTTCCTCGCCACATGCGTAAACATGAATATTTCTAATTAAGCATCGCAAAGAATGCCTGAATATTCTCTGCTCCCTAAGATACTCGAAATATATTTCTCCCGCCTCATTAACCCTTCCAGTGCCTCCTCCTTACGTTGTCTGTAGGTCTCTTGGGTTATTTTTGCCGGTTTTGCTTTGGAATGGGGAACCTGTGTGTTGAAGAAATATTTTTAGAAATTTCACTTTACAATGATTCAAAAACATTTTATTTTTTCACTACATTAGTTATAGATGTATAGATAAGAGAAGTACATTTTGTAATTCCATTCACACTTTGTTTAAAGCACGACTTAGGTTTCGGCGTTGGACGTGGAAACCTTGGTCGAGTTTTCAGTAAAGCGTGTGTGGAATTAAAAAGTTATTTTCTATTCTTCAATAATAATATTGTTGCATCTCTCACGTGCAGATTCCTGAAAAATGCGCCCGGGACGACAAATTTCATAGCCCAGAGCTTATTGATGGGTACTTTCTGATTCGTTTGAGTTCGTTCGTCGTCTTGAATGTTTGTTTCGAGGGAACGAGAGTGTGAGGACCGCGTGTCATTTTGACGCGGCGGCCATTTTTGCCGCGGCGGCCAACTTTAGAAATTTTTCCAACTGTCCGTGTTGGTTGTGTATTAGGGATATTCATGTTCTTTTAAGCGACGTTTCACGCGCCACTGTGGTAAAATCAGGAGAGGAGCACTGTAAAAACACGTAGATGACGCGAAAGTCTGACAGCGCTAGCGAGCGCCGAGGCGACACCTCTTCCCCAAACCCCCCCCCCCCCGTGCCTGTGTTCTCCGAAACGTAAAACGTTTCGCGTCGAAAAAGGAAGTCGAGGCTCTTGTGCAACGGCTGCTACCCCACTCCATTCCCTTTTCATTCCCCCCCCCGTGCGTGCGTGCTCCCCTTGGTGCTCCAAACTCGAGTGCTCTCTCCGAGTCTTTCTTACGTCGAAACCCTCTTGCGGGACCCCGCCCCCTCTCTCATCTCGTCCCTCCAACCAGGCGGCCCTCCCCCACGAGGGCCCCGCCTACAGTTTCCCCCGCATCATTCGTGCCCTCTCCCCCCGATGCCCGCCCCCCGCGGATCCCTCTCGCATCTTGAGATGGATGCCCACTTGACGGGGCAACCGTCAATGTTGCCATCCGTGCGCCGGGAAATCGATTGGCGAGGGACCGTTTCAACTCTCTCCTTTTGTTTCGATTCGTCTCATCCGCTCGAGTCATCCAGATGGAACTGCTGCTTTGGCCGCGGGCGGGAGGTCGCTCTTGCCCGCTACGGCCGTCCCCATTTGAATGCTGCGGGAGAGCGATGCTGGAAAATAAAAAATGCACGCCTCGACTGTTTAGAACTGCTGTCTGGCTTTCAAAAGCTTATTTAAATTCAAACTCTATGAGTAAATAAAATACGATTGGGCACATGGACGGATGTATTATAAACGAGGAGCATGTGTGGAAAGGTCTAATTTGTTTAAATTAAATATATTCCGTATTAGGGCAAGTTGTAATTTTCGATGAACTTCTATGTAAAGCTATGCCCATGCCTCCTCCTAATGTATTTTATACCTGATGATAATGCATTGACGTTGAAACGCCTTGTCCCCCTCGAATCTCTGTAGAAAATTACAGTTTATATTGCTTCATACATTCTAGATGTATGAAGTAAGTATTTGTATGACAGCAGTTCATGTCTTCGATTAGTACTATCATGTGACCAAAGATTGCATTTCACAAGACCGAAGTTCGATATATCGATTACAATGAATGGTCTCGATAGTCGCAACTCGGTGGATCGATCGTCGATATTGCGGAGGCATCCGTGCCAATCCCTAGGGAGTGCAGGTGCGAGCACACGTCACCTGTACATACGTCACTTCAGCTAACCGCTATTGTCGTCAGCGCGCACGTAGACACACTCCCTTGTCTCATTTAAATATTTTGTTTTTAATCATATTGATGGCTTTGTTCATCTCCAAAGTAACTTTTGTCAAAAGGCTACATGCATTTTCAGACTTTTAGAGCTGTGACAACGAATGCGTGGCGCCTCTCATGGAGGTCGTCCGAAGCATTACTTTCATTGCAAGAAAAGGCCGTTCCTTCTCTTTTGTGCAAGGGATCACGTAGGGCATACATTTTTAAAAACCTCCGTCACATCAGTGGGGAAATTCTGTCATATCGTATTCGTTCCTGCAGTTGGATCCCATCATTCAGCCCGATCCGGAGCGAGGTCGTGTAAAGCCTTTTAAGGGAATTATATGGAATTTGCTTATAGTATGTTCCTTATGTCATGATAACGAATTTTACAAGACGTGACGCTTCCAACTAATTTCACCAATTGTTGTGAAAGCACTGTCTGTGAATTCCAGCCACATCACTGGTCAATAAGGAATCTCAGGATGACAGAGCGTAGTGTCGCGAGTGCTGACATTTTTACAGCATTGTATGCGAACTGTGGGCTTTAGTGGATAGTTTTTAAGGACGGGTTCACCTCCGGAGAAGGATTTCTTCAGGAGTATTTAAGCTTTTGATCGACGGATAGGTTTGTCTTCTTATTTTTAATTTCAAACCCTGGCAGTTAACGTATTCAGCGAATATTTTATGCATATATTTTGTATGTTTATGAAATATTCGCTGGATTAAATAAAAGAGTGCGCTTGTATGTTCCTCTTGTTTTCTTTTGATCGGAATTAGAGGAATTTGTTTCCCCCCGGCACGTGACATAAAACCTCTTTCGTATCGTCGTCTTAAGCGACGCCATTTAGATGCAAATTATGTAGATTCTCCGTTGAATATGAAATAAGTAAGTCTTGAAACATATTATGTGAACAAACAAATGTGTCCCAGATTTCCACTGAAAAGCGTCGAAAATGTTTTCTTGTTCACCGTAAAGGTTTTGATTCTCTACTCCTATAAATGATTATAATCAAGCGATACATTCCGCCACTTGTGGGAGGAATACGTGTTTTCCATGTTTGTGTTTATGTATTTTCGAATAGAAGGTTATTTATCAACAAGAGGCAGATATATTAATCGAGTTGAACGCTGACACAAAGGTAATAATTATTGTTTATTATTAAACGATATATTAGTAGGCGAAACAGGTTTGATAGGCTACGAGATATTGACTGCTGGAAAGTTATAAATGACGAATAATGTTACCCTCGCACCGCACGTAATAGCAGCGACAATGACAGCGAATTTGATACTACACAGAACGCTAAGAAACCATTGATTTCAAATGGCTGGCGATCTAGCACCCCCTGCCAATCGCCGCATAGGTGGATTAAAGGAACCCGTTTCTTAAACTGCAACAATTCAAGAGTAAGAAATTATTCGCCTTCGCCGGGATTCAAACCCGGATCCCTCGATGTCCGGCCGAGTCCTTCACCCAGTTAAACTATCGAGGCGTCCTCTAGCATTTCGAAATTTTGGGGTCTTTAAAGGAACAAGATGTTGTGACGAAATAACGTTCATACACTTTTTTAAACTATGAAATTTTATTGCATCGAAATGCATATTAGCGGATGACTGTCAAAAAGTTACTGTCACGGCATCTCCCGCAGTTTCTTGAAATCCGTGTCTTAAAGTCACTAACCACTTAACAAGTTTTCTGAAAAGTCTCAATGTAAATGAAATTCGATTTTGCATTCTCTGCGTTTTAGGATCGTAACAATTGCTGCACCATTTATTACCTCGAAGCAGACTCCGTGCTAATTACAAGAATTAGCTTTTGCCAAAGGACGACATCAGAGAAACAGACTCCAATGTTGTGTGGTGATGAATGAATCATTCTACGTGCAGTAGCCACGTGAATGCCCGTCAGTGATATTTTTTGTCAAGTCTTCGATCGGCACAGCGTTCACGAATCATTCTGTTCGCGTGAGATCAGGGTAGTTCCGCGAGACAAATTCTCTGAAGCTGAAAGTTTTTGGAGAACCTTCGACCGTGGATACCGCCTGACGAGATGAACTCGAAGGAGGAGGGATGCCTTCCCTTCGCCGCTCCGAAGTGTCCCCCTCTCTCTCTCGCCCCTTTCCAGTCCTCTCCCTTGGTCGAGGGCCCGCATCCCTAACTTCCGCTTCTTTATGCCTCCTTCTTGCTCGAGTGCTTCGCTTACTGTTTCATTTTGTCATGCTTCTTCCGACGCACTGGAGCCCTTTGCGTCCAGAGGTGCGTAGTTTTATGGGGAGGATTGTCTAACACACTGCAAAGGTCGGTCGTGACTTCGCGGAGTATTTCCCTGCTGTAATTCCCAAAGGAAATGGAAACGTCATGTGGCAAAAAACATTTGCGAAAAATTCATTTAAAATCTGACGCTGAAGGTTCTTGCAGTTTCACATTTCCATTTATTTCCATAATTGCAAGACTAGTCGTTTTCATTCCAAGGTTACCAACCTTTTAACGATTGGGTTTTTGCAGCCCTAACGATTACTTTTATGCATTCCTTGAAATGATCCTCGTCATATCGATTGAGTGCAGCATTGGGAGAAGATGAAAGATATGGATTGTAACATCAATAGATTTATTGACTCTCCTTTCCTCGTACGATTCGCGGTCACAAAGATAATAACGTTAAAATATGATAAAATTACGACCAATGAACTTTGGTGGGAACTAACCTCGAACACAACGCGTATTATTAGTTACTGAAGATTGGTGTCCTAACACCCCCTGCCAAACGCCCCCTGGGCGGGCTTCTATGGTGCGGCGTAGATGTATAGACTTGTGGCGTGAACCTCCGCTTGTTTGTACCTCCCAAATAATTTCCGCCTTCGGTTATTCGCGCCGTCAAACAGGCTTCAAGCCGTCTAATGAGCTTATTCCCTTCCTTCCTCGACCCTGCTTACCAAACTTCTGCCTTCTATCCCGCGCGGCCCCTTCAACTTCCCATCCTACGACCTCTGAATATAATCTCCTCCTTCATCATAGACTGTTGATGATGTAATTGAAATTTAATATTAAAACAATTGCTTCAGGTTTCGAAAAAGTGCTGAGCGTACTGCGTATGTAGCTTAGTATTTTCCGTAGAAATATTTATTGGGGTGTAATCGCCAATTACAGTTACCGCGGTTCAATGTACCGATGTTTCTCCTGAAGAAAAATCTAAATAGTGCGTTATTATGCAACGTTTCATCTGAAGAAATAGTTTACTACTTCGGCATTTACGAAGTTAGAATATTTAAATGGTGCGTTCCGTCCCATAATACTGCGACCCTGGCCTTCAAATTGACAGAGAGGAGAATACTCAGTGCCATTGAGCTGAGATATAAATGGAGAATTCTTCGTGGAGACGGAGGGAATGACAAAGGAAGGGGTTTCAGGGAAAGTGGTATGTTGCTCCCTTAGCCTCCGCGTCACGATGAACGAGGCTTTCTTCTCTCGGGATTCGCCGAGTCAGCTGCCTTGAAGACGACAGACTCGCCTCCAGAACAGGCGGTGACATTGTTGTCCATCAATGCTGCTGGCTCCCTGAAACACGGTTGAATGATAGTCCGTTGAAAGAAATAAGTTACGTGAAAACGCTGCGGAGAAAAAGTGTCAAACGTATTTTTTCCCCTGAAGAGTCGCAAAGGCCTTTTAAAAACAGCGGCAGTGGGTTGATCGAGTTGCTGGGAAGAATTTCAGCGAAAGCCAGGAATAGAATGTGTCAAACAAATGGTGATATGTCTAAGTTAATTCAGAAATGAAGGAAGATAGCCAGAGGTTGAATGAGGCATCCATTAAAAAAGAATTTTGGAAATTAAACAAAAAATAATTTTCCAATTGGTTCCTTGATGCTGTTGATGCGTACATTTCATACGCCCGGTTATTGAGTAGTAGAGAGCCTGAAGAGTATTTTGTGCGCGCCAATTTCCTTGTTCTACGAGTTTTATGCACATAATATTAGTGCCCTCTAATCCTCTGGTATCCTCGCGTTCTGTCTCCGGGAAAAGGGTTTTTGCAAACATCCCTCGATCTACTTGCACCCCAAGGCGCCATCTACGTAAGGTGTCGAATTTTCCGAAAATAGTGCGTTCAGGTTCGTCCTTTCAGCCAAATCCTATCAACATCCGCTGAATTCGTCGATATTTATTGCAAGGGGATTTGTCGATTCGATCATATTTTCTCGATGCCATGGAAAGGTTAAAACGTTTCTTCAATATACCTCTACGTTACTAGTGATGTAATTTGGAGTATCATCTGAACATGGCTCTCAGAAGTTGGAGGATAAGCATAGATTGGAGAGTTGAGATGTGTGCGTGGAGATGTATTGAGTGAATGAAAAGCGAACGAAAGAAGAAGCACTAGGCATGTTGGGGAGGAAAGGGGGGATTGGGATAAATGCGAAGGAGACTGGGAGAGTGGGTGCAGGGCGTATTTTTATGTCATTGGAATACGGTAGAGCGAAAGAAGGGAGAATGCCGGGCAGATGCGTCGAAGGGAGGAGAAGGGTTGGGCGGAATGGAATGGGAGGCAGAAGGAATGTGAAATCGAAGGAGTGCGCGTTACTGTGAGGGGTGTCACCTTGTGTCGTCTTCGCTGTGGCTTACGAGTGGAGCGGTGTGCGCCTTCAAAACATCCCTTGACAGGTTGACTACCGTTAATAATGATAATTAACGTAAACTTCGTTTTTTTCCTTAGCAATTGATTTCATCTCAATTCTGAAGGTGGACGTGTTCCTTTTCTCTCCCTGAGTTTCCGTCCTCACTTCTAATGGGTTCCTCACCAAGTTGGATTGATCGCCGGATTGGATCGCGTGCAGCGAGAGGAGCTAGATTTGAAAAAAAACGTTGTTATGATTAACTTGGTTGCGATCCAAAATATTGGAGCAATCACTCGCTGAGCGAAGGTTAAATTACTGATTGAAGCTCTTGCATAAATTGGAAGGACGTCTCTTTAGCAGTGATGTTGAAAATATATTATTACCCCCATCGTACTACGGTGGGAGAGATCATGTCAATAAAATTAGAGAGATGAAGTATAGAACAGATAGATTTAAGATGTCATTTTTTCTAAGAACGATAGGGGATCATAATAACATTGTTCGACCGCGGGAGGGTCATGTTCGGGTAAAAATTATCTGCTGTGCATTCACCCCCTGCCACACATCCTAGGTACATAAATATGGACAAGTTTGGCTTGCAGGGTACATAAATAAATAAAAATAAAGTAAAAATTCCTCCAATACGCTTCCTTCCTCCTCATCCTCCCTCCCTTCTCTATGAGTTTACCACTCGCCCGCAGACTAACCCATCGAAAGTCTTTGAAACGCTCTGAGTTCATGACCGAGCATGCCTCGGCATGCTTAGCAGTAATTTTTCAGAACAGGTTCATTATCTGAGGGGGATTTAAAAGTCAAGTTTTCTTTGCCAAGCAGGAGAGCGATTTTCGCCTCTTAATATTTTTTTTCCTTAGTTAATGCCGGGAGTGCTGGATGCGGAGCAGATTGCAATTACTTGATTGTTTTCAGTTTTGAGTTTAGTTTTTAGTTTCTCTCGCGAGCAATCCCGAAGATCTCTGTCAGTCATTCTCAACTTCTCGGCTCGGGGAAATGACTCGTCCTGCCTCCTCTTCTGGACGGAATGCTGAGACTTTAAGTTTGGGAAAAGACGTTCGCCCGAAATGGCACTCGCGAATTTCCGTAAAATTAATGCCAGCTCGTGGCATTTGGCTAGGAGTATGGTTTTCATTCTATTCCCATTATCTGCTAATAAAAATATTTTCATGCGTCAATAATTTGCTGATTCATAGAAACTACGGGTGAACCCGAGACAGTAACTTCTAAAAAGGTTTTCTATTCACTAACTCCGGTCGAGGTGAATGAATTTTACACTTTGAAATTGTTGTTTATTATGTTTTCTAATTATTCTACGGGACTCTCGATTTGAGAGTAACTCTGTTAGTGTTCAACCGAAACCATCCGGTTCCTCTTTTCCTTATGTTGCTCCGCCGGGCGTGTGCAAATAGGTGCGGGTCTGCGTGACGACTTCCCTAGTCCCTGATGCGAAACTGTGCTCTTCTACTCTTCCAAATGGACGAGTATGAAGCAACCATTAGGATATCATGGAGTGTGGAGTGCGGTGAAACTGAACCAGATTAGTCGTGAACTGTTTTTCTCCCCGTCTACATCGTTTCAGTTTTTTGAAAGCCGAGAAAAATCGCGTTGATTCCATTAGCAAAGAAACAACAGCGTCGAATTCCGGTAAATTCAACGTGGATGTTTAATACTTAACAACCGACAGAGAACCGAGCCTCATTTTGGCGAAAGAAGCCGCTATTTTTTTTCCTGCCGAAAAGGAACACTTTCGTAATGACTTTAACGGCTCATCCTTCCCTTAACCCGTTGTTAGGAATTACTTATTCATTACTAGCTAGTGCGCGGGCTCTCTCCCTCTCACCCGCACGTGAGAATTTTAGCATTCCTCCCGACCTCGCCCCCTTTACCACCTCCAGCCCTCCGCCGCCCCCCTTCGCCCCAACGGCCCCGGCAGGAGGCGCGGGTGAAATGAAGTCTACTCCTCAGTGTAGCGGCCGCGGAATTAAATTAATCCCTCCTCCTCTCTCTCTCTTTTTCTCTCTCTCTCTCTCTTTTTCTCTCTCTCTCTCTCTCCCACCCCCGCCCTCCGTACTGCTCTCTCCTTTGTTTTGCGACGTTTATTTTCCGCCCCTTTTTCTCCCTCGCCATTCTGCGAGCAGCTAGACGAGCTACTTGCACAATGCGGGAGCAGGTATTCGAGAGAGGCGCTCGAGAGGCACTCTGGTAAGGATGGAAAAGGGGCAAGGGTGGAGTGTGCCGAGGGGCGGGGTCCTATTATTAAGGAATTGCTCCACTCAAAAGGGGCCTAGGCGCTCCTATCAAAGGGTTCCCGCATCGCCTCTTCCCCCCATCCCTCACCCCATCTGCTTCGGGGTGTGGGGCTGCCTTTCCTCCCTCTCCCCCCCGTCCGCTCCTCGTCGGCCCATTGTCCTTTGGGCGGTATCCCTGTCGAATCCACCCAGGCCTCCCCTTCCGGCCTCCCCCCCCCTAACTCCTCCCCGCCCTTCCCCGCCACCAGCTCAAACACGGCGCATCCTTGCCGTCTCCCTTCGTGATCAGTAGTTAGTTATCAATCCAAACACTACTCTTACGCCTCACTCAAACCGCTTTCTCCTCTCACCTGTAGCCTGTCCTCATTACGACTGGCTGCAGGCACGCAAGCCTTGAAAATCGGGAAATAAGACGGGAATCGATCGGTTTATCCAAAAATAAATTGTGCAGCGCAACTATTTTGGAGTGTAAAAATCATGCGTGAGGCCATTTATTCATGGAATTCGAGGGATAAATGTTGGGAAAGGGGATAATTTGGACCAAATTGAAGGGTGGGTGAGATTCGCAACATATGCGGCTGCGATTATTTGATGGTGTTTCGTTCAGAATGGCCTAAGGTTTTACGTTATGTTTCCAAGCTTCAGTTTTACATGCAATGCCTAAAGGTCGTCTACGTGCGCTGCGTTGGGCTGCATGACGTGCCTTTTCCATGACGAGTGGTTTTCGTGATTTAATTTAGTCTATTACATTTTCTAGATGCTGAATCAAATTTAAGGCTACAAAATTACATGATCAGTACATTTACGGGTGTTTATTTGTAGTGCATTCTGGTAATGTCCACGTTCAACGATGATGTGATTTAAGTAATACACTGTAAATGCTGACCGTATTGGCATTTTGAACATTTGTGCTGGGACAGCCCTTTTATTTTCCCATAGAGGAATGCGACGGAAACAGTGAAAAGAATGATTTTGTAGTTATTGAGAAAATAAGGGTTTTCGGTCCTTTTGTGAAATCAAATCCCAATACGTACGCTTTGCCACTAATGTCCTGCTCTGGGCACACGCCAATATTTTGCTGATCGCGGAAAATTCTCTTTTCATCCCCGTGCTGAAACGTTTTGCGATGGGCATCTTTTTCCCTCCTGGAATATTCAGCTCTCTGCATGTTCCCTCACCATTTCAATTATTCCGTTGAAACCGCGGGGCCACAATTTACATTCTATTTTTGCGGGTGCGAATTCTCTTTTCTGCCTTTCTCCGCGCGTGCACCTAAGACTGCGTTAAGTGCTCTGACCTCGTACATTCTACCTTGCGAGCCCTCGGAGCCTTTGACGGGTGTAATCAACGGCATTGTTCAAAGCCCTATCCGAGACACTGCTTTTTGAGCGTTGTAGTTGGTTAATTATTTGAAGGGCAAACTCGAGCCGAATTCTTTCTCGTAATGAGCTTTATTGACCGTCACTGCGGGAGACCAGCGGCGGATTCACTCGAAAAGGGCAAAGCAAGGTGACCTCTTGGTGAACTTATTAGTTAAAAGCCAATCCAGGGTCATGTGTCCCCTTGAATTTCTTCTCTACGATGAGTGTGTTTTTATCGCGTTCAAATCCTTTCTGGGATTTTCGGATGGCGTAAATGTACTATTAATTTCTGATCGCGCTTAAAATGCGACTTTTCTTCCTAGAATTCCCGCTTTCAATGGCATTGTTCTTGTGGGCTACGATCCATGATCCCACCACACTTAGCATCACAGGAATGCTTTTCTTGAATTCATCATTCCTTGTGCGTAAGACATTCATTTTTACTTCTCCCTTAGTTTACTCTTGCCTGTGAATATTCATTTAATTGTCTATTAATATTCGCATTATGCTTTTTGGACGTCCATGTTCAAGTTGACTCGGTCGTTTGAATTTTTAAATAAGTTTAATTTTTATCATAATGTCTTCTTAGGTGAATCGTTGCCAGCAGGTTTTTCATTCTGCTTAGATCTATGCATATAATCTACAAATTTTGTTATCAGTTTCATCGTAGAGAAACTGGTCATAGTCTTCATTGATTGTTTGAGACACTATTTTTTATGATTTCTTTGTGAGATTTGGGAAATACAGAAATAATCAGTATATGTCACCATTTGTCTAAATAACCCTTCAAGTTTAGCGGGTGGTCATTGAGTAATATTGCGGTCCCTTTTGATTTTGAAGTGTTATTCGTCTGTGCGGCTCAGTTCCACAGACGGCCGCGGGAGTGTACGTACTATATGTCCCGAGCATGTGTAGGAGTTCAGATTTCGGAGGACGTTTCGGATTCGATCATTTAACTTAAAAGACAAGCTATTGGAAAATAGAGGATGTGGAGCTATTGGCTGTTGAAGAAATTGCCACAAAAAGAGAATCCTATAGCCACTTGACTTTGGACAGTGCCCAGTGCATAGTCTTCCAAATTCAAGGCCCCATTTGATTCTCCCCGTAGATGGTCACCGGGTGACCGAAATACCGGTATTGGAGGTCTTCTTAATTATTTTTATTGGCTTTAGGATTCTCTTTTTGTGACAAGCTATCGGAAGTTATTTCGATTCAAGTCGACCAAATGAATAAGTGTTTACTCGTTTTTTCACTCGTTTCACTTACCAAAGGTTGGTATCATTAATGGTATGATATCAAGGGTTTTTTAACCTTTGGTCGGAAATTGTCCTTTGTAAAAAGGATACATGGATTAACCTTTTAACTTCTTCTTGCCATTGCTTCACTTATCAAAATAATGCCTCGTTCAGAATTAATTATTTTTTTTCAGGTTTTAATTTTAACCTTGGGATGAAGGGAGGAAGAAAGTACTCAGAGATGAAGAGGGACCTGATATAGAGTAGGATGATGGATTTTGTGTTTTGTTAGGAGTAATAAAATATTTGTTTGGTAGTTGTGTCCATCCAAAAACCTACCTTAACCGGTAGATTACCTTAAAAAAAAAAACCCCTCCAGGTTGTCTTGCATTTAAAATCATAAGTGTCTCGAATATGTTCTATCTATCTTTTCTAATCAATGGAGTGACTTTTTCTTATAATTCGTCCCTTAGTGAAATCTTAAAACGGTGGTTCCCACCTGTCATGGTGTATTTATGACTTCAAATTGAAACTCAGCCAAAATTTTTCAAAATTTTGTAGCTTCACTTCACACTTCAATGTAGCTCCACAAATATGATATGCCTTTTTTATTTTCATGACAACGAAAGAAATGCCGCTGCATGAACTATAGCTGCGTTAATCGCGGGTGCACAAAAAATTTCTCATAGTTCACAATGCGAAAATCTTTTATAACTCTGCAAATTCTCGCCTTTGTGTTTAATATCTTGTTGGATCCAAGAATCAAGTAGCCCGCTTGCATTCCTGCTTAAAGAGCTTTAATATTGAGACTGACTTTGAACAAGGTAGGCGTAATGGTCTTGTTTTGACGTCGATGGATAAATAGTGGAGTTGCAGCGCGATAGAAATGAGAGGAAGGAAAGAGGAATCAATTTCGCCCATCTTGTGCATGTTAGCTATCAAGTTTCCAAAGGAATGCATCACTTCTACATCGGTTCATTTTTACGTTGAATGGTACTGCGGATTTTAATCACCTGCTCAGCCTGCTTCGGGTAGTAGTAGTATTTAGGGGAGGCGACTGACAGCTGAGGTCATTAGCGCCGCCTGCTTCGGTATTCCCTTCTTAATATATAGTGCTCCTCTCTTTGGGCGTAACGAGCGTTTCGTGTTTACTTTCGTTACCCTAATAATGTAAGTAGAGTGTAAGTAAAAATATTGTTTGTAAAATGTAACTAAAAATGTCAGTAAAAGCAAACCCGATTTTTGCTCGATCAAAATTTCCGGCTAGTATTCACGTCCTAGGTGTTGCGTCCAGTGAGGGTGATATCATGCCTTTGTCACATTTCTTTGAAAAGGGACAAACTATCACAAAAAAAGTCTATCTGCAATTTGGATGGAGAATGACGTGAAACTGTGGATGGTAACTGTGGCCTCGGGGAGACAATATGTCTTTCAACGGGAGAACGGTGCACCAGCTCATGCGAGTCGTTTAGTCCAAACTGGCTCTCAGATAACATTGACATGTTCTGGTCAAAAGAGTTCTGGCCCCAGAGTAGCCCGGACTTGAACCCCCTTGACTATTATGTATGTTTGCAGTGTAATCGAAAGAGTTACCAATAAGACGAGGCACCCTTCTGTGTCATCTCTACGCACCGCTATCGCAGCAACATTCGCGAATATGGACAGCGCTATTTTATATAGTGTGCGTTCGATTGATTCAGGACAAGATTGGACGCGATCCTTGCAGCTGAAAGGGGTTACATTGAGTAATGTTACTCTCGACAGATATCACTACTTGCTTGGAAAAGGATTTTCATTTGCATTTTTTCAAAAAAATTCCGAACACTTTTTAAATGTTTATCCTTTTCCCCATTTTAGACCGTTTAACAATTGAATTTGGAATTATATAGTATATTTAATGTACCATGTCACATTGTTTCTGTGGGATATCACCGATATGTTTCTTTGAGGGACCGAAGTGTTGGGTTTTGTTTTTGGTTGTTCCCGCGCGCCATGTTGATCTCTCTTTATTTTCATATCACGCATTTTTTGCAGTCGGTCATTTCGTACTGTTGCGATCCTTTTTTCGCTCTGTATGCACACTAAAAATACTTTGAAAATTTGTTTGAACCTAGTGGTGTTCAGAGAGTTTATTTGTAATGATTAGGCAAAGTATTGTGATAAAAAATCTGGAATTCTATCATGTGGACTGTATGTAATGCCGCAAAGGATTTTTAACGTATCTCATAAGCGATTCATGTGCGCTGAATTTTCGATGCTGAATTTTTTTCTCCCGATTGCAAATCTGTTCTGGCGGAAGGTTTTTATACATCACATTTTTATCGCGCACGCACACCATTTAAATTGTTGGGAATCATTTCCAGAATCATATGTTTATTTTTATTTTTCATCATCGCGAATGTAGCCTAATAAATGAGCCAATATTTGTTGGATGTTTGGTATAAGTGTCGGGCGTGTATCGAGAGGTTTTGAAAATGGCGTTCGATTTCTTCCTGCCAGCGTTTATTTCCGTCGGTCGTATTTCGGCAGTCAGTTTAATGTTCAAGTCTTACGTTCACTCCGTCCGCATTTAAACCTTCGCATTTGTTTTCCGTTCACCCTTCCTCATTTAGTGCTTCTACTTCGAATCGTTTGCTTTCACTTTCTGGCGCGCGATTCTCTCTCGAGTGCTATTCCTTACATCTCCTTTTTAAACTCTTCCTCCATCTTTGGTCTTTGGAAATTGCGTTCCTCCGACTGAGGAAGGGTTTTGTTTCGCGATATTAAATTTCTTTCTCATTGTTTGTTCATTCTCATTGGCACATTAATATCGTGCCGTAGTGAACGCTTTGTTCGTTGCGCCCCGCCGTTCGTGTCGAGTGTTGTCCCCCCCCCCCCCCCCCCCCGGCGGCGTTCGACCTTTGAGAGACTCGTAGGACGCTCGTTGAACTTTCGAATTAGTCGGTATTGATTATATTTCAATTTTCAACACATTTAAACGCACGAAGCAGCATTAGTGAAAACGACATGAATAGCAATGCTAAAACGTTATCGTGGTCGTTGATAAAACGACCTTAGAACCAGTCCGCTCCATATCTACGTATCTTAAGATGTGGGCGTTAACAATCAAGTAAGGGTTCCTATTTGCCAATGCGGTATTGGTATCAATGGGCCATTTTGGTCCGTTGGAATTAAAACTTCTATCGTGCTCAGTTAAAGTAGGTACAGTAATCTCTATAGGGTATATTAAAAAGGACTGAACTAATTGACTTTGGTATTGCGCGCACTTCATTTAAAACGCGACCCCAGGTTTCGACGTTGAACGTCATCGTCGTCATCACCTGATGATGACGTTCTTCGCCGAAACCTGGGATCGTGTTTTAAATGAAGTTTGTGGAATTATATAGTCAACTAATTCATTGCATTTAAATATGTTATGTAAATACCATTAGGTTACGCTGGGGAAAACAAATGTTATCTAGGGTTCGTTGTAAGAGGATCCTTAGAAATTTGAGAAGAATTTCTTAACTTTCTAAAGTAAGCCTTATCATTCGTGTCTGATTTTCTCTCTATATTCGAGTAGCTCTTGTTCCTATACTTGGGCGTTAGTTGGAGGGGAAGTCAAATTACATTTCCACCGATTTATATTATCTTTATCATCAGCGGTAATAATATTTTCATTTTATTATTTAATAACTTTCCTTCTGAATATGTCATTGCTATCTCATTTTCTATCGCTTTCTTAAATAAAATAGATAAGTGTGCCACAGTGGTATGGAGAACATAAAAATATGACAGTAATTTGAAGTATGAGGGATCACTCTGTAGGATATAAGTGCAATTATGAATATACGTATGGTCATGAAATTTCTCTGAATATTTAGGCTTTTATTCCGCCCGCAGCAAAGATGGCTCTCAGGATCACCAATAATAGAGTGATGAGGAGGCCACTCAGGGAATGATGATCAGTTTCGGTTCAGAAAGGGGAGATGCACGCGTGATGCCATAGATTTGTTGAGATCGGTATTTGAGTGGA